>NC_136068.1:1435914728-1436514728 GCF_964261635.1 Lissotriton helveticus
GTGGTGGTCCCCGGTGCTCTGTGGGGGAGCTGGAGCTCCATGCATCTTTTTAATTTATTCCTGGAAAGAAAGAGGTCCGCAAGGCTGCAGGGGTCCCCCGTGGCTCCCTCATTTAATATATATAGCCCCAGGGAGGTGGCAGTCTCCGGGCTGCTTGGGGGGCAGTAACACCCACATGTTATTTTTTAATATATAGTCAAGCTCTACTAAAGACCTGTCTGCCACACTTCTGAAATTGTTATGATACATTAGTAACAGTTTGATTAGTACAGTCCCCCCTTTTTTCTTTGAAAGGTTGCACAGTGCCAAGTTTGAAAAGAAATAATGTTCAATATCTGGGAACCAAGAAAGGTGGTTCAAAGAACTTTATTGAAAAACTTTATTGAAATCAACAGTCAAACACCGTAAATCATCTTGTGAAAATTGAACACATTCATGAAAATAAGATTTTTGTTCCCCACTTGTCTTTATTATTGTACAATATGTAAAAGCATGATTAATGTTCAATTTACATCGTTTTTGTTTGAGTAACTATGTTATATCTCAAAATCAACAGCGGGAGTTTGTTTACAGTGTTTATTGTAATGTCACATGATTGGTTTAAATAATGTGCAGTATCACAACATGGGTCACTTGTAAGTAAGGAGCATGGGCTCTGAAACGGGTTGAGTGTTATGCCAGTAAAATAAACTAATTTCTTTGCAAAAAGCTGGTCCTCGGCATGGTGTTCTGTGATGAATTGACTGCAGAATTTGGTATGATTGGTTAGGACCCACCGCCCGCCGCGTGAACGCCGTCATTCAAGAGACTTCGGTAAGGCGAATTTTCGCATTTGTTTAATATATATATATATATATATATTTGAAATTCACTGAAAAAAACCGTAGTATCAGGGACCTTATAGTTAGTTGGACATTTCACTCGTACAAAGCCATAGAAATTCCGCTGTTATAGTGAGTTGAGATAACTATAACTTGCGCCTCGCAATGCACTGCTGATGACGTCACATATCACATCATTAATGACATGGTCAGTGATATCACTGATGACATCACTGATGACATCTCAAATGACATCACTGATTACATCACTCATGACAACATCCACTTTATAGAAACACACAGTGTTTCTATAAAGTTTAAATATGTATCATATATATGCCAAGCTGTATTGAAGAATGAGTGGGTGTATAAGTGTTTGGATGGAGGATTTCGTAGGTGCGTCACTCACTGTTTTAGTGAGTTATTACATGTGTCTTATTGAATGCATGGGTTAGTGACTGAACTGTGTGAATGTCTGTATCAGTATGTCTGCTGTTGTATAAGCTGCTCCATTGGTTGGTTAGTAGCTACAAGAGTGTCAATATGGGTTATTGATTGGTTGCCAAAGTATTTTTATGGGTGCCTGAGTGTGTGTGTGTGGGTGCATGTGTTGTGTGTGACTCTGTGCATACATGTTTGAGTGATTGATTCACTGGCTGCATGGGTTCAATAGTGCATGTGGAAACAGCTGTATGGGTGGGTCAGTGTGTGTATGGGTGTGTTACTGAGTGAATGGATGTCTCAGTGGTACATGTCCAAGTAACTACATATGTAAAAGGCAGTGTACGTGAGAGGTGGAGTATATAAATGACTATATGTTAGAGTCAGTGATTGTGAGAGTGGCTATATAGATGAGTGTTTACTTGTATCAGTGATTGTATAAGAGAGTAATTATGTGTTTGTTTCTGTTTGAATAAGTGATCTGTTGTGTGTATAACTCTATAGGTCAGTAAATGGAAGTGTGATTGATTCTTTGCATGACTGACTAGGTGTGTGAGTAACTCCCCGAAGGATTGGCGCTGTGTGAGTGTCTGTATAGGTGTATGAGTGCATATGATAGTGTTGTATTGTTGAGTGACTGTATGTATGAGTGATTGTATGGGTGAATGAGTGGATGTGTGTGTAGACCTAGGAATCAGTGAGTGCGTATGTAGCAACTGGTATTGGTGTATCGATGGTTTCGAAAATGGCAGTCTGTATTTTACAGTGGGTGTATCAAAGGTTATATTAGACTGTGAGGAGGTACATCAGATTTTCACATGGATGATGCCATCAGTGATGTCATTTGTGATGTTATCAGTTATGTCATCAGTGATGTCACTGACCATGTCATGATGCTGCAACATGTGACGTCATCAGCAGTGCATTGCGGGGGCGCGAGTTATAGTTAGCTCAACTAACTATAACTGCGGTATTTCTATGGTTTTGTACGAGTGAAATGTCCAACTAACTATAACTTCCCTGAAACCTATGTTTTTTTCAGTGAATTTCAAAGGTTTTTTAAATGCTACTTTGTAACTTTAACGTCCCTGAAACCTATGGTTTTTTCAGTGAATTTCAAAGGTTTTTTTAAATGCTAATTTCTAACTATAACATGCCAGAAACCTATGGTTTTTTCAGTGAATATTAACGGTTTTTTAAATGCTAATTTCCAACTATGCCTACAAAGGTGGAACATGTGAAGAAAGAGGACGAAAAGTGCAGAAAGAAGCAAGGCAAATGCTGAAAGAGTCAACAGAAGTCCAGAAAGATGAACAAAAGTGCAGGAAGAAGCAAG
Organism: Lissotriton helveticus; assembly: GCF_964261635.1. Classification (NCBI taxonomy): domain Eukaryota; kingdom Metazoa; phylum Chordata; class Amphibia; order Caudata; family Salamandridae; genus Lissotriton; species Lissotriton helveticus. The sequence goes on from NC_136068.1 coordinate 1,435,917,327, forward strand.
AGATGTGCAGAAAGAACCAACAGAGGAGCAGAAAGCCCTCCTGTGCCCTCAACTTTTTACTGATGGGTGCTGGTGGTAACTGACTCTGACTAACCAGGACCAGATCCAGTGCTATGCTAAAAGACACTTATAATACAGTGAAAACACCTACATACACTAGGGATCACTTAGTGGAGAAGCGTGGCTCAGTGGTGAGAAGCGGTAGACCCGGAAGCTGAGATCGGCCATGGACCAGGGTTCGATTCCCCGCCTCGGCGGGTCTCGGGCTCAAAAATTCCACGGACTCGACAATTCTCGCACCGGTGCCTACTCAACTCACGGGGTCACACTCTGCGACTCTGGGCAATAGCTTGCTTAATCTCCACTACGGCCCCTCGCGGCGGGATGCCTGGCTTTCACCTTGTGGATACCCTGCCGGGGTATCTCACAGGGGAATACCAGGACGGGTTCCCTAAGCAAGCGCTTAGATACCGGGTCGGTGATTTGCGCTATATAAATACATGTACATTTACATTTACATGCGTTGGGGTACCCCTGTGATTAGCATGACCTCCTCTGTATTTGCCATGAGTTAGTACCTGGGTCATTGCATGAGCACATGGGTAGTGACTGGATGATTAGAGTGCTGCAAGGTCAGTGCATGGTGATTTTATAACTGCTTGGGTTTTAGCGGAGTGATTACATAAGTACATGATGCAGGATGGCTGATTTGAGGGGTGCATGGGTAGTGACAGAGGGATTTCTGAAGTGCATGGGTACAACCTGGATAATTGGAGGAGAGAATCACTACTGTGTAGGTGGTTAGGGGTCTGCATGGGTCATGGACAGGGGATTGTAGCAGTGCATGTGTTAGTGCATGGGTCATTCCATGAGTACATGGGTAACGACTGAAAGATTAGAGTACTGCAAGTAGAGTGCATGGTGAATTTGTAAGTGCTTGGGTTTTGGTGGAGTGATTGGATAAGTACATGGTGCTAGCTGGGTGATTGAAAGAGTGCATGAGTACGGACTGAGCGATGGCTGGACTGCATGGGTAATGCTCGGAGGATTGTAGCAGTGCTTGTGTTAGTGCCTGGGTCATTGCATAAGTACATAGGTACTGACTGAAAGATTAGAGTACTGCAAGGAGAGTGCATGGTGAATTTCTAAGTGTCTGGGTTTTGGCGCAGTGATTGGATAAGTACATGGTGCTTGCTGGGTGATTGGAGAAGCGCGCGGGTAGTGACAGGGCGATGGCTGGACTGCATGGGTACTGCTCAGGGTATTGCAGCAGTGCATGAGTTAGTGCATGAGTCATTGAATGAGTGCATGGGTAGTGACTGGATGATTAGAGTGCTGCAAGGAGAGTGCATGGTGAATTTAAAAGTGTTTGGGGTTTGGCGGAGTGATTGCATAAGTTCACACATGTCATATCAGGCCCCGCCCCTCCCTTCACCACTGTGCAAACAGCCCCCTGGTGGGTCTTAATTTGGGGGAATAAATCCCTTTGAATCCTGAGGGTCTCTGGGGTCAACTAGCCCACCAAGTACCTCCAGTAAGCGCCACAGAGCTGAGTTGCAGAGAGGTGTTCCTAGGCCATGCTCCTTTTTTCACCTCTCTGCAACGTAACTCGGTGGCACTTTCTGGACATACCTGGTGGGCTAGTTGCCCCCCAGGGACCCTCAGGATTAACCCCTTGTGTGCTCATGACTAGACTAGGTAGTCATGAGTCACAGTTGAGCTGTGCTCAGGACGGCCTGGTCTCGTCATAACGCCGCCGCTCCCCCACATGCCTGTGCGGGAGAATTAATGAGTGGGCGGGGTCGTGATGAGACCAGGCCGTCATAAGCACAGCTCCACCATGACTCATGGCGGCCTGGTCTTGTCACAAGCACCGCGGTGCAGCGCTCACCCTCCCGCCCCCCACACCATGGGGGAATTAGCCCCACAGGGAAGGGGTTAAAGGGGACTTAATCCCCAACTTTAAAATGCACCACAGGGCACGTTTGCACTCTTGTCACATCAGGCTATGCCCTCTCCAAGCACCACTGTGTAAACACGCCCCCTGGAGTGTTGTAAATTGAGGGATTAAATCCCCTTGAGTCCTGAGGGTCCCTAGGGGCCTACTATCCCACCAGCTACCTTCAGTAAGCACCACAGAGCTGTGTTGCAGAGATGTAAAAAGAGGCGTGGCCTCTCAATACCTCTCTGCAACGCAGCTCCCTGGAGCATACTGGAAGTACCTGGTGGGCTAGCTCCCCCCAGGGAACCTCAGGATTGAAGGGGACTTAATCCCCCAATTTACAATGTGCCAGGGGGTGAGTTTGCACACTTGCTATGTCATGCCCTGCCCCCTCTCTTCACCACTGTTCAAACGTGCCCTCTTGCGTGTTTTGAGTTGGGGATTAATTCCCCTTGAGTCCTGATGGTCCCTAGGGCCAACTAGCCCACCAGGTACCTCCAGTAAGCGCCACAGAGCTGAGTTGCAGAGAGGTGGAAAAAGGGGCGTGGCCTCTGAACACCTCTCTGTAACACAGCTCCCTTGCACTTACTGGTGGTACCTGGTGGGCTAGTAGGCCCCCAGGGACCCTCAGGATTCAAGGGGACTTACTCCCCCAACTTAAAACGCGCCACACATTTGCACTCTTGTAACATCAGGCCATGGCCCCCTCCCTGCACCACTGTGCAAACACGCCCCCGGGAGTGTTGTAAATTGGAGGATTCAATCCCCTTGAGTCCTGAGAGTCCCTGGGGGCCACCTAGCCCACCAGCTACCTCCAGTAAGCGCCACAGAGCTGCGTTGCAGAGAGGTGTAAAAAGGGGCGTGGCCTCTGAACATCTCTCTGCAACCCAGCTCCCTGGTGCATACTGGTGGTATCTAGTGGGCTAGTTGGCCCTCAGGGACCCTCAGGATTCAAGGTGAATTAATCCCCCAATTTACAACGCTCCAGGGGGCGTGTTTACACAGTGGTGTGTTTGCTTACTTGTCAGATCAGGCCAGGCCCCCTCCCTGCACCAATGGTGCATTGTAAATTGGGGGATTAAGTCCCCTTGAGTCCTTTGGGTCCCTGGGGGCCAACTAGCCCACCAACTACCTCCAGTAAGCGCCACAGAGCTGCGTTGCAGAGATGTGTAAAAAGGGGCACAGCCTCACAACAGCTCTCTGCAATGCAGCTCCCTGGTACCTGGAGGGGTAGTTCGCTCCCAGGGACCCTCAGTATTTTTTAAGTTCAAGAAAATGTTATTAAAGAAAAATAAGGTGTCAATACAAAATGCAAAAACAGGTTAAGAATAAAACGTTAAATAGCAAATGAAATCAAACATCAAAATCATTTAAAAGAGAACAAATCTAAACAGATGCACGGGTTTTAAAGCTAAACAAAGTGTATACAATGGTCATAACTATAAAACAATGCAAAAATGAGGAGATAAAATAGAATAATGGAGAAATGAGGAACAGCTAGAGTGATTAAGGGGGTTTGGGGACCTCTTGTTGGGCAGGTTGCAAATGAAAGGAGAGATTAGCACAAGCATCAAGGTAAAGCGTGATTGGGAGCCATAAATCAAAACGTTTTGTTGCCATGTTAATGGGGAAAACAAAAAGCAGTGTCCAATCTTTGGTTGTGACACACATTATACCACCAGGCTTTAAAGGAGATATTTGAAAAGTCTTTACAATTAACTATAATCTGCTGAAACGCAACAGCTAACAACAGGTCAACAATTCGAACATTAAGTGTGACATCTTCCCAACAAGAGGAAAGACTACCTAGGAAAATGTGAGTATAAGAAAAGGAAATATGAGTATAAAAAATGTCATTTATTTGGGACCAAACTTGTACCCAGAAAGCATATGAAATAGAGTGGCATGGGGAGAAGAACAAGTCCAGCATAAATCAGGGGTAGTGGAAAATCTCTTACTAAGGTCAAGTGGTGTGAGGAGAAGCCTGTTGTAAATGAAAAACAAGGATTGTGTCAGATTAGCTGCTCTAGATGATTTGCGAATTTTGGTCCAAATCTTGGACCATAAGGACGTCGACCAAGACGTGACAAGGTTACATTCCCATTGTTCTTCTACTTTAGTCTTAGACCTGATAGGCTTTGCGTGATGGAGGTATTTGTAAATGGCAGAAGCATTAGATGTGGTGTGCAGGAAAGAGTGAAGTTAAGAAGCAGAAGTAGGAAGTGTAGGAGGAGTACAAGGTTGCGAGAGTCGGGTGTAAGTGGATAGTACTGCCTCTTTAAGCAAAGGATATTTCTGAGCGAAAGAGGTAGGTAGATGAACGGATTGACGAAGGGTGGAGAAAGGTAGGAAAGTTGAGTGACAGAATAATTGAGATACCCTAAGTAATCCCTGCTGCCTCCACGACTTCCAGTAAAAGGGTTTATTGTTGATTAGAATGTGTGAGTTGTGCCAAATGGTGGAAGTAAGAAAATCGGTTACCCTGGTGATGGGGGGGTGGAGGATAAAACTAATTTAGTGGTAAATTTGTGCAAGGGAGATGGCAGTGAGGACGGTTTGTGAGAAAAGGATAAATATTCAGCAAAGGAGAATGGGGAAAGTGAAAGACGCTCAATCGTGACCCAAAGAGGACAGGGATAAACACAATCATGTAACCAGAAAGAAGCTTGTCTTAGGAGAAATGCTTTCTGGTAGGCCGGAAAATCCGGGAAGTTAGCACCACCCTCCAGCTTTGGACGTATTAGTCTACTGAGAGACATCCGAGATTTCTTACCATTCCAAAGAAAGGAGGAGAGGATTGAGTTAATCTTCTTAAAAAATTTGGAAGGAATGGGTACTGGGATATTGGAGATTGTGTAAAGAATTATAGGGGACAATATCATCTTGATGGTATCGAGGCGACCCCACCAGGAGAGATAGAGAGGGTGCCATCTGGATGTTAGATCTGATAGTTTTTGGAGACACTTATTCAAGCATAAAGAAACAGTATCTGGAATTGAGGGAGTAAAATGCAAACCTAAGTATTTAATGTGTGAGGAACTCCAAGTAAAGTAGGAGGCGCTAAAATTGGGTTTGAAAGTAAACTTCGTCAGGGGCAGAATTTCACATTTGTCGTTATTGAGTTTATATCTGGAAATTAGGGAGTATTCACGAATTACATCGAGAAAAGCAGGTATATATTCGGAAGGATTGGATATAAAAAGCAAAATGTCATCAGAATAAGCCGCCAGTTTGATACGCGACAGCGAAGTTTGAAAACCATGGATATTAGGATGCTGACGAAGTTTGGAAAGGAAGGGCTCTAAAGCTAGATTAAAAAGGAATGGGGACGGAGGGCATCCCTGACGGACACCTCTTCCTAGGTCAAAAAGGAGGAAACTAAGCCATTAGCACATACTGCTGCACGTGGGTTGGAGTAAAGGAGAGAGATCAAAGAAATACATTCAGGACCAAAGCCAAACCATTTGAGGGCCGCGAAGAGATAAGTCCATTTAACCCTATCAAACGCTTTCTCAGCGTCCAATGCAATTTCTGCAAGAGAGTGTTGTAAGCGCGAGGACTTGGATAGGACATTGAATAAAAGACTGGTATTGTCAGTAATGAAGCATCCTTTACCGAAACCTGATTGTTCGACTCCCAACAAATCAGGTAGCAGGAGGTCCAATCTCGCTGCAAGTGACTTAGCAAAAATCTTATAGTCGATATTAACTAGAGAAATGGGCTTGTAATTCTTGCAGTGTTTGGCGTCTTTTCCTTCCTTAGGGATGAGACAAATGTGAGCGTCAGAGAAGGAACCAGAAGATTTACCTAAGGCAAGGAATGTGCCTAGAAGGGTATGTAGTTTTTGTATGAGAAGTTTTGAGACATGTAAGTAGAATTCAACTGTGAAGCCGTCTGGTCCAGGGGCCTTATCTTTTTTGAGGTGTTGAAGTGCAGCAAGTAACTCTTGTTGGGATATATCTGATTCAAGAGAGGTGAGATCAAGAGGAAATTGTTGGGGTTTGTGAATGCTAGAAAAGAAGTGAGATAAGGAATCAGGTGAAGGCTGAGTATCAGAAGAATAAAGAGAATTATAGAAAAGGGAAAATTCAGTTAAGATGTCAGCATCATTATGTTTAGGATTAGAATTAGTGTCATAGACAGATTCAATGTTCAACTTATTATGCTTAACTTTCAAATAATTAGCTAAAATCTTTCCAGCTTTATTCCTGCCCCCATAAAATTTAGCACTTGACCTTAGCAGATATAGGGAGGCATCTTCTGTAGATTTTTTGTTAAATTGCATTTTGGCGTCAACAAGGGCTGTCAAACTGTCTTGAGAGTGCGTTGTATAATAAACGTGTTCCAATCTCTTGATCTTCTGAAGGAGGTCGCCCGTAAATTTCCGGGCAATCTTCCTTTTTGTGGCTACATGCCTAATTACAAAGTCTCTTGCTGAGACTTTAAAGGCATCCCAGATAGTATGCTTGGATATAGTGGGAGTGTCGTTAATCTCAAAAAATTCGGTGAAGAAGTCAGTAAAAGAGGTGGTGAATTTAGGATCTAGTAAAAGAGCGTTATTAAAACGCCATCTCCTAGGTCCATCCACTTTAGGGATAATATCAAGATGACTAAAAACAGGGGTGTGATCCGACAATAAAATGGGAGCAATTTCAGCATTAGTGAGAGTTTGGACAATGTTATGGGAAACAAAAATATAATCAATCCTTGATTGGGAGTGATGGGAAGGTAAGTAAAAAGTAAATTCTTTTGCAGTCGGATTACAGATGCGCCAAGCATCAGTGAGTTTATGCTGCGAGATAGCCTGAACAAAGAGTTTGTGAGACCTATTTGGGATGAATGAAACTTTGGAATTCCTATCAAGAAAGGGGTCGATGGGCTGATTGCAGTCTCCTGCCAAAATAAAATTGTCATCCACAAATTTGGTGATATGGGCAGAAAACGAGTGCCAAAAGGTAGGATCACCACCAGTAGGGGCATAAACATTAAGGAGAGAGATTGGTACAGCTTTAAAAGAGAGTTTGACGTGAGCCCATCTACCCTCCACATCTGATTCCTGGGTTAGCACAGTATGAGAAAGAGACCTGCGACACAAAATTGCAACCCCCATTGCGCTTACCATCACCAGGAGAATAAAAGACTTCACCCACCCAACCCCTTTTAAGTTTAACTGATTCTACTTCTGAGAGATGAGTTTCTTGAAAAAAGTCAAAATCAACATTCAGTTTAGCGAGATGAGATAAAATTCTTTGCCTCTTAATAGGAGAGTTAACACCCTTAATGTTCCATGTAACTACTTTAAGCGACATGCAGTGTAATACAAACAGTGATAAGCAAATATAACAAATTCAACAGAAAAACCCGTAAAAAAAGTAAATGTAATAGATGAAAAATTGTGAGAGAGAGAAAAGTGGAGACACAGGAGCAGATTGCAAGAACATAGTGAAATGGAAAGAGTAACAAGAAAATGAAGAAAAGACGGGGGAAGAGAGACAAGAAGGAGAAATTCAGTAGTATGCGAGAGAAACCTAGAGAATAAAAATGGGGAGAAAAACACAAGAGAGAGATGAATGTACAGATGTTAAAGCATAGGAAGCAAAGTAACAATAAATGAAGACATAGACACAAGATAGAAGGGAGTGGAGAGAGTGAGGAAAATGAAGAAGAGATGACACCTTCGAGCAGAGAGAGGAGGAAAAGGGGGTGGTGATGAACAGAGTGCCTGAATTAAGCAGACCACTCTTACCCAGTCCAAAGATCAGGGCTTGATCCATCACCGTTTTTTAGCTCACTGCACCATCCCAGCTCAGAACTTGGCTATATGCAAATTAGTCTGTTCCTGTCCCAGTGCATGATGGGAACAGGGCAAACCAAACTACCAAGCCAATTCTTATACTGGGAAGGAAACAAGCTACCGGGGACCGGTTTCTGGCATTTCAGCCTCGTCGGCCCGGCTTGCTTGAATCCTGATGGTGCAATGAGCAAGGGACTCACATCTGAGTATTCCCTTCCACGCTTATGGTGGACAAAATGATTCAGAAAAGGGGGTGGTGATGAACAGAGTGCCTGAATTAAGCAGACCACTCTTACCCAGTCCAAAGATCAGAGCTTGATCCATCACCGTTTTTTAGCTCACTGCACCATCCCAGCTCAGAACTTGGCTATATGCAAATTAGTCTGTTCCTGTCCCAGTGCATGATGGGAACAGGGCAAACCAAACTACCAAGCCAATTCTTATACTGGGAAGGAAACAAGCTACCGGGGACCGGTTTCTGGCATTTCAGCCTCGTCGGCCCGGGATGGGGCAGTGAGATAAATAACGGTGATGGATCAAGCCCTGATCTTTGGACTGGGTAAGAGTGGTCTGCTTAATTCAGACACTCTGTTCATCACCACCCCCTTTTCTGAACCTTCGAGCAGAGGGCAAACAAAAAGAAAAAGAAGAAAAGGGGAGGTAAAGGCTGGAACAAACGTGCTAAATCGTTGAAGCAAAATCATACCTACAAAGGGGAGAGGAGAGCGAGCACAACCAGGAACAAAAACCAGACGTGAAAGGAGGAAGGGGTGGAGCCACATGGAACAGGCGGGACAACTGATGTCAGCAAGACGTCCAACCGGGAGAACGACACGGGGCGAAGTTCATAATGTATGAAAATAGGAAGAAAACATTAGGAAAGTGCACATATGAACTAAAAACAGAACGAAAAACAGTGTGATAAAATACATTAGGCAAAACAAGAACGAACAAGAAACATTATATTGAAAATATTGTCATCGCAGAGAGGATAAAAAACGTGTGGGAGCACAAGAAGCAGTTCGAAAGATTGAGTGTCGGACAAAAGGGGACAAAATTGGACAAAACAACAAGTAGACCAGAAAAGTCAAGGAGGGAAGGAAGAAGAAGGACCGGAAAGATCCATATCAGCTGCTCGGCAGGAGTTCAGGAAGCTCTGAAGTCGCACAGGATCCTCGTATGTCGTTTTGTTATTATGGGTGACCTTAAAGAGACATGGGTGAAAAAGTCTGTATCTAGCTCCAATGGAACGAAGAGCAGGTCGCATTTCCAGGAAAGCTTTGCGACGATTATCCGTGGCTTTAGCGTAGTCCTGCGCAAAGAACAAGGAGGATCCTGACCATGTGAGGCGAGGAGATGCTCTGGCAGCTGACAATACTTTTAGGAGATCTGTATATTCCAGGAAATACATAATAACGCCTCCAGGCCTCGACGCAGTGGAAGATGAGGAAGGAGCCCGTCCAAGCCTGTGTGCCCGCTGGATGTTAAGCGCAGTGTTCTTTGGCAAATGCAGAAGTTTGGGGAGAAAAGCTTTGAAAAAGGCAATGGAGTCGGACCCCTCATATCCCTCCACCAGGCCGTAGATACGCAGATTATTGCGTCTATTCTGGTTTTCGAGGTCCTCCACCTGGCTTTGAAGAGAGGAGATCTGTGAATGCATGTAAGATACTTTGGTGGATGATTCCTGAAGTGAAGAGACGTAACTCTTGCATCCATTTGTGACCAATTGTCCGTCAGAATTTGTAACTTGTAATTGGTTTCCTCCATAAAGGGGCGAAGGGCTCTTATTTCCTCCAGCAAAAGCTCCATAGATATTGACGAAACGGACTTAGGCGGTGAGGGAGGATCTTTCTTTGGTCTCTTGGAGGTGGCCTTCCCTGAGGGCAGCGCAGAGTGTTCCATCGTAGACATTGTATCACTGGATTGGGGCAGTTGAGCCTCAAGCTTAGCGAATTCAGAGAATAATTTTGAATATTTGAGAAAAGAGCGCTTTGAGGACATGTTGGGACGGAGTGACGTGATTTTGCCCATAAGGTAATGACCACCACTGAGGAAGATGCTTAAGTAGCAGGACAAAAAGGATTTGTAACAAACGTCAAAATATGTGTAAAACAGCAGGAGGGTGTGAGGTTGAAAGTCAAATCCAGCATACGGTAATAAATAGTGCCAGAAAACCGTTCAATCACTGACCAGGCTAGGAAATAGTGATGGCTGAGGCAAAAAACAAAAAGCCAAGCAGGTAAAATGCTAGAAATGAGGCACAATGAAAGTGAAGATGGGATGTCAAACTCCAGGAGGGAGAAACATCATAGGCAGAGTCACAAAAAATCCGAATGCAAATTGTTGAAGAAAAAAGCCAGGAGAGACCGAGGAATACCTAAAATGGCTGCCATACATGAAAGGAGATAGCGTTCCATAGATGAGTATAGAACCGCGAAATGGCAAAGATGATTACCAGTCTCTAAAAGGAGCTCACCTTGCATAAGGGAGTTGCAGTGTCAAACAATATGAGGAGAAGAGCCATACCGGAGAAAGGAGCAGCTGAAGTGGTGGTTTAGTCAGAGCGCGCTTCAGACGCACTCGAGAAGCTCGAAATGGCAGTCGCGGCCGACATTGAGCCGCGACCGAATCTTCTTTTGTCGGGAAAACAGCAATGACAGCCTCAGGGACTTTCAAATCAGTCCTGAGGCGTGCCCGCAACCCTCCGAACATTCAAATGTCTGTTCAGTGAGAAGGAAAGAAGACGCGAACCTCTGGTTCTCTCCGGTATCGACTGAGCGCTCACATCAGCGCCGCCATGCTCTCCGGACACCAAGCCACGCCCCCGGGACCCTCAGTATTGAAGGGGACTTAATCCCCCAATTTACAATGTGACAGGGGGTGCATTTGCACACTTTCTATGTCAGGCCCTGCCCCCTCCATGCACCACTGTGCAAAGTGCAACAATTTAAAAAAATAATCTTTCCTTGGCTCTGGGGGTCCTTATGGGACCCCCTGAGCAGGCCTAGGGCATCAGGGTGTTTCTACCCTGCCCCCTTCTCTTGTTGTACCTTTGTTTTCTCTGTTTTCTGGTGACTCGCTTCTACCGAGCCACAAGATGGCTGCCAACACTTCCTGGTTTGGAGTGTTGACAGACAATCACAGTGAAGCTTGTGCACGGGACTTAGGCTCCGCCCAGATATTGAAACTTTTATTTTTCTAATTTCTTAGCAACCACTGAATGGATTTACACCATTTAGAAAAAAGGTCGCTTTCTGACCCACGCACTACCTTCGTGCCAAATTTGGGGTAATTCCGTTCAGTAGTTTCGGTTGTAGCCTTGCACAAAGTTTCCTATGGGAAAATGATTTTTGACTCTTATTTTTAGAATTACTCAAAAAGTACTGGACAGATTTACAACATTTAAAAGAAAGGTAGCTTTCTGAAGCTCTACTTTTCTGCCAAATTTGGGGTAATTCCGTTCAGCAGTTCGGGCTGTAGCTCGTCGCAAAGTTTCCTATGGCAATTAACATTGGGGAAAAAGCATTTTCGGGCCCCCCCTTGTTTATCAGCCCCCGCTTGATGAATCACCCCAAAAACCTTCAGGAAAGGAGCTGACTTGGATAGACTTTTTCTTGGGAGAATTTCAAAAGGATTCATCAAACGATGCCAGACGTATTAGCAAATCAATAAATGCTTTTCCTATGGAAACTAGGTAGGTACTATAATTACCTACTGACGACAGCCAGTAGGTAATATAACTTGGAAGTAAGGAAAATCTGCAAGAAAGGATCAAATGGGGAAATTTGGACCAAATTGAGAATGTAGGTATAACACAGATGGGGGACTGAACCTTTTCAAACCTGCTTCGAATTTCTATCCTCAGAAACCCACTGACCCAAAAGAGTCTTTGCAGAAACTGTAACTAAAGATCTTCAAGATCTTCGTGTACAAAAGAATACAGTTAAGAGGAAGTTGAACATCACATGTGGTCAAAGACAAGCACTGAAGAATATACAAATGGGTCAAACAATTGTGTTAAGACCTCCAATAATGGAGGGAATATAGTGTTACAAACTAGAGAGAATTCCTGCAGGAAAGCACATAGACAATTCAATGATTTTAACAACTATGCCCCTACTACTGATGCAGAATTCATGCAAAGCACACAAGAGTTTTGAAGATCTAATGTTGAAATGGCACAATTGAGGAATACCCTCAATCGAAGAATTCCAACTCCTACAAAAAAAGCATCCAAGAATACCAACTTTTTATCACCTACCAAAAGTCCACCAAGACAAAACAAACCACAGGGCGACCAATCATCTCATCCATAGGGAGTTTGACAGTGAACAAGTCCACATATGTGGATTATTTCTTGTTTCCTTGTGTGTCTCAATTGGCATCATGTACGAGAGTCTCTAAGGATTTTCTCAGACATGTAGAAGGAGTGGTATGGCAAAAAGACTTCCTCATGATAACACTAGATGTGACTAATCTGTACACTAGTATAACACACAGAGATGAATTGGAAGCAACTGAGTACTTTTCGAAAGGTCGACCACTGAAATATGTGGAACACAGTGAAATGCTGTTAGAATTTGTTGACTTCTGCTTACACAACAACATTTTTGTCTTTCAGGATCAAATGTACACACAAATCCAGGGCACGGCCATGAGCACCTGCTTTGCCTCCAGTTATGCAAACTTGTACATGGTTGGTGGGAGAAGCGGGTGGCCTGGTTGGATGCCATAGACAAATGTATGGATACGATTGTTAGTTGAAGGAGATACATCGACAACCTCTTCATAATATGGTGAGGACAGAGGAGTCTGTAAAAGGATATATTACATGCCTAATGATAATAATTTTAATCTCAAATTTACATGTGAGATAAGTTCTTCACCTGTCATCTTTTTAGATCTTAGAGTATTCGTGAGGGATAATAAAATCCACACTGCCTGATATAGGAAACCGACAACTGGAAACTCAGTGCTACACACGACAAGCAGTCAACCCCCAAATTTAATAAAAAGTATTCCATATGGGGAACTGTTAAGAATTAAAAGAAACAGTTCTAGAGAGGGGGATTTCCAGAAGGCAGCAGGGGAGAGGATTCAAACGTTTAAGATATGAGGATGCCAACAAGGAGCTTTGAGAGCTGGGGAAAAAGTAGAGAATAAATTAAGGGCAGATTTGTTGAAGGATGAGCCCACAACTAAGGAAAGTGATGTAAAGATCAATTTCAGAATGATTACAAGTTTTTCGAATGCGGCAAGCCTTGTAAGAAGGATTATTCAAACGAATTGGCAAATTTTACAATCAGACCAATTGATAGGTCATGATCTTCCACCTCATTCTTTGCTTACATTTAGAAAGTCAAGATCAATTAAAGATCAGGTAGTGGACAGCCATCTACCGACTAACAAGCAGCTTTCAAACTTAATGTATCTGCCAGAGTTTCTTTCAATGTGGTAAATGCAGGGCCTGTGCCAACATAAAAAAAAAGCTTTTACAGCATCAAAGGCCTTATTGAATGAAAGAAAATAACCAAATTCATGAACTGCAACACACCATAGACAGCTTATTGCTTGACATGCCCCTGTGGACTGAGATATGTAGGGAGCTCCATTCACCCAACAAAAATGCGTATCCTAAACTACCACAGGGCAATAAGTAATATAGATTCTAATTACCCGGTAGAACGGCATTTCGAAAGTCACCGTGAATGTACCTGGTCCTTGCTTATGTATTTTTTTGTGGATCATGTACCACACGATAGTGGAGTTGGTTATTGAGAGAAAAAGCTGCAGCGATTAGAATCAAGATATATCACCACCATGCAGACAAAATCACCAGAAGGACTCAATATTGGAGAAGAGTTAGGGGTACATCTGAAAGAGAAAGAGGAAGAATAGGAAAAAAAGGAACAAAGAGTTAGGAACAGGCATCAGAGAAGACTAAACAAGGCGAGGTGATGAAGATAAGGATAGGAAAGTGAATGCACTAAATCCCAGAAATACTGTAGTGACAAGCAAAGATGAATACACTGGAGGTTGTAGTATGGAAGCCCATCCAGGGCATAATTATGATTGCATGTAAGAACATTTGTAAAATGCGGGTATTTCTAAGGATGAAAATATGAATTCGATATAAATGGGTGATGGTTATAATTAATTCATTGGTGACTCTACCAAGGTAAAAGTCCATCAAGGTATTAGAATATAAAATGATATAAAGCATATTTGGATGTGGGATATATTAGCTCGAACAAAAAATATGGATAGTTGCACAGCTATGAAGTTAATATATATCAATTGGAGAGTTCAACAGTTCATGAGGTTTGCTGCCCGGGAGGCGTCTCTTGTCAAGGTCGTCGAATAAACATCAAAAAAGTGCTTGACTTGAGTATTTTTTTGTCTTGCTTCTAGCCATTGTCCCAGATGAAGGGCAAATCAGCCCGAAATGCATTCGACTTGAAAACGTGTTGTTTTGACCTTATTCAATGAACTTTAGAAACGAATGGACAATGGTCTATAAATTGAACTTATGAATATAAAATAAGAATCTTCTGAATACAAGCCTGGTATAAACTTTCTTTTGAATTGATTTGAATTACTAAAGAGTGGAGCGCCAGGGGATGCTTCCAATGTCTAATGGAAGCACTTTTTTGAGATATATTAGCTCGAACCATGGTGTCTTGGGAAACAGTGTATTATGATTAACTACTGAGTATAAAATGTAGTGTTTTATTTTAAAAGAAATATATCAATATTATGTATTTCTATTTGATATAATTCATTCAGGTTTGAGGAAAAACACAGAGCTAAGAGTATGAATTGAAAATACTTAAAAAGCCAAGGATGAATTGCATGTTCCAAGATGGTTCTGTTTTACCTCCCGTAAAGAAACCTGTTTTCTCTGTCCATACTAAGAAACTGACATAAAAGTTAATGCATTTGCGGCGGCCGCCAACATTAACAAAGGCGCACCGCCGAAACGTGTTTTTTTGTATTGTGCAATAAATCCTAATTGAGGAATTGATATCTGTCAAGAGTGCTGGTTTACCTTGAGGGAACGAAAGCATATATATATTCACTGAAAAAAACATAGGTTTTACAGACATTATAGTTAGGAATTAACATTTAAAAAACCTTAGAAATTCACAGAAAAAAGGTTTTAGGGACGTTATAAATAGTTGGACATTTCACTCATACAAAACGATGGAAATTCCGCTGTTATAGTTAGTTGAGATAAATATAACTCGCGCTCCCGCATTGCACTGCTGATGACATCACATATTTCATCATTCATGACATGGTCAGTGACATAACTGATGACATCACTGGTGACATCTCAAATGACATCACTGATGACATCACTGATGACATTATCCAGTGACTATGTATTTCTATAAAATATAAATATGTTTTAAATATATATACCAAAGTATAGTGAAGAATGAAAGGGTGTGTAAGAATCAGGATGGATGATTAAGTAGGTGTGTGACTGACTATATAACTGAGTCATTAATTATGTCTTACTTAATGCATGTGTTAGCGATTGACACAGACATTCACACAGTTTAGGTTGTCAGTTGGTGTGTAAGCAGTTGCATAGGTTGGTTAGCAACTAAATGAAGATCTATATGGGCTATTGATTGGTTGTCAGAGTATCTGTATGGGTGCCTGAGTGTCTGTTTCGGTGGGGGGTGTGACTCTGTACATATTTGTGTAAGTGGATAATTCACTGGGTATATGTGTTCAAGTCTGTATCTGTGAAGAGCCGTATGGCTGGGAGAGTGTGTGTATAGGTGTGTTGGTGAGTAAATGGATACCTCAGTGGTGGGCGGTAACTATTTAGTCTGACCTTTTTCCCGTCTGTTTTCTTTATCCTTGATTTCCTTTTGTATCTTGCCACCTGCTTTTCTGCCGGTACTGTAGCTGTATTCTGCCTTTAGTCTTTTCTTTGTGTTTCTCTTTGCCTTGTTTTTCTCACTGCCTGTTTGTTTTCTAGTGCCCGTCTTTCCCTGCCTTTTTCTCCACCTTCCCGCCCCCCGCATCCATTTCCCGCCGCTGCGTCCCCTACGGCCCCACCCCCATCCTCTCCCATTCGCCTCCCGCCACCCGCCTCCCAGCTGCTCCTCCCTCCCTCCACCCTTCTTAATGCTGGCGCGCCAGAGGCGCGCCAGAGGCATGTACGTCTGCACCCGTCCGCTCCTGGACCCCGCCCAGCGCCAGAATCCCTGTCCCCCGTGCACCGCACCGGACCCAAACACAGCTACGACGCCGACTCACTCCACTCTCTCAACACCGGCTGAGACCAACAATGCATCCAGGCCGCCCCGAAACGCACCCACGGACCCTTCTCCTGCCGCAAATGCAGCTTCACCTGAAACAGAACAGAACCACCAAACCATCAAGGACCAGACCCAATCACCTCCGCTGCATACTCCTCAACACCCGCTCCGCACGCAAACATGCCGTCGAACTCTGGGACCTACTCGAAAACACCACCCCCGGACGTAGCCTTCCTGACTGAGACGTGGTGGAACGACTCCTCAGCTCCGGACATCGCCATTGCCATCCCAGACGGCTACAAGATCACCCGCAGGGACCGCGCCAACGGCATCGGAGGAGGAATTGCCATCGTCCACAAATCCACCCTCAAGGTCACCACCCACGCAGACGACACCCTCAAAACTGCCAAACACATGCACTTCCAGATCCACACCGACCCCAACACCACCCTCAGAGGGACGCTCGTCTACAGACCCCCCGGACCCGGGCCCAGTTCAGCGACTCCATCACCGACCTCGCCAGCACCAACGCTCTCGCCTCCATGGACTACATACTCCTCGGAGATCTGAACTTCCACCTCGAGAACAACAACAACGCCAACTCCGCCACACTGATCGCCAACCTCGCCAACCTAGGCCTCAGACAACTCGTCACCACACCCACTCAAGCTGCCGGCCACATGCTGGATGCCGTCTTCACCACAAGCACCAACGTCTCCTCCAACCACACCACCGAACCCCACTGGACAGACCACCACTGCATTCACTTCACCTTCAAAAAACCTGCCACGCACCACTGCAACCAACAGCTGCCTTGCCGCTGCTGGAGCAAAATCACCGAAGACCAGATGACCACCACCCTCTCCCTGAACCAACCCACCGAGCCCACCAAACCGGACGTCGCAGCCCGCAACCTCAGACAGTGGATCGTAGACTGTGCAAGCACCCTCGCCCCACTGAAGAAACCCCCCAACAACCGCCCCAGCAAGAGAGCCTCCTGGTTCACCGATGAGCTCCTGGCCTCCAAGCGCGCATGCCGGACACTGGAGAAGAGATGGCTCCACTCCCGCACACCGGACAACCACGCAGCCCACAAGGACGCCACCCGCAGACACCACCACCTCATCAGATCAGCCAAGAGGTCCTCCTTCAAAGACTGACTGGACAACAACGCACACGACTGCAAAGAGCTCTTCCGCATCGTTAAAGAACTCTCCAACCCCAGCGCCAACGACATCCCGCCCTCACAGGAACTGTGTGACTCCCTCGCCAACTTCTTCCACCGAAAGATCACTGACATCCACGACAGCTTCAACGCCACGACCGACCCGACCGCATCAGACCCCACCCCTCCTGCGAACACCATCAGCACCAACCTCCTGACCTCCTGGTCCAACGTCTGCGATGACGAGACACGCAAGGTCATTAACTCCATCCACTCAGGATCTCCGACGGACCCGCACCACATATTCAACAAGGCAGGCCCAGCCATCGCACCCCATCTACGGAAGGTCATCAACATCTCCTTTGAAACCGTGACTTTCCCGGAAAGCTGGAAGCACACCAAAATCACCGCCCTCCTCAAGAAGCCCAAGGTGGACCCCAAGGACCTCAAAAACATCTGGCCCATCTCCCTACTCCCGTTCCCGGCAAAGGTCATCGAGAAAATCGTCAACATGCAACTGACCCGCCACCTAGAAGACAACAACATCCTGGACCCATCCCAATCTGGATTCAGACGAAACCACAGCACCGAGACAGCCCTCATCGCCGCCACAGCCGACAACAGGCGCCAATTAGACAATGGCGAAACATCAGCCCTCA
Source organism: Lissotriton helveticus (assembly GCF_964261635.1). Classification (NCBI taxonomy): domain Eukaryota; kingdom Metazoa; phylum Chordata; class Amphibia; order Caudata; family Salamandridae; genus Lissotriton; species Lissotriton helveticus. Next base: position 1,435,935,166 of record NC_136068.1, read on the forward strand.
TCCTCCTGGACCGATCTGCCGCTTTCGACACGGTCTGCCATCGCACACTAAAGACTCGCCTCCATGAAGCTGGTATCCAAGAGAAGGCCCTCGACTGGACCGCGTCCTTCCTCTTCGGCAGATCCCAGAGCGTCTGCCTCCCGCCTTTCCAATCCAAAGCCACCGACATCATCTGCGGAATCCCCCAGGGCTCCTCCCTCAGCCCGATGCTGTTCAACATCTACATGGCCCTCCTCGCACAAGTGGCCCGCCACCACAACCTCAACATCATCTCCTACGCCGACGATACCCAGCTCATCATCTCCCTCACCAAGGTCCCACGCACCGCCAAAACCAGCATCCATGACAGAATGAAGGCCATCGCCGACTGGATGAGGAGCAGCCGTCTGAAAGTGAACTCGGACAAGACAGAGGTCCTCATCCTCGGGCCCAACCCCTCAGCCTGGGACAACTCCTGGTGGCCTACCACTCTGGGGACAGCACCGACACCCACCGACCACGCACGCAACCTGGGATTCATCCTCGACTCCACCCTCTCCATGTCCAAACATGTCAACGCCGTCTCCTACTCCTGCTACATCACCCTCCGCACCCTTCGCAGGATCTGCAAAGGGATCGCGGCCGAAACAAGAAGAATGGTGACACAGGCCCTCGTCAGCAGCAGGCTGTACTATGGCAACGCACTCTACGCCGGAATCCCAGCCAAACACCTACGACGACTCCAGCGCATCCAAAATGCCGCCGCCCGACTGATCGTCAATGCACCCTGTCGCTGCCACATCACCCCCCACCTGAGGAACCTACACTGGCAAGAGGATCACCTTCAAACTCCTCACCCACGGACACAAAGCACTCCACAACGCCGGACCAGCCTACCTTAATAGCCGACTCAACTTCCACACTCCCACCCGCCAGCTCCGCTCCGCCAGCCTCGCTCTCGCCACCGTCCCCCGCATCCAACGAACTACCTCCGGCGGCAGATCCTTTTCCTACCTCGCCGCCAAGACCTGAAACACCCTTCCTACCCACCTACGTCAGACCGAAGACATACTCGCCTTCAGAAAACTCCTCAAGACCTGGCTCTTAGAACAGTAGCGTCGCCCCCCCCCCCTCTCAGCGCCTTGAGACCCGCATGGGTAAGTAGCGCGCTTTACAAATCCCCCTGATTGATTGAGTGGTACATGTGTGAGTAACTGTTTATGTGAAAGGCATTATATGTGAGTGTTGAACTGTATACATGTATATATATGTGAGAGTGACTGATTGTGAGAGTGCCTGTATGTATCAGTGAGTGCTTGCATTAGTTACTGTATTAGAGTGTAACTATGTGTTAGTATATTTTTAAATAAGTGAAGTGGTATGTGTATAACTGTACAAGTGAGTAAATGAAAGTGTGATTAATTATTCCCATTACAGACTAGGTGTATCAATAACTCTATGAATTAGAGTCAGTGTCTGAGTGTCTGTATAGATATGTCACTGGATATAATAACGCTGTATAGATGGCAAACTATATACATAACTGACTGTATGGGTCAATCAATGGATTTGTGTGTAGACCTAGGAATTAGTGAGTGGATATGTAAAAACTGGTATCGGTGTGTTCATGGTTTCAAAAAATGTAGTCTGTAATTTATAGTGGGTGTATTAAGTGTTATAATAGGGTCTGATGAGGTGCATCAGATTTTCACATGGATGATGTCATCAGTGATGTCATTTGAGATGTCATCAGTGATGTCACTGACCATGTCATGAATGATTTAATATGTGACGCCATCAGCAGTGCCTTGCTGGGGCGTGAGTTATAGTTAGTTCAACTAACTATAACAGTGGAATTTCTATTGTTTTGTATGAGTGAAATGTCCAACTAACTATAACGTCTATAAAACCTATGAGGCAGATTTACAAGCCCCTTGCGCCACTTTTGCGTCACTGTTTCCATGTTACAAATGACGCAAAAGTGGTGCAAGGGGCTTGTAAATCTGCCCCTATGTTTTTGTCTGTGAATTTCTAAGGTTTTTTAAATGCTAATTCCTAACTCTTCAGAAAAGGGGGTGGTGATGGACAGAGCATCTGAGTTAAACAGAACACTCATACCCAGTCAAAAGATCAGGGCTTGATCCATCACCGTTTTTTAGCTCACTGCACCATCCCAGTTCAGAACCTGGCTACATGCAAATTAGTCTGTCCCTGGCCCAGTGCATCATGGGAACAGGGCAGACCAAACTACCAAGCCAATTCTTTACTGGAAAGGAAACAAGCTTACGGGGACCGGTTTCTGGCATTGCAGCCGTCTTCGGCCCGGCTTGCTTGAATCCTAATGGTGCAGTGAGCAAGGGACTCACATCTGAGCATACCCTGCCACTCCTATAGTGGCCAAAACGATTCAGAAAAGGGGGTGGTGATGGACAGAGCATCTGAGTTAAACAGAACACTCATACCCAGTCAAAAGATCAGGGCTTGATCCATCACCGTTTTTTAGCTCACTGCACCATCCCAGTTCAGAACCTGGCTACATGCAAATTAGTCTGTCCCTGGCCCAGTGCATCATGGGAACAGGGCAGACCAAACTACCAAGCCAATTCTTTACTGGAAAGGAAACAAGCTTCCGGAACCCGGTTTCTGGCATTGCAGCCGTCTTCGGCCCGGCTTGCTTGAATCCTAATGGTGCAGTGAGCAAGGGACTCACATCTGAGCATACCCTGCCACTCCTATAGTGGCCAAAACGATTCAGAAAAGGGGGTGGTGATGGACAGAGCATCTGAGTTAAACAGAACACTCATACCCAGTCAAAAGATCAGGGCTTGATCCATCACCGTTTTTTCGCTCACTGCACCATCCCAGTTCAGAACCTGGCTACATGCAAATTAGTCTGTCCCTGGCCCAGTGCATCATGGGAACAAGGCAGACCAAACTACCAAGCCAATTCTTTACTGGAAAGGAAACAAGCTTCCGGGGACCGGTTTCTGGCATTGCAGCCGTCTTCGGCCCGGCTTGCTTGAATCCTAATGGTGCAGTGAGCAAGGGACTCACATCTGAGCATACCCTGCCACTCCTATAGTGGCCAAAACGATTCAGAAAAGGGGGTGGTGATGGACAGAGCATCTGAGTTAAACAGAACACTCATACCCAGTCAAAAGATCAGGGCTTGATCCATCACCGTTTTTTAGCTCACTGCACCATCCCAGTTCAGAACCTGGCTACATGCAAATTAGTCTGTCCCTGGCCCAGTGCATCATGGGAACAGGGCAGACCGGAACCGGGACAGACTGAACTGGGTTGGTGCAGTGAGCTAAAAAACGGTGATGGATCAAGCCCTGATCTGTTGACTGGGTAGGAGTGTTCTGATTAACTCAGATACTCTGTCCATCACCACCCCCTTTTTGAAATATTTCGGCCACAAGTGTGGAAGGGTATGCTCAGACATGAGTCCCTTGCTCACTGCACCATCAGGATTCAAGCAAGCCGGGCCGAAGACGGCTGTAATGCCAGAAACCGGTCCCCGGAAGCTTGTTTCCTTTCCAGTGAAGAATTGGCTTGGTAGTTTGGTCTGCCCTGTTCCCATGATGCACTGGGCCAGGGACAGACTAATTTGCATATAGCCAGGTTCTGAACTGGGTTGGTGCACTGAGCTAAAAAACGGTGATGGATCAAGCCCTGATCTGTTGACTGGGTAGGAGTGTTCTGATTAACTCAGATACTCTGTCCATCACCACCCCCTTTTTGAAATAATTCCTAACTCTAACGTCTGTAAAACCTATGGATTTTTCAATTAATTTCAAAGGTGTTTTAAATGCTAATTTCTAATTATAATGTTCAATAAGAAAATCTTTTTTTCTGTCTTTTTTAATTACCATTCCATTCTCAACCTGGTAAAAACTGCAAATCTCAACACTCTTCCATCAATACCTTCCGCCAACAAAATCACCACAAACCAGAGCCACAATTAACGCTAATGATATAAAAACTAGGCGTGCCCGTACAAAAAAAAACAAAAGCACCACTTCCCCATATTTTCAACAACCAGCCAAATCTGCAATGCTACCTAAAAACAGGCGATAGCCCAGCTTACCAGTAACAAATTAACATCAACATTTAACTGATGTTAGGACTTCAACTATCTGTTGCGTGAGTTACACCCAACTCTCACCCACATCTAAAGACCAACACTTGATAGATGTACTAATCATGCAGACAAGGCCACAACACCCAGCGCCACCACCACCAGAACTTCCCCCCGACTACTACCACCGAGGCAGCGCAAAACAGGACAACAGACCTTCCCAAAATACCATATCCCCTCAACCGCACAATAGCTGAACATTCAGAGATGTGGCAACCAACTATTTATTTATTTAGTGTATTTTGAAATCGCGCACAGCTACCCCAACGGGGTGTCCCGGCGCTTCTGTGTAACTTCATACTGCATAGGGTGGAAATTAAAAGAATGACGATCAACAAAACAGGTTGGTTTTTAGGGCTCTCCAGAAAGGTTGTTCATCCTTGATCAACTGGATGGCATTAGGTAGTTTATTCCAGAGAGCCGCAGTCAATACTGGGAAAGCTTTCCCACCAGAACGAGTTTTCCTGAATCTGGGGACAGTAAGGAGATTTTTTGAGGAGGAGCGTAGGGTCCTGGTGTTGTTGTAAGGAATCAGGCATGTGGAAAGGTAGGCAGAGCCCTTGCCTCGCAAGGCCCGGTGAGCTAATACCAGAGCTTTGAATTCTGCCCGTTTATGCACCGGTAGCCAGTGAAGTTCACGACGGTGAGGGGCTATATGCTCACGTAAGGGGATACCGCCAACCAGTAACACCGCAGCATTCTGGACCGTCTGGAGGCGATGACAGAGCCCCACAGACAAGCCAGTATACAGACCATTGGCGTAGTCCAGGTGTGAAGTAATTAACGCCTGTACTACGATCTTCCTGGTGTTACTGGGCAAAAAATGAATGAACTTCTTTATCATTCTGATCTTAGTCAGACATGCAGCGGAGACTGTATGAAATTGATGGTGGAATGTGAGGTTAGAGTCCCATCTAACTCCTAGATTTTTCACAGAGTCTTTTGGGAGAGGAGGGGCACTTAAATCAAGAGGCTACCAGATGTTGGGGTCAAGTGGAGTTGGCTGGTGGAAAAAGAGAACCTCCGTTTTTCCTGCATTCAGCCTTAGGAAGTTGTTGTCCATCCACTGGGCAATCGTACGCAGGCAGTTTTTTAAGGGATCAAAAGTAGTAGGGGTAATGCTATTAAATGAAAACAAAAGCTGGATATCATCAGCATAGGAAGTAACTTTTATACCAGTTTGGGTAATGATATCGAAAAGAGGGGAGAAATAAACATTAAATAAGAGTGGACTCAGCGAGGAGCCCTGAGGGGACTCCCCACCGAAGCGGGCGACTTTCTGAGGTGAAAGGGGGGTAAACACCGCCTGGGTACGGTTGGACAGAAAATATGAAATCCATCCCAAGGCTGTACCCTGAATGCCCTTCGAATGCAGGCGTTCAAGGAGGAGGGGGTGGGAGACGGTGTCGAATGCTGCTGACAAATCCAGCAGCACTAACACCGCTCTTGATCCCTCGTCCAGTCTCCATCTTACAGCATCTGACATCTCAATGAGTGCCGACTCTGTACTATATCCTGGCCTGAAGCCGTGCTGAGAGTCATGGAACGCACCTGAAGTTTCAAGAAAGCCCGCTAGTTGTTGTTGAGCGAGTCTTTCGAGTACTTTAGCAGGGGCTGGTAGCAACGAGATTGGCCTGTAATTAGCGGGCTCACTAGGGTCAGCGTTGGTCTTCTTACTTATAGGAACTAGTCGTGCTTGTTTCCAGGTGTCTGGGAAGAGTCCCAGCTTAAAGGAGTGATTCCAGATCCCATTCAGGGAAGGGTTGAGAACGAGGGCTAAAGACTTGTATGTGTGAAGGAGGCAAGTCACCCATCAACAATAATTCACACAATCCCAAGTGTACTGGTGATGTGTTGGACAGACCTCACTATGCAAAGCACAAACCTCGGGAGATATGGTACTGATACGTGTAGTGTACTGAACAGTGGATGCAACCATATTACCTCAGACAGTGGGCAAGATCTCGGTCATGTAGCTGTGTTGGAGTGGAGTGGGCTGGTCCAACGTATGCCAGTCCAGCGTAGGAGTATGAATAAATAGACCAATAATGCCCTGGGCATGGTTCACTTGTGCGAAGACCAACGAGTCTGCCAGAGTGGCAGGCCTTCCCTGGCATGTGGCTGCCACCATGACCGCGGGCCTCCTCCACACAAGCCTCCTGCGAACCAAGCGCCACAACTCCGCAGACTTATGTCTGTACCGACTTTTGCGTTCAATCTACACTGCGGACAGCAGGGTTCACACCTTGAATTCATCCTTCATTTATTATTTACACAGAGAACTGTACTCTATGTCCTCGGATTTTGTCAAGAAGAAGTCACAAAAAGCATTCCTCAATGTCTATGCTAACTCCTGCCTTCGATCTCCACTGCAGACAGCAGGGTTCACAACTTGAATTCAGCCTTGATTTATTAATTGCACAGAGAACTGTACTTTTGTCAAGAAGAAGTGGCAAAAAGTATTCCTCGATGTCTACGCTAACTACTGCCTTCGATCTACACTCCGGACAGCATTGAATTCAGCCTTGATTTATTAATTGCATAGAGAATTGTCCTCTATTTCCTCGGATTTTGTCAAGAAGAAGTTGCAAAGAGCATTCCTCGATGTCTTTGCTAACTCCTGCCTTCGATCTGCATTGCAGACAGCAGGGTTCATAACTTGAATTCAGCTTTGGATCTACAATGCGGACAGCATTGAATTCAGCCTTGATTTATTAATTGCAGAGAGAATTGTACTCTATGTCCTCAGATTTTGTCAAGAAGAAGTGACAAAAAGGATTCCTCGATATCTATGCTAACTACTGCCTTCGATCTACACTGTGGACTGCGGGGTTCGCAACTTGAATTCAGTCTTGATTTATTAATTGCACAGAGAACTGTACTCTATGTCTTTGGATTTTGTCAAGAAGAAGTAGCAAAAAGCATTCCTCGATGTCTATGCTAACTACTGCCTTCGATCTACACAGTGGACAGTATTGAATTCAGCCTTGATTTATTAATTGCACAGAGAACTGTACTCTATGTCCTCGGATTTTGTCAAGAAGACGTAACAAAAAGCATTCCTCGATGTCTATGCTAAGTACTGCCTTCGATCTACACAGTGGACAGTATTGAATTCAGCCTTGATTTATTAATTGCATAGAGAACTGTACTCTATGTCCTCAGATTTTGTCAAGAGGAAGTAACAAAAAGCATTCCTCAATGTCTATGCTAACTACTGCCTTCGATCTACACTGCGGACTGCAGGGTTCACAACTTGAATTCAGCTTTGATTTATTAATTGCACTGAGAACTGTACTCTATGTCCTCAGATTTTATCAAGAAGAAGTAACAAAAAGCATTCCTCAATGTCTATTCTAACTACTGCCTTCGATCTACACTGCGGACAGCACGGCTTACAATTCAGATGCAGTGGCGATTGCAGATGACGCAGTCCAGTTTGCAAGACACTTTGCTCCCACTGCGGCCCACCGAGACCACGACTCATCGCAGGATGTGCACATGCTGTGTGCTGCAGGTGCTACTAACTCACTGCACCATAAATCATCACCACGTGGCCTGATCAAGTCAAGACATTGCTCCCACTGTGGAACACCGAGACCACATATGATCGCAGTGTGCGCACACGCCAAGTACTCCAGGTGCCACGAACTGTGCAGCTCAACGCAATGCCATGCAGCTGTGCACCCATCCTGACCGCTGCCTGCACCCTACACTGGGGTGACACGGTTCACACTTAAAGATTAGTAGCGACACAAATTGTGTAAGAGACTATAATGGGTTAAGAAGACCAAATGCTCCTAATCTGTGCAGCTCAAGTCAGTGTCACCTGCCTGTGGGCCTTTGCTGCCCACTGCCTCCGGCCTACACTATAGAAGACCCGCGACACGTGCTGCCAACTAACCCTGTTCAACACAAGCCAATCCCACAAGTGTAACTGGTTCCTGAATCCTAAATGGCAGCAACCCGAACTTCATGGCACCGACCAAACCACCAAACTTCCTTCAATCAGTGAATTTGCATATGGAAAGCCAGTGAAACGTGGTGCCAGTGAACCTGTACTACGTAGGCCGGAGGGGCCACCAACGTATGCACATGGCTACCGCTACCTCTAGCCTACACTGTGGAAGACCGTCGACACATAGAGCCACTAACCGTCTTCAACACAAGCGTACATGTCCAACTGTGTCCTCAGTACTAAATAGCAGTGACCACAAGTCCGTAAGTCAACTACAGCACCAGACTCCCTTCGATCACTGAGACATATTGCCATATGCAAGACAGGCGACACGTGGTGCCATTAACTCTATACAACAAGCCGATCCCACATGTGTAACTGTGTTCTGACTCCTGAATGACAGCGACCACAACTTCTTTGTAGCGACCACAGCACCTCACTCCCTTTGATAAGTGAGGAGTATTTACAGATTGAAGTCTGCCGACAAGTGGTGCTACGGAACCTGCACTACACAGGCTGGTGATGCCACCAACATATGCACAAGGCTGTAAGCCCTTCCTCATCGCTACCTCTGACCTACACTATTGTCAGCAGTCCTCACAATTCAGATACAGTCCCGAATCCACATGACGCGGTGCAGTACACAAGACACATTGCTCCCAGTGCGACCCGTCCACATCAAACATCATCACAGGCTCCTACACTCTCAATGCTTCTGGTACCACTAACCCTATTTAACACAAACAAATCCCACCTATCTAACTGTGTCCTGAGTCTTAAACAGCAGTGACCCCAACTTCGTGTCAGCGACCAGAGCACCTCACTCCCTTCAATTAGTGAGGAGTATTTACAGATTGAAGTCTGCCGACAATTGGTGCCATTGAACCTGCACTACGCAGTCCAGTGATGCCACCAACGTATGCACGTGGCTTTGGACCCTTCCTCATCGCTACCTCCTGCCTACATTACAGTTAGCAGTCCTAACAAATCAAATACAGTCCTGATTTCACATGACATAGTCCAGTAGGCAAGACACATTGCTCCCAGTGTGACCCGTCCACATCAAGCATCATCACAGGCTCATACACTCTTAATGCTTCTGGTACCACTAACCCTATTCAACACAAACAAATCACACATGACTAACTGTGTCCTGAGTCTTAAATAGCAGTGACCTCAACTTCATGTCAGCGACCACAGCACCTCACTCCCTTCAATTAGTGATTATTTACAGATTGATGTCTGCCAACAAGTGGTGCTACTGAACCTGCACTACGCAGGCCGGTGACACCACCAACGTACGCACAAGGCTGTAGGCCCTTCCTCATCGCTACCTGTGACCTACACTATGGTCAGCAGTCCTCACAATTCAGATACAGTCCGGATTCCACATGACGCAGTCCATTACGCAAGACACATTGCTCCCAGTGCAACCCAAACACATCAAACATTATCACAGGCTCCTACACTCTCAATGCTCCTGGTACCACTAACCCTATTTAACACAAACAAACCCCACATAACTAACTGTGTCCTGAGTCCTAAACAGCAGTGACCCCAACTTCGTGTCAGCGACCACAGCACCTCACTCCCTTCGATTAGTGAGGAGCATATACAGATTGAGGTCTTCCAACAAGTGGTGCCACTGAACCTGCACTACACAGGCCGGTGACACCACCAACGTATGCACGTGGCTTTGGGCCCTTCCTCATCGCTACCTCTGACCTACACTACGGTCAGCAGTCCTCACAAATCAGATTCAGTCCTGATTCCACATGACGCAGTCCAGTAGGAAAGACACATTGGTCCCAGTGCGACCCGTCCACATCAAGCATCATCACAGGCTCATACACTCTTAATGCTTCTGGTACCACTAACCCTATTCAACACAAACAAATCCCACATGACTAACTGTGTAATGAGTCCTAACCAACAGTGACCCCAACTTCGTGTCAGCAACCACAGCACCTCACTCCCTTCAATTAGTGAGGTGTATTTACAGATTGAAGTCTGTCGACAAGTGGTGCCACTGAACCTGCACCTCACAGGCCGGTGATGCCACCAACTTATGCACGTGGCTTTGGGCCCTTCCTCATCGCTACCTCTGACCTACACTACGGTCAGCAGTCCTCACAATTCAGATACAGTCCAGATTCCACATGACGCAGTCCAGTACGCAAGACAAATTGCTCCCAATGCGACCCGTCCACATCAAACATCATCACAGGCTCATACACTCTTAATGCTTCTGGTACCACTAACAATATTCAACACAAACAAATCCCACATGACTAACTGTGTCCTGAGTCCTAAACAGCAGTGACCCCAACTTCGTGCCTGCGACCACAGCACCAAACTCCCTTCAGTCTTACTTATTGTTTTTTTCTTTAAATCCATTTTTTATATGTAAATCTGTACATGAGTAAGATTCTTCTTTATCCAACCACACAGGGATACTTCTGGGCCTAAGAAGGTTGTTGCGGGTATGTTGGTAATGTTGAAAGTGGGTACATTACCTGCTGTTATGGGGAGTTGGAGCCTCAAAGAGGTACCACTCACAGAAAGAACTCCGATATGTTTTCACAAATACCTCGGAGAGATACCAGCTGACGGACTGAATCACAAAATGGTTTTTCAATACTTATGTAGTGTGAGCTATGAGCAATTCGCAACCAGGCTCACACAGCGACAGCTGTGGCCCGTCCGCTTGACTCCCAGATGCAGTACTATGAAATGTCTGCATCATTGTGTCTATGCCTGCCCTGTTTCATTGTACCCCATGCCACGCCACTCCGATTATGTTGGAATGTTGGCCCTACATAGCTACCTGTCACAGGCGTACTCACTGTTGGTATGCAGGTCAGTGCTCTAGTTCTCAACATCTCACAGCCACTCCCTGAGGGCAAGTTTGCACACACCACAATCATCCGGCACATGCGGCACAAGCCATGTCACCACACAAAACGAATAGATTCACAACGTCACATCCTTTATTGCCGGTGCTGTCTTGCTGGCGAACGGTCCACAGGTCTCAACCATAAAGACTCCACGAAAACTTGCAACAAAGTCCCGCGCACACAGATTTAAGTTTCAACAAGTATAGTACTCATATATGTATTTTACGAAAACAATAATCCAACGTCGATTCTTTAAAGTTTTTTGATGTGTCACTCCTTTTATTAGATGGTCACACCAATAGAAATTGACAGCCAGCCGACACGTGTTTCGTTATAGGTCAATACAATCATAGACACTATAACTCTTCAGGGCTCAATGGCTGAATCTTTATCTTTTAAGGGCCCAAGTCCGGTGATAATTCCAACCCGGCAGGGTAACCAATATTATGACGAAGACGACAAATTGATGCCGTAAGTATCCAATCGCCCTTTATATAGAGGACGCCCAGGTAATGCACGTCAGTGCCATCCAAAGAATAATTGTATATGGGTCCAAAATATGTATTCAGATAAAATTCGTGACGGAACACCACATGGGTACGTGTGGTTTCCAGATTCTTGGTACAATCACCCTCGTTGTAACAGGCGTCCCCGACCCGGAAGTACTGTTGGTATGCAGGTCAGTGCTCTAGTTCTCAACATCTCACAGCCACTCCCTGAGGGCAAGTTTGCACACACCACAATCATCCGGCACATGCGGCACAAGCCATGTCACCACACAAAACGAATAGATTCACAACGTCACATCCTTTATTGCCGGTGCTGTCTTGCTGGCGAACGGTCCACAGGTCTCAACCATAAAGACTCCACGAAAACTTGTACATAACATTAGTCGCACCCTCAGCTATATGGCCATCGGCAGCCTACCATCCCCTTGGCGCGGACTTCATATGCATAGAGTTACTGCCACCTCAAACTCATGTGCCCATCAGGAGCCTACCACCACGAGCCACGAACTTGAGTTCCACAAGCTTAGCGGCAGCAAACCATAAGGTGCTCTCCGCCATTGACAACTCACGACTCAGCGACATGTGTGAGATATGCCAGGCCACGCAGAAGTTCAAGTGGTCTCCACCATACACGACTCAGCGACATCTGTCAGATCCGCGAAGAAGCTAATGTAGTCTCCGCCATTCAAGACTCAACAACATCTGCGCGCACAATGTGATGTTGTGTCCCCCATTCAGGACTCAGGACTCTGCAACACATCTGAGATTGGCATGGTTTTGACAGGCATGTGCAGTTCGCCCACTGCTGCACACTCGTATAGCACCAAGTAATTATTTGCTAATCGATGCACAGAGGCGACAGTCTCTCCCTCTCTCACTTCTCTCTCTTCTCTCTCTCTCTCTCTCACTCTCTTCTTTCCTTTCCTTCTATCTCTATCTCTCTCTCCCTTCTCCCTTTCTCACTCCGTTTCTTTCCTTCCCTCTCTTTTTCTCTCTGGCTTGTTTTTCCTTCTCTGTTTCTCTCTCTCAGTCCTTTCATATGCACATTACACACGTCCTTATTTTGTGCTTTATTTTCAAAGCTCTGTCATCGACATCTATGTTCCCCACAGTAATCTTCTATCTTGTTTTTTTCCATTATATTTGTTACATTTTATTTATTGCTTTATTGTGTATATATATATATATATATATATATATATATATATATAGTGTGTATATATTACCTACTGGCGGTCGCCAGTAGGTATATATAGTTAGGATTTTTTCTCTATGGGATTTTTGAAAATTCTATGTCTAATAACTTTGGCGTTTGTTAATGGAATTGGCTGAAATGTTCAGGAAAATGGAACATTTTGTTTCTGAGCAGCCCCTGAAAATTTGGGGGGGGTTCATCAAGGGGGGCCGAGAAAAAAGGGGGTCCCAAAACGCGTTTTTCCAATGTTAATTTCCATAGGGCGGTTGGCCTCACTTTTAGCCCGAACGGCTGAATGGATTTGCACGAAACTTGGCAAAATTGTAGGGACTGTTAGCCCGATGTGCCTTTGCTAGGTCTCAATATATGTGCTCCAGTGGATTTTGAGAAATTAACGTTCAAAAAAAGATATATATCTGTAAGTGCGCTCCGGGTAGCGCTCCGGTTCGCGTACTTGACGCGTAACGGAACTTCGCGAAGCAAAGCTGATTGCCTCTCCGGTGTCTGTCAACATTCTAAACAGTCCGGAGCGGCCGCCATCTTGTCTCTCGGTAGGATCGAGAGACAAGAGGAGGCCAAAACAAAGGGGAAATGACCATAAGGGGGCATAGTAGATCCTCCCTGACTCCCTAGGTTTGATGTGGAGGCGTTAAAAGGGCCCCGCGGGGCAAAAAATAAATAAAAATGTTTTTGTTTTTTTTGCGTGGGGAGCGCCCGGTTCGCGAACCGGGAAGCGGCCCGGGGAGCGTACTATTAGGAAAAAAGAATGATAGACTTTTTAAATATTGTATGTTAACCCTTTAGGTGCTGCCGTCGGCCAACGGTCGTCACGGGCACTACCTCCCCAGTGCTGCGTGCGACCGCTGGACGTCCAGTTCAGCACTGGATAATGGACAGCGCAGCACTGGGGAGGTTTGTTTACTAGCTCCTAAGGTGTTAATTGATTGTTTGTTTTGTTGATTTTTTTTTTTTTTTAAACAATTATTTATTATTGTCATTGTGTTTCAAAATTTAATAAAATGTCTACCATTTCACTGTCTGAAATGTCGTTATTTTCATTGAACATAGCTTGTAATGTTTGAGTGTGTAAAATGTCCTCATTTTCAAGGAGGACATCTACTGATTGCACACATTGCAGTAGTTCTTGGTCCCAAGTTTCATCCATAAATTCAATATCATTTGAATCAATGATTTCTTCGTTGGTCTCTGCAAGGACAATTTCAAATGATACTTTCTGTTCGCCTTCCATTTTGCCTGAAATTTGCATTAAAAAATATATATTAGTAGAGATAGGGCACTGTTGGGATTAATTTTAGATAGGCAGGTTTTAACAGTGAATTTATCTTTGGGCAGTGTATAGTATCAGAGTGGAAGTAGGAATATAAAAAAGTGTATGTGATTTAACGTAAGTAAATTCATAATTATAAAAGACAAGCCTAACTCCATCCATAACTATAACAGAGAAGTCTATCTAAATCTATAACTACTACAGAGGGATAGTATATAACTATCAGAAAAAGTTTACCATATTAACTTAAAGTGCACAATATACTTCAGTTTTTAAAATAACAACTTACCTTTACAAAGAAGTTGAAGTTATTAGTGAAAATCCTATTGAAATGTACACCAGGAAGTAGTAGTCAAAATGGCTGTGTTTCCTTCTCTTCCTTTATATTTAGGTACATAACCAATCAAATGTCAGGAAAAAAAAAATGGAAAAGAAAGTAACATTTTCATTGGTTGTCAATTCCAACACTTCAGATGTGTTTTGTGAAGTAATTTACCTCAGGGTATTTAGAGAGGTCTACAGGCTAAATGGCTAAATGGAATTCCAACCAAATTTGTGAAAATGGTAGGGATTGGTATGTAGTATGAGCAAATCTATATTTGGTGTAAGTGTCTCCAGGGTTTCTTCTGTAAATTACTTTCCCACCTTTTTTAATGGAGCGCTTCCCGGGGAGCGCCCCGGTACGTGAACCTGCAGCGTTACGGGAGTCCACCATTTTGTGTTTCGGTCGAATTAAGATACAAGATGGAGGGCAAATAATGTTCAGAATGGGTAGAAGGGGACACGGTAGACGTATTTTGACCCCCTAGGTTTTCTGAGGATGGCTGAGGAGGCCCATATGTGCGGAAAAAAAACATTTTTTTTAAAAATTTCGCGCGGTTAGCTTCCGGTTCGCGTACCGGGTAGCGCTCCGGGGAGCGTACTTTGTTGAAAATTAGTGAAAAAAGTTAGAGTAAAATAATAATTGTGAGTGATCAGATGTAGGGTAGCTCTGAGAAGAGCTTTTGGGTTTATGGTACATTTAGGTACTTATAAGTAGGTACCAATGCACAGTCTTAAATTCAGAATGAAAACTCTGTTCCCTTCATCTGAGAAGTGAACTCCATCTCCTCTGTAGATATCTTGCATGTAGTAACGCAAGTTATTGTTGTACATGGAGCCCATTCCATGGTCTCTCATGTAAGCTGAAACAGATTTGTTTACATGCTTCCTCGATTTCTCAATTTGTGGACAAAATTGGTTCGACCACCTCCATTTCTGTCTTTGGCATATATTTGAATATACCAAGGCAGTTTGAGGAAAAAGTGCCATCAATTGCTCAAAGGTGTCCTTTAAAAGCATTTCCAGACCTACCCCAGTCAAAGTGCCCAAGTTATTACCTCCACAGTGGAAAATTAACAGGTCAGGTTTAGGCAAATGCATAAAGGTTTTCACCAATGGTATCAATTGGTGACATTTTAATCCTCTGTGGCCAAACCACTTAATTTCCACATCTTGTAAATTGAGGTTAGGTAAATTTCTGTTCTCAGCATACCTCTGAGCCCAATAGATGTAACTATGTCCAACAATCCAGACAGAAAACATGGTGAGAGAAGGTTCTGCTGCAGTCAGATGAAGTGTGGCAATGAAATGGCAGTTGGAAAAATAAGAGTTTAAAATGAAAAAAACTGTGGAGTTTCTGTGTTAAGGAAGCAGTAGCAGTGATTGGTGGATTTTGATTGCTGAAAACAGAAAGTTAGGGTGCATGGATGAGTTCTTTGAAAGATGTAATTTGAATGGTCAGAAAAAATCATTTTATGAAAGATTGCACTGGATACGCAGGTGCACTGAGAGTTCAGAGTTCAATTGAAACATTGTTGTGTGAACTTGCAAACATCAGAGGTCTTTCAGGAGGTGGTTGCTATGCAAAAAAGGCAGAGAGGGCAGAGGGGGGAAGGGTGTTGATTTGAAAAAAGTGAGGGAAGACTTTTGATTGGGTGACATGAGAGATGTGTGTGATGAGTTACAGCATTTCTGTGCTTTTGATAGCTGCAGACTCTGGAGTGCATACCTTTTGCTCTGCTAAAGACAAATTGGTGTGTTTCTGAGACTGTTTTGAAACTCATAAAGTATTTGCTAAGGTGAGAAAAGATTCATTTAATTTAGATAGACAATAGTATGCTTTAGGGCGAAAATTATGAAGAAAGTTCTGTATAAATATTAGGTTTCTTGATATGTACTGCTAGAGCTTCATAGGTTGCTTGGGGCATATTTATAAGGCATTTGAGTCTCTCTGATGTTATTTTTCCCATTTTAATTTAACACCATTCCCCGTGGAGCAAGGTCCTTGTAAATATGCCCCCATCTGTGCTTGGCAAATTTAGATTTTTATTCTTTGACTAACATAGCCATGTTAAAAGTGACCCAGAAATGGTGCAAGGGCCTTAAAAAAACGCTTTCATGTGTCTTAGGCCATTTCAAGTCATTTCCCCTTGAATGTAGGTATATAATTGATTTATATGATGTGTTTAAAATCGTTTTTTGAAAAATATTAGGTTTCTTGATATGTACTGCTAGAGCTTCATATGTTGCTTGGGGCATATTTATAAGGCATTTGAGTCTCTCTGATGTTATTTTTCCCATTTTAATTTAAGACCTTTCCCCGTGGAGCAAGGTCCTTGTAAATATGCCCCCATCTGTGCTTGGCAAATTTAGATTTTAATTCTTTGACCAACATAGCCATGTTAAAAGTGACCCAGAAATGGTGCAAGGGCCTTAAAAAAACGCTTTCATATGTGTTAGGCCATTTTAAGTCATTTCCCCTTGAATGTAGGTATATAATTGATTTATATGATGTGTTTAAAATCGTTTTTTGAAATCAATTAGTTTACTTGATATGTAGTGCTAGAGTTTCATAGGTTGCTTGGGGTATATTTAAAAGGCATTTGAGTCTCTCTGATGTTATTTTTCTCATTTTAATTAAAGACCTTTCCCCGTGGTGCAAGGTCCTTGTAAATACGCCCCCATCTGTGCTTGGCAAATTTAGATTTTAATTCTTTAACTAACATAGCCATGTTAAAAGTGACCCAGAAATGGTGCAAGGGCCTTAAAAAAACGCTTTCATGTGTCTTAGGCCATTTTAAGTCATTTCCCCTTGAATGTAGGTATATCATTGATTTAGATGATGTGTTTAAAAACGATTTTTGAAATCAATTAGTTTACTTGATATGTAGTGCTGGAGTTTCATAGGTTGCTTGGGGTATATTTAAAAGGCATTTGAGTCTCTCTGATGTTATTTTTCTCATTTTAATTAAAGACCTTTCCCCGTGGTGCAAGGTCCTTGTAAATACGCCCCCATCTGTGCTTGGCAAATTTAGATTTTAATTCTTTGACTAACATAGCCATGTTAAAAGTGACCCAAAAATGGTGCAAGGACCTTAAAAAAACGCTTTCATGTGTCTTAGGCCATTTTAAGTCATTTCCCCTTGAATGTAGGTATATCATTGATTTAGATGATGTGTTTAAAAACGATTTCTGAAATCAATTAGATTTCTTGATATGTACTGCTAGAGTTTCATAGGTTGCTTGGGGTACATTTAAAAGGCATTTGAGTCCCTTTGATGTTATTTCTCCCATTTTAATTAAAGACATTTCCTCGTGGTGGAAGGTCCTTGTAAATACACACCCATGTGTGCTTGGCAAATTTAGATTTTGATTATTTAACTTACATAGCCATGTATGCCTCTTTTGCATCACTGTGCGTCACTTTTGTGACGCAGCGGCGGTTCAAAAGATTTGCTATGTGGCGACATATTTAAAAATTGATGCATCTAGGCAGATGTGTCATGCTGTAAAGTCCCGTGCCACATGAAAACGATGCAGCAGTGATGCAAAACATGCACCATGTTGCAAGACAGGCCTCATTTCATCTCCAACAAGATAAGAAGCTGAATCTTCTGTAAATGTCAAAATTGTTGTATACACTGCTCAACTTCTGTGTACTCTTTGATATGCTAGAGTCCATCTGCACTATGAGATACCTAAGCAAAGGAAACACAGGTGATGTGATTGTGAAATGAGGAAAAGAAACTCCACATTTTTCAATTACATCACCTGTGTTTCCTAAGTTTACGAATGACATTGTGCAGATGAGGTTTAGGTCTGTCCACGAACACAGAAGAGGTCTGGCCTTTGTTCAAGAGTGAAGTGGACATGACTTACTTCATTGGTAGGTCTTCACATGTATTATCTCCTCTATACTCTTCAACAAGCGTAAATATAATCTGCAACCCTGAGTAGGCCTCACCTTAAACAAACCTCTGGATAGGCCACACCTTATCGTCATCCTGAATCAATCATTTAACATGTTAGGGACAGATTTATGATAGGTGTGTGCCTCTTTTGCGCCGCTGTGCGTCATTTTTGTGACGCAGCGGCGGTGCAAAAGATTTGCTATGTGGCAACATATTTAAAAATTGATGCATCTAGGCAGATGTGTCATGCTGTAAAGTCCCGTGCCACATGAAACCGATGCAGCAGTGATGCAAAACATGCACCATGTTGCAAGATAGGCCTTATTTCATCTCCAACAAGATAAGAAGCTGAATCTTCTGTAAATGTCAAAATTGTTGTATACAGTGCTCAACTTCTGTGTACTCTTTGATATGCTAGAGTCCATATGCACTATGAGATACCTAAGCAAAGGAAACACAGGTGATGTTATTGTGAAATGAGGAAAAGAAACTTCACATTTTTCAATTACATCACCTGTGTTTCCTAAGTTTACGAATGACATTGTGCAGATGAGGTTTAGGTCTGTCCACGGACACAGAAGAGGTCTGGCCTTTGTTCAAGAGTGAAGTGGATATGACTTACTTCATTGGTAGGCCTTCACATGTATTATCTCCTCTGTACTCTTTAACAAGCGTAAATTTCATCTGCAACCCTGAGTAGGCCTCACCTCAAAGAAACCTCTGGATAGGCCACACTGTATCGTAATCTTGAATCAATCATTTAAAATGTTAGGGTCAGATTTATGATAGGTGTATGTCTGTTTTGCGTCACTGTGCGTCACTTTTGTGACGCAGCGGCGGTGCAAAAGATTTGCTATGTGGCGACATATTTACAACTTGATGCATCTAGGCAGATGTGTCATGCTGTAAAGTCCTGTGCCACATGAAACCTGCGTCAGTTTTCATATAGGTGTTTTGTTGCAAGGTATGCATTAATTTGCATGAAAGCCCTGTAAAACTAACACAGTGAAATTTAGAAGATTTCACTGAGTCAGCTTTATAGCATTGCTGAATCAAATCCTTACGCCTGTTTGAAACAGGCATAAGAAGTGATGCACCATGCAATGTGAGGGTTCCTCCTTTGCATTGCAGTAGACATGTCGCGCTTATGACGTGATTCCTGCAATGTGCTGCTTTTGCGGCACAGATGCGTGACGCATCTGTGCTGTTTTTGCTCAATGGTGCTCCACATTGTAAATTCGGCACACTATGGGTGGCAGAGCAGCGGTGCACATTAACTGGTGCATCCGTGGGGATGCGCCACTTAGCATAAATCTGCCCCTGTACATTTAAGTATGAGCAGGGGACACGGAGTCGGTGAGGCTTATCCAAGGTTAAGAAGAGATGAGTCCTGTTCACTGAAAACTTGGACATAGGCCTCACCTCCTCAGCATCGCTGGACATGGCTAAATAATAGCTGCAAAATGTTACTCTTATTAAACAATTTTACTATTATAATCTCTGAGATTTGTCTCTTACTCTGCAACATCTCATTGTTGTTCTCTTTCTTTAAAGATAACGACAACATCAACCATGAGTGACAACCAGCAATCAGTTGATTTAGACCTTATCGTTGAACTTGTAATTGAAACGTCAGTGGAAGTGGATCCCTTGGATGATTTAAATTCTGAGGATGATGAAGAACATGATGAGGATGCCGATTTGTCAGAATTGTATGACATAGGGTGGGAAGCTGACGTGCTTGAGCCTATGGAACTATAAACATTTATTTTTAAAATTTATAATAAATGAAAAGTAAAAATGTAAACCGTTTCATTTAAAATTAAACACACCTTCAAAAACAGGTTATGTGTAGTGTCTTCAATAACATATTAAAATATGCTCATAAAATTAGATCAGATTCACATATAAAACAGCACAGGTAAAATGAAGAAGAATTCCATTTCTTTTCTGCTATTTGTGTATTCTAAATTTGCCAAAGCACTAAAAAATATTCTATGTAAAAATGTCAAGTGGTGTGTTAAGTTTTTGATGACTGTTATTGATTAACTGTTTGGTAATAGTGGTTAATAACATTTTTTATGATATTTTACCACAGATTCAACTGCAGATCATTTCAAAATTTGAGAATGCCAACCAAGGATAGACTTAGAAAGGCTGCAAAACGTCAAAGACAGCAGGTCCATGAAATAATGCAGCAGTCCTCTACAAAAAAAACTTGTCAAGTCACCAAGAAAGCACCGGGTAAGACCACGAAAACATTCATAAGAAACATTTGTAGAAAAAAAAGTACTAGTACAGAAAATGTTTTAGTCCAGAAAAAGAGAAGCAAATTAAACGGAAAGGAAAGGCCAATCAAAAATGTTACTGCTAGAGCAAGAGATAACTCTGTGCATGATAGTAGAAGGAAACAACAGTTTAGGGACATTCGTAGACGAATGTTCCACAACAGAATAATTGGCAATTTGTTAAACAATATTAAGAAAGGTCAACAGAAAGTGGTTTTTTATAGGAGAAAAAAAAAGTTGAGAAAGTTATTGATCAGGCATTTAAAGTAAAGCGAAAGTTATTTATTTTGATAATCAATAGAATTAGGAAGCTAAACAAGGCAATTTATGATTTCAAAAGAAATAGTAGATGGAAGAGAATAGTTAATCGTAGTAATTTTTGTGAAGTTTTTTCCGGAGAATGGATGCATAGTTCAAGTTGTGAGGCATTTTTCAATGAGGAGAGTTATTTCCAGGATAATGATTTGGTGCATGCAGTTGACACCAGTGGTCGAGCTTATGAGGTGAAAGATGGTTGTCCAGTTAAAAAAGGAAAACTTGTGACAACAGAGACAGAAGAGGTGTTAGGTAATGAGGTTTTAGGAAGACGTCCTAAGGGTCCTGTGTACACCTGGAAGTGTAGTAGTATTTGCAGTGTACGACAGGATTCCATCAATTTGCTTTGTGATTTTGTACGGACATTTAATAAGAAAAGTTTGAAGCAGAAAATGATGTTGTTGCAAGAATTAGATCCTTGCAGAGTGAGAGAAGTGACAGGTTTGCATGGTCATTCACTGGCTTGTCTTTCCAGGAGAGTATGCCAGAGTGTTTTTCATCATTTCAGGATGCTAGCAGTGCATCATAATAAAGTGAGGAAATTAGTTAGAATGTTGTATTATGCTAAGAGTCCAGCAATTATGCTTAAACAATTATGCGCTGCTCTTTTGCATGATTCTGAAATAGATGTGAAGAATATTTCTGAAGAAATTGAGTTTTGTTACTTTGGAAGTAAAGAGGAGAATGTTGAAATTGACCCAGAAGGTGAGGGTAATGTGGAAGACAGTGTACAGGTTTCCAGTACAGATAATTTTCAGAAGGAAATTGCCACGTTTCAGGTTAAATCAAGTGAGAGGCCTAATTTCACTTGTGTGTGTTGTCGACGCACTTATTATAAGAATCAGACTAAGTTAGTGGATTTATATGCAAAAAGTGAAAGGGAAAATAATAGTGAATGGAAGGATTTCGCAACATACTTGATGGTAGAAAATTGTTTTGATTTGGGATCGGATCAACGTGTGTGTACTTATTGTTGTAACAAATTAAATCAAAACCAGATGCCTGCTAGAGCGGTTCATAATAATCTGGAATTGGTTGAGATTCCTTCTGAATTGAATGATTTAAATACTTATGAATCAAATTTTGATTCAAAGTATCCATCCCTTTCAGGCAATTGTAAGAATGGAGCCAAAGACAAGGAAATTGCCTCCATCAGATTTACAGAGAGGATTAAAGGGAAGAGTTGTTTATTTGCCTCTAGATTTGAAGAAAAACATTAATACAATTGGAGTAGAAAAAGTGGAAGAGGAACCTCTGGTTATCTTAGTTAATGGGGTTCCGACAAAGAATAAGAAAATATGGCAAGATTTAGTGGATGTTAGGAAAGTCAAACATTGTATTTGAAAAAAAATAATAAGTACTATAAGAATGTATATGTTGCAGAAGAGGAAGTAAGTGAAGAAGAGGATAGTGATTTGTGTGCTGGTCAAATTGAGAAAGTAGAACCCTCTAAAAGTGAAGAAATATATGAACATTATAGTGTTCATCCTTTGCATTCCAAGGAAGTCATGGGGAATGCTATTGAGTTGTTTCAAATGAAACAAGCCAAAGGGAGTCCCATTAGTGTTTGGGAGGAAAGTTTGGAAGCTCGGTGTTTCCCACAGCTATTTCCAACAGGTCAAGGAGGAAGATATGATGAGCGACCTCATCAAACTCCTGCTTCTGAATACCGGACTTTACGATTGTATGCAGGAGATGCTAGGTTTCGACAAAGGAATTCCCTATTTGTTTCATCTCCTGTTTGAAAGCGATCTGTCTGGACTGTCATATGCAGTGAACCACATCTTGAAAAGTGGTATACACATGCAAAACATCTCGGCAAGTGACTTTATGGATAAAGTCAATGTCCAAGACAGTATTTTGGATTGTCACCTGATTAATCTCATGGCGTGTTAGCGTGGTACTAATGAGTACTGGTACCGTCGTCATGGTGATTTAAAATGTATGCTGAGGAACTTAGGAACTCCCACATGGTTCCTCACTCTGAGCTGTGCTGAGTATGGCTGGGAAGACTTACTTGAATTTCTACGAGAGGCAAATGGAAACATTGAAAACATCGAATTCAAGACACCCGGAGAACTGTGCTCTTTGGATCCAGTCAATGTATGCAGGTACTTCAATCATAGATTTGAAGCTATGATGTCTTTCATCATGAACAAGAGAAATCCACCTCTTGGAGAGGTGTTGGATTTCTTCTGGAGAAAGGAGTACCAAGCAAGAGGTGCTCCTCATATACATATGCTGCTGTGGATCAAGGATGCACCTAAATTTGGAACGGATCCAGAAGACTTAGTGATGAGTTTCATACAACAGTATTCTACGTGTGCTGTTCGAAACACAAAGGAGAAGAAAAGCCTAAGAGAAAAAGTTCTACGTTTCCAAAGCCATCGTTGTGGAAAGTACTGTCGTCGTAAATTCAGAAACAAGGACAAGTTCTACACCAAATGTCGTTTCGGCTTTCCACGACCGGTGATTTCTAAAGGAAGAGTAAACAGTTTGATGTCTTCGCTGCGACATAATGTGATGAAGAAATCACCTAAAAACACATACAATTTGAAGAGGAACGAAGAGTCCAAGTACATCAACGACTACAACCCAGTGATTTTGTCCATGTGGAATGCAAACATGGATATACAGTTTGTGGCTGATAACTGTATGGCTGTGGCTCGGTATGTGACATCTTACATCACCAAAAAAGAAAAGACAGAATTGAAGGATATGTGGGAGGACATTTCCCATGAAAAGAGCCTCAGTAAGAAGTTGTGCAGTTTCAGTCTGAAGATGTTGTCACATCGAGAAATCGGAGCTTACGAATGTTCTGACCGGTTGTCTTCAGCAAGTCTCTATGCCAAATCCAGGAGTATCGTTTGGGCGAGTCTTGGTCTTGCTGCAACGCGTAATCGAGTTCTGAAACCTGTGCAGGCAATTGAGTATTTGGCGGAAAAGGAGCCAAACAGTACCGATATTTTGAAGACCAACATGTTGGATACATATTATCCAAATCGAAGCAGTCACCTCGAGAATGTTTGTCTGTATGAGGTTCTACAAAATTACATATTCAAGAGGAACATCAAAGAAGATATTGAGAAAGGAGTGTATGCTGTAATTGGAAGTGAGGGATGTCTGGTCAAGCAAAGAAAATGCCACTTGGTAAACCATCAAAAACTGAGTGGCGAATCTCCTGAAAAAAAGGAGTTTTTCTATTTAGCACTTTTGCAACTTTTCAAGCCTTGGCGTGCAGAAGAGGAACTGCTTGGAGATTTCCTCTGTTACGAAGACTCTTTCACGGCCGCCAAGGAGACCATAGAATGTCCTGCTTTTCCCAAATATCTAGAAATGTTGAATGTGGAAATCGAGCAGGAAGCAATGATTGCAGCCGAGATTGCCAGAGACAGTTCTCAGGACAGTCAGAGTTCTGTTTCATTGAGTCAGGATCCACTAGGAGGACATGTTATCGAAAATGAAGCTGCCACTGCCATGAATGAAGTGGAAAGAGCCATGGCACATGCTCAGGGGGATGCGGTTAACTTAGAAGACTTGGAAAGACAACTCAACGTTGAGCAGAGGAAAATATATGACGAAGTTACCAAGCAAATTGATCATGGATTAAGTCATGAGAAGAAAGAGTGCTCATGTACGTCGTTGAAGCCTGTTCGACTGTACGTGAGTGGAGAAGCGGGAACTGGAAAAAGTTTCCTCATTAAAGCAATTTCATGTTATTTGCAGGAAAGGACTTAGTCATCGCCGTCTTGTGTTGTCACCGCTCCAACTGGACTGGCAGCACATAACATTAAAGGTATTACTTTGCATCGTCTACTGATGCTGCCAGTGGAGCATGACAACAAATTACAATACCACAAGTTATCTGGAGATGCTTGTTGTGAAGTTTCAAGAGTCTTGAGGAAAATGAAACTTCTTATCATTGATGAAGTAAGCATGGTTTCCAATGTCATGCTTGCCTTTGTGCATTTGAGAATGCAAGAAGTTCTCAAAACAGAGTATGATGTGTTATTTGGTGGCAAACACATCATTGTTTTCGGAGATCTTCTGCAGCTGACACCAGTGAAAGGACAACCTGTGTTCAAAATGCTCACGCATGAAGATACCAGGAAGTGCCTAGGGAGCATTGGCAACGTCAATATATGGTTAAACTTCAATTATGCTGAACTGCATGAAAATATGCGTCAGGCGAAGGATGAAGATTACAAGAATATTCTACAAGATGTTAGAATTGGAAAAGTGACCGAGCATGGGAAAGAAGCTTTACATGCACGATTACTGTCAAATTTATATCCAGAACAAGATGTTGTGCCTGAGAATATTTTTCAGAAAATTACTGAGAAGAAATCTGGAATATGTTTGATGCCAACTCTTGCAGAATGTGCCATCTTCAACAACAAAATGTTGCATTTAGAAAACCAAGAGATTGTGAAACTGGAAGCTATTGACAGAGTAGAGCATATGGGATCAACAATTATTTTGTCTGAGAATTTGAAAACAAAATTTGATTCATTAGAGAAGACTATATCTAAAACTGCAGGTTTTGAAAAGACTCTGAATGTGTGCTTAAACTGCCGTATAATTTTAAGAAGGAATTTACATGTTGAAAGAGGTCTGGTAAATGGATCAATGGGTAATGTTGTTGATTTTGTGAAATACAGAAATAGAGATGGAATTGAATTTTTAAAAATTAAATTTGATGGCATTGAGGAAGTACAGCTAATTGATCGTTGTTCTGCTAGATTTTTGCTTGTAAAAGACTTATATGTTCGCCGTAAGCAGTTTCCTGTTTGCTTGGCATATGCGGTGACAATCCATAAATCGCAAGGTTTAAGTGTAGACAGTGCATTGGTGAATATTGGCAGTTCTGCGTTCAAGGATGGTATGGCATATGTGGCATTGTCACGAGTTAGAACTTTATCGGGATTGTACTTGATTGAGTGTGATGTCACAAACATTTGTGCGGATCTAGATTGTGTTAAGGAATACAATAGGTTAAGAAGAGAGTATGCGCCACATTTGCCTCAATATCCTTTGTTTGAGAAACGTGTGGTAGGCCGGAAACGGAGAAATGTGACCAATACTAGGGAGGTTGTAGCAAAAAGACGAAAAGTCGATGAACCTGAAATTATAAGCAGAAACAAAAAGGATTCTGTTGAAGATGTTATTGGTTTTCAATTTGAAAACAGTTCTGGTGTCAACTGCTATGCTAATGTAGTGGTTAGTGTTTTGTTTTCTCTAGAAAATGTAAAAGAAGAGATTGTGGTCAATTCTGATCAAAGATTTTGCAGTTTGTTAAATTCTGTGTTAGAGAAATGTAGCACTGATAGAACAAAAATAGAAAGTGTGTCTGAAATTCGAAATCTGTTAGACAGATGTTCAGGTCAAACACAATTCTCTCAAAATATTCAGCAAGATTGTCAGGAGTTTTTAATGTATATGCTTGATGTATTGCATGCTGAAGGTGTAGATGTAGATCACCTGTTTGGGCTTTCTTATCAATGGCAGCATGACTACGAGAACTGTAGGGTATCAAGTACTAGTAGTGTAGACTCAGAAAGATTTATATATTTAACTTTGCCAGACAGTAAATCAGTCTCCTTTAATAAGCTAGTAAAAGCAGCTGATCACAACATGGAGTGTAGCCAATGTAAATCTGAAATGATGTCAACATTATTTATACGAACATATGGCCAGTATGTCATTTTAATGTTCCAACGATGTAGGCCTGATGGAACAAAATTGACAACTTTAATTAAAAATGTTGTGGCTTCGCAGTTGTCAATATCAGGAAGGACTTTTGTAACTGCAGCAATTATATATTATGACGGTCCTTCAATAACACAGATTAGCGCTGGCACTGACTAGTGCAAGTGTCTCCTAGGGCACTGACTGCTGTGTGCTGAATTTGTCAGCAAGGATATGAGCAATAAAGTTTTCCACAAAATCTACTTTCTTTCTCAAGTCTCTTAAGTATTTTATTCATACTTGTAAAATTCTTCATTTGTAAATATAATTTTTTTCATCTGAAATTGCATATGTTCAGCATATGTATTTTACATCCGATTTGTTTTTCAAATGAGCAAAAAATACATTCCAATGCATTTCGGCCAGGGGCCTTCATCAGGGAAATCTGTGGGACAAAGATTGTATCCATCACGATATGTTTCAATCCACAGCATGGTAATAACATAACAGTTAACTAACATAATGAATTACATACTTCTCAAGTTACAAAACGTCCGTAATCATGTAGTTAACCTCCAATATAGTTAATCATAACCTCAATGTTACCCTTCGTTTGCGCGTTTAGGGTGTTACTGTGTGTCTGATATGTGTCTGAGTGATAACGTAAACAACTTTTAAACTAAAACGCGTTAGCTGATAGTGTAACCTGGATGTATCGAAGGTTGCTTCTGTGTGTGGGCTATTCGCGTCAAAAATGAAATGCGGGTAAATGCACTTAAACGCTATAGCGTCTTACCCATGGTGATATGAGCGGCTTTAAACAAACATGACTGTTCGCGTTAACTGTTAAGCTCGCCTGGGGGTTCGGTATGCGGCACGCGCATAGCGGTAAAGCGCGTTTAGGAGTTAGTATTCGCTTAGGTACATTTAATACGGCTAAAGTTCTTACCGGAATGCGCTGTCACAAAGGTTCAAGCCTGCACTAGGAGCCGCCGCTCTCTCCGCTTCAAAGTCGGCGTGTGACGTGTGTGGGATGGGTTGTGCTTTAAAATTGCGCGCGCTGCCATTAAAGGGCCAAGGTTTAGAAAATGGTCACCACAATGAATTATGTGTATGCATGAATCTCAAAGAGCGGTCATCGAGTTAAACTGACAAATACATGCACAGCACTGTAATGATACACTTATTATATCAAAAAACCAACAAATTATAGATAACAGCTAAATTCTGTACGTTCATTAATTCCATGTGGGCGCAGAGTCTGTAAATGGTATATCCAGTGATTTTCACGTTTTAGCAAGGCTTTTCTGTTGTCCGTCTCCTCATTTTTTTCCACTACTTCTAGTATGCAAGCCTTAATTTGGTTGATCTGATGGTTATGTTCAATGAAATGGGTGGCAAGCGCCGATTTTAGCACTTTGGTTCTTATGTTGCTTTTATGTTCGGTTAACCGGATTTTGAGTTTGCGTTCTGTCTGACCAACATAAGCATGGCCACATGGGCATTTTATCATATATATGATGTTTTTTGTGTCACATGTACCATTGACTTGTAACCTGATTTTATTGCCTCTCATTGGGTGGGTGATCGTGTTGCCTTCCATAATGTTATTGCAATTGCTGCAATTTCTACAAGGAGTTGTTCCTTTGTATATTGTATATGGTTTTGCCGCTGATGGTTTCTTGATGATTTCTCCTATATTTTTTGCTCTGGTAAACGCAAATAGTGGTTCATCGGTGAATATATTGTTGAAATCAGGTTCAGTTTGTAAAATGCGCCAATGTCTTTTGATGATTTTCTTGAACTGTGGGCTAGCTGTGGAATATTTGCTGACACATGTGGTTCTGTTAGCCTTTTTGCTTTTTTGTACTGACAGTAAGGTTTTTCTGTCTTTGGAACTAGTTCTTTCCAGCGCTCCCTGTAGTACTTCATCTGGATATCCTCTTTTTTTGAATTTGTTTAACATGATTTGCGTTTGCGTCTTCGATTCTTCCGGGTCTGAGACAATTCTTTTTACTCGGAGAAGTTGAGAGTACGGAAGGTGTTGTTTGAGGGGAGTGGGGTGGAAGCTCTGGTAAGCTAATAAATTGTTCCGATCAGTGATTTCGGTGTACAGGGTAGTCTCAAATTTGTCACCTGTTTTTTTGCCGGTTACATCCAAATAGTTGATTTGACTGTCATGTATGGTGTAAGTAAATTGTATCCTTTGGTCAACGAGATTCAGTTGTTGGATGTTGGAAATTAAACGTTCTTTGGTGTCATTCCACAAGATAAAAATATCGTCTATATATCGCAGATATAGACGTAGTCCTTGTTGCCATTGTTCTTTTTGTAAAATATGATTGTTTTCATATTGGTGCATGAAGATATTAGCGTACGAAGGAGCTGCCGGATTTCCCATGGCAGTTCCTGACTTTTGTAAGTACCATTTATCTTCCCACTTCAATAACATCAGGACATTACACAGCTTATTTAAAGTCTAGAAATGGCTGGTCATTCTGCAACGATTCTGTTTTAATTTTCAAAAAAAAATTGCCGTATGACCTTAAAAATTCTTACCTGGTGTTTTTAAAACCAAAATTTTAGGGAAAGAATCTCGGGATGTGCTCTGAGGAATTTCAAGAGGTTCTAATGGCTCCTACACGATTTGGCCTTGAGGATAAGTGTAGTACAGAGACATAAGTTCTTACCATAACACTTGACGTCATGGAAAAATAACTGCACTTTGAATGAGTTCAGAAAAACTGTTTCTTTTTATAAGCTAATTCAAGCAGCCAATCAAAACATGGAGTAGAGGGAATGTAAGTCTGCAATGCTGTCTACTGTTTTATATTGCTTCGTGATTAAAAGTGATGTAGAGAATTAAATAATTGTAGTAGTCATAGAGGTAGTGTAAGTCTGCTTCATAGTAAGCAGTATCAGTGTCATAGGAAATGTAGAACATGAGTGAGCAAGAAGGGTAAGATATTACTAGTCCAGGATTGTGAAAGTGATCTTGAACGTTTTCTTTCTGAAAGTTGCGGAAATACAAAATGACGGGATTTGCTTACAAGAATTCCAATAGTTATAAATGGCTCTTACATGATTTGGCCTTGTGGAAACGTGTGGTAGAGAGCGAGAAGTCATTTATTGTATGTAACATATTTTTCAAAATGATGGAGGTTTTCTTTCAGAAAATGGCGGGCTGAAAATAAAAACAGCACAACCGAGTGTAAGCTGTTCATAGGACATCCTTCGACGTCATGGAAAGTAAGTTACTTTTGAGGAGTTCTGATTTCTGATTGGTTATGTTATATGGGTTTTTTAAACACAATCATTTTGATTGTGTTTTTTTTTCCCCGCTGTTATATGATGAATATCTTCAAGTCACTGTTTTTAGTGAAATTTGATACATTCTGAAAACAGCAAAAATAAACCATTTAACATGTATAAATAATTCTGTACTGTTTGTATTTATGATGTACATGTAGAACTGTGTAGGAGGCATGGAGAAGGTGAGGCTTCTGTAAGTGTCAAAGTTGTTGCATACAGTGCTCACATTCTACGTAGTCTTTCATATGATAGACTACATTTCCACAATGAGATACCTAAGCAAAGGAAACACAGGTGATGTGATTGTGGAATGAGCAAAAAAAATTGCACGTTTTTCAATTATATTACCTGTGTTTCCTAACATTACACATCACATTGTGTAGATGAGGTTTAGGCCTGTTCCAGGAGACAGAGGAGGTCTGACATTTGTTCAAGAGTGCAGTGGACATGACTCACTTCGTTAGTAGGCCTGCACATGTATTATCTCCTCTATACTCTTCAACAATCCTAAATTTCATCTGCAACCCTGAGTAGGACTTACCTGAAACAAATCTGTGGATAGGTTACACCTTATCAGCATCTAGAAACAATTATTTAAAATGTTAAGGGCAGTTTTATGAAGGCTGTGTGCCTCTTTTACGCCGCTGTTCCGTCACTTTTGTGTAAAAGATGCACCATGTTGCAAGATAGGCCTCAGTTCATTTCCAGAAAGATACCGTCAGTTTAAAATGTATATAATTAGGACTGTGTAGGGGGTATGGAGAAGCTGATGCTTCAGTAAGTGTCAAAGTTGTTGCATGCAGTGCGTACTCTTTCATATGCTGGACTACATCTGCACAATGAGATACCTAACCAAAGGAAACACAAGTGATGTGATTGTGAAATGAGCAAAAGAAATTGCACGTTTTTCAAATACATTACCTGTGTTTCCTAACATTACGAATCACATTGTGCAGATGAAGTTTAGGCCTGTCCAGGGAAACAGAGGAAGTCTGAACTTTATTGGTTGGCCTGCACATGTATTATCTCCTCTGTACTCTTGAACAAGTCTAAATTTGATCTGCAACCCTGAGTAGGCCTCACCTGAAACACACGTCTGGATAGGACACACCTTATTGCCATCCTGAAACAATCATTTAAAATGTTAGGAACAGTTTTATGATGATTGTGCACCTCTTTTGCGCTGCCATTGCGTCACTTTTGTGAGACAACAGCAGTGCAAAAGATGCACCATGTTCCAAGATAGGCCTCACTTCATCTGCATCAAGATACTGTTAGTTTAAAATGTATATCTTTAGGACTGTGTAGGGGGCCTGGAGAAGCAGAAGCTTCTGTAAGTGTCAAAGTTGTTGAAAAACTGTTTGTCCTTCAATCTTTTCCCTTGTCTTTTCTAATTTTTAAATACATGTTTTAATATTTTTCAAATGTTTGTTATCTCTTTCACAGATTGAAAGTATAAAAATAACAAGTGAGTAAGTTAACGACAATTATAAGGTAAATGTTTTGTACTCTTTGTGTTACATTTCTATCACATTCACCTACTATTAGTTCCACAGCTTCATTTCTTTAACCCTCAGTTTCCTGCCTTTGCTACTTCCCTCATTCCTTTCTCTATTACCTACTTACTCTACTCCTTCCACTCCTTTTCTCAGTCCCTCTCTTCTCATAGTTCCTCACTCTTGTTCACTCACTCCGTCTCTATTACTCTTAGTGTCTTTGACTGATCACTCTTTCACTACTTGTTCATTATGCTTTCTCTGTGTAGTTGAAGCACACTAAGGGGCATATTATGAACACAGCCAATAAAATTATTGCTGTTTTTATCGGCAGAAAACTGCTGCAAAAGTGGTTTTAGCGGCAGTTTTCTGCCGCAAGAGCGGCTTTAGCGACACATTTCTGCCGATAAAAGCTGCAAAACTTTTATTGCCTATGTTGATAATATGGCCCTATGTTATTTACATTTCTTTGCTGTTTCAATTATTCTTTTTCTGTTACTTCTTCTTTTCTGCTTTCTGTTTTTTCTCTCTGTTATTCCACATGTTTTAATCTTATTTTGAACATTCACTCATATTCTCTAAGAAACTCTTCTTTGTTATTCTTCTAGTCTCCTTTTTTTCTTTCACTTCCTTATCTATTTTGTTTTCCACAATTATACCCTAATCCATCTTTTCTTCGGTAAATAAATCTATTAAACAGTATCTCTGGTTTACTCCCTATAGCTGTCTTTCTTTTAACATTACTCTGTTTACTTCCCTTATACTTACTCTTCTTTTTTTTTTTTTTTTTTTTTTTTGGTTCGCTCCCGGTTCGCGTACCGGGGAGCGAACGGGGAAGCGAACCAAAAGAAATAGAGGTTGCCAGAGTGCTAAACATTCTAGCAATTTTTTTATAAAGGGGAGGTAGTTCTGAAAATAACTTTTTTTTTAATGTTTTTGTTGTTTTATATATTTTTTTTAATTTTCTGAACATTTTTTGTTTTTTTTGTATTTTTCGAACAATTTTATGTTTTTTTTGGTTTTTTTGGAGGGGAAACAACAAAAAACAGGCATTGGAAAGGGCTCAACAGGAGCAAAAAAATTTTTTATTTTTTGGGGCGTTTAGAGCACTTGTGATTTTCAAATGCTCTGTTTACTAAGTTAATGCTCATATTGGCACATGAGAGTAAGGTACCGCAATATATACAGACAATCTTCATGTGGACAAAGTTTTCCTGTATGTTTGGCACTGTTTCCCGTGCCTCTGGCCCCGACAGAGATATCTGTGTTGATGTCCTGGCCACAGGAGTTGGTGGGTTGTCCTGCAGGTCACGCATCTCTGCCCGGCTGTAATTTAATGGATGCCACCTCTGCATGTGACGGTGCATAGTATAGTTGCCGTAACTATACTTCTTATCTGTGCCTCTAGATAAGTCCTCTTTGCATATGAGGCACGTCACATACCGAGCATTAACTTTTTTCTGTCCTTCAGGAAAAGAAAAAAACTGCCAAATGAAACTATTTTTATGATGGGATACCCGGGGCTCCTCTTGTAAAAACTGTGGTGCCTGTATTTCCTCTTCCTCTTCTTGATCCTCTTCCTCCTCTGTGTTGGCAAGGAACTGTGGAGGTGGTCCTCTCTTCCTATGAGGAGGTGGTGGTGGTGGTGGGGGTCCACCAGCTGCAGCTACTAGTGAAGCCATTTTCCACTGAGCAAAATAGGTCTTCCTTTCACAAAGTTGAAAGTCAGAGTGAGAAAAAAGGTGGGGGCTTTCATCATTTGGGAAAAAAATAGTTCTAAACCAATGAAAAGTGTTATTTTTAGGTCACCTGACCCAGCCTTACATCATTAGGAAACCAAAAGTGAAATGAACCAATGAAAAGTTTTATTAACAAGTCACATGACCTGTTACGCTTACGTTACGCGCTGCGGAACGCGCCCCGGATCGCTTCCGGTTCGCGCTCCGGAGCACTTCCGGGTGCGCTAACGCGGCGCGTCAAAAAACGCATTACGCGGCAACGCGATACGTCGCGCTTTCGCGACGCGCCCCGGATCGCTTCCGGGGAGCTGCGCTTCGCGTCTCAGTTCGCGTACCGGAGCACTTCCGGGTGCGCTAACGCGGCGCATCATAAGACGCATTACGCGACAACGTGATACGTCGCGCTTCCGCGACGCGTCACGATGTTGATTTCTAACGCGGCAGTTGCGCAAACGGAACGTTTACCGGTTCGCGGACCGGGTCGCGGCATCAAATTGAGCTAACGGGAAGCTTCCCGGTTCGCAAACCGGGAGCGAACAAAAAAAAATATTTAAAAAAAATTATTAATAAACATATAAAATATATTTTTTGATTTAAAGAAGAATACATTTTACAGCTACAGATATTAGCTTTTAAAAAACCAATGAAATTCACTGAAAAAACCATAGGTTATAGACCATATATAGTTAGGAATTAGCATTTACAAAACCTTGAAAATTCACTGAAAAAACCATAGGTTATAGACCATATATAGTTAGGAATTAGCATTAAAAAAACCTGTTTTTACTCGCACAAAACCATTGAAATTCCATATATAGTTAGTAGTACTAACTATATATCGCGCACCCGCAATCCACTGCTGATCATGTCACATATTACATCATTCATGACATGGTCAGTGACATCACTGATGACATCACTGATGACATCACTGATGACATCTCAAACAACATCACTGATGACATCACTGATGACATCATCCAGTGACTGTGTGTTTCTGTAAAGTTTAAATATGTTTTACATATTGAAGAATGAGTAGATGTATAAGTGTCTGGATGAAGGATTTAGTAGGTGCGTGACTGACTGTATGAGTGAGTGATTAAATGTGTCTCACTGAGTGCATGGGTTAGTGACTAAACTGTCTTAATTTGTGCATCATTATGTATGTTGTTCTATAAACTGCTGCATGTGTTGATCAGTAGCTATATGAGTAACTATATGGGTTATTGATTGATTGTCCAAGTATT
Source organism: Lissotriton helveticus (assembly GCF_964261635.1). Classification (NCBI taxonomy): domain Eukaryota; kingdom Metazoa; phylum Chordata; class Amphibia; order Caudata; family Salamandridae; genus Lissotriton; species Lissotriton helveticus. Next base: position 1,435,969,453 of record NC_136068.1, read on the forward strand.
TGTATGGGAGACTGAGTGTGTGTGTGGCTGGCTGGGAGATGTGTGACTCTGTGCAGATCAATGTGTACTTGTATCAATGATTGTATAAGAGAGTAAGTATGTGTTAGTATATGTTTGAAAATGTAAGGTACTCTATGTTTAACTGTATAGATTAGAAAATGGAAGTGTGATTGATTATTTACAGGACTGACTAGGTGTGTGAGTAACTCCATGGATGAGTGGCAGAGTGTGAGTGTCTGTATAGGTGTATGAGTGCATATGATAGTGTTGTAAAGATGAGTGATTGTATGTATGAATGATTGTATGGGTGAATGAGTGAATGTGTGTGTAGACATAGGAATCAGTGAGTGCGTATGTAGTAACTAGTATTGGTGTGTCAATGGTTTAAAAAATTATATTCTGTATTTAACACTGGGTGTAACAGAGGTTATATTAAAGTGTGAGGAGATGCATTGTATTGTCACATGAATGATATCATCAGTGATGTGACCATTGATGTCAAATGAGATGTCATCAGTGATGTCATTTGAGATGTCATCAGTGATGTCACTGACCATGTCATGAATGATGTAATATGTGACATGATCAGCAGTGGATTGCGGGTGCGCGATATATAGTTAGTACTACTAACTATATATGGAATTTCAATGGTTTTGTGCGAGTAAAAAAAGTTTTTTTTAATGCTAATTCCTAACTATATATGGTCTATAACCTATGGTGTTTTCAGTGAATATATATATATATGCGTAAAAATTGCTATTTGGTGAGAATCATCGCAAGGGGAGAGAGGAGGCGGCATTGCGCTGCCTGATTAAGGGGACAGACCAAGGTTTCAACGGGACCAACTTACTTGGGTGCTGTGTGGAAGGAGCATCGTTCAGCGCCAAACATTGGGGGCATCCTGGAGGTGCTTGGTGGACCAATCACTGTATGTGGCACCACGAGGGACTACGTTAACTACCATGCAGTTCACCCACAGCTACCAGCAATCAGTACACACCTGCATCCGGGAGGAGGAGTTGTGGAACTGCTTCACAGGGAGTGTTGACCGATCCAAACCCAGGGATATGCAGCATTCTGTGAGACCGGCACTGATGACGGCCACACTTGGCCAGAAACGCGTCTGCCTGTAATCTACAGCGTCTTCACGGACTTGGAAGGACTGTGTGTTTGCTAGTTAAATAAATCCTTTGTCTGACCCGGAGCATGTGTCCCGCTTGCTTTGTAATAAGGTGAGCATTGGAGGTGGATAGTTATCCGGTTTTGCTGAGACCGGTTGGGGGCACGCCCTCTCGTTCTGGTGCACCGCATTTGAATCGGCAAACAAACTGTGGACTTAGTACGGCAAGTGCTAAATGCGGCGCCCCCCCACGCGTAAAAATTGCTATTTGGCGAGAATCATCGCAAGGGGAGAGAGGAGGCGGTATTGCGCTGCCTGATTAAGGGGACAGACAAAGGTTTCAACGGAACCAACTTACTTGGGTGCTGTGTGGAAGGAGCATCGTTCAGCGCCAAACATTGGGGGCATCCTGGAGGTGCTTGGTGGACCAATCACTGTATGTGGCACCACGATGGACTACGTTAACCACCATGCAGTTCACCCACAGCTACCAGCAATCAGTACACACCTGCAGCCGGGAGGAGGAGTCGTGGAACTGCTTCACAGGGAGTGGTGACCGATCCAAACCCAGGGATATGCAGCATTCTGTGAGACCGGCACTGATGACGGCAACACTTGGCCAGAAACGCGTCTGCCTGTAATCTACAGCGTCTTCACGGACTTGGAAGGACTGTGTGTTTGCTAGTTGAATAAATCCTTTGTCTGACCCGGAGCATGTGTCCCGCTTGCTTTGTAATAAGGTGAGCATTGGAGGTGGATATATATATATATATTCCAATTAACGAAGGGTCCTGCTGAGATCCTCTCCCAAGTCAGATGGCGCATAAAGACGGCAAACCCATCTGCCCTTCCAATTTAATCCAAATTCCATCCCGCGCTCGTAAGCAATGCGCACTCAGTAGCTGGTTGCTCAAGAATTTTTTTTTATTCCTAAATAACACTACGCGTTTCGACACTAACTTGTGTCTTGCTCACACGGTAAAGCCCCGACATTCCCGGCATGTTCAATAAACATAAACGATGGTATGGTCACATGCATCACAGGTCACATGATTCTCTGCGAACCTTGATCCGCCATTACAGAATGGTTACAAAACATTGTATACTGCAATGAAATGCTCCATCTTTCCACATGTTTATCAGTTACATAGACATTTTAAGCTATGAAATATAACAGCATTGAATAATATTGTAACTTTCTTCCGAGGTGAGAAAAAAAAATCATTTTTCTATCAATTAATTAATTTCAACTCGTCAATACATTTGCCGCCATGTTGGTAAAGTCATGAGGGAATCTCCCTTGCTTAAAACATGATTGATAATCATTTTTAGTACCTCATTCACTCGGTAAAGTACCCATAAGGCACAAACTAATAGCATGCCTAAACTTGGATTAGTGCACACGCCGCCCTATTGGTGAAGATTACACTCGTTCCTATACTAGTAAACATTTAATGTTTTCACAGGGTCTAGTACCCGTACAGTGCATGCATGTATTGTGCCTACATAGGAGCAAGATTCATTACCCAAATGAAAATATGAAACAGGATAACCATAATGTCATATATGGAGGAAAAATTATCTAATCAAATTTCTAGCATACCTCCTATCTGGAGAGTCACATAGCTATTTCTACACAGGTATCTGTGAAGCTCACTTAAAGGTAAGTACCTATTTTCCCAGGAGATAACTGGAGAAAAACCCAACTGGTATACAATAAAAAGTGAAATTAGATAGCAACGACTATCTGACAATGTTGTTAACAGTTGTTACTAAGCATTGGTTAAGGCCAAAATTACCAGTTCATGTAAATTCAACATCTGCCGGATTAAAAACGAAGATTAGTGCAAAAATGTGAAATATCTTATCTTACCCTAATACAGTGGTGTCTTCAATCCAAATGAAGAAAAGGTTAGGGAAACAGTGAAGTGCACAAAACAGTGAGGTGGCTGTTCCCTTCCTTTTCCCCTGGAAAAAACATATAAATACATGTTAAAATCAACATTGAATAAAATGTATATACATTTCACTGTGAACACTCATCCAATTGGTCTACCAGATATATCATTGAATCAGTATCATAAGCTATGTTTGCCAATATATTCAATATCCCTACTCTTACCCACTCATATCTCAATCATGTAAATGAGTTGCGAGTTCCTCATCCAGATTATGGCCCCCCGGAAATATAGTTTCGAGGTCCTTAATCCACCTGGATTCACGTTTTCTTAGTGCCAATTCACGATTGCCTCCTCTCTTTCCGATGTTTACTTGTTCCACCGCAAAGAAACTAAGTAGGGAGGTGTTAGATTGGTGGCATTCCTGGAAATGTCGTGCAATGGGGTAGAGTGTATCTGCATGTGTTATAGCTCTGAGATGCTCCTGTACTCTTTTCTTAGCCATACAAATGGTACTCCCCACATATCTCTTTTGACACGGACATTCCAAGACATATACAACATAATTCGAGTTGCAGTTAAGAAATTGTTTGATTTTCCTAGGTTGTGGGTTACCTGGGATATTGACTTCCTTGACCATAACACTCTGTTTGCATGCCCTGCAGTGTCCACAGGGGTAAAAGCCTTTAAGACCTTGTATCTGTTGTTTTTTGTTGTCACTGATATCTCCTCTCACCAAGATATCCCTCAGGTTCCTACCTCTTCTGTATGTGATCAATGGTCTATCCCCCAGGTGTGGGCCTATGATGTGATCTGATTTAAGAATAGGCCAATTATCTGCCAGGATTTTGCGAATCTTATCAGATACCTGATGGTACGTGGTAATGATTCTAGTAGTACTTCCGTCCTCATTAGTTTTATTGTCTGACTTTAGAGTTTGGGATCTCTCTATTTCAGCTACTTTCAGGACTGCTTTCTTCAACACCCATTCCGGGTAGCCTCTCTCTCTGAATCTAGATAGCATGGTTTCTTGTTCTAAACTGAAGCCCTCATTACTGCTGCAATTTTTCCTCGCCCTCAGTAGCTCTCCAAAAGGTATACTCCATTTTAATGGCTCTGGATGAGCACTGAGGGTGTGAAGCAGACTATTGCCTGCAGTTTCCATTCTATGTAGACTGGAAACAAGGGTACCATTCTCAATTCTGACTTCAGTATCCAAGAACTCTATACATTCACTATTGATATTATATGTGAGATGTATGTTATATTCATTAATATTCAATTTATTAATGAAGCTCTCAGCTTCATTATATGTTCCATGCCACTCAACGAACAAGTCGTCGATGTATCTGATCCAGGTACCGACTTTAGCAAAATCATCTGTAAGATTGGCATCATTCCTAATTTCCTCCTCCCACTTGCCTAAGAAGAGGTTAGCGAAACTAGGAGCAAAAGCCGAGCCCAGAGCTATGCCACGGACCTGTTTGAATATGTCCCCATCAAACATAAAGAAGTTGTTTCTAAAACATATTTTCATCATTTGCATGAGCATGCTGGTATGGCCAAGATAGCCTATACTTCTGTTTTTAAGGAAATGGTAGCTGGCTTCCATCCCTTGGATATGGTCAATGATAGTGTAGAGTGCACTAACGTCCATAGTAATGAGTGGAGATCCCTCTATCCATTGTATGTTACTGATTTTATTGAGGAAGTCAGTGGTATCCTTGGTGTATGAGGGTAAGAGGCATACATATTCTCTAAGGAAGTTATCAATGTACTTGGATAAGTTTTCATTGACACTTTCAGATTCAGATTCAGAGAAGCTTTATTCGATTTTTAAAGGAAAATCATAAAAGCATACATTACAGTATAAGGTGCCATAGACATTAAGTGATTATACAGAATTTTTAAAATTCAAGAATAAATAAATTAAAACAAGGTATTTTCAGTTAAAAACAATCTGTAATAAGATTATTCATCAGGGTTATTACATTGAAGTCCGGAATCTTATGACAAGTTTTAAAAAGCCAGAAACTGCATAAATTACAGAATCATTTTCTAATTGTTGCAGTCTAATAAAGGCAAATTCACAAGTACGGATGCCCCACTGCTTTAAAATGGGTTTCAGAAAAGCCCTCGGTAGTGTCTGATAAAATTTACAAAAAAACACACAATGAATGTTTGACTGAAGGGATGTGTGGTCACATGGACAAATTACATTTTCCATAGCCCAATTATTAAGGTGAGGGAAAGTAATCAGGCGAAAAAAAGTACCAAACCTAAAACCGGAAAGTAGCATTCGGGCATAGCAGCTAGAATTAGACGTAAGGTACCATTGGAGCCCTTCACAGGTGGTGATTTGTTGGTATCTGATAACTGTGGGCTTGATTTTTTCCATGCCCCACCTCTTGTTATTTAAGTGGTCCAAAACCATCTTTTTTATTGATTTTCTGGGCACCGATTCCATGCTCAAAGGGCTTGGGTAAAATTCCAAATGTCCAATCTCGGTCATCATATTCTTCACATAGGTTAACCATTTAATTTTACCTACCCCGTCGAGTTTAAGACAATAATTTATTAAGTCTCTATTTACTAAGGTCTCGGGGGTGACCCAGACTTTGTGCCATAATAATATGGGCGCTATTTTTATGATGTCGGAAATGTAAGGCAACCCCAATTCAATATGTGCAAGATAGGTAGGTGTTGATTTTGGTACAGCCAGTAAGTGGCGAATAAACTGGTTTTTGCTGAGTTGGATCATTTGAACATTTTCCGTTCCCCAGAGACCTGAACCATATACAGCTGTAGAAACGCATTTTGCGTTATAGATGTGGATCAGCTCTCTCACTGGTCTGCCCCCTATTTTTGCCTCAAAGTTATTCAGGGCGACTGTAGTCCTAGAGAAGGCTAGCAGTCTGGCAGCCACAGCAGGCTGCCAGCTTCCTTTTCTATCAAAATGTATGCCCAGGTAAGAGAATCTATCTGTAAACTCGATTCGCCTACCATCAAGAAAAATAGGGCACGATGTCCTCTTAGACCCTGGGCTACATGACATTGTGTATGTTTTTCAGATGTTAATTTTTAGTCCTCTATCTGTCATGTAATTAGCGAATTTGAGAACAGCCTTCTGCAGTCCAACCCTAGTACGGGACATAATAGCAGCGTTATCCGCATATAAAAATAGTGGTACTGGTGTTCCCATTATAGTTGGATGATCGTGCTGAGACTCCCTGAGATGTTGACTGATGGAATTTATGTAAAGGGTGAAGAGAAGGGGTGCTAGAATGCACCCCTGTCTCACACCCCTCTTGATGGGGAACTTGTCTGAGCACTCACCCAGTCTACCATAACGAACCCTAGCGCCTGCTACCCTATAGAGTTCTTTAATAAACTGGAGAATTTGGCTGTCCAGACCCATGTCTCTTAGTGTTGCCCATAAAAAATCATGGTTAACGCAATCGAAAGCAGAACTCAGGTCAACAAAGGCAATACAAAGGTTTCCCTGCTTGGCCTGAGTATATTTCGATATTATCAACGCAAGGTTTAATCCCTGCTCTATTGTTCCTTTCCCCGTTCTGAATCCGTATTGTAAATTTGATATAATGTCATTCTCCTCAACCCATGATTGAATCCTGTGTAAAACTATCCGACCTGCTACCTTCATTAATGCATCAAGCAATGAAATTGGTCGGTAGCAGGTGGGATCATTTCGATTACCTTTTTTAAAAATTGGGACCACTATAGCTTCCATCCAAGAGGGTATGAACCCGTGTTGGTTTGCTTTATTTTAAAACATTTGTTAGCAAAGGAGCCCACAAATCAATTGCGTTTTCATAAACGTCTATTGGGACTCCATCGGGGCCCGGATCTTTACCTGAAGGACTATCGCTATGGCCTTTAAGACCTCCCCACAGTTAAAAGTAATGTCTAACGGGAATACGCTAGATGGGACAGTATCAGAGTATGTGTCCAGTCATCCCCGTTCCAAGGTTTACATGGTCTGAGGGGGTCACTTTATTGTCATGATGCATAAAGTGATTAACCCACGATTCCCCATCAACAGCTTGGTCTATAATATCTCCGTCTCTGTTCGTTAGATAAGGGGTATTTACAATTTTCCAAAATGCGGTGTTATCTCTACTTTTGGAAGCATCACATAAAGCAGACCAGGCCTCTTTCTTCAACTGATTTTTCCTAGTCTTAACGGTCGCTTTGTATTGCTTTCTGGCTTGCCGGATCTCAAGTGGGGATCTAGGTGATGCATCCAGTGCCCTTTTCAGGATAGTATGTGCTTTAGTGCAGCTTTTGTCAAACCAGCCATGCGGTTTGTTGGAATTTAATCGGTATTCCTTGGTTAATAACTTCTTCATCTCGCTTTGAATTTTTATAAATGAGCTTACAACTTTTGATGGCTCCTCTTTATGAGATAAACAGACAAGTAGATCTTCGCGACAGGCCGATTCCAAATTTTTGAGGAAACCCACTGGCTCCACCTTTTCCCATTTAATCATATATCCATTACTGGTTACCAATTTAATTTCCGGCCTGTATAAAGATTTATCATTCAGGGTCTTTTTATGCCCTCTGAGTTTTAAGTTAAAAGAAATGGGATAGTGGTCACTAAAAATAAGCGAAAGGGTTTCCCACGAAGATATCGGATCCGCATGGAAGGTTGATAGAAATGTAAAATCAATCGTTGAATTACATCCCCTGCCGTTAAAGGTTGGGCAAAATGGAATAATTGGGGTACATAATTCGTTTATGAAGGACAAATTAAAATAAAATGTCATGCTATTGAGAATATTTCCGAGTTTGGAATGAATGAAATGGGTGGGGGTGTCCTCTTTGTGTTCAGCTAGGCCGCACATGCCAGTCGAACCATACGGACAAATAGTACAGTTAAAGTCTCCCATCCAGATCAGAACCATCTCGCCTCGTAGGTGGTCCTATAGAGTAGATAAGCTACTCTTTAATTTATCCATTACATTTTCCATATTGTTTTTAGGCACTTTATTGTAAAAATTTACTATGGTCATGTTCTTAACATGGCCCCAGCTGATACTCAGAATCTGGTAAAACTCTGTGGAATTAAACTTTAAAACTTTGATTCCTGCTGCCGTAGAAACGTACGTGGACAGTCCCCCTTTATTTTTTCCTTGGGTAGTTATGGTTGCAGGTGTATGTAAAGTCTGGAAACCAATTATATGTAATTCGTCCGCAGCCCAAGTTTCCTGAAGGCCTATTATATCATAATTGTGGACTGTATCTAGCCAAGGTTGGTAGGAGATTTTATTAGCTAGTCCTGCGACGTTTCAGGATAAAAGATTGTAAATGGGTCTTACCGTCTGGGGGGGAGTAACATCGTCGATATTACTGATGGTATTTACCCTCCGTGAGGGAGAAGCTGGCTCTGTCTTATGTGCCAATTTATCCCTTTGAACCTTAGGGGAATTATAGGGTTTGTGCACATCCAGACAGTATGTGGTCCCTGCATCCTTTTCTTCTCCCTTCCTTATTTCAGGCGGCTCCCTGCCTGGTGATACTCTTCGTTGTTGATTGATATCGTCCGACAATGGAGCAGAGACGTTCAGTGTTATTTTCTGCGCCCTATTTTTCCCCATATATCAATCCTGATCATCCAGGGCTGTTAGCGCCTCATAACGATTGTATAAAGGAATGGACCAGGACGGGGTATAAACAGACCTCTGTACTCTCTCATTTTGATATAAGCGGGGCTTATCTGCATAAAATGATAGTGGATAGCAAGCCTCCTGCCTGCTGTCAATCAGAGGAGTTGGAACTAGTGGAATACGGCTAAAATTCTTCCCAATCTTACAAAGGAGTCTAGATGTACCAAGGGTTACTAGAGATTGAGGGTAAAAATAGCTCAGGTCGCGAGTTGATATACCATCACCTCTTCTCTCCACGTACCAGTCTACAATGTGGGTAACTGCTCTTCGGTCCCTAAAATTTATGATCAGAACATCTCCCTCTATGTCCTTTGGCCTATGCCCAACCCATGCCAGTCTTCTCACAAACATAATTTCACCATTTATATTAAGTGGCAGTGGTCTATTATTTCTTAGCCAGTAGATAGCCTTATTCTTTAATTCTAGATAGGCTTCCTTTTTCCCTACTGCCAGTTCTGGAACGCCAGTAAGAATTATGACATAGGGGGCTGCCTCTGTTGGCAGGTCTATATGCGAGCCCGTTATTTTAGTGTTCTTATTCGATGGGTGTTCCCTGGTAGTATTGATATTTAAGCCTTCTGGGGCTTTTACTAAACCTGCCGTTTTTACTCCTCTATTAGTTATAGGAACACTATCTTTTCCTATAGGGACTGAGTTGGGCTCTATAGGCAAGGGTAAAGTTTCTGATGTTTTGTGAACATTCGCCAATTTCTGCCCACAAGGAATGGCGACTTGTTTAGGTGTCACCAAGTCCTTTAGCAGTTTACCGTTATTGGTAGTTGCTTCCGCAATAGTGCCCAATTGTTCAGATATCCTCTTTACTCTTTCTATAAGAGGTAAGAGTAAAGATTTTACTAAATGTTCAATGTTTTCCATTAAATCATTAGTGTCTGTGTGCGGTGGCTCTTTTGTTGACATACCTTTAACCTTTGTGGGGCTGATGTGATTTTTAGCTGTTTTTGCACATCTGCCCTGAATGCAATCCCCGCCCCGTTTTCTCTTTAGTGTAACACCCTGCCCTTTTTGTCTTGTCTTCAGATTTTTGTTCCTAGATATTGTAGTTTTTTCTAGGGTCTTTGAGGGTTCCTCCGATAGTAATTCCAGTGAGGTATCCAAAATATCACTATTAGCTCGAACCCCCTATATGATTTCGGGGATGTTATGCGATCTTGCAAGAGTAATGGAATACTACAATCGCTTGTCGGATTTTCTTCTATAACTTGTGTGGGGGGGAGTTACTGTGATAAGGGAACCCAAGGAGGAATTTCTATTGGCAAGTTCTAGAGACAGTCTGTGTTCAGCGATTGCTATCTCCTGATCAATTTTAGAAGCCGCCTTAGTTAAAAAGTGATCAAGGGTCCCTTTATTTAGCCCTCCCCCCAATGAATTCCTGCCCTTAGTTGTTCGTGTAGTCATGTTTTCTATGAGACTATCTCACACAACCTGCCTGGCTAGAATAACAATCCTTGGGGGTTAAAAATGATGAAGAGTTTTTTACCAATATCATAGGCTGGATATACAGAAATAAATCTTACTACATGGGCAGTGTCTAGTGTCCAGTTTCCAAGGGGAGGGTCCCCGCCCCGGCCTCGTCTGACCCCGGACGGCCACAGACGGCCCGCCCTTTGCCCGGGCTTGGCTCGGCACCGCCCGCGTGCGTCCCACGACGCGGAAGGAGCACCGGTCTTTTGTGCGCCTTCCGGGCGCGGAAGTGGGGGGAGGAGGGCGGAGTGACCAGGAAGAGGATTCTGGGGGCTGTAGTCCCCCCGCTCGGCGGCCACGTGGTGTTCCTGTCGTGGCGGTGGGGGGGACCAGGAGCCAACGGTGAATGCAAGCGCTGATAGCGCTGTGGCCAAAAGAGCTCCCAACACGATGTATCTGCTGCCCAAGGTAGGATTCCAACAAAGAAAGTCGCCCGCTCCCCAGATGGAGCACCGGTCTTTTGTGCGCCTTCCAGGCGCTGAAGTGGGCGGAGGAGGGCGGAGTGACCAGGCAGAGGATTCTGGGGGCTGTAGTCCCCCTGCTCGGCGGCCGCGTGGTGTTCCTGTCGCTGTGGCGGGGGGGACCAGGAGCCAACGGTGAATGCAAGCGCTGATAGCGCTGTGGCCAAAAGAGCTCCCAACACGATGTATCTGCTGCCCAAGGTAGGATTCCAACAAAGAAAGTCACTTTCAATAGAAGAAACAATTGGTCTTCCCGGGGGTTCATTGGAATTTTTGTGGACCTTCGGCAGGAGATAAAAAATGGGCAGTTTAGGATACTAATTTTTCAGAAATCGAAATTCCTGCCAAGTGAGTAAAACCTCACTGCGCCATTCCATGAGTTTATCCCATGTGTCTGTTATGCTCTCATTGTAGTCTTTGATGTTACTTCTACAATAAAAGATGCTTTCGTCAAGTTGACGGAGTGCCTCCTTTACATACATGTCTCTGCCCCACAGGACGATATTTCCGCCCTTATCCGAGGGTCTCAAAATAACATTACGATCTTCTGCTAAGGAAAAAACTAATTCTCTCTGTTCTCGTGATAGATTACATTTCCCTTTAGCAGAATTATACCCTCTATGTTTGAATTTATTAAGTTCCTTTATGACCACCTCGTGAAAGGTATCAATTGAATCGTGGGGCATCCTAGGACAAAAGACAGATTTTGGTTTAAAGGAGGTATTGGCGGCCCTATCTGTTCTTGTTTCTCTAAGGCCTACCACTTGAATGCCATCTTCACCATTAGAGGGAAGATCGCCTAAAGAATACACAGTTTGTAACATGTCAACATCCCCTACCATCAATTCCGGTAGTTCCATGGACTCACTATTCACATTTTTCTCAATACCTGTGCGATTTAGATCATTTCAATTTTCTAATAAATTTAAAAACATCTACCCTGGTATCCACATGGTCAAACAATTCTGTGGGACAAAAGGTCAATCCTAAACATAAAGTTTGTTTTTCTTTAAATGTTAAGGTCCTTCAATGCAGGTTAATTATTGTCTTGTTTACCATTTGTTCATCCATGATTACTTTCTTTTCTTGTAACCACCTCTTTTGTTTCCCATTGGTTTTTTGTTCTTTTCTTCTCCTCTGCTGGAACTTGAGTCTTCTCTGGCGTAATCTCCCTTGCCACATGCTTTTCCCCTTGGTCGTCCTCTTGTTTGGTTCTTCTGGAAAGACGGTTGTTGAGCTAGTTCTGCGTCCTTTTTCCATCTGGTTCTTAGTACCCGGAACTCGTCTAAAAAAGACGCTGTTTTCTTTGATATTGCTACCTCTGATGCCGTACTTGTCGATTGCCTTGAAGTATCAATGTCTGAACCACTTGTAACAATAGGTGTAGATGGTCCCAATTCAAGAATAGTTTTTCCTGGTTGCTTGACTCCCTCTCCCTGTTGTTTGTAGAGGTAGTCATACTTAGGACTATATGTGAGGATACGCCCGCTCTCATAGTCCCCACAGTCTCTATGTAATTTTCTCTGTTTCCGATATTTAATATCTTCCTCATATTTCTTTAATCTACCCTTGAGGTCTTCCTTAAATTTAACGATGATATCTTGTTCTGGGCTATTCTTAAATTCCTCCTCCAACTCTTTCAATTGTTTCAAAATGTTATCTCGTTCTTGCCAGGCATATTTAATTAATATGCATAGCATGTTTTTAGAACTAACTGCTGAATTATTTGCCCACTCTTCAAGCATCATTTGATTAGGGGATTCATGTGAAGGAGTGATATAAATCCTTAAGCATCGTGGTACCATGTCTTTCTCAACATAATCCTGAAGTGAGGTTGCTTCCCACCATCGTGAGCTTTCTTGTTTTTCAAGTTTCTCATATTTGCGTAGTTTAGAGCTTAATGGATTACTTTCTGATTTATCCATAACCATGATTTTCGTACTTCCTTTGCCGGGTGCTCTTGCAAATAGAGTAGCTGCCTCTTTACTTCCTTCATTCTCATCTTCCATCCCTCTTCACTATTATTTTTGTCTGGTTTATAATTTGATAAGTATGTATTGTCATGATCACAGTTTGTATTTCTCAATTGTCGGAGTCTCTGGGAATAATCGCGGTGTAAATACCGCCTTGCCTTATGGTGTTTTTTTATGTTAGCAATCTCAATGCTTCCCCGCCCCTTTGGGCAGTTCCTGATGGCACTCGCGATACTGTGCCAACAGAAAGATGCAAAGGAGGAATTTCCACTTTCCATGGTATCTATTATTCAGATGTCCTGTTAAACTTTCTGTCCTGCCAAATGCCTTCCTGTAAGCCAGCGCCCGGTCCCCTACCAGCCGCTGCCCTTCTGAGACCCATGGCGCATTCCTGCCCCGCTAATCCCTTCAGAACAGTAGCTAAACTGAAGATGTGCTTACCGGCTGGGATATAGGCAGCTGCACGTTCCCGTTTTCCAAGCGATGCTGTTCTCCACACGGTGGCCGGTTCTGGACCTCTCAATAGAATTCCAATTCACGAAGGGTCCTGCTGAGATCCTCTCCCAAGTCAGGTGGCGCATAAAGACGGCGAACCCAAATGCCGTTCCAATTTAATCCAAATTCCATCCAGCACTCGTAAGCAATTCGCACTCAGAAGCTGGTTGCTCAAGAATTTTTCTTTATTCCCAAAGAACGCGACACGTTTCGACACTAACTTGTGTCTTGCTCACACGGTAAAGCCCGACATTCCCGGCATGTTAAATAAACATAAACGATGGTATGGTCACATGCATCACAGGTCACATGATTCTCTGCGAACCTTGATCCGCCATTACAGAATGGTTACAAAACATCGTATACTTCAATGAAATGCTCCATCTTTCCACATGTTTGTCAGTTACATAGACATTTTAAGCTATGAAATATAACAGCATTGAATAATATTGTAACTTTCTTCCGAGGTGAGAAAAAAATAATAATTGTTTTATCAATTAATTAATTTCAACTTGCCAATACCTTCACCGCCATGTTGGTAAAGTCATGAGGGAATCTCCCTTGCTTAAAACATGATGGATAATCATTTTTAGTACCTCATTCACTCGGTAAAGTACCCATAAGGCACAAACTAATAGCATGCCTAAACTTGGATTAGTGCACACGCCGCCCTATTGGTGAAGATTACACTTGTTACTATACTAGTAAACATTTAATGTTTCATTGGTAGGAGGTATGCTAGAAATTTGATTAGATACTTTTTCCTCCATATATGACATTATGGTTATCCTGTTTCATATTTTCATTTGGGTAATGAATCTTGCTCCTATGTAGGCACAATACATGCGTGCACTTTACGGGTACTAGACCGAGTGAAAATATTAAATGTTTACTAGTATACAGCGACCACAACCCAATCCTAACAATTATCAAATTTGCTAATAATCTTATAAAACGTAAAGAAATAGGGGCAAAGAATCTGGTTGCATTGACCGATAAACTTAAAGTGATCTGGAAGGGCATAGATAACAAGGCCCCACTAGCACGTACTATAAAATCTTATCCTTTACTTGTGGAAACATGCTTGTCCTGTAGATGCCCAGGTACAGAGATTATTCAGGCCTTTACCGGGTTATGTGCTGGTATTAAAAAGGAAATTTCTAAACCTGTCATAAACTCGAGTAAAAACCAGAGATGGTTTAATGGGATCTGCTCACGGGCGAACCGAGAATTACGTGACGCATTAGCTGGGGAACCCAGGGACATGACTTTAGTGAGAGCTTTGAGAGAACGTTATAAAAAAGTAAAGTGATGTCATTTGAGATATCATCAGTGATGCCATGAGTGATGTCACTGACCATGTCATGAGTGATGTAATATGTAACGTCATCAGCAGTGCTTTGCTGGCGCGCGAGTTATAGTTAACTATAACGGGGGAATTTCAATGGTTTTGTATGCGTGAAATGTCCAGCTAACTATGGTTTTTTCAGAGAATTTCTAAGGTTTTTCAAATGCTAATTCCTATCTATAACGTGGTTGAAACCTATCGTTTTTTCAGTGAACTTCTAAGGTTTTTTAAATGCTAATTCCTAACTATAACGTGGCTGATACCTATGGTTTTTTCAGTGAATTTCAAAGGTTTTGTAAATGATCATTTTTAGATGTATTAATTGTTATATTTTTTATACTGATTTACTGCATTATTTTAAATTAGTTATTTTTAGATATTTTATTTTTTAAATTACATTACATATTTTTTATATAAATTGAAAAATAAATGTTTTTAAAAATATTGAAATTGTAATATATATATCTTTTTTATTTATATATATTTTATATAGCAGGCTGTTAAAATCTAGATTGCGACTTAAACATTATCGGCGCCACCTTGTCCCTTTCAGGCTCATATGTGCGCGTAAGCAGCAGCCATTTTGAATACCATGGCCTCTCTGCCCACTGCCGATAGCCAGCGCGTCTCTCTCTCTCTCCCTCTCTCGACCTCACGGACATTCCCCCGCGCATTGACAAGCCCCCCGCTCTCACACGCTCGAGCCATAAACCACCTCTCTCAGCGCGACCCTGCCTCAGATCCACATCCCGTACCCGGCCAACACCTCCCTCCGTCCCTTTGATGCACACATCCTTTGATGGACCCCCATCCTCTGTGCCCAATTGTCCAGCCCGATCCCAGGCCGTCACCTAGCCCTGCGGATGCAGTTTATTGCCCATACAGTAGGCAGCTGCCCCTCTTCAAGGGATCTAGGACTTATCGAAACCCTCTCCCACCCCATGAGATCCGATCAGCCGCACACATTCCGGGAATCGACGGAATATCCAGCTGCGCTACAGTCATCACCTGCTGAGACCGGGGTGGGGACTTCTACTGTCAATGTGTGTGGGAACGGGCATGAAGCGGGGATTTCAGGGATGTCTTCCGTACTTCAAAGCATTTACAGGAATGTGTTTCATGCAATAAAGTCATAAACTTGTGTATAAGAGGCCAGGCCTCAGAGATGCGGTTAGAGCACCTCGAGAAGATACCCTGTTGTCTGATTTGACGTGTTCTGCTCCGACGGAATAAACCTCTGTTTCCTGCCTTCCAGTCTCCAGCGCCTGCCTCTCTGTTTGATAATTTCGAGTGGTACAAGAGGCGATTAACGCCGGGCAATACTTGGGTATTTATCGATCGAAATCTGCCTCACCTTTTACAATTGGCGACCCAAACGTGGGGCCCATCAGCGACACGTGGATCCAGTGGGAGAGGTCCTGATAACAGAGTGAACGACTGCAACGATCGGGAAGTGCACCTGCCCGATAGACCCTCGTCTGGCAGCCGATCATCCGAACTTCACCGGTTCCGAACAGACCTCTCTGGAGTGATCTACGGTCCTGACTGGGAACCATCAGGACTGCCACAGCGATTACGGAGAATAGAGGACGATCGGGCGCTGGAAGCGGAAGACGAGAAACTGTCCTTGCGGTCCGGGTAAGGTCGTGTAAACACGACAAATTGCGAAAAGATTATCTGACTGTCTGAAAATACTAGTATTGCTCTCTGAATTGTTTTTGAGATATTCTCTGTCTGCAAACGGGGAAGGATAGGAATATTCCCTCTCCCTTTGCAGATAGTGAAGGATAGGTAACGCGGACTTTTGTCCCCCGCTGTAATCTGTCGTGCCTATTTTTCTCCCCACTGACTGATTGATTGTTCGGGCATTGGTTGTTCGAAGCTGAATTGTTCTTGAGACATTCTCTGCCTGCAAACGGGGAAGAATAGAAATATTCTCACTTCCTTTGCAGCTAGTGAAGGGTAGGTAACGCGGACTTTTGTCCCCCGCTGTAATCTGTCGTGCCTATTTTTCTCCCCACTGACTGATTGATTGTTCGAACATTGGTTGTTCGAAGCTGGTTCTTCTTGAGGTATTCTCTGTTTGCAAACAACGTAGAATAGAAATATTCTGTCTAGTCTTTGCAAGTAGTGATAAGATAGGTAGTGCGGACCGTTGTCCCCCTCTGTAATCTGTCATGCCTATCTTCTCCCCACTGAATAGTAGTTGGTTCAACCCGGACCGCCTATTAGAGATGAACCATCCAGCTCCACTGGAAGGCACCCCTAATAAGGACATGTTCACTAAATACGGACTAGTCGCCATAGCTTATAGTAAACTATGGCATAAATATACGAGGAAGGATCAGGAAAGTCAGTGGCCACTGATAGGATCCTTTGATGATAATAAAATAAACATACTGGAAACAGCCCTTCGTAACAATAAGGCAACGCCCACTATGCTCGACAGCCTCGGCATGTGGCGCAAAGAAGCAGAACAACGGAAAAAGAGAAACGAAGTCAGATTAGAGAAAGAGCTACGAAAAGCAGCTCACCTAGCTGCTAGAAAGTTGGAGGAAGAGATAAAGGAAAGGAAGAAAGCCAAACAGAAACAAGAGTCCGAAACATCAGGCCAGTGTCCCGTCCGAACACCCTCTATGCTCTACCCTGAGTTACCCTCGAAACAACGAGCGAACGATGATTTATTGCTAGGTCCCCCAATCATCTACATGCCTCCTCCATACGCCCCTTCCCAAACCTTAGCACAACACCCGCAGCCCCCAAGTACGGGTGAGAATAGTGCCAAGACCTCGGTCCTCACGGCCTCCGCGCCGGACGAACCCCTTGTACTCAACACAGCACAAGCAGTAACACTAGATGACCCTGAAACTAGCAGGAAAGATCCCACTAGAACGAACCGATTGAGCAAAGATGAACGAGTAGGGATCGATAAGATAGTGAAGACGCTGGTGGAACGAAAAGAAAGTGAGGAATACGTAACAGATATGTACAATTCATATGCCAATAGCCACAGATGACACTTTGTTGTGCGATTTTGTTATCACACCCTCAATGCCTATGAGGATCGATACCAAGAAAAAGGGCCTGCGAGGCTAACGACCCTCTATAGGAAAGTTGACATTGGGGAGGAAGGCGAGTGTGATGTGTCGAACCTCTTCACGCGTACGCTTGAAGTCTTCCGCCACCTCACTGAACAGAGACCAGAAACTAGCACTGCGACTCCTATAGCGACCGAACGCCAAACAGAAAAAGCTAATACTATGATGCCTATAAAGAAGGCCGCTCCCTACTGGGTTCCCCCAAGAGGACAGGGAACACATGACGACATTAACCACCAAGATGCAAGAGGGAGAGTTGTTTACAACTGGGTCTACCAACCATGGGATCGGCAAGACATTTTGACGTTCCGAAAATCCTTGCCGGATTTACGAAAGAACCCCACCGCCTTTTATACTGAATTAGGCACAGCCTTGGGTTCGACAATTATGACCCTAGCAGACATCGATTTGTTTTTCGGGCTATGTCTGCCAGCTGATGTGTGGAAGCAAATCCGGAAAGTCGACCACCTTGAGCTGTTCGGGCATACCTGGTCGCAACTCGATGGCATAGATAGGCAACGAGAGCCTGGGCAGAAACCTTTAAAATCCATTCTAGCCCTCCCAGACAAGATCGTCCAGAAATTGAAAACACTGATCCCAGAAAAGAAAGTGGATTGGTCGATAGTAACAGCCTGCCGCCAGAAACCCCAGGAAGACGTATCAGAATACTTCTCCCGGTTTGAGACGGTGTTCTCCGATTACAGCGGCCAGGCCATGACCACTGCAACCGGACATCATCTGTTTGTCCAGAACTACGTCAAAGGTCTGTCACAGGAGGTCTCACAGAAACTACAGACTAGCGAGAGTAGTTGGGCAGCCTCCAAACCCGCGGCTATCCTTCAGATGGCCCAGTACCATGACAATCAAAAGAATGAGAACGATAGGGTGACTGAGAAAAAGAAAAAGGACTTGAAGGAAAGGGTGATGATTGCTCAGTTGCAAGGGGTGACCAGTGGAAGAGAACAGTACAAAGGGAGCTACCAATCGAATGCTCCTAGAAATCCGCCCCCTAGAGACCGTACACCCGCACCCTATACCCCACGAACAGACATCGACGAGAACCAGTGTGCGTTTTGCAAAGGATTTGGCCATTGGAAATCCCAGTGTCCGGTTCGGCTACAAGCAATCAAAAATAGGGACACGAGAAATGTAGCAAGCGAGCCAAGAAGTAGAGGACAGGGACGAGGGAACACAAACGACACCAACAACGACAGACCAGGCAGACCAAATACGTTTGACCGTCCCCGACAGAACAAGTACCAACAGTCTGACTACGACAATGCCCACGACTTCGCATAGGGCCGCCAGGGGCAAGGGAGGGATCCAGTCGAGCTCCATGTTGACCAGCAAGGTCCTTATGTCACCGCTAAGGTCCTGGGTACGAAGTCTCCATTTTTGGGAGACACTGGCGCAACACGCAGCGCGTTATATAACCGACTGATTCCGAGGGCACCCTTGTCTGGCTCACATGTAACATCGATCGGTTTTGATGGAACGCCCTCCACTAACCCCTTGTCCGCAATGATCTCCTTTGACTTGGAAAATAACACCACTGACACCACGTTCTTACTTTCATCCAACACCCCTGATGCTATTATGGGACTTGACCTATTGAAGCATTTCCGAGCCACTATTAGGTGTTCACAAGATGGGGTTCGAGTCATTCTGTACGACAACCCGACTATGCTCAGATCCTGTCCCACTTCACGCATGTTTTCCATCACTGACACTGACTTGTCCCTACTCGACACCCTGCCTTTGTACCTATGGGCAAAGACTGACTCGGACGTAGGACGCATGATGATAGACCCAGTACACATAACTGTTCGACAGGACGCAGTGCTCCCGAAACTTCCACAATATCGGATATCGCCCGAGGGCGAGAAGGCATTGGTAGAGATCATCCAGTCCCTGATAGATGCAGGAGTGGTAGAGGAAGTAGTTAGCAATGTTTGCAACAGCCCTATCTTACCCATTGTAAAGAAGCAGGGTGAGGGAGATGAAAAGGCGTACCGCTTCATCATCGACCTGCGAGAAGCCAACAAAGTAGTTGTACCTCAGTACCCCGTAGTCTCAGACATCACCACTATTCGGACTCTGATTCCTTCCACTTCTACCACCTTCACGGTAATCGACCTCAAGAATGCATTCT
This sequence comes from Lissotriton helveticus, assembly GCF_964261635.1. Taxonomy (NCBI): domain Eukaryota; kingdom Metazoa; phylum Chordata; class Amphibia; order Caudata; family Salamandridae; genus Lissotriton; species Lissotriton helveticus. Next base: position 1,435,989,170 of record NC_136068.1, read on the forward strand.
TCTCCATCCTTATCCACCCAGACAGCCGCTACCTTTTCGGCTTCACCTTAAAATCCCGCTCATATAGATTTTGTAGAGCACCCCAAGGCTACACTGAAAGTCCCAGCATCTACAGCCAGGCCCTCAAGAGACAGCTTGACGCAGTCCAGTTACCGGACGGAGTGGTGTTAATACAGTACGTCGATGATATCCTTTTGGCGGCCGACACCACTCCACTTGCAGTCGCTGCCACCATCCAACTCCTGCGCTTCCTCTCGGAGAATGGCCACAAGGTCTCCAAAAAGAAGTTGCAATTCTGCCAGCCCCTGGTCACTTACCTAGGCCATCTCTTGTCCAAAGATGGGAGGAAACTTACGCCCGACCGAATTCAGACCATCCTGGACCCCCCTGTCCCTAAGACACAGAAACAAGTCCGCTCCCTAGTAGGCCTCACCTCCTTCTGTCGACAGTGGTTACCAAATTTCAGCCTCATTGTGAAGCCACTACTTTCCCTGCTGGCTAAGGATGTCCCCTTCCCGCTCCCTTGGACCCCCGAGTGCCAATCCTCCTTCAGAGAACTACGAGACGCCCTTTGTTCCGCACCAGTCTTAGGAACCCCCGATTACACCAAGCCCTTCTCCCTCTACACTCACGAAAGGGAGGGGTGCGCTTTGTCCGTCCTGACTCAGTCCATTGGCCCCAAGCAACGCCCATGTGCCTACTTCTCTGCCACTCTTGACCCCGTAGCCAGAGCTTTGCCTGCCTGCCTTCGAGCTGTAGCAGCCGCTGCTATCTCTATCCGACAGAGTGAGGGGATTGTACTCTCGAATTCCCTTACTGTGTTAGTGCCCCATGCGGTTGACCAGACTAAGACGCAACACCTGACTAGTGCACGACTGGGTACGAACTGACTCTGCTTGCACCCCATATCACTCTGAAAAGATGCACCACACTGAATCCAGCCACCTTGTTGCCCCTCCCTGAGAACGACCCCAATGTGCCCCCGATACATGACTGTGTGACCCTCACGGACAAACAGACCAGGAGCAGAGTTGATCTCCGAGACACTGCTTTTCCAGATCCTGACGGAGAGCTATGGGTAGATGGCTCTTGTATCAAACTCCCCGATGGCACTACCTCAGCCGCTTATGCAGTTACCACAGCCCGAACTGTAGTTGAGACAGCCCGCATCACACAACGATCTGCACAGGCAGCAGAACTGATTGCCCTCACACGAGCATGTATCCTAGCAGCCGGGACGATAGCGAATATTTACACAGACAGCCAGTATGCCTTCGGGGTGGTTCACCATTTTGGGCTCTTGTGGAAGGAGAGGGGAATCCTGACCTCACACGGCACACCCATCCTACACGGAGATCTAGTCTCCGCTCTGACTGAAGCAGTGCTCCTCCCCAAACAACTTGCTGTAATCAAATGCCAGGCACACAAAAAGGTTACGGACATCATTGGGCAGGGGAATGCACTGGCCGACATCACTGCCCGGACCACAGCTGAGAAAAGGACAATGACACGCATGTATGTGACCAGGTCACAAACAGAAAAACGGAAGGACGCTAGGGAAACTATTAGGGACATCCAGATGGCGAGCTCATCCCACGAACTGACTGAATGGGCACGGGTGGGACTGAAAGACGATGAAGGCTGCTGGCGGACAAAAGACACGAACAAATGGTTGCTACCCAATTCATACTTGATTCCCATACTGACCATGGCACACTCCCCTGCACACATAGGATCTGCCCCTATGGCCGAACTTGTCTCCAAAGTTTGGCACAATGACAGGATTACAGACTCAGCCAAACACCTAGTTCAACAATGTCTGATATGCCTGCGACACAACCCTGGGAAAGGAACTGTTGTACCCCGGGGAGGGTTTGGGGTCCCCAACCATCCATTTGAAGTCCTGCAGATGGACTACATCCAGCTAGAGAGATGCCAAGGCCTCAAGTATGTGCTTGTTGTCGTGTGGGCATTTAGAAAGTGGGTGGAAGCCTATCCAACTCGCGACAACACTGCCATTGCTACTGCGAAGGTCTTACTGAAGGAATTCTTCCCTCGCTACGGCCTTTGTCGAATTTTGTGGAGCGACAACGGCCCCCACTTCGTAGCCGAGGTTATCCAGCTCATCCTGAAGGGGTTGGGCGTAAAGCAAAAGTTCCACGCAGTCTTCCACCCCCAATCTGCTGGGCTGGTTGAGCGACATAATGCCACGCTGAAGCTCAAACTAGCCAAGATAGTGGCCACCACAGGACTGAAATGGCCAGACGCTCTCCCTTTGGCATTGCTGTCAATGCGTTCCACCCCTACCAAACACCACTTGACTCCTTACGAGGTCGTTTTTGGCAGGCCTATGAGCATCTGGTCTGCACCAAAACCGACATCCTTTCATGACGTCCCGGACGTCCTTATGTCTGACTATCTGTACAATTTGACCAAAACACTGTCTATTATCCATCAACAGGTGCTGCAGGCCATCCCCGACACTTCCAGGGGAATCGGGCACGAGATCCAACCAGGTGATTTCGTCTTGATCCGGAACTTCCAGCGAGCAAAGAGTCTGGAACCTCGGTGGACGGGCCCCTGGCAAGTCTTGATCACCACCCGAACAGCTCTTCGAGTGGAAGGGAAGCGGAACTGGCTGCACGCACACCACTGCAAGAAAATCTCGTCAATGCTGATGACGACCGAAGACGTGGCTACCCAAGAAGAGCTCCTGAACAAAGACCGACCATCCTTCAGCTGTTACCCTGACACAGAGACACTTGAACTGGCAGAATTTCCCGATCCCACTGTGCCATCCGGAGAAGGGTATAACCTGCGACGAAAGGAGGGAGCTTCGGCTAAGCAGACCACTGACTAAGTTACAATTCTCAGACCGGTGGCCTAACACTACTAAGGCTGCTAGGAGAGAAGCCAAACGAAGTTTGTGGTTCTGCCCGCTACCGAGTCCCTTGAAAATGATGGAAGCGCCCGATACGAAGATGATGGAAGCAACCGGATATCCGAAGACCCACTACAGAAACCCAAAGACTGACAGGTTACACAGCTCAAAGACTATTGCACTCTTTATCACCCTTCTCTTTTGCCTCCTCCTCGTGACCACCCTCTGGATCATGGAAGAAAGTGCACCAGCTCGTGAGGTATTTCTCACCACTGCACAGCCTACCACCCTGAAAGAACACCATCTGATCTCTCTTTCACCTCAACTCCGAGAGAGACGGAAGGAGTTTTGGAACAACTCTTTCGTGCAGTTGCTACACCAGCACAACCTTGCCGCCAATGCCACAAATTGCTGGATCTGTGGACTGTTGCCACATGCCACTGGACATTCCATCCCCTTCATCCCTTCACCTTTCTCTGTCCATGGTTCATGCCTTGCTTGGCTGATCCTCTTGCAAGAGAGTTACAGGGATAATGCCACCTCCGGAAAAACTATGTCGCACTTTTATCATGGAGTCTGGCTGAACAAAACAGGAAGAACTGCTGCCCCCTTCTGCCCACTGACAACCAATGTTTCAGTTCACATGGACATTCCGGCCGAAGAACGAATTGAAATGCAGGTGTTCAACAACCCGGCCAGACCCACCTTCTCTTACCTCCAAAAACGAGCAGCTGCCACCCTGACTGTAGCCCTGTCTGTTGTCAACATCCCGGGCCTTTTATGCATCGAAGGTCTCGGCACGCAGTTGGTGGGCCACAGCACTTGCCGCATCACTAGAACTTTGGACTCAACTGACCCACCCTCTTTCGTCACCTCTCCGAACATGTACTTTGTCTGTGGTACAAAAGCCTACACTTGGCTCCCAAAGGGTTGGAGAGGTACCTGCTACATTGCCTTTGTCCTTCCTCCCACCTATGTGGCTCGAGCAAACCATCACCGACAAAAGCGAGCAAGAGACATTGAACAAGCCGACTCCACCGGAGCACAATTCCTGGACGCAATAAAGGGACTTGTTCCACTCTGGGGTCCGATGGCGAACAGCCGTGCCATCCGACATTTGACCCAGGCAGTCGAAACAACAATGAACATTACAGCTGGCATCCTCACGAACAATACAGCCGAGCTTCAGGCGGTCCGCCTGGTGGCCCTTCAGAACCGCCTTGTTCTGGATGTGGTTCTAGCGGATCGTGGAGGAGCATGCCGTATCATCGGGTCCAGCTGTTGCACCTTCATACCAGACAATTCGCCCTCAGTCTACAAAGCCATTGAACATCTCCATAGACTCTCCTCAGAAGTTCATCAGGAACAAGAAGAATCGTCGCTTGGGAGTTGGTTTTGGAATACTGTAAAGGACTGGGGGTGGAGGTTGTTCATGATCATCTTGATACCGATTATTGTGATATGTGGATTCTGCCTGGGTATTCAATGCTTGCCACCTCTGTGCTCACTTTGTGCCAACTGCATCTGCCCTAAGACTCTGGACCTTGAAACTGAATGCATGAAAGCATTGTGTGATGTAGAGATCCGTAACATGATGGGAATAGACATGGACTGACAAGCTGGCTAGATATGTTGAAAAGGGAGGACTGTTAAAATCTAGATTGCGACTTAAACATTATCGGCGCCACCTTGTCCCTTTCAGGCTCATATGTGCGCGTAAGCAGCAGCCATTTTGAATACCATGGCCTCTCTGCCCACTGCCGATAGCCAGCGCGTCTCTCTCTCTCTCCCTCTCTCGACCTCACGGACATTCCCCCGCGCATTGACAAGCCCCCGCTCTCACACGCTTGAGCCATAAACCACCTCTCTCAGCGCGACCCTGCCTCGGATCCACATCCCGTACCCGGCCAACACCTCCCTCCATCCCTTTGATGCACACATCCTTTGATGGACCCCCATCCTCTGTGCCCGATTGTCCAGCCCGATCCCAGGCCGTCACCTAGCCCTGCGGATGCAGTTTATTGCCCATACAGTAGGCAGCTGCCCCTCTTCAAGGGATCTAGGACTTATCGAAACCCCCTCCCACCCCATGAGATCCGATCAGCCGCACACATTCCGGGAATCGACGGAATATCCAGCTGCGCTACAGTCATCACCTGCTGAGACCGGGGTGGGAACTTCTACTGTCAATGTGTGTGGGAACGGGCATGAAGCGGGGATTTCAGGGATGTCTTCCGTACTTCAAAGCATTTACAGGAATGTGTTTCATGCAATAAAGTCATAAACTTGTGTATAAGAGGCCAGGCCTCAGAGATGCGGTTAGAGCACCTCGAGAAGATACCCTGTTGTCTGATTTGACGTGTTCTGCTCCGACGGAATAAACCTCTGTTTCCTGCCTTCCAGTCTCCAGCGCCTGCCTCTCTGTTTGATAATTTCGAGTGGTACAAGAGGCGATTAACGCCGGGCAATACTTGGGTATTTATCGATCGAAATCTGCCTCACCTTTTACAAGGCAATGATATCCTATGGAAGGAAATTCAAGTTACTGTAACTACGATTAGAACTACTTTTCAGGAGCAGTAGTGGGCGGAAAGATGCAGCACTGAGGTCTCTCCTGATAACAGGTGAGTAAATCGGTATTCGTAGTTTGGCTGATTTTTGAGGAATTTTTTAAAGTTCCAAAACTCTACACTTAGAAGAATTTCCAAGTAAAACATGTCAATGTTAGCCTATGGAAAAAATTCAAGTTACTGTAACTACAATTAGAATTACTTTTCAGGATCAGTAGTGGGGTGAAAGAGGCAGAACTGAGGTCTCTCCTGATAACAGGGGAGTAAATCGGAATTCGTGGTTCGGCTGATTTTTGAGGAATTTTTTAAAGTTCCAAAACTCCTTACTTAAACAAATTTCCAAGTGAAACCAGTCAATGTTAGCCTATGGAAGGAAATTCAAGTTACTGTAAGTATGGTTAGAATTACTTTTCAGGATCAGTAGTGCGCTCAAAGATGCAGTACTGACGTCTCTTGTGATAACAGGTGAGTAAATCGGAATTCGTAGTTTGGCTGATTTTACAGGAATATTTTGCTCAATAGTGAAGGTGTAGTGTAGTTCCTATCTTCCCAATAGGCTCTGCGCATTGGAATAATACCTACAGCAGTAAAGGCCTAGGCCAGACGTTAACTAGGTCTACTACTGTCGATACTAGACTTAAAGTTTTGGGTTTGCCAGCGTAGCTCAGAGTTCGCTAGAAACTTTCTCGAATGTTCAAGGAGGAATTAACTTCCCTGATTAGACAAGAAGGGATTTAGTTTCTGACAACCATAGAACATGACAACTTTGCTCTCCCCTAATCAAGAGTCAATCTCGAGAGTCGTGTGAACAAAAGGCAATTTATTTTACTCAGTCAGTACGTGCATTCTTAGTCTCATCAGAATGTAGAGAAAAGGAAGAGACGGGCGTGTTCAATAAAAAGGTGTCATTTATTGATCAGTCTCTTTTCTCATACAAGAGAAATGGATCGATATTAGTGCAATACTTATAGTTAAGTAAAGTGCATACATTAAAAGCAATAGTATAAAGTAATACTGTAAAAACATTGATATGGTTTCTAAGCCATAAGATGTTTAAAATGAATAAAATATATTACATACACATATACATTTGACTAAACGTACTCAACTGGTGTTTCTAGATACGCCTACCCCGTGTACCTGACCTAAGTCTAATACGTGGGCGGGAATAGAAAGTTACAGTTTAAGTTAAGTTTGTTTTTGCCAAGTGAATAACTAAAGAATTCTCTGTGAGGGGTTATTCAGTTCTGTACCTGGAAGTTAGGATGAATGAGGAATGGTATCTCTCTCTCTGGTCTCGATATTCCAGGCTGCCTGCGAGGGCTACCCAGAAACGCCGGGGCTGGATTCTCGGCAGGAGAAAGCAGCGCGTCTCTCAGCGCGTCAGGAAGGCGGGGCTGCTGCCAGCGGGGTCTGCTCTGCTCTCGGCTTCGGCAAGTATGGCTGCTCCGTCTCGTCACCACGCGTGTGTTTGCATATGGCAAGATCGGTAATATTTATACCTTTAAGGTGCCGAGATTGACGTAAGGATGGACATAGATACGTCAATAAAGATGTCATACGACTTGCTCGTTAGCACATTCTTTTACTAAAGTTCTCGGTGAAATCAAAACAATGGCCGCAGGGTTTTGCCCAGGTTGTCATAGGTTTGATTTGTTATGAGAACTCCGTATGCCTTATCAGGGGCTGGAGGAATATCGCTTGTCTAATTAGATCGCAAGCGTTATGACCTAATCAGATAACACGTTCCTGTGCCGTAGTGTGACTGCGTCAGATAACGGTATCTGCATCATGGGGGTTTTCTGCCTCATGGGCTGACTGCTAGTTAACTTGTTGGTTTGTTTAACTAGAATAGGGTCAGGAATAGGGGGATCGATTCAGAACCGATAGGAATACATGACACCCACTCCACGCTAACTATGGACATATTTACTAATCTAGGCATAGTATAACATAGTACAACATACTATAGAGTAGTGTGTATACCTTACCACCCCAAAATACATAAATGCATTTTGAAATTTTCAAATATACGGAAAAATTGCAGACATATATATTGTATGCACTCAAGCTGTAGAAAAATGCCAAAGTAATCGCATTTGTATACATTATTGCTTATTTGGTATATGAGAATTACACATGAAATGGTTTCTTACAGAAAAAGTTTCGAGACCATTCCATCACAGAATAAAATATCCTTATGAACATGCCAGCGGGCAGCTAATGTCTATAAGCTATCTAAAATTTAGAAACCTTAGTTCTCTAAGAATAGTTCTTACTTTAAGCAGAAGATAGTGTCCCGAAAAATATGCAAAAATATTTGGGGCTGCTGAAAAACTGCTGTCCGTGAACTGGAGCGAAAATGTTCATGTGACTTTATTTTTAAAGTTGAAGGCCGAATTCAGGGAACGCCGTGTGCGAGCTTGCTCAAAAGTCTCTATTTCTGTTCCGGTGAGAACATCATATCATTTAGGCTTTTGAAAAAACTGTCAACAGCTTCCTGGGAAAGTTCCACTAACTCGGAAATAGGTGTAATCATGCATTCTTGTGCATGATTGTCTCCATTGACATTCTGATTTGTATTACTGACAGAAGGTCGTACCTGTTCGATGCTGCTTTCATCTTGAACTTCACTACCCATCAATCGTAGTGGTGAAGCTTCCACGAATGCCGTCATCAGGATTGGTAGCCTTTGAGGGCAGCACAAAGCATGAACCTTGATCGGGATCAACAATGTTTCTGCATCCATCGGCGCATCCGATTGTAGCGTCAGACAGGTGTCTAACACGCATTCTTCTCCGCATAGCAGACACCTCAATACAGGTAAAACACATCTTTGCCACATTGGTCGAAATGATAGAAACCAAGTCATGTTCAGGTCTCTAAGCCGGGAGAGTCCCAGGATTTTTGATATCCGGTCCCGGTATCCAATGGCTAGGATTGTTTCTTCCCTTGTCGCAAGAGTTTTGTCTGTGACATGGGTTGCCATAACGAAAAATAAGGACTAAGAATAGGATTCCTGCAATTAGTCCCAGGATCAGGGGAAGTCCGCCAAAAATCGAATGGACGAAATCTGGAAAAATACCCAGTATGGCTTTGAATGGTGTTAATGCCATCGAAAATACTGTCTTAAATACCTTTGAGACCCCATTGGTATCAGAAATATTTAAGATTTCATTCAGGATTTCCGCGAAATGTACGGGGGAATTAGTTGATAATAATGTATGTATCTCTGCAGTCGTCCTTGCGACTTGTAGATCATACGTTTCTTTTGATGACGAGAGCCTGGTAGGCGTCTGAAGAAGGACTGTTTTCATTCTGCTTAAAGTATCTATTCGAATAGAAGTAATTTTCAAATCGGGCCATGCCCTTGCCTCCCTGTCTGGGAAGGAGCTGGGGAACAATGAGCGTCCACAGCACTTGACCTTCGCAGTCGTAGTTACTAGATAAGGAGTCCCGGGCATAAGACTACAACATCTGCGGTCTACAATAAGAATGTAACTCCCATTATAGAGTCTTTGAAAGAATGGTTCTATTTCAGTTGCAGGTGCGCCTTGCTGGTGACATGAAAGGTTGTATGAATTCCCTTCACAGGCTCCATGCAAACTAATTCCGTTACACAGAAGCGTGCCGCTTAGTGACATCGCACAATTGTTGCCACTAAGAAACACTTTCTGTCCTTTATTACTGACACATGCATGTGAATAGGGCAGGTTCCAAGTTGTTTTAAGGTACCCCTTTCCCAATTTCTCGTACATGCCAGCCTGTATATATTTTTGGCAGTATTGAAACCTGAAGGTTGAGATTGGAATATTTATGATTCCGTGTATTATCCATTCACTGACAGGTCGTTCTGACATTGTCATTGGTAATCTTTCTAGTTTTTCAATGCTCAAGATTGTATAATCAGCACCCTTTTGCGCCATACCGATTTGTCTATCAGTAAGGTTAAAGATTTGGAATAGTGACGTTGTGTTGATTAAACGCCAAGGCACATAGCCTGAACGCAGATTTTGTAACGTCCAGCCAAGCTGTACAATAGAACGCAATTGTGACTGACCATGTTGTAATAACAGTAAGTCTTGCGATAATATATCGATTGCTGAAGACACAATGCTGTCCAATGAAAAAATTCTGGAGGACAGAGTCATTAACCCATTGTCCACTACAGAAAGTGATTTTTCCAAATTAATACGGTCAATTTCCCGTATTCTTTCTGCTGTTTCAATTTGATTAACCTTCCAGGCCTCATTGTATGCTGCATATACAGAGGCTGCTATGAAACGCTTTTGACGCTGTTTGCGTGGTCCCAAAGTGAAATCACGCAAGTCAGCACCATCAGTAAGTAAAGTTAGGTGTTGCTTAATTTCTGCCAGTGTGGAAGTTTGTAGCCATTGAAGGCATAATTTGCCCACACTGTAGGTGGTTATTATCCCTGGGTGATGTCTTTGAGGATATCTAGGGTCTTGGCCTGTTCATTTTGAACCCCTGTGTTTTGTTCAGGAATCTGTCTTGACAGGTATTAGTATCTGTGGGCCAGATCAACCACTGTTTCCAATCAGGATGTGTTCTGTTTTGGTATAATATATGGTTTACGTCTATCTCTTCATCTGTATCAGAGTTATTGCTAAACATTGTTGGCTTTGGAATAGACGGTTTAATTAAATCTTTGATTTTGGCTAAGCCAAGACAGGTGGTTTATTGAACAGTGTCATTTAAAAAATCATTTGTTCTGGGATCATGCAGGCTCTAAACAAAGCTTCTATACCCTGTACTTGCCATTCTTTTGTACCCCAAACACTTTTCAATTCAACATTTTTGTCCCAATAATCAAATCCAAAAGTATTCATTTGTTCAAAAAATGAGTCTGAATATAACAATTTTGTGTTGGTTATCATGGTTTTGGTTCCTGTCTTGTTCGACAATTTAAAATAAAATGTTTCAGCATTACTTGTGTTAAAACCTGAAAAATATGAATATTTGTCGTAAACGGTTCTTGAGCTCCCTTTTGGAGGTGTTGCACAATGTTCCCATTGATTATAATTTAAAACATTTCTAGGTTGTGCAGATCTATGTAAAACGTGATTACCATAGTGGTTATAGCAATACATACTGTCATAATTTGTAGAACCCTGCAAATAATCATGTTTGGTAAATTTAGCAGACATTACTAAGTCAGACATCATATTATTAATGCTTTCGAAGTCCCAATCATCAGCAAATGAGTTTGGTTTTGCAAAGTCACTCAATGAGATCTTAATTTGGTGTGGATATTTCAGGATCTCGACCATAAATTTCATAGTCAGTGTTGTCCCAGGCTACCCCACCAGGTATCGGATTGGCTGTGAAGTTGGCTGAAGAAAGTTCTCTTTTCTCGACGTGTGAAGATGTGTGTGGTTTGAGGATCAAGTTGATTTTCTGACTTGCTGTGTCCATTTTAGCATATTTTCCCTCAATGAAGCGTCCCAAAGTAAGTACCATGATGAGCCAAAGTATGAGGATAAATGCACCAAAACCCAAAATTCAATCCATGGGAAATCAGATATGTTTCTTTCAGTTGTTTCAAAAGTTCCTTAGCTTTGTCTTTAAAGGATTTTGATGATGGCTGTGTCTCTGATTCACTGAGGTTTTCAGAGGAATCATCGAAGTTTATGAAGTAGCCGGATGCCGTTCTGTCAATTGTTCCAATTGCTTCAGGATTTTTGTTTCTTGCATTTTCACTTGGTACTTCATTATAGATTGGTGTGTCTCTGCTAAATGTTTTTATTTGGGTTTTCAGAGGTCTGAGTTCTATTGCATTGTTGCATAGTCCTTGTTGTTCTTCTGTAGGCGTTTCGAATGTGATGAGCTTCTTCGTTAGGACCTCTGTACTGGTAGCAAACCTTGGTGTTCTGCTACTTATTGGGAGTCCACTTGGCCTACTGTTTGTTATCGGCCACATGTTGTGGTTTTACCAGGTCGATGGATACAACTCGGTTCTCCTTTTTACCAGCAAGTGGCGGTAGTACAACTGATCTTGTCCCGTTGACAGACAAGACAGGAACTGCTTTTCTGTAAGAAGGCCCAAATTCCTTCTTTACCGCGATCTTTTCCCTGACTAGATCCCCGATTTTTGGAATCCAGACAGGTCTTGCTGGGACAGGTGGTGGTTCTTCAGTGGTTGTTGGCTGTTGTTTCAACTTTATGTTGCTCAGGTCTTTTCTTGTTTTGTTTAAGTCCTGCAAAATAGCCAAACGGTCTTCGATATCAAAGCTTTTTTCTTTCACCACTGAAGTCTGACTATCAATGTCAGAGATCATCATCCTAGTTCCAAATAATAATTCGTATGCACTGAATCCCTTCAGAGAATTTCTTGGCAAGTTATTGAGACTACGTTGGACACTTATTAGATGTTTGACCCACCCAGCTCCCGAACCTAATACCTTTGCCGTTATAGATTGCTTTATGTCACGGTTTTTTCTTTCAACAATTCCGTTGCCCTCAGGGTGAAATGGACAAGAGTACCGCAATTGCACGCCCATGCTGACCATGGCCTCCTTATAAGCCCGAGAGCTAAAAGCAGGACCATTGTCCGAATGCAGCATGCCAATTGCGTATGTGCCGATAAAGACTCGCAAATCTTTTATAACAGTTCTGGCGTCAGCCGTTCGCTGGGGCCACATCCATATGAATCTTGTGCATGAATCCACTGCGACCAGGATATATTTATAGTTACCATCCCTTTGTAAGGGACCACAGTGGTCCAGATAGACACAGGCTAATGGTTTATCTGAGATTAGAAGGGGCGTCTGCGCTGGACGTCTCACCGTTGATACTTTCATTCTTTGACATATTTCACATTCTAGAACATAGTTCCTTGTTTGTCTTCTCATTTGTGGCCACCAGTATCTCTGTTTTAATAATGATACTGTGGCTGAGACGCCAGCATGTATAGAAGCAAGCCCTTCGTGTGCCGCTATTATTAGTCCTAACCTATGTTCCATGTTTGGAATTGCCCTATCCCCCACTCCAGGGATTCGAGCAAAAGGAACATTGTTTGCATCAGTTATGTATGAGTATTTTACTGGAAAGCCTTTAGGGAGTGGTTCTATCGAATCCTTTTCTGAAGCGCGGACAGCTTGTAATATTTCGCTGTCTATTTTTGTTTTTGACCGGGTGACGGCAGCTACGGAAGCCGTTTGCACAGCTGCCTTCGCGGCCTCATCAGCCAATGAATTCCCTGCAACGTGAACGCCATCACGTTGATGACTCAGTGTATGTATCACGTGAGTCTTTGGTAGTTCTTTCTGTAAAAGAACTACTTGTTCCCAGAGCATTTTATGCTTGATTGTGCCACCTTTCGCATCCTTGAAACCATTCTGAAGCCAGATCTGCAAGTATTCATTGTAAGATTGAACGCAATAATACGAATCGCACACTATAAGTGTGGGGAATTCTCGATCGGTATTTTCAAGCGCCATCTTGAACGCCAGTAGTTCAGCTCGCTGAGCTGTACAATCTCCTAAAGATTGTGTTTTAGTGATTGCTGGTTTAAATTTTCCTTCGTGCCAGCGGCCTTTACCGATCGCGCACGCAGCACTGTAAGCTTGCTTACCCCCCACTGCGGGTTGTGCTGATCCGTCTGTATATATTATACAGCCGTAGTGGTCTAGAGGCAGAATGTCGATTGGCAGAGGGTATGTTTTTTCATATTCTAGATTTTCCATTCTTCTAGTTCTTAGAAATTGTCAACCAGGCTATACTTGATAATTCATATCCTACGTACAAGACTGTTAGATGGGCAATTCTGGACTTTTTAAAGTTGAATTTGTAACCCTCTGCTGCGAACCCAAGTATTATGGTGATCACTCTTTTCAAGTGAGTCTCCAAGTCATCATCTGTTAAGTAAATGTCATCGACATAAGATAATGCTTCATCACCATATAGTTGTAGTAATTCTGTTACTCTCGCTGAGAATACCCCCGGGCTGTTCTTGTACCCCTGGGCTAACCGACAGAATTGTTTTTGAGTGCCATTTACTGAGAATGCAGTTAAATATCTGCTCTCTGGTGTTATGTTTTGACAAAAGAATCCATTGGAGATGTCCAAGGTTGTTTTGTATTTTTTGCGCACTATGTTATTCATTAGTGCAGCACTGTGTGAGTTTTGCACTGCAAAAGTTTTGCAACATGTGTTAAGGTGTCGGTAATCCAAAACTAGACGATATGAATTGTCTGGTTTGGAGACCGGAAACAAAGGGTTGTTCATTTGTGAGGTGCAAGTTTCAATCACCCCCTGGTATTCTAGCTGATCTAGTATTTCATTTACCTGTTTTTTAGCTTCTTGCTTAATTGGGTACTGCCTTTGTGCAGTAGGTTGTGATTTTAACTGGATTTTGTGAGGAGGAGAATCCTCATCCCATCCTACATGATTTTTATATAAAGCAGGTGCTAGAGCCACTGCCCACTTTCTAGCAAGTGTGTATTTTTTATGAATTGGAATTTGATTTGAGAAGGCAGGCATAATTACTTCTTCGCCATGAGGGCACTCCCTGACAAACTCTGGTGGCCAGTCTTTTTCAGCTAAAAGGATATCATAGCCCTTGGAGAGATTATCCCAAAATAGTCCCCTTATTTTCCTAGTCTTATCTCCCTCTATACGTAATGTTATCTCGTATATCTTGTGAGGTTTGCTAACCCTGGTGTCTGCAGTTTCCACTTGAAGATATTCACTCGTGTCCACTGTCTCCAGATGATTCATAAGGACTTTGCGAGCTATGCTCACTTCTGCTGCACTGTCTAGCATTGTCTGAGCCCACTCTCCGTTTTTCAGTTGTGTCCTCAGTATTCTCGGCATTGCTAACTACCTTGATACTGGCTACCTTCTTTTTTGGAAATTGTAATTTCTTTTTTAGCTGAGCAGGTTCCTTGTCTTTGGACTTGGCGTGCTCTTCTCTTTGTTCTGATCGTCCTCTTCTTTCCGATTTCTGCAAGGAAGTCTGAAAAGATTGAGAGGGACGTGTATCAATGTCTTGATATCTCTCAGGTTTTTTTATATTATCCCTATTTCTAAGGTTATATCTATTCCCAGAGGGGTCACTCTGCGGTGACCTCTGTCTTCGGTTTGGTGATTTTTCTCTTCGCCTAGGAGACCTTCCTCTGGACTGGAATTTCTTTTCTTTAGGATTGGATTGTTTGTTTCCATCCCAGTTCTTTTTTGGTGAATTATTATTAAAAAATATTTTTTCCGGACTTTCAGTCAGTTGCGGTTTTACTGGTATTCCACCTAAACTATCTCTACCTAGTTCCTCATAAGATTTTTCTATGATTCTGGCAATTTCAGCTGGTTGGTCTGCTATATCTGTCTCTTTTAACCTCTGGCGGATCGCCACGTTTGCTGCTTCACCTTTTATGTTGGCTAATAATATAGCCGAGACCTGCTTGAAGTCTTTCAGTAATTTCATACCAAGAGTTAAAGCAGGTTCTGAACCGTATTCGTCTTGAATTTGTTTTAGCACATCTGGTATCACCGAAATGGATGGAACACCGTGCGTTTTTGTGTAGATGGAAGCAAAGACTGTACCCCAAGTGTCACAGTCCTCTATGTGTGGTGCGATTCCCATTGGAAGACAGATAGTCAGAATCCTGTGTTTTTCTAGCGGGGTGGTGTCAGGAAACACCGCCTCTATTTGGGTAATTTTCTGTGCCAACCAGAATGGTATTTGTTCCGGTTTAGCCGGTACTTTACCTAGGCAGGATTGGATGTTCTGTGGTGTAATTTTATTTGTGTTCCCCTGGTGAGGGGTCAGCTGTGGAAGTTTAATCGCTGGCTGAATTGTTGAAGTCCGCATTACATATTGGACTAATTGTCTATGAATTTTTATTAATTGTTTTAGCTGTATTAACAGCTCTCCTGTAGACATTCCTTCGATGTCTGGGTGTGGTGTGTATCCGGCTAAGACCGGCCACGTTGCTCCTGGTCTACCTAAAGGACCGAGCCTGGTGATGTGATTATTATGTTTTAGGGCGCCATCAAATAAGAGCAAATGCTCTTGGAATTTGAGTGGTACTTCCACCTCCTCGAAAGGAGTGTACATTTCAGGAGGTTCCTCTATTTTGTAATAGTCGAAGTACTTTGTTACAGCATTTGCTGCTGGAAAATGTATCCATGAATAGTATACCTCTGTCTGCCGATATTCGTGTGCCTCAATTACGAATATGACTGTGCCACCTCTAGGTGTCAGTCCATTTTCTATAAGTTTTAAGGTTATAGATCTCCTTTTGATGACCGGAATGAGTATTATATCCGCGTCTGCTGCTTGCATGGTAGCATCAGCATCTGCGAGTTCAGTTGCTAATCTAACTGCCTCTCTTTCATCATCACTCTCTGCCGTTTTACCGACAGGAAGCTTATGTCTTTTGTTTGCAGATCAGGTTTCTTATGGAAAAAGAGATTAGATGCACAATATTTTGGAACAGTGTATCCTTCAACGTTGACTATACCAAGAACCATACATAGGAGTTCCCTCCTGCGAGGTCTGGCGGATATAACCTTTCACCCACTCCAGACGTCTTTGGAGTATTGTGGGGAAAGGGGTCTGAGTGAGAAAGCACGACTGAGTTACTCTAAATGTCTTACGTTAGTTTTATCGCCCTTTCCAAACGCGTTGGGCGCCATGTAGTGTAGTTCCTATCTTCCCAATAGGCTCTGCGCATTGGAATAATACCTACAGCAGTAAAGGCCTAGGCCAGACGTTAACTAGGTCTACTACTGTCGATACTAGACTTAAAGTTTTGGGTTTGCCAGCGTAGCTCAGAGTTCGCTAGAAACTTTCTCGAATGTTCAAGGAGGAATTAACTTCCCTGATTAGACAAGAAGGGATTTAGTTTCTGACAACCATAGAACATGACAACTTTGCTCTCCCCTAATCAAGAGTCAATCTCGAGAGTCGTGTGAACAAAAGGCAATTTATTTTACTCAGTCAGTACGTGCATTCTTAGTCTCATCAGAATGTAGAGAAAAGGAAGAGACGGGCGTGTTCAATAAAAAGGTGTCATTTATTGATCAGTCTCTTTTCTCATACAAGAGAAATGGATCGATATTAGTGCAATACTTATAGTTAAGTAAAGTGCATACATTAAAAGCAATAGTATAAAGTAATACTGTAAAAACATTGATATGGTTTCTAAGCCATAAGATGTTTAAAATGAATAAAATATATTACATGCACATATACATTTGACTAAACGTACTCAACTGGTGTTTCTAGATACGCCTACCCCGCGTACCTGACCTAAGTCTAATACGTGGGCGGGAATAGAAAGTTACAGTTTAAGTTAAGTTTGTTTTTGCCAAGTGAATAACTAAAGAATTCTCTGTGAGGGGTTATTCAGTTCTGTACCTGGAAGTTAGGATGAATGAGGAATGGTATCTCTCTCTCTGGTCTCGATATTCCAGGCTGCCTGCGAGGGCTACCCAGAAACGCCGGGGCTGGATTCTCGGCAGGAGAAAGCAGCGCGTCTCTCAGCGCGTCAGGAAGGCGGGGCTGCTGCCAGCGGGGTCTGCTCTGCTCTCGGCTTCGGCAAGTATGGCTGCTCCGTCTCGTCACCACGCGTGTGTTTGCATATGGCAAGATCGGTAATATTTATACCTTTAAGGTGCCGAGATTGACGTAAGGATGGACATAGATACGTCAATAAAGATGTCATACGACTTGCTCGTTAGCACATTCTTTTACTAAAGTTCTCGGTGAAATCAAAACAATGGCCGCAGGGTTTTGCCCAGGTTGTCATAGGTTTGATTTGAGAACTCCGTATGCCTTATCAGGGGCTGGAGGAATATCGCTTATCTAATTAGATCGCAAGCGTTATGACCTAATCAGATAACACCTTCCTGTGCCGTAGTGTGACTGCGTCAGATAACGGTATCTGCATCATGGGGGTTTTCTGCCTCATGGGCTGACTGCTAGTTAACTTGTTGGTTTGTTTAACTAGAATAGGGTCAGGAATAGGGGGATCGATTCAGAACCGATAGGAATACATGACAAAGGAAGAGGGCGGGCCTGAGGTAACATGTGTGCAAACACGCCCTGTGGCGCGTTTTAGGTTGGGGAATTAATTCCTCTTCAATCCTGAGGTCACCTGAGAGGCAACTAGCCCACCAGGTACCTCCAGTATGCGCCAGGGAGCTGCGTTGCAAACAGGTATTCAGAGGGCACGCCCCCTTTTTACAACACTCTGCAACACAGCTCCGTGGTGCTTACATGAGGTACCTGTTAGTCTAGTTGGCCCCTAGGGGACCTCTAGATTGAAGAACAATTAATTCCCCAACTTAAAACGCGCCACAGGACATGTTTGCACACATATCACCTCTAGCCCCGCCCCCTACCTACACCACTGTGCAAACACGCCCCGTACCGCATTCTAAGTTGGGGGATTATGTACTGTTGCATACTGGGGGTCCCTGGGGGCCAACTAGCTCACCAGGGGCCCCCAGTATGCGCCAGAGGGGTTGCGTTGTAGAGAGGTGTAATGAGGCCATGCCCCTTTTTACACCTCTGCAACGCAGCCCCCTGGCGATTAATTCCCCTTGCATACTGGGGGTCCCTGGGGGCCAACTAGCCCACCAGCAGCCGCCAGTATGCACCAGGGGGCTGCATTGCAGATAGGTGTAAAAAGGGGCATGGCCTCATTACACCTCTCTGCAAGGGAGCCCCCTGGCCCATACTGGAGGCTCCTGGTGGACTAGTTGGCCCCCAGGGACCCCCAGTATGCAAGTGGAATTACTTTCCCCTCTGCAAACGCACCAGGGGGCGCGTTTGCAGAGATGTGCAGGGAGGGGGCGTGGCCTCCTCCCGATCCCGTTTTTTTAAAGAAAATGCGTTTAAGAAGGGGGGCTGTGTAGCCCCCTTTCTTTTTCTTTTTTTTTTTTGGCCTGCCCCCAATTTTTATTTTCTTTTTTAAATCGGGAAGGGGGCCGCGTGGCCCCCTTCCTAGGGCCATACTCGCCCCATGGACCCCGTCCGCGGGGCATGGGCCTTTTTTTATTTTTTATTTTTAAATTAGGAGGGGGGCTGCTTTGCCCCCCTTCTGTGGCCACCTTTGGCCCCGGGGACCCCATACCCCGGGGCCGGCCTTTTTTAAAATTATTTTTGTATTTTTTGGGGAGGGGACCGCGTGGTCCCCCTCCCGTGGCCAATTCCGGCCCTGGGGTCCCGATCCCCCAGGGCATGGCTGCGTTTTCTTTCTTTTTTTAATGCATAGCCCCCTCCTATGCCCCCTTTAAGGCCCCGGGGACCCCATCCCCTGGGGCCTGAATATTTTTTATTTTTTATTTTTTTAATTGGGAGGGGGGCCGCCTGGCCTTCCTCGTTGGGGGCCGTAAGGGGGTCCCCAATCCCCCCACGGTCCCTGCCAGCTCCCCGCATCCTGGGGGAGCCGGCATTTATTTATTTATTTATTATTTATTTATTTTAAGGTTTTATAGAGCGCGAACATGACCCGTGAGGGTATCAGAGCGCTTTACAGATACAGTAGAATAATACAGGGACATATCACACGATAAACGATGAAAACTAGGTACAAAGGAGGGCTTACAGAGAGTCAAGGGATGAAGGTGGGACAGGGTAGCAGAGGGTACTGTACCTGGGGGATATGAGAAGCTATACAACAAGGATAAGTAAAGTACAATGAATATAATACAAATAATACAAAAAGTCAAATACAGTGGTGTGCAATGGCGCAGGAAAGGGCAACATTCTCTCAGGTGGCTGACGGAATGAGTTTAGCCAAGGAATTTACCCATGAGAAAGGACTTGGCCTCGTTTTTGAAGCGAGCAAAGGAAGGGATTTTTCTAATGTCAGGAGGGAGGGAGTTCCATATTCTTGGTGCAGCTCCAGTGAAAGCCCTATTGTAGGTTGTTCTTTTCCTAAAGCATGCAGGCCGGAGTAGGAGGGCCTTGTTCGATCTTGAGTGTCTGTTTCCACCAGATAGCACAAGCTTCTGAGCAAGATACGCAGGGGATTTAGAGTGAAGGGCCTTGTGCGTGATGCATGCCAGCTTGAAGTGGATCCTCGCCTCGAAGGGGAGCCAGTTTAACGCTTTCAAGTGAGGAGTGATGTGGTCGAATTTTTTTGAGCCTGTAAGTAGTCTGGCGGCTGCGTTGAGGCAGGCTTTTAAGGGAGCCAGCGAGATCTTAGGTAAGCCAGAGAGGGTGGAGCAACCGTATTCCAGTCGAGAGATGACTAATGATTGAACAGCAAGTTTGAGGTCCGGAGCGTCTAGAAAGGGTTTCAATTTCCATAGGTAGTTCAGGTGGAATCTGGCCGATTTCGCCATTGTGTTGATGTGGTCTCGCATGTTTAGGTTATAATCCAAGGTGATTCCCAGAGATTTGGCAGATTTCACAATGGTCGGGGAACAATTTAAGGCTGTGATGGCTTTAATCCATGTCTGGATGTCAGGGTTGTTCTTGGGAGGGGAGATTAGAAGGAACTCAGTTTTCTTGGCATTGAGTTTTAGTTGATTGGAGGAGAGCCATCTG
Organism: Lissotriton helveticus; assembly: GCF_964261635.1. Classification (NCBI taxonomy): domain Eukaryota; kingdom Metazoa; phylum Chordata; class Amphibia; order Caudata; family Salamandridae; genus Lissotriton; species Lissotriton helveticus. The sequence goes on from NC_136068.1 coordinate 1,436,009,142, forward strand.
ACCGTCAGCTTCAGGGTTTCATTCAGGGTGAGGATCTCTGCCAGAGATGAGATTTTTATATAGATCTGAGTGTCATCAGCGTACATGTGAAAGGAGATATTTGCATTGCGCAGGACTTCGGCCAGGGGTTCCAGATAGAGATTGAAGAGGGTAGGGGACAATGTTGATCCCTGAGGGACTCCCACCGAGACATCGGAAGGAGCGGACAGTTCGCCATTGACTAAAAAACTCTGAGATCGGTTTTGGAGGTAGGATTTGAACCAGTCGAGGACTATGCCATCTAGTCCCATCCTGAGTTTGAGGCGTTCGAGTAGCATCGCATGGTTGACCGTGTCGAAGGCCGATGAAAGATCAAGGAGGATCAGGAGACAGGTTTTGTCTTGGTCAAGGGCTTGAAGAGCGTCATCAACGATGTGGAGCATGGTGGTTTCGGTGCTGTGACCGGGTCGGAAACCTGATTGACAGTCGTCCAGTAGATGGTATTTGTTGATGTGGTGACTAAGCTGTAGTTGAACACACTTTTCCAGCACTTTCACCAGGAGCGGGATGTTTGAAATTGGTCTGAAGTTGTCTGGGGAGGCTGGGTCCAGCGACGGTTTTTTCAGAATGGGTATGACTTGGCCTGTTTTCAGCGATGTCGGTATTGAGCCCTGTCGTAGGGAGGCATTAATGATTGCAGTCCAGCTAGGGATGATGGATTTGGTAACGGTCGCGAGACAGTTTGAAGGGAGCGGGTCATTAAAGTGGTTGTTAGGGTTCAGGGAGGCCAGGATTTTCGCGACAGAGATTTCGTCATAGGATGCAAACTCAGACCAGTGAGCTAAATTCTTTGGTAAGAGTTGTGGTGGCAAGGAAGGAGGAGGCAAAGGGTCAAAGTTCAGGGGGGGGAAGGAGGCAGCCTTAAGTTCAGTATCTAAGGTTTTGATTTTGTTTGTGAAAAAAGTGGAGAAAGCCTCAGAGGATATGAGAGACTTGGGGTTTTCTTTCACTGTTTTGGATAGTTTGTTCGATTGAAGTTTAACCATCTCAAAGAGTTTGCGCGGTCTATTCTGGGCGTTTCCTAGTTCCGCTCTGAAGAATTCTTTTTTAGAGTTGGCGATGTTCTTGTTGTAGATATTTCTGGCCTGGCGAAGGAGTTTTAGGTGGTCTGTTGAGGGGTGCTGTCTCCAAGTTCTTTCATGCTGTCGGAGGGATCTTCTCTCGTTGTTGAGGGAACCAGTGAACCATGGGTTTTTATCTTTGACTTGAGTTCTTTTTAGTTTAAGAGGGGCTAGGTCATTCAGGATGCTTGACATGGTAGTCGAATAGTGATCATTCAGGTCGCTGACCGAGGTGATGTGGGAGGGGGGTGGTAGGTCTGTTTTGCAGCGGATCTCAAGCATGTTGATGTCTAGGTTTTTGGTGTCTCTGACCCAGCGCTTTGGGAGTACCTGTTGTGGTGTCTTTGTCTTGCGTGTGCTGGGTAACAGAAAGGTGATGCTATGGTGGTCAGACCAGTCGCAGGGCTCTATCGAGGTGAGCTTGACGGTGGTATCCTTGGAGATGATCCAGTCAAGAGTGGCTCCTTTCGAGTGGGTTGGGAGAGGGCAAGCTTGGGTCAAGGCTAGATCGGCCAGGAGGTCTTTAATGGCGTTGACATGGGGATCTTTAAGATCATTCCAGTGCAAGTTGAAGTCGCCGAGGAAGATGTCCTTGGAGTTAGGGGAGTTCTTAGTCGTAATAACTTCCATGAGGTAGTCGGTAAAAAGTTCGTTTGTGCCTGGGGGGTGATAAAAGATGTGTAGGTTACATGTGTGGATGGTGCTACTGAAGACTGAGAGGGCTAGATATTCGCAGGAGTCAGTAGTATTCGTTGCAAGCTCAGTGACAAGCAGGTTAGCGCGATGGATGCAGGCAATTCCGCCTCCTTTTTTGTTGTGTGGTCTGTCGAGCCTGACAATGTTGTAGTTAGGGGGGATTAAGAGGTCGAGGCATGGGGATGAGGAATCATTAAGCCATGATTCTGTAAGAATGGCTATGTCGGTGTTGTTGTTCAGGATGAGTGCGGCGACATCAGCCGCATGCTTCACTGCCGAGCGACAGTTGATTAAGAGGCCTGTCAGGGCAGGGAGAGGGGTGGTGGTGAGGGTCGGAACGGCCAAGGGCACTGGCGTGAGTTTACTTCTGAGCATTCTTCTGTTGCTAGGGGGGGATGGTCTGTGTGGGTCGATGGCTACCGTGTGGATGGGGTGTGCGACACTCACGTCACTCACAACAGGTAGACAGGTGGAAGTAGGGGCTGTGTTAAGGTCCAGAAGGAGGTCCTGGATTTCTTTTTCGGTGAGATCTAGTGGATTAGTTGTGGTGGGGGAGGGGTTGTAGGAGAGGGCAAGGTCAAGTGTTTCCTCCTCGGACAAGTAGCTAGTGAGCATGTGAGGGCGCCGATGTCTAGAGGTTGTCGGTAGTGGTCGTTTTGGGAGCTCTGGAATAGGAAGGGAGGCAGTCTGGGGCATGAGCTTTGCGAAGGAGAGTTCAGCGAGGTGGAGGAGTTTTGTAAGATCGAGGAAGGAGGAATGGATGTTCTGGATTATTATGGACGCTCTGGAGTGAATGGAAGAAATGTCTGCGGAGTGGGGTGTAGGAGGGCCCGGGTGGACTGAACTGGGAGTCGTAGGAGAGGTGGCTTGAGTGTTGGAGGTGTTGCCCTGAGTTGGTACCGTAGGAGTCGTTGAGGGGTGTGGGGCTATGTGGCTATGTGGCTAGGATGGATTGTGTGTGGTGCCGTGGGAGTCATTGAGGGGTGCGGGGCTTGGTGGCTAGGATGAATAGTGTGTTGGTTCATAGAGGGAGTGGCTTGAGTGTTAGCGGGGCGGGTTTGACCTGCTGTGGCCCATGTCATTGGTGATGTAGAGGTAGTAGTCTTGGATATCGAAGGGGGAGGACGGGGGGAGGGGGTCAAAGGTACAGTGTTAGGTTCGCTCGGTGTAGAAGAAGGCGGCCTGATGGGGTTAAGGTGCAGTGAGATGGGGGCCGTGTATTCAGGGTGGGAAGCGTCTGGGGGTGGACTCGAGTAGAGGGGAAGACTCAGGTTCATGGCGTTAGGGAAGATTGTAGGCGTAATGATGGGTTTCGGGTGATCTGGATAGGGCAAGGGGGAAGGTGTACTGTTTGGCCGGGTGTTGGTCGGCGACCTTGTGTCTTGCACATGGTTTCGGAGAGTAGTGAAAAGCTCTGAGAATTTGTCAAGGTTTTTAGGTGAGGCTTGGGCCAGTACAATGCCGCTTTTGTAGAGGGTGATGGTGAGGTCAGCACGAAAAGTCGTTGAAGGCGCTATTGTGAGCTTAGTGCCATAAGGAATGGACCTGGAAGAGTGGACATTAAGGAAAAGTGAGAAGGTGTTAAGCCAAGCAGGGATTCTTCTGGAGTAAAAAACCAAGTCATTGGTGACAGTGCCTAAGTCCGCACAGAGACGTAGGTCCGCAATCAGTGTCTCTGGATGGTTTTTCAGGGTTCGGTGTTTTAAGGCTTTTAAGGCATTTTTGGGGATGTTTGGAGGGTAGACCAGTGTGAAGGCGTTAGGGCCGTAGGCGGTTAAAGCAGGGCCAACCATGATGGCCAGAGATGGGTATGCACAAGCGAAAAACTGGATCAGTGGGCATCCGACATAGGGGTCATCGTTAAACAATATTTATGTGTTAAGAATAGTCTTACTGATTAGATAAGAGTGATGAGACCACTATTCAGATTAGGGAGAGGTAGATAGTGGTAATTTTTTTCCAGTTGTGGTGGGTAGGGAGAGGAGAGAATGACTGTCGTCGTATGAGGCTGTAAGTTGGGTTAGTGCCACTGCAAGATGGCCACCACAGAGGTAGAGAAAGGAGTAGTCCTCCTTCAGTTGCAGTGAAAAGACAGTCCTCTTTTAGTTTCGGTTGCTGTAGCTGCAGTCAGACTTTGTGCAGGTTTCTTTCTGAGGAGGGGGGTTGCCTAATCGGTGCCGTCCTCTTTGTATGGGCACTGATTAGGGGGAAGCATATTGACTTAAAGTTGTGCTTACAAGAAGAAAGCCAGCAACATGGTGAAAAACGGGCAATTTACATTTGGCTGAAGATAGTGTGAAGCCGACAACCCAATAGGACTGACTTCTTTGTTTAAGCCATTGGTCTTTTGAGCCAGTAGACACGAAAAACGTACAGGAAGGGTGAAAAACAAACCGAGAAATGTTTGTCGGCTGCTCCCAGGAGTGAGCGCTGAGCGGAGATGCCAACGGATCTGAGAGCGCTCTTAGGCTCGGTGGTGATGCAGTGAAGGAGAGAGGGTGGCGTGCTGGTACGAGTTAGACCTCGATCCCTTATTCCTGATGGTGGGCACGGGAGAGGTAGGAGGGTTATGCGGGCCACCGCAGTGGAAGTCTGTAGAAACGGCAGTCTTTCGGGAGCGGGAGGGGGGGCAGGGGGCCACCCTTACCTTGATCCTCATGTCGAGATCTCCGGCGGGACGCCTCTGGACTTCGGCAGGCGGACTGGTCGCGCAAGGAAGCACTGGTGGTCACTCCGATGTAATGCTTTTGCCGAAAACGTCCACATGAAGAGGGGGGGTGGTGGCTTCAGCAGGCAGGACTCGACGGGCGCAGAAAGCTCTGGCGGTCACTCCGTTTCAGGTCGGCGGCAGGCTCCAGGAAGTGAAGATCAGACGAGGCAGCAGCGGAGCCCCCGGCAAGCAGCAGGCGATCCCCATGGCTCGAGCTAGGAGTTCGAGAGGGGGCAAGACTCGCCGCATAAGTCTTCAGGTAAGAGAAAAAGAAAAGAAAATCTCTATCTAGTCTTTAAAGATAGCCCCGATGGATTGTTAGGCTCGATGGGGGGGTTTGCCAGGGATTTACGCAGATTGCGATCCCTTACCCCAGGAGCGCCTCTGGAGGTGCTCCTTCTCCAGCGGCCATCTTGATTATTGCTTTTCTGCTTGGGGAGCAGCTAACATGCTGCTCCCCGTGCAGAAAAGCAATCGGCTTTGATTTTTGAAAAAGAGAGCATCTTTCCTGCTCTCTCTTTCATCTTTCAAAAATCAAAGCAGTTTGCTGTGGTAGGGTGGGAGCCGCGAGGCTCCTGCCCTACCATAGCAAACAGCAGTGTCCTGGGGGGGGCACCTTGGGACACTGCAGGAGCCGGCCCCAGGGCCATCGAGGGCTCCAGGAGGGGGGCCGCGTGGCCCCCCTCTCACCTGTTAAAAGACCCAGGGGGTGGTGATCCCCTATTTTACATATTAGAGCACCGGGGAGGTAGCGGTCCCCGGGGCCCACAGGTTTTTTTATTTAACAAATATAAAAAATGAAGCCCCGGGGGGTGGTGGTCCCAGTGCTGCGGGGGGCCGTGAGCCCCCCACATTCTTAGTAACAAAGCCCCGGGGTTTGGAGGTTCCCGGGGCTCGGGGGGCCTTAGAGGCTCCCCATCATTAATATCTTTCCCCGGGGGTGACGGTCCCCGGGGCTGCGGGGGGGCTGTATGCCCCAACGCTATCATAATACTATGCCCCAGGGGGTGGCGGTCCCCGGGACAGTGTGGGGAGGATTGGGACCCCCCCACTTTTTTCCCATTTTGCCCCCGGGATTTGGTCCCCCCGGGGGCTAATTTTTAATAAAGCAGACCGGGTTTTTTTCACGAAGTTTACGTATGTACGTGGACCCCGCGATTTAAAAAAAAACAAAACATTTTTGGGGGTCTTGGGGGTCCTTGTGGTACCCCCTGAGCAGGCCTAGGGGGTCAGGGTGTTTCTACCCTGCCCGGTTTCCATGTTTGTTTCTCTGCTTTCTTCTGCCTCGGTTCTACCGAGGCACAAGATGGCGGCCAACACTTCCTGGTTTGGAGTGTTGACAGCCAATTAGCATTCAGCTCATGCTCGGGAAGGTACAGAGTACAGTAAGCTTACGGTAAGCTCCTATAGATATACTTATGATTTTCTCAGGAACTACTGAATGGATTTACACCATTTAACAAAAAGCGTGATCTGCGAACCGAACTCTAACTTTTTGCCAAATTTGGTGTAATTCCGTTCAGCCTTTCGGGCTGTAGCCCTGGCTAACGGTCATATGGAAAATTGCATGGGGAAAACACGTTTTGGAATCCCCCTTTTTTCTCGGTCCCCGCTTCATGAATCACCCCCAAACTTTCGGGGAAGGAGCGGAGCGGAGCAGGCCATTATCTTGGAGAAATCCGCGAAGATTCATCCACCGGCGCCAAAGTTATTCCCAATAGAATGTTGCGGATTTCCAATCGAAAGTAGATCCTAACTATAACTACCTACTGGCGACCGCCAGTAGGTAATATATATATATAGAGAACTGTCGTGTGCCTTCCAAGATGCTTAGGGCACTTTTGTGGTTAATGTTTTTCACGGCGGCCCGGCCGTGTGGGAGGCACCATCGCTGCTGGAAGAAGGAAGGTTTCACCAGCGGAACGAGGCTTGAGCTCCCAACAATGGGAACAAATTCAGCACAGGACTCTTTGCTTACTTAAATACCTGACCGCGCCACAGCCTACTCAAGGCATTTAAAGGACTGAGCATTATTTTAAGATGTGGACTTGACCTTACAATAAGGATGTATAATTGCCAGCATTACGGACTACAAGTCCCAGCGATAATGGTGAGACAGTGCACTCAGCACACGCCCACTGGGGGGTTTGTTGTGAATAAATAGCTGGATAAGCAAGTAAAGCTGGTCTCGAGTTTTCATCTTTTGCAAGCCCATGAGGAAGGGGTGTTAACCCTGAAACGCGTCGGGCTAAAGTAATTTATTGGTGGAGGCGGAATGGTATGCTGCTTTGAAGCCCGGAGGGCAGAGAACTGTTGTGTGCCTTCCAAGATGCTTAGGGCACTTTGGTGGTTAATGTGTTTCACAGCGGCCCGGCCGTGTGGGAGGCACCATCGCTGCTGGAAGAAGGAAGGTTTCACCAGCGGAACGAGGCTTGAGCTCCCAACAATGGGAACAAATTCAGCACAGGACTCTTTGCATACTAGCATACCTGACCGCGCCACAGCCTACTCAAGGCATTTAAAGGACTGAGCATTATTTTGAAATGTGAACTCGACCTTACTATAAGGATGTATAATTGCCAGCATTACGGACTACAAGTCCCAGCGATAATGGTGAGACGGTGCAATCAGCACACGCCCACTGGGGGGTTTGTTGTGAATAAATAGCCGGAAATGCAAGTAAAGCTGGTCTCGAGTTTTCATCTTTTGCAAGCCCATGAGGAAGGGGTGTTAACCCTGAAACGCGTCGGGCTAAAGTAATTGATAGGTGGAGGCGGAATGGTATGCTGCTTTGAAGCCCGGAGGGCAGAGAACTGTTGTGTGCCTTCCAAGATGCTTAGGGCACTTTGGTGGTTAATATATATATATATGCATTGTCACGTGATGCCGCACTAGTCCACAAGAAAGCCCACAAACCCATTGAAATCAATACACACCAACCAACCAGACTTATTTGGACCTACAATAGGCAGCATGGGGCACTAAGGAAAATAGTGAACAAACACTGGAACTTAATCCGGTTTGATCCAGTAATTGGTGAACATATGCCCAGCATACCGGCAATCACCTTCAGGAAGGCATATTCCATGCAGGATGCCTTAGTTAAATCTAGTCCTGAGGTGATTCCTCCCAAAAACTGGATGGCATCCAGCAAGGGATTTCGAAAGTGTTCCAGTTGTAAAGCATGTTCCCATGGTGTCAGTAAAACTGAGTTTATGACAGCATTCTTCCCGGTGCCTCGCAAGATCAATAAACAACTGACTTGCAAGAGTGAGTACGTGGTATATGTGCTGGAGTGTCCGTGTGGCCTGCGATATATTGGTAGTACCAAATTGCAGGTCCACAAGAGGATACTCCAGCACATAAGAGCAATTAATACCAATGACGCCACGTACCCAGTTGCCAGGCATCTTAAGGAGTGCCACAACAACAGTGGACTCCTTAGATATTATGCTATGGATACAGTGGGTCCCCTGAGGAGAGGTGGCAATAGGGAGGGTATCTTGAGAGCATTAGAAACTAGATATATTCTAGAAATGGACAGTAAGACACCCCAGGGCCTCAACTCTACGGAAGATTTCCATACTTGCCTATAAAAACCAAGAGTTTAGGGTTTCTTGGTCCAATTCAAATGTGATGTGTAGAAGGCTAGCTTGTTGTTTTTTCACTTTTTGTGCACTAGACCAATTATAAATGTATTTCCAGCTAGGTTGGTCAGTGGTAAAGACACCCTTGTTTAAGTTCCTATTGAGTATGTTTCACCTCAAGTATATGCTGTAGGCTAGGATTAACCTATATAAAATATTTTGCATTACTTCTTTTTTATTAATTTTCCATAAAAAACTATTTAATCTGTTAATTTGGTTGCCCTGTGCTGAATTAGATGTTTTATTTAAAAACGCTTTTATGGTTGGTGGTATGGTAAAGATTCAATAGGCAGTATAGTGAAAGAATTCACTTAAAGAGGGTGTGTGATCTGACTTGAAAAAAACTACATGGTCCACCCAAATATCAATAATCATACAGCAAATAAATATCAACTAAATGTTTGTATTTAATATGAAATCAATTACATGGTGGTTTTTTATTCGAATACTTTTTACAATTATTTATCTTGTAAATAATAATATTTAACCTTCTTATTGAGTATTTTATATCAATCACTTGTAGTGTGAATAATATTGCTTTTATTGGATTAAACCAATGTATGGGATAAGTGAATGTTATGCACTTTTTGGGATTATCCCACTATGCCTTTGGAACAAGTATGTTTCCCATGTCTATTGCTACTTACTCCAGCCATTCTGACTGGTCAGCCAATGAAATGCACTGATTTTCGCGCACTTGCAATTTAAAAACTGCCTACCCCCTTCATAGCGGCATGTGATCAAGGCCTCTGTGCAGGCCGAAACGTTATGCTGGCGAGTTGTGACAAATAAAAAATCTCACTTGCATCCTGGGTCTTCCGTTCCTTCTTCCTGGTCGCGTTTGAAACTGAGGAACGTGCTGTTGGTTTGGAGCAAATACTGATCACCACTGGGTATGGGCTCCCAAGCAGTAAGGCCAAACCTTGCCTTAAATTTTGTCACACAAAAGATGCCAATACTGCTAATTTTGAGTTCATGGATGTTATTTCATTCTTTACATACGAACAAAACACTATGTAAGAGGAATTCTCATCATAGAATCAATCTTTTCAATTTTGCATTTTATTTGCACATTTCTTATTTCATTTATTTTTAAACATTTCAATATTTCAACAAAATGTTTCGAAACACATCACAAAAGCAAACATAATATTAATTCTATCTTCCTACCTCATTCATACTCATTCATACTGAGGGACTTGTCCATACATACTCGATGCATTCATCCAACTAACAATCTAAAACAACAAGGTGCTGTATTTTTATACAATTTATATACAGTTTTTTGAACAAGAAACCATAGAATCTCATTAAAGATGTAAATCACTATAATCAAATTGTTGTTCTGTTTTCTTATGGTTTCACTGTGACGACGTTACAAAGGGAGGTCTACGCGTTTCGAACTCCTTAAGTATAGAGTTCTCGTCAGGACCATAGACTGTGAATGGAAAACAGGGAAACCTCTGTTAGAATACGTCATTTATGTTACAGAAGCTGATTTGGGCTCAACACCCGGTTCTCTGCTTCTTACCTCTCTGAATGTCAGGTGGAATGTGTTTCCTAGATATGCCAACGTCCGCGGAGCGTGACCACCTACGTGATAAATACACACACGCTATTTAAATTGTCTAACAGCACGCTCTGAGGCATACTTACTTAAAGATGTTGCCTTTTCATTTCTTTCTGTGAACAATAAGGATAAGAATGTATGAGGGGGTGGATCTCTATATTGTGATTCGCTGCGTGGTCTAAAATAGGACGTTTCGAGCCTTACCGGATTTTTGTGACTTGTGCTTTAGACGCTGTGCATGGAAAGGTCAGCGGATTAATTTCCAGGGTTCACGGTGCGCCTGGGAAAAAGGGAAAGGGAGGCGTCAGGTTCTCCGTTACGAGGTTGTGGGGGCTTAAAGATGAATTAAAGTCCCTTTTGACTGCCTGATGAGTCATACCTTTCGTTTGTGGCGTGTTCTCGCTGGGTCCCATCTCACGATCTGGAAATTACAACAGAATGACGCTGTTATTGCTGTTTTCGTGTGTCACATGACTTAATACTGAAAATGCGGGCGCCATCTTGTGTGGTCAATATCGCTCCATTCTCTTTAGGCATGTGAAAAAACACTTGGTGATGTAATATTATGTTCCTCGTTTGTTCGGTATTTTGGTTGGCGAATAATTCCAATTGGCGCTATGACCTTTGAGAAATTTTTTTCTTGTGGCAAATTATCATGTAAAATCCTTCTGTGGGGGCCATCTTGGATAAGGGAACTCTCCAATGGATCGTATGCTGGATTATGATCTTGGTTTTGGGTACCTATCTCAACGCAACGTTATAATTTAAATATCTCGGAGAGTTCATTTAATCCGTTTGTAGCTGTGTTAAATCTTACGATCATCATTGCTTCTATTTTCGAAAGTTTTGCATCCAGATCCCCTCCTCTTGGATCTTGTTCAACTTTTGTGATCGCAGTCCATCGTAGTTCATTAGCTCCGTGGTTCTTTGTTTGCCAATGGTTGACCAGTGGGGCATTTGGTACCTTTCGTTTTATCCTTGATTTGTGTTGCTGGATTCTTAAGCGGATCTCTTGGTTGGTTTTGCCAATATATAAAAGGTTGCATATAAAAAGGGCTATAGTTTCATAGAAACCAAGTGTAGCTGGGACCTAATGGTCCTAACAATTGAGACAGCTCAGAGATTATCAAAGGTCCAATTGGAGGAAATAGAAAATCTACAAACAAGTATTGCTACAAATCAATTAATCACTGACGCCAAAGGATTGTTGGAAAAAGTGGAAAAAGAAATCAGCGAATTTAAGGACTATACCATTAACCAAAAGACCAACCAATTCGACAAAGATCAAACAAATCTTAATATAGAAAAGGTATATCCGTATCTTCAACAAGATTTCTATTCACGACCTGATGCTCGAAGATACCTACAGGAGTATCAAGGAAGATCCTTTCAGAAATATATCACTTTTTCCGACACCTCATCCTCAGGTAGCAGCAGCGAAGGAGAGAATACAGACCCTAGAAGAACCACCAATAGAAGAGGCTCCTTTCAACAAAATCAACAGGGCCCTACTTTTTTAGGGAGAGGTCAGACAAAACCCAGAGGAAAACCAAGATATACTCAGCCATGGGAAATGTCGACCAGACGCCAGAACTACAAGAACTGACGACTTCATTAATTTTCAATATCTCCGAAAAAATTCTAACTAAGGATGAGGAAAGCATACTTCAAAAAGGACTCACCTTTGTCCCCACCAAAAGGACAGATTTTGTCAAGCTTAAAACGGAAACTATAGAATTCTTCCGAAAAATTAGGTTAAAAACATTCTTTTCAGAAAATGACCATGTCATGAGTGATGTAATATGTGATGTCATCAGCAGGTCATTGCACGCGCAAGTTATAGTGAGTCCAACTAACTATAATGTGGGAATTTCAATGGTTTTATGCGAGTAAAATTTCCAGCTAACTATAACTGGTGTAAAACCTATGGTTTTTTCAGTGAATTTAATAGGTTTTTTAAATGCTAATTCCTAACTATAACTGGTGTGAAACCTATGGCTTTTTTCAGTGAATTTCAATGGTTTTTTAATAGCAAATCTTTATAGGTATAAAAAATAATAAATTTTAAAACGAATTTTATATTGTATAATTATGTCAAAATTTTTATTTATTTTTAACTTGGGGCGCGCCCTGGGGCGCGTACCGGGGAGCGTCCCGTAAGCGCTTTTCTCGCGAACGAAAACAACATCGTGATGTATCGCGTAGACGCGTGATGCGTCATATGACGCACAGTGTAAGCGCACCCAGAAGCACGCGTGCGCATACGATCGTGGCGCGCCCTGGGGCGCGTACCGGGGAGCGTCCCAGGAGCGCTATTGCCGCGAACGAAAACAACATCGTGACGTATCGCGTACACGCGTGATGTGTCATATGACGCACAGCGTAATCGCAACCGAAAGCACGTGATCGCGCACGATCGCGAAACGTCCTGACGTGCTTACGCTACGCACCCGCGGGCGCCCCCCGGAGCGCGACTACGGGCTCGCCCCGGGCGCGTAGCGTAAGCGCATCGGGTCATGTGACTTGAAAATAACACTTTCTATTGGTGCAGAACAGTTTTGGTTTCTAAATGAGTAATGCCTGGGTCTTGTGACCAGCCTGGGTCTTGTGACCTGAAAATAACACTTTCTATTGGTGCAGAACAGTTTTGGTTTCCAAATTAGTAAAGCCTTGGTCTTCTGACCTGAAAATAACACTTCTGATTGGTTCAGCACAGTTTTTTTTTCCAAATGATAAAAAACACCACCTTTCTTCCTTACTCTGACTTTGTCCTTTGACTGAGGAAGACCTGTTTCATCTACAGAGACAATTGTTTTGTACTTTGAAATGGCTACTGTAGCAGCAACAGCTGGAGCATCTGCACCACCACCACCACCACAACCACCAAGAGGACCACCACAACAATACATTGGTGGTGAAGATGAGGAGGAAGAGGAAGAGGAAGAGGAGGAGGGGAGCAGATGGCTGCCTGAACAAAATACCCCATACAAGCCAAAAGAACACATTGTATGGGAGTTTTTTTCACTTCCAGAGGGCAAGAAAAAAGTTAGTGCGGCCAAGGTAACATGTCGAATCTGTGGTGCAGAACTCTCAAGGGGCAATCCAGATAAAAAATATTCATTTGGTAATAATACCATGATTCGGCATATGACCCGGAAGCATCCTGCTAACTATTCTCGTGCAGAGATCAGGGAACTGGCCAGTCACCTCCCCCAGTGTTCAAGGACCAGCTCCAAAAGAAAGCAACCCACTCAATCGGGACCAGAAACATCAGAGGTAATGCCTCGTATCCAGGAACGATTTGGTGATTTTAAAGTCACTTGTACTGGATGTGGCAAGCTTATGGCCTATGGGGAAAAGAGTGTAAAGCTCATCGTCATTGCTGGTGACAATCACGATTGCCCCAAAAAAAAGAAGTAATTTTTTCGGTTTTTTGTTTTTTGCTCCAGTTGAGCCATTTTCAATTCCCTTTCTCTTTGTTTCTTCCCATAAAAAAATACAAAAAAAAATATAAAACTGTTTTGAAAAGCCAAAAAAAGTACAAAATGTTCAAAAAACAATACAAAAAATATAAAACAACAAAAAGAAGAAAAAAAAGAGTTATTTATAGAACTACCTTTCATATATAAAATTAAACCTATATTTTTAAAGGATCTCAGTCAATTTTTTGTCCTTAGGGTACGCGTACCGGGGCGCGCCCCCCCAAAAAAAGAAAATATAAAACAACAAAAAGAAGAAAAAAAAGAGTTATTTATAGAACTACCTTTCATATATAAAATTAAACCTATATTTTTAAAGGATCTCAGTCAATTTTTTGTCCTTAGGGTACGCGTACCGGGGCGCGCCCCCCCAAAAAAAGAAAAAAAAAATTGAATGAAGCAGTTAGCATGAGAGAAGAACACAAAGAGAGTTATGTTAAGAGAAAAAGAGCTACAGGATGAACACAGAGGGATTGTTTATTACATAGTAAAAATAGAGAAGGTGTAATTGGATTACAGTGAGAAAAGTAAAATGACTAAAGGAGCAAATGAAAGGAAGAGAGAGGAAGAACACTAAAGTAGAGATAGTGGGAGAATGTGACTGGCTGTTAAAAGAAAAAGAAAGGACAGTAAAAAAGGGGGAATGAAGGGTAGTGGCGGAACCGGAATAAATGAAGAACGATGAGGGAAAGTGAGAAAAGACCAGGTAGTATAAGTAAAGAGGGGTGAAAGAGGGGGAAAAATTGAATTAGGATAAGACATGGGGAGTGAGAAAGAGAAAGGACAAAGAGAGTAAGGAAACAGGCTTGAGTGAAACAGCAAAGAAAGATAAGTAATGCAGTGTGTGTGACTTATAGGGAGTCAGTGGGTGTAGGTCGGGTGTGGGTGTGTAAGGTGTGTCTGTGGGTGTGGCTGTGTGGGGTGTTTCGGTGTGGGTGGAGATGAGGGTGTGTGAAATATGTGTGAGGAGTGTATGAGTGTGGGATGTATATGTGTTCGATGTATGTGTGTGTATGGAATGTGTGTGTGTGTTTGAGGTGTGTGTGTAGGAGGATTTTTTGTGTGTATGAGGTGTGTGTGTGGTGTGTGTGTGTGGGGTGTATGTTAGAGGTGTGTGTATGTGTTGGGAGGGGGATGAGGTGTATGTGTAGGAGTAAGGTAAATAATTAAGAAAAAGAGAATGAGTGAAGAAGCAAAGGAAGGGAACAGAGGGTAAGTGAAGTAAAGAATAGGGATCGAAAGAAGTTGAATATGAGAGGGAAAATAGGGAAAGGGGAGTTTACATGTAGAATAAGAATAAGTAAGGGAAGCAGAGTAAAGACACAGGAGTGAGGTTGATTGAGAAAATGTTAGTGAGCTTAAAGCAAAGGGTGATGACAAACTACATTTTTTAGTCATACTTACCATATAATAAATGTAACTTTAATTACATTTTTTTACTACAGTTTGTATCTGTGAAAGAGAGAAGAAAAAATAAGTTATAATTAATGAAATATGTATTTTAAATTAAAAGATACAAATGAAGAGGCTAAAAATCATAACACTCTATTTAGAAATAAAGTAAGAGGGAAGGACACAGAAAGGGAAATAAAGTAAGGTAGAAGGACAAAAAGAGAGAAAAAGAAATAGAAGGAGAGCAAATTACAAAGAGTAAGGCATATAGATTCACTGACAAAGAGAGAGAGAAGAACAGAGAAATGAACTGAAGGTAAGAAAGATACTAAAACAAAGTGAGTTAGCAAAACTAAATCAGGAAACAGAAGTAAGTAAAAAGATAATGACTGAGACAGAAAACAGTCTAATTAAGGATGCAATTAGAAGAATGAGGAATAGAAGATAACTGAGAGTAAGTGAAGAACAGTCATAGAGTGAAAGGATGAAGGGAGAGAGGATAATATACAACGATTGAGGGAAATGGACTGAGGAAGTTAGTAGGCAGACACACTAGAGAAAAACTGAGTGAGGTGGAGTACAATGAGTGAGAAAAGGAAATGAGTAAGAGAGCAAAAAAAATGAAAGAGAGGAGAAGACGAATAAAACAGTGGTACTGAAAGAAAATAATTTGGTGATGAAAGTAAAGAGAAGGACATTGAAAGAAAGGAAATGAGGGATAGTAATGGAACCAGAGTAAAAGAAATGGGATGAAAAACGATGAGAGAGGAGCAGTGAAGTTATTGTAAAAGAAGTGATTGAAGGAAGATAAACACAACTGAACATAACACAAGGAGAGTGAGGCACTGAGGACATAGAAGTAGTGAACGAAAAATAGAGAGAAGAGGTCAAAAGTAAGGAGCAAACAAAGATAAACGAGGGAGAGTGGGTGATTTATAGTGATAGAGTGCAATAATACTGCTGAGTCAGTAAACAGGAATTACTAAAAGAGCAAAGTAGGAAAATACGGAAAAGGGAAGTAAAGCAGAGAGACTGAAAGCTGAAAAGTTATGCAAGGGAGAGAGGGGATGCACACAGTTGAAATGAGAATGAGGGGTTGTCAAAGAAGTGGAGTAAAGGAACTGGGCTTACAGAGAGTGAGAGAAAGATATTATAAGTGAGTAAAAAGAGCTGAAAGAGGATGGAAAAAGGAAAGTGAGTGTCAGAGAATGGGAATACAATTTAATTTACACAATCCAAAGTATAGAAAAACTTGTACAACATGTTACGTAGTTTATTTTTGCTGTTCTCAAAATATATTGAATTTCACTTAAAATAGTGAGTTCAAATTACTCATCATATGACAGCGGGAAAAAAAACACAATCTAAAAGATTGTGTTTTAAGAAAAACTTAGATACTGACAAATGACAAATGAACACTAATCTTGGATTGACTTACTTTTCCTTGAGGCCAAATACTATATCATGGAGGTCCTTTTCTCGTTGCAAAGTACTTTGCTGTTCAGTAAAAAATCCATTTCATCGACTTTCTAGAAGAAAAGCTCCAAGGACATCTGAAATATTTTCATTATTTTCATATACTCCTTTGTTTCAGTCATGACTCTTTACTCATTCCTGTACCTTTCCTTTTGGCCAAATAGTGTCAGATGTATGAGTATACTTTCAAATTAATTCAAAGAAAATCTGAAATGACCTTTTTCCGACGTTCTGAAAGAAAGGATCTACAACATTTTCACAATATTTAAGTACTTGTAAAAGCATCTCTGACTCACTCATGTTCATCATTTTCTATAATACTAATATCACTTACTATGAGATCCACTTACAGTACCTATATGACAAGTCAATTTTTATTATTACCTGAATCACTTTTACTCAGAATATATTTTTAAACAGCAAAATAACCTTTATTAACTGCTCCCGTCTTCATAGGCCAATTACCTTTACCTAAATTTTGGTTGTAAAAACACTAGGTATGAATTTGTTAAGCCAAAAGGCAAACATTGTTTGAAAGTCAAATGAGTGTCGTTACATTGGGTCCAACCTTTACAACTTTTTAAATAGCATGTGTAATGCCCTGATGTTGTAGAAGGACCATCATGAAAAATAATAGCTGCAGTTGCAAAGGTTCTTCCTGATATCGATAACTGTGAAGCCACGAAAATTTTAATAGAAGTTGTCAATTTAGTTCCATCAGGTCTACATCGTTGGAACATTAAAATGACATACTGACCATAATTTTGTAGAAATAATGTGGACAGCATTGTAGACTTACATTGGGGACGCACCATATTGTGATCCGCTGCTTTAACTAGATTATTAAAAGGCACTGATTTGCAGTCTGGTAAAGTCAAATATATAAATCTTTCAGTGTCTATTCTAGTAGTACTTGATAAAGTACATTTGTCGCAGTCATGCTGCCATTGATAAGAAAGGCTAAAAATATTTTTAATATCTACACCTTCATCTTCCAATACATCAAACATATACATTAAAAATTCCTGAAAATCCTGCTGAATATTCTGTGAAAATTGATTTTGACCAGTAGATATGTCTAGAAGATTTCGAAATTCTGAAACACTTTCTATTTTTGCTCTATCACTGGTACATTTCTCAAACACGGAATTCAACAAACAACAGAATCTTTGATCCCGATTTTCAACAATCTGTTCTTGTATATTTTGAAGAAAAAAAACAACATTAACCACTACATTAGCATAGCAGTTGACACCAGAACTGTTTTCAAACTGAAATCCAACAACATCTTCAACAGAATCTTTTTTCCTTCTGCTTACAATTACAGTTTCGTCTACTTTTTGTCTTTTTGCTACTACCTCACTGCAATTACTCTCATTTCTTCTTTTTCGGCCTACCATACGTTTTTCAATCAGAGGATATTGAGGCAAATGTGGAGCATACTCTCTTCTTAACCTATTGTATTCTTTAACACAATGTAGATCCGCACAAATCTTTGTTTCTTCACACTCAATCAAGTACAATCCTGATAAAGTTCTGACTCGTGATAATGCCACATATGCCATACCCTCTGTAAACACA
Organism: Lissotriton helveticus; assembly: GCF_964261635.1. Taxonomy (NCBI): domain Eukaryota; kingdom Metazoa; phylum Chordata; class Amphibia; order Caudata; family Salamandridae; genus Lissotriton; species Lissotriton helveticus. The sequence continues at coordinate 1,436,026,793 of NC_136068.1, forward strand.
GAACTTACAATGTTCACCAAAGCGCTATCTACACTTAAACCTTGAGACTTATGAATTGTCACCGCATATGCCAAACAAATAGGAAACTGTTTTTGCCGAACATATAAGTCTTTCACGAGCAAAAATCTAGCTGAACAACGACAAATTTGTTCTATTTCATCAATGCCATCAAATTTAATTTTTAAAATTTCAATTCCATCTCTATTTTTGTAATTCACATAACCAACAACATGACCCATTGCTCCATTTACCAGACCTCTTTCAACATTTAAATTCCTTCTCAAAATGAGACGACAATTTAAACACACATTCAGAGTCTTTTCAAAACCAGCAGTTTTAGATATAGTCTTCTCTAATGAATCCAATTTTGATTTCAAATTTTCAGTCAAAATAATTGTTGCTCCCATATGCTCTATTTTATCTGTAGCTTCCAGTTTCACTATCTCTTCATTTTCTAACTGTAACACTTTGTTGTTGAACATGGAACATTCTTTCAGAGTTGGCATCAAACATATGCCAGATTTCTTCTCGTTAATTTTCTTAAAAATATTCTCTGGAAGAATGTTTTCATTTGGGTACAAATTTGAAATTAATCGTCCATGTAAAGCTTGTTTCCCTTGCTGACTTACTTTTCCGATTCTTACATCTTGTAAAATATTTTTATAATCTTCATCCTTTGCCTGCCGCATATTTTGAAGCAGTTCTGCATATTTGAAGTTTAACCATATATTAACGTTTCCAATACTTCCTAAGCACTTCCTGGTATCTTCATGCGTGAGCATTTTGAACACAGGTTGTCCTTTCACTGGAGTCAACTGCAGTAGATCTCCAAAAACAATATTGTGTTTTCCTCCAAATAAGACATCATAGTCTGTTCTAAGAATTTCTTGCATTCTCAAATGCACAAAAGCAAGCATTATATTTGACACCATGCTTACTTCATCAATGATAAGAAGTTTCATTTTCTTCAGGACTCTCGAAACTTCGAAACACGCATCTCCAGATAGCTTGTGGTACTCCAATTTGTTATCATGCTCCACTGGCAGCATCAGTAAACGATGTAAAGTAATCCCTTTAATGTTATGTGCACCCAGCCCAGTTGGAGCGGTAGCAACACAAGACAGCGGTGATTCAGTCCTTTTCTGCAGATAAGTTGCAATTGCTTTAATCAGAAAACGTTTTCCAGTTCCCGCTTCTCCACTCACGTACAGTTGGACAGGCTTAAATGATGTACATGAGCACTCTTTCTACTCATGACTGAATCCATGTTCAATCTGTTCTGTGACTTCGTCATGTATCTGTTTCTGCTCAAGGTTTAGTTGTTTCACCAAATCTTCTAAGTTAACTACATCATCTTGAGCTTGTTCCATAGCTCTTTCCACCTCATCCATGGCAGTGGCAGCTTCATTTTGTATAATTGGTCCTCCAAGTGGATCCTGACTCAGTGAAGCAGAACTCTGACTGTCTTGAGAACTGTCTCTAGCAATCTCTGCAGCAATTGTGGTTTCTTGCTCTATTTCTTTGTTCAACATTTGCAGATAATTTGGAAAAACAGGGCATTCTATGGTATCCTTGATTGCATTAAAAGAATCTTTGTAACACAGAAAATCTCCAAGTAGTTCCTCTTCTGTACGCCATGGCTTAAAGAGCTGCAAAAGAGCTAAATAGTAAAATTCCCTTTTCTCTGGATTTTCGCAACTCAATTTTTGATGATTAATCAAATGGCCTTTTTTCTGTCTCACTAGACATCCTTCACACTCAATGATAGCATATATTCCATTGTTGATATCTTCTCTGATGGTTCTCTTATAAATATAGTTTTGCAGAACTTCATACAAACAACTATTCTCAAGATGACTACTTCTATTTGGATAGTATGTATCCAACATGTTTGTCTTCAAAATATCTGTACTTTCTGGTTCTTTCTCCGCCAAATACTCTATTTCTTGTACAGATTTCAAAACTCGGTTTCCTGTTGCAGCAAGACCTAGACTCACCCAAATGATGGTTCTAGATTTGGAATAGAGACTTGCTGACGACAATCGATCAGAACATTCCTATGCTCCAATTTCTCGATGCGACAACATCTTCAGACTGTAACTGTATAATTTCTTGCTTAGACTCTTTTCATGTGAAATGTCCTCCCACATTTCCTTCAGTTCTGTCTTTTCTTTTTTTGTGATGTAAGACGTCACATATCGAGCCACAGCAATAGAGTTGTCAGCAACAAACTGAATATCCATGTTAGCATTCCACATGGACAAAATCACTGGGTTGTAGTCGTTGATGTACTTGGACTCTTCGTTTCTTTTTAAATTGTATGTATTTTTTGGTGATTTCCTCGTCACAGTATGTCGCAGAGAAGACATCAAATTATTTACTCTTCCTTTAGAAATCACTGGTCGTGGAAAGCCGAAACGAAATTTTGTGTAGAACTTGTCCTTGTTTCTGAATTTTCGACGACAGTACTTTCCACAACGATGGGATTGAAAGCGTAAAACTTGTTGCCTTAAACTGTTTTCCTCTTTAGTTTTCGGAACAGCACATGTTGAATACTCTTCAATGAAACTCATCACTGTTTCATCTGAATCTGTTCCAAATTTGGGTGCATCTTTAATCCACAACAACATATGTATGTGAGGAGCACCTCTCGCTTGATACTCCTTTCTCCAAAAGAAATCCAAAACCTCTCCAAGGGGAGGATTTTTTTTGTTTGTAATAAAAGACATCATAGCTTCAAATCTATGATTGAAATATCTGCATACATTCACTGGATCCAAAGAACACAGCTCTCCAGGTGTTTTGAATTCTATATTTTTTATATTTGCATTTGCCTCTCGTAGAAATTGAAGTAAGTCGTCCCATGCATACTCAGCACAGCTAAGAGTGAGGAACCATGTAGGAGTTCCTAAGTTTCTTAGCATACATTTCAATTCCCCATGACGACGGTACCAATACTCATTTGTACCACGCTGACATGCCATGAGATTGATTAGATGAGATTCAAAATATTATCTTGCAGATTGACTTTCTCCATAAAGTCCCTCGCCGAAACATTTTGCAGATGTGCCTCACTTTTCAGTATATGGTTTACTGCATAAGAAAGCCCAGACAAGTCACTTTCATACAGTAGATGAAATAAATAGGGAATGCATTGACGAAACCTTGGATCTTCAGCATATAATCTTAAAGTCCGGTCACAAAGTGACACTATGTGTGGGAGGGTATACTCAGACGTGAGTCCGTTGCTCATTGCACCATCAGGATTCAAGCAAGCCGGGCCGAAGAAGGCTGTGATGCCAGAAACCGGTCCCCGGAAGCTTGTTTCCTTCCCAGTATCAGAATTGGCTTGGTAGTTTGGTTTGCCCTGTTCCCATCATGCACTGGGACAGGAACAGACTAATTTGCATATAGCCAAGTTCTGAGCTGGGATGGTGCAGTGAGCTAAAAAACGGTGATGGATTAAAACCATGATCTATTGACTTGGTAAGAGTATTCTGCATCATTCAGAAACTCTGTCCATCACCCTTTTCCAAAATCCATGCGAACAATTGCCTGAAAAGGATGGACACATTGAATCAAAATAGACTCATATGTATTTAAATCCATCAATTCACGGGGAATGTCTACCAACTCCAGATTATTATGAACACCTCTAGAAGGCATTCTGTTTTGATTTAATTTATCATAACAATATTTACAAATACGCTGATCATAACTCAAATCAAAACAATTCTCCACCCATAAATAAGTTGCAAAATCCTTCCACTCATAATTATTCATCTTTTCACTTTTTACGTATAAATCAACTAATCTAGTTTGATGCTTATAATGACTTCGTCGACAACACACACAAGTAAAATTCGGCCTTTCACTTGATTTCACCTTAAACCTGGTAATTTCCTGCTCAAACATTTCTGTACTTGAAATCTGTACATTGTCTTCCACATCACCTTGAATTGCTGTGTCAATTTCTACACTATCCTCTTTTTCACCAAAATAACAAATCTCAATTTCTTCACAAATCTTCTTCACATCTAATTCAGTTCCATGCAAAAGAGCACTGTTTAATTGTTTAAGCTTAAGTGCTGGACTTTTTGCATAATACAACATTCTCACTAATTTCCTCATTTTGGTATGATGCACTGCTAACATCCTAAAATGATGAAAAACACTCTGACAGACTTTTCTAGAAAGACAAGCCAGTGAATGCCCTTGCAAACCTGTGTTTTCTCTCACTCTGCAAGGATCTAAGTCTTGCAACAACTTCACTTTCTGCTTTAGTATTTTCTTACTATATGTACGTAAGAAATTACAAAACAAATCAATTGATTCCTGTTGCACACTACAAATATGACTACACTTCCAAGTGTACACTGGACCCTTAGTACGTCTCCCTTAAACATCATCAGTTAACACCTCTTCTGGTTCTCTAGGCAAAAGTTTCTCTTTTTCAATCGGACAACCGTCTTTCACTTCATATGCTCGACCACTGGTGTCAACTGCATGCACTAAATCATTCTCCTGGAAGTAACTCTCCTCATTAAAAAATGGCTCACAACTTGAACTGTGCATCCATTCTCCAGAAAAAACTTTACAAAAATTAGTCCGATTAATTACTCTTTTCCATCTACTGTTTGATTTGAAAACATCAATTGTCTTGTTAAGTGTCCTAATTCTATTGATTATTAAAATAAATAATTTTTTCTTAACTTCAAAAGCCTGATCAACAATTTTCTCTACACTTTTCTTTTTCTTATAAAAAGCAGCTCTCTGTTTACCTTTTCTAATGTTTTTTAACAAATTTAAAACCACCCTATTGCGAAACATTCGTTTACGAATGTCTCTAAACTGATTCTGCCTTCTATTCCTATACATATTATTCTCTCCTGCTCCAGTTCTAGGATTCTTTGAGGTTCTCTCCTTCCTTTTCAAATTTACTCTCTCATTCTCTTTTTCTACATGCTGTCCAACAGTATTTTTTGAAGTACATATGTTCCGTATAAAAGACTTAGTTCTCTTACCAGGAGCTTGGTTCCTGTTTTTTGAAGTATTTGTTGTGGAAGAGTGCTGTAATTCCGTTGCTGTTTTTGTTTTTTGGCGGTTATGTTGTTTTCTTGTCCTTTCCCTTGAGGGCATCTTTGCTTACTCTTGAAATCTTGATTTCAATCTGTGTTAAAAATAGCACATTATAGACCACTATTACCAAACAACAAAGCAATGACAAAAAGCAAACGATCTATTCAGGGTTACAGATCAGGTGAGGATTCTCCAGGGGTGCACAAAAGGTGAGGCCTGGATTGAAGAGTATAGTGGAAGACAGCTCTGTCCACAGGTACAAAGAAGATGAGACCTGTGTCTAAGAGTCCAGTAGGGGATAGACTTCATAAAGTCTAGTCCACTGCACTCTTATACACAGGCTTCATCACCTATGCTTCCCCGGAAAGGCCTCACTCCCACTACAGTCTTGATCATAAACCTCACCTCCTCTGTCCCTCTGCACATGCCTCACCTCATCTGCACAATCTACTTCCTAATCTGAGGTAACACAGGTGACATCATTGTGAAAGGGTCAAATTTATGTCTTTAAGCATGCAAACACTCTTTATTCCTTCTCAAAAATGTAAAACCCATTCATTTTCTCCAAAATCGTTTTTGACATCACATTTAAGAAACACAGCACAGGTCCTATGTACAAGCATTCCATGTCACTACTGAAACTTCACAATTTTACAAAATACAATTCCTCTATGCAAAGAAATTCAGGGGCATATTATCAAGGGGGTTTATCTCCGCATTTTTGGCTTTAAAAGCCAAGAAAGCGGAGATAAAATTATCTCCCTATTACCTAGCTGTCGCTAACACCAGTTAGCGACAGCTAGTAGGAGATAGCGAACATCTTGGGCCCCACTTTGCATGTCAGTGATATTTATCACTAATGACATGCAAAGTGGCGGTGCCAAGATGTTAGCGACTGGAAACAGTCGCTAACATCGCTATCTCCTATTACCAACTTTTGGAGATATTCGCGCTAAGCGTGAATATCTCCAAAAGCTAACACCTGCCCTGAGCAGTTCTTAGCCATGTTATCCAATGGGAGGTGGATAACATGGCTAAGAGCATTAGCTCGGTAATGCATGAATATCGCTGACTTTTCAGCAATATTCATGCATTGCGGCAGTTTTTTATCGCATTTGCGATAAACCTTGGTAATACCAAGGTTTATCTGCGATAAAAATCGCCGCAGCGCAGCGGTAACATTTTGTCTCTAACCAAGCAATAGCGGAAATTATCGCTATTGCTTGGTAATATGCCCCTCAATGTGCTTCACTGAGTTAACACAGGTAAGACTGTCCAGGGGAGCACAAAAGGTGAGGCTTGTGTCCAAGAGTGCAGTGGACAGGACTAAAGTGCAGTAGTGTGTAAAAAAAAAGAACCTCATTTATGAGGCCCTGCGCCAGTTTTGCACTGCTGATGCGTCACTTTTTGTGACGCAACGGCGGCATAAAACATGTACCTTTTTGCGCCATATTTAAAAAGTGACGCATGTAGGTAGATGCTTCACTTTTTAAACCTCTGCGCCACATTATACTCGAAAATGTAAAAGCCATTCATTTTCCCCAAAATCGTTTTTGACATCACATTTAGGAAACACAGCACAGGTCCTATGTACAAGCATTCCATGTCATTACTGAAACCTCACTATTTTACAAAATACAATTCCTCTATGCAAACAAACTCAATATGCTTCCTACACTGAGTTAACACAGGTAACATCATTGTAAAGAGTCAAATTTATTTCTTAAACATGCACACATTATTTATTCCTTCTAAAAAATGTAAAAGCCATTCATTTTTCCCAAAATCGTTTTTGACATCACATTTAAGAAACACAGCACAGGTCCTATGTACAAGCATTCCATGTCACTACTAAAACTTCACAATTTTACAAAATACAATTCCTCTATGCAGTAAAAACTTTTTACCAAGCATTATCAAAAAGCATGACACAAAGCAACATTAAAAAAAACCCACAATTTGCTTCCAAATCTTCTCCATAGAGTATACAAGTCTCTATGTATATTAAATGAATCATAACTCACCTTTACAAATGCTCTAGGAGATTCACAACAGTGTCAGATACACACACCAATATTTCTCTAGCAGAGCAAAAGGTATGTTCTCCAGGCACTGCAACCATTAATAGCACAGAAAACCTCTGTTTCTACACACATATTGCTCATGGTAACCAATCAAAACTCTTCCCTCTGTATTTTTAAACCAACACCCTTCCCCCCCTCAGCCCTTTCTACCTGTTACCATAGCAACTCCCTCCTCACTGAGCTCTCAGGTTTAAAAGTTTATTCTACAATGTTGCAAATCACCTCAGCAAGGATGTTTGACCTGCGAATACACCAGCTTATCTGGTGCAATGTTTCTTTAAATGACTTTTTTTTAACCATTCGAATTACTTCTTACACAGAACACAACCATGCACCCTAACTTTCAGTTTTCAACTATCTCAATCTACCAATCATTGCTTGTGATTCAAGAGCACTGAAACTCCACAGGTTTTTTTTGTTGCAAACTCCTACTGTTCCAACTGCCATTTTATTCCTACACTTCATCTGACTGTACCAGAACCTCCTCTCATCATGTATTCTGTCTGGATTATTTGACATAGCTATATCCACTGGGCTCAAAGGTATGCAGCTACCAGAAAGTTTCACAACCTTGACTTACCAAATGTGACCATTAAATGGATTGGCCAGAGAGGATTGAGATGTCACCAATTGATACCATTGGTGAAAACCTTTTTGCATTTGCCACACCCTAACCTCATAATTCTGCACTGTGGTGGAAATGACTTAGTCACTTTGACTTGGGTAGGTCTGGAAATGCTTTTAAAGGACACCTTTGAACAATTGATGGCACTTTTTCCTCAAACTGCCTTGGTATTTTCCTATATATGCCAAAGACAGAAATGGAACTGGTCCAACCAATTTTGTCCACAATTTGAGAAAGCACTGAAACATGTGAATAAATCTGTTTCTGCTTACATGAGAGACTATGGAATGGGTTCAATATACAACAACAACTTGCGTTACAACATGCAAGATATCTACAGAGGAGATGGTGTGCACTTCTCAGATGAGGGGAATAGAATATTCCTCCTGAATTTAAGACTGTGCATTGGTACCTACTTGTAGGTACCTAAATCAGCCACAGAACCCAAAAGCTCTTTTCAGAGCTACCCTACCTCTGATCACTCCAAATGATTATCTTTTTCTTACTTTTTTTCACTATTTTTCACCAAAGTACGCTCCCCGGTACGCTTCCCGGTGCGCGTACCGGGCGCTCCCCCCGAGAAAATTTAAATATATATATATATATTTTGGTCTATATGGGCCTCCTAACACCCCCTCAGAAAACCTAGGGGGTCAGGAGTGCCTACCGTGCCCTCTTATACCCATTCCCAACGTTGTTTGTCCTCCATTTCCTGTCTCAAATCTACCGAAACACAAAATGGAGGACTCCCGTAGCGCTGCCGGTACGCGTACCGGGGCGCGCACCAGGAAGCGCTCCCCTAAAAAATGTGAAAAGTTAATTTACATAAAAACCACTGGAGACACTTTCACCAAATATAGAATAGCTCATACTACATACCAATCCCTACCATTTTCCCAAATGTGGTGGAATTCCATTGAGCCATTTAGCCTGTAGACCTCTCTAAATATCCTGAGGTAAATTACTTCACAAAAACACATCTGAAGTGTTAGAATTGACAACCAATTAAAATGTTACTTTCATTTTCTACTATTATTTCATGACATTTGATTGGTTATGTACCTGAATATATATAAAGAAAGAGAGGGAAACACAGCCATTTTGACTACTACTTCCTGAAGTACATTTCAAGAGCATTTTCACTGACAACTTCAACTGCTTTATCAAAGGTAAGTTATTATTTTGAAAACTGAAGTATGTTGTGCACTTTAAGTTAATTTGGAAAACTTTTTCTGATAGTTATATACTATCCCTCTGTAATAGTTATAGATTGAGATAGACTTCTCTGTTATAGTTAGGGATGGAGTTAGGCTTGTCTTTCTACTTCCAGTCTGATACCATACACTGCCCAAAGATAAATTCACTGTTAAAAAATCCAAACTACCTGTCTGAACTTAAACCCAACAGTGCCCTATCCCTACTGATATATTTATTTGTTATGCAAATTACAGCACGAAAATGGAGGGAGAGCAAAACATTTCCTTTGAAATTGTTCTGGAGAGCAACAATGAAGAAATTATTGTACCCAATGATAACTTGGAATTCATGGATGAATCACGGGACTATGAACTACTTCAATGTGTAGAATCAGTAGATTTGCTGATTCAAAATGAGGACATTTCTGACAGTCAAATATTAGAAGTTCTGTTTAATTTGGAAAAAGAATCTGAAAAATAAATTTATATTTATTAATTCTAAAATTGTTTGAGACATTCATTTTTAGATGTAATTCTTAAACTAGTACCAAATTGATTATAATGTAAAGTCAGACTTATAGTATACTGTGCAACTTTTTTATGTTACATAGTAATTTTGCTCATAGATACTTCCTTTCTCCCACTCTATAATCTCCAATGTGTATTTGACATCTCTTTTTCATCTCCTGCCTCTATGTTCTTTCTGGTTTCCTGACAGACTATAGTATAGATTCCATATACCACAATAACTTCTGTAACAACATGACTCTGCATTGGTACCTACATGTTGGTACTTAAGTCACCCACACAACACAACAATTCTATTCAGAGCTACCCTACCTCTAAGCACTTTAAATTATTATTTTACTGTTTCACTGAGTTTTCCCCATGTGTGTGGGGGCGGGGGAGGTGTGTGTGGAGGATGGTGGGGTATGTCTGTGAGGTCTGTGTGTGTATGTGTCTGGGGGGTGAGGTATATAGGTGTATGTAGGTGTATAGAGTATGTGGATGTGGGTGGGGGTGTGGGGGTGTAAGGTGTGTGTGCGGGTCTGGGTGTGTGGGGTGTTTGAGTGTAGGTGGAAATGTGGGTGTGTGAGGTGTGTGTGTGTGTGGGGGGTATGTGTGTAAGATATGTGTGTATGTGTGGGATGTGTGGGTGTGTCTGTGAGGTGTGTGTGTATGTGTGGGGGCGGAGGTGTGTCTGTGGGATGTGTGGGGTGTGTCTGTGAGGTATCTGTGTGTGCGTGTGTGTGTGTGTGTGTGTGTGTGTTGGGGGGTAGTGAGGTGTGTGTATGAGTGCGGGTGTGTGGAATGTGTGGGTGTGGGTGTGGATGTGTAAGGTGTCGGTGTGGGGGGTGTGGGGTGTTTAGGTGTGGGTGGAGGTGTGCATGTGTGAGGTGTGTGTGGGGAGTGTGTGGGTGTAGGGGTGTGGGGTTGTGCGCGTGTGGGTGTGTGTGGGACATACTTGTAGGTACCTAAAACAGCCACAGAACCCAAAAGCTCTTTTGAACCCAAAAGCTCTTTTCAGAGCTACCCTACCTGTAATCACTCAAAATGTTTATTTTACACTATTATTTTAACTATTTTTCACCAAAGTACGCTCCCCGGTACGCTCCCCGGTGCGCATACCGGGCGCTCCCCCCGCGAAAACCGAAAAAAAATAAAAAATATTTTTTTTACCTGAGGAACCCTTTTATGGCCCCCACATCAAACCTAGGGGGTCAGGGGGGGTCTACCCTGCCCCCTTTTGGTTATTTCCCCCTTTGTTTTTTGCCACCTCTTGTGTCTCGATCCTACCGAGACACAAGATGGCGGACATTGCGGACTGTTTCGAATGTTTACAGACACCCGAGAGCCAATCAGCTTTCCGTGCGCAAGTCGCGTGGCGCGCCCGAGAGCTCCCCGGTGCGCGTACCGGGGCGCGGCCATAGATATATAAATTTTTTTGAACCTAAATTACTCCAAATCCTCTGGGGCACATATCTTGAGACATAGCAAAGGCACAACGGGCTACCAGTCCCTACAATTTTGCCAAGTTTGGTGAAAATCCATTCAGCCGTTCGAGCTAAAAGTGCGACAGACCACCCTATGGAAATTAACATGGGGAAAACATATTTTGGGACCCCCCTTTTATCTCGGCCCCCGCTTGACGAATCCCCCCCAAACTTTCAGGGAAGGAGCGGAGAGCCGCGAGGCAAAGTTGCTGAAAAATTCAGGCAGATTCCTCAACCGGCGCCAAAGTTATTCCCAATAGAATGTTGCGATTTCCCTATGGAAATCAATCCTAACTATAACTACCTACTGGGGACCGCCAGTAGGTAATTATGGTATATATATATATATATACCAAATGGGGAAAAAATTTCACTACTTTCTTAAAGATTCATCAAGCAGCCCCAAAATTATTAGCAAAACAAAAAACGCTTTTCCTATAGAAACTTCAGACCGCCTATATATATGACAGACCAAAATTTCCAAAGGAAAAGTGTCAGACCACTGTGTGCTGGAATGTCTGCATGCAGGGACTTCAGCGCCTTGAGTCAGAATTTAAGCTTCTTGACTGGTTAGCCTAGCAAAGATGTGATACCTATATACCGGAAGCGTACCCTCAGGGGATCAGCCTCAGTGTCTGTCATCCAAGGATGACAATAGCGGTGACTTTGGTACAGAGTCATTATACAGAAGATGCTAATACTGCTGTGATACCAAGAATCCTCATGCATGATAAATTTGGCTAATTTTCAAAGAAAACCACCCAACATTTATTTTACACCTAACTAGGTAAAAGGTCAACACCTGAGCCATTATCTATAGCAAGGTAGGACCAGGTAAAAGGTTGTGCAGCTGCCTAGGCATATATTGGGGTACATTGGGGCTCATAACACACTCCTCATCCCACTAGATGACAAAAATAACAAATGCTAAACTATGCCTGTTTGAATTGCATAACAGACTTTGCTAAAATATGAGTATAAAAACATGTAAACACATGGTATGTGTTAAAAATGATGCAAAAGTTAAAAAAGCTCTATAAGTCTTCTAAATAGTCAACATATTGTAAGACCAACAGAGCATGCTGAAATCCATAGTGCTCAGTGAGAGCAAGAGAGAACAATAAAAAATTAATAATGTTGTCGAATTCCAATTTGGGTTGTTTTGGAAAAAGGCTGAATTGTTCCATTCAGTAAGAAAGCCAAATGTTCATGTGTCCTGTGTTGGAGACACAACATCACTGTTGCTTGCCTTTGCATACAATGATCCCTGTAACACCTCCTGGATCAGGTCAATGGAGCAAAGGCGATCTTATCTGGTTCCCACTTCAGCCACAGAGTAATCACTCGAACCCTCTGAGCCTGTTGCAGAGCTGGTGTCATTCTGATAGGAGATGAAGCATTCAATAGTGGCTCTAAGGATGCCAACCTCAACATTGAAATACATTGAGGACACTGCACTATGTGAGCCTTTAATGGGTTCAGCAGTACGTCTACATCCGGAGGCTCAACCAATGGAAGTGTTAGACATATGTCCAACAGGCATTCGTATCCGCAGAAGAGACAGGAGAGCACAGGCAAGACGCAGTGAACCCAGACTGATCTGAACAATAGGAACCAATGCTTAGCTACCGAAGCCGAGGTGTGCCCAGAAGGATTACCATGCGTTCACAGCAATGTTGCACCAGGAGTGCTTTTTCCATGTCTTTGGTGGCTGGGACGTCCATTGCGCAGCAGTAAAATTAAAACCAAAATACCCACTACAAGCAGTACCAGCGGAAGCCCTCCAAAAATACTTCCTAATATGGAGTTTATAAATGATTGAATAACTCTGAAGATCGTTGGAAAGGTACTCAATAGTCCAGAATGTATGCTCATAAATTGCTGTTCTAAGCCCACACTTATCAGACATGTTAAAGATACGATGTACCATTTACCCGAAAGGGAGCGGAAAGTTAGTTTGGACTAGTGCCTGTATCTCAGCTGAAGACGTTGCAACCTGGAGATCAAAAGTCTCTCGGGCTGAGGTTAAGGCCACATCCTTCTGTTAAATCACGGCTTTCGGTCTGCTCAGAGAATCAAACTTTAAAAGGGAAACAATTAATAAAGGCCATAGTGGTGCCTCCCTGACTGTGTGGGTCGGTGGAAAAAATACTTGCATACAAGTAACCCTGGAACTTACTGTGACTAGATATGTGATGCCTGGCAGCATCCCACAACAACCTTGATCATTCAACATCAAAACAGTCCCATTCGAGAGTAGTTTGAAAACCGGATGAATCACAGCAGCTGGGGACCCTTTCAAGTGACATGATAGGTTTGCAACTGAAGTATTACAAGCTCTGTGAAGCATAATCCTGACAAACTGGAGACACACTTAACAAATTCTCATAGTCTGAACCGCTGAGAAATGCTTCAGTGTCCCTATTCCTGCATCGAAATCTGTAAGGTAATTGCCAAGATTCATGTATGTATTCCTTACCCAAGGCTTCATACCTGCCTACTTGATGATACTGTAGACAATATTGAAATTGATATGTGGTGACTGGCAGTGTAATATGGTCATGGTTTAAGCCTTCTGTGGAGGGTGACTCACCCATGATAAAAGGTAATTGGTGCAGTTTTGCAATGTGCAGCATTGTATACTTTAAATCTCTTAGTGCCATTGTTGTCTGTCTTTCTGTTAAATTGTATGCAGAAAACAGAGATGTGCTGTTAGTATACCATCAGGGCAAGTGACCAGAGCTCAATGAGTTTAGCGTCCAGCTTAATATTAGAATGGACCACCATTCCGATTGCCCATGTTGAAGAATAGACAAATCATGCTCCATTATATCTCTTGCAGAAGACACAATGTTGCCCAGTGAATAAATCCTGGATGTTTGTGTGGTCATGATGTTGTCGACCACAGAAAAACCTTATCTATATTGACCCTGTCAATCATACGCAACCTCTCAGCAGCCTTCTGGTGTGAGGTTTTCGATACTTCATTATAAATAGCATTTAAGAAGTGGTTTCTGAGGACCTAACAAGAAATCCCTAAGATCCATGTAATCTGAGAGTAAGGACAGTGTTGTTTCACCTGGGACAGTGTTGAGGTTTTTACCCACTCTAGGCATAACTTACTAACACTGTATGATTACAGGCCTATGGATACTAAACCCGTTGGTGGTACCCCTAAACTTTAGCTGACACCTATTTGTGTTGATGGGCAAAACCAACCATTCCTTCCAATTGGGGTCTGACGAATTGTACGAACAGTCATTTAGAATGTCATCTAGTGTAATCTCCAGGGGGGGGGCGGAATTTGCGTAATTGCGTTACGCAACTCTTTGTGAAAATGTAAAAAATCTCCGCAAACATGCGGAAATATCGCGAAGACGCGGACGTGCTTTTCCCGCCTGTTTGTGATATTTTCTGCGTGATCACGTTGGAAATGTCTCGCAAACTTGCCCATGCGGTCGCTTATGGGCGCGGCCATCTTGTTTTCACTTGTCCCACCCGCTCGCGATGCTTATTTCCTGTTCCGGGTCGCGCAATACATGCTCTCGCCCGTTCGCGATACATATTTCATGTTCGGGAACGCTATTACGTGTTTGCAATGCTTTTTGCGTGCTCGGGGGGGAAATATCGCACAAACGTACCCACGCGGTCACAATGGGTGCGGCCATTTTGTTTTTCACTCTATTGCTATGGTTCTGGGGCCTGGTTTTCAATCCTCTGTGTATCTTTTAAATTCTTTGTTTGTGGAAACTTTTTTTTAACCTTTTTTATTTATCAACTCTAAGACTATTTTCCTGATTCTATATTTTTTTGTCTACTTTTTGTGTGTTCTTTCACTACTTTTTCACTATTTTTCTATTGCCTGCTTTTTTCATTTCTTTTACTTACTTTTTTAGTTTTTACCTTTTCTTTCTTGCCCCCCCCCCGCCTACCCCAGAACCATGTTAAAAGGCCACAGGGCTCGACGCCGTAGCCAGAGCCGCGACCACCTTCCTTGCGGAAGGCGGCGCTCACAAGAGTGCAGGCACAGGCCTTATTTGGGGAGATGGAGTTAGCTGCACTGGTTTTCTTTAAGCAGCGCCACTTCCCCTTAACCCTGGCAGCAGGCGGCAGGTCTGGGTCTGGGTACGGGCTCCGGGAGCAGCCGTGGGGAAAGGTGCGCTGGGCAGTGTTTCACTGCTCTGGTGTCCAGCGCACACAGAACCAGTTGACGCACCGGTGCTCCGATATCCTGGACCAGGAGCAGGACCTGCTGGACCTTCTAGGAGTGGAGGTCCCGGGTCTTGGTGAGTAACTATTTAATTATTACTACTTTGTGTCTGTTCTTCTGCTCTTTGTTATATATTGCGAATATCTTATGTTTTCCAACCAGCTAGAATGCTGCTGCTTACGTTACAGGTAAATTACATTTAAAAGTCTTCTGTGATTGTTATGACACAGATGCTCTTCTGCACTACTAATCGTACTTGTTTGCAACTTTGCATTTGCGCTCGCTTAGCGTGATTATGTAAGAGTATATTTTAGAGAACTTAAGTTACTTAATGCTATAGTTACTTTAGTCCTTCCTTTGTCCTGTCACTAAGAGATAGGGGTGGATTGATACTTAGGTTTAGTGACTTATTATTATGAGTTTGTAATTTTTTTGTAGTATGCGTGACTCCCCCTCTGTTATTCACATGCTGCTAGTGCTTACCCCAGTCCTTAGTAGAACCTTTTGTAGTTTGTTCAATGAGTGGTAATATGCTTAGCACTAGCAGAACATCAGCATCAATCAATCAACCAACAATTTGGTGTATGCAAAAATGTAGTCATGAGTCCTCCATTTATGCATTTTTGAGGACTAAAAGAAGTGGAAATGCGTACAATTGGCACGCCTGGAATACGTGGGCTAGGTCAGGTGGTACGTACTACTTAGGCTTAGTTAGTATTCTGGAATCAGAATGGAACACTGGATTAGTGTTGATAAAAGATACGTAGTCAATCCGCTAATCCCCCTATACTACTTGTCGACCAGATGAGATAGGTCAATTTTATTACAATTGTTGTTTACATAAATGTTTTTTTGACCGTCCTTTAAAAATATTTTATTTGTTTCACACCAATCATCAATGTTTGTCTCTTTCTTATATCTTTCATGATCAGCACCCAGGGGCAAGAAGACAAGAAGACAGGCTCTGAGTCGGCGGGAGCACTAGAACAACACCAGGGACAGGAGGACCAGGATGAGGGCTCTTCTGCTGGCCCTAGTAAGTCTTCCTGTTTTTAATATTAATAATTCTTATTCCCTAACTTTTACTGCACCATATTTTTTCTGAACTATTGTTTCCGTTTCCTAATGCTATTTTTTACCAACAATTATCCTTCCATCTGGACTATCTGTTTCTAAATTCTTGTTATCCTTGCCTCTAACTGCTTCTGCTATGATCACTCTCTGTAGTACTACTATTAGTCTGTCTGTAGCTAAGCTTGTCCAGTTGGCCACTCTTTATTTAAAAGGGTTCAAATAAAACCAGTAGCTCTAGCCATTGAGTCCAGTTCTTTGCGTTGTCCTCTTGTACTACTTCTAGTCTTATTGATCTTGAGTCTTTGTTAATCTTGAGGCTTTTCGACAATTCTCACCAACAAAATGCCCAACCAGATTTTACTATTTTGATAGGATAGGACATACTACTACTGTTGACGGATTTTGCACATACAGAACTTTGCACAAGAAAATAGGATGTTGGTGATAGGAGGTTGTACCTTCCTCACACCTCAATCAGAACCCATCACTATCCCCTGCTCGACTAGTTATAGTAGTGTCTCGTCATAACTATTAGCTCTCCGAACCCCCTCAAGATACCCAACAAGTAGACAACCCAGAACATAACACTCCTGACCTCTCAGTCGTGGAAGCAATGCACATACACACCCTTCCTTTCTCTTGCTCACTCGTGTAAGTCCACACCAAATACCACTGAGTCTATGTAAGTTCAAAAGTTTTATTTTCAATTGACAAGCTCTGTATGTTATTCTATAATGCAACACCAACAGGAAAATGCATAACATTAAAACAATAAACACTGTTACACTCAGTTACACTTACAACAACTACAAGTCCGTAGAACGAAGATTAAAAAAAATGGGAAATCATGATAATTGATCCCCTTGGTAAGAATTTATTTTATATGAAATTATAAATGAAGATCTTCCGTCTCTAATGATAAAAATGGTGCGCACGTTAGTATATTGCAAGCATTTCTCAGCCGTGCCAAAAAGTGTAGCATTTTTATGGATAAGCAATATGGACTAACACCAGAACTCCATAAAAAGTGGCTTGTTAATGTTTTGATAGCAGCATGAGGTCATGTGGGCTCAAAGGTGTATTATACAACAAGCTGCGAGGTAATGTCACATGTGCAAAAATAAAAGACAAAAAGGTAAAATGGTTGCATGGCTCGGGCTAACTGAGCAAAGACTAGAATGACCCTAAGGACCATATATAACTATTAGTGTGTACTCCTACCTGATTTGTACTAGTGATGTACGTTGTATATGTCTGTATTACTATTAAGTAATAGTCCCACTAGCACACTCAGTTTGCCCTAATTTTTCAGTTCAGCATGCTCTAGGGTGCACCCTCCGTGCCAGAGTGCATCAAAATCAAAGTACAGCAGCGTGTCCCATTTGGGAGACGTCCCCTAGTCACAGCTCATATGACCCCTATAGGGTGTGCTCAATTGTTGATGAATTTCAATTAATCACAATGGTTGTTTAGTTCGTATTCGTTTATTTATCTTATTTTCAAGAATTTCTTCATTCTCTTAAATTCATTTTCAATTTCAAACGAATTCAATTGATTAACATCCTTATAACATATCCATAATCCAATGCATTTCGGCTGCTATTGAGCCTTCATCAGGGATATATGTCTATAATCAAAAAGATATAATGCATGAGGTGACAGAAACCATAAATTCCAAATATAATAAATTTCCAGTTTGCAAACTGTCTATTAAATACAGAAAATGTGAAAAGGCCAACGCCCCCAGTAATGAACATCAAAATAGTATAAACCTAAAGAGCCAGAATTAATTCACCAGTGACATGATAAAGGGAAAATACAAATCGAAAATAATCTCAAATACTTATCCCTAGGATGATATTGAAATGTCTAATGATATAACCACAACCTATTGGTTATCAGGTTCAAGTATAATGATTACGCGCTCATCTCATGATCAGGCGTTTCAAAGATTAATTACGCACCATGGTCATTATCATACAAGATATATAAATGGACATCAAAATAAATTCATCCATGACTAAATAAAGGAACAGTGCATATAAGTCGAAAATGAACGCTATCCTATAAATGATGTTTAGAATGTCAAAAGATATAGCAACAACCAGATTGTTATTGAGTTCTAATATAGTAGTTACGCGCTCATCTCATGTTCCAGCGTTTCAAAAGTTCATTACGCGCCATGGCGGTTAGCACTCGCGGTCTGTAAAATTATTTAAACCAGGCAAATACGGTAGAAAAGAGAAACAAACTATTCCTACGATCCTAATACCAAGTTCTTAATAATTAACTTACATAAGTAAGAAGCAGTAGCGTATCGAGTGTCCGTGGTTCGAGTGTAAAGTCAATCGGCATTTGAACCCGCGGTCAAAAGTAAAATGCTGTAACATAAATGAAGGACTAACATTGTCGCTGTATGGGCGCCATATTGGAATGATGTAAACAGTTAAAGAAAACATGGGTGCCATATTGAAACGATGTTACCAGGCTAAACATTCATTTATAGTTTTCGAATAAGAAGCATACATTCATGATACTACCATATTACATGATAGAAATAAATGATATATAAAATAAACAATGTAAAAAATAAATTGGGAAAATTGAAAACAAACTGCCAAATGGCAGTCAATCATAGGCATGTCTAGCAGGTACGTAGTCAATGAAGTTCATTGAAAGAACTACAGGTAGCAACTAAATTCAACCCTGTCATTCATCCCATTTGGCTTCAAAGTGTACTTGCTAGACAAGCCTATGATTGACCGCCATTTGGCAGTTTTTTTTCAATTTTCCCAATTTATTTTTTACATTGTTTATTTTATGTATCATGTATTTCTATCATGTAATACGGTAGTATCATGAATGTATGCTTCTTATTCGAAAACTATAAATGAATGTTTAGACTGGTAACAGTGTTTCAATATGGCATCCATGTTTTCTTTAACTGCTTACATCATTCCAATAAGGCGCCCATACAGCGACAATGTTAGTCCTTCCTTTATGTTACAGCATTTTACTTTTGACCGCGGGTTCAAATGCCGATTGACTTTACACTCGAGCCACGGACACTCGATACGCTACTGCTTCTTACTTATGTAAGTTAATTATTAAGAACTTGGTATTAGGATCGTAGGAATAGTTTGTTTCTCTTTTCTACCGTATTTGCCTGGTTTAAATAATTTTACACACCGCGAGTGCTAACCGCCATGGCGCGTAATGAACTTTTGAAATGCTGGAACATGAGATGAGCGCGTAACTACTATATTACAACTCGATAACAATCTAGTTGTTGCTATATCTTTTGACATTCTAAACATCATTTATAGGATAGGGTTCATTTTCGACTTATATGCACTGTTCCTTTATTTAGTCATGGATGTCATGGATGAATTTATTTTGAGGTCCATTTATATATCTTGTATGATAATGACCATGGCGCGTAATTAATCTTTGAAACGCCTGATCATGAGATGAGCGCGTAATCATTATACTTGAACCTGATAACCAATAGGTTGTGGTTATATCATTAGACATTTTAATATCATCCTAGGGATAAGTATTTGAGATTATTTTCGATTTGTATTATCCTTTTATCATGTCACTGGTGAATTAATTCTGGCTCTTTAGGTTTATACTATTTTGATGTTCATTACTGGAGGCGTTGGCCTTTTCACATTTTCTGTATTTAATAGACAGTTTGCAAACTGAAAATTTATTATATGTGGAATTTATGGTTTCTGTCACCTCATGCATTATATCTTTTTGATTATAGACATATATCCCTGATGAAGGCTCAATAGCAGCCGAAATGCATTGGATTATGGATATGTTATAAGGATGTTAATCAATTGAATTCGTTTAAAATTGAAAATGAATTTAAGAGAATGAAGAAATTCTTGAAAATAAGATAAATAAACGAATACGAACTAAACAACCATTGTGATTAATTGAAATTCATCAACAATTGAGCACACCCTATAGGGGTCATATGAGCTGTGACTAGGGGACGTCTCCCAAATGGGACACGCTGCTGTACTTTGTATTACTATTAACTCATTTTTCAATCTTGCTACTGAAAAATAGGGGGAGGTGTATATGACACCTAAAAAATGTGTAATGTTTTTTCTAGGCGCACTACCAACCACCAGTGCCAGAGCCAGCGGCAAAAGCGACGCGGCTGTAGAGGATGCAGCAGTTGCAGATGGAGCTGGAGGGGGTGAGCCAGCACCAGTGGCGGGCGGTGGTAAGTTAGATTACTATTCCTTACTTATTGAAATTACACTCACTGCAAGGGTGGACTGTATACTGTACTGTTGAGACTTAGTAAGTAAGAAGTTGTTGTGAACGATTGAAGAGTTAAGACACCCTTTAATTGGCATTAGTAAAGGCATTAGCGGCGGGAGTGTTAAGTAACTAATGGCCTCTTCTATCTGATTTCAACTCCGCTGTGAAAGTTTTATAGAGAAGACAAAAAGTCAGATCAGATCACCTTGATGGATGGTGTTGAACTAAAAGGGAAAGATGGGTAGAAGAAAGAAGGACGGGCGAGATTTAATATTTAAGACTGACAGACAAGGATACGTGTGATGCATGCATGCATGCATAGGTGGCTGATAGGAATCAGATGCATGGTTGGTGGAATGCCTGAAAAACTCCCACAAATGTTAAAGGCCAAGGAAGTGGGAGGATAGATGCATACCACAAATGTTATGTACTGTGCTTGATAGTGCTATCTTGCCACTATGTGTATAATTAACTTGTCTTACTGCTTTTCTAAGATATATTTTACAATAGTCTTGTTTTTTCTTTTTAATATATAGCTAATCCTTCCACGGGAAAACCTAATAGGAAGGAGTTGGCCGCCAAGTCCTGGCGCCAGAAGCTGGAGGCCATCTAGTGTGAATACCGTCAGCGGGTGGTCCCGGAAGAGGAGTAGGCGGCAGCAGCTGCAGCCTCCTCCTATGCTCCGGGGCCCAGTCTCCGCCCTCCAGTGGTACGGCACCACCGTCTGGCAGCCTCCCACCTCCTCCCTTCCTTTAGCATCACTGTTGCCCCCCCACTGTGGCTGCAACTGATGCGCTTTGAAGTGCTGTGTCGCCCTTCTTGAGGAGAAGTGCATGTCCTCCAAAGTCGAGCCCGCGGAACCTAAAGACCCTGTTCATTGCCCCTTTTTTATTTATTCTTTTGGTGGGTGGGAATCTGGCGTTGGGGTTTCGCCTTTTGGACAATTGTACAATTAGGTTGGACTTTTTCTTTACGGACATTGGTTGGGGTTAGGGAGAGGGGTGGGTCAGGTTTTGTGTTTTTTTAACATAGTTTATTTTTGTTAGGGTATTAAATCAATATTTCTACTTTAAATACAATGTTGTTAATGTTTTGTGGGTGAGGTTACTGTTTTACATCACAATGTTTCCTTGCAGGTGGAGGGCCACCCATAGCCAGTGTTTGATTTAAATAATTGGCTGACTTTCTAAGACACAAACAGATAGATACGGCACCCCTCACTGATTGACTTGTCCTACTAGTACTGTCAGTCTCTTCTAGTCTATGCATTCTTTAACTGGACTCAAAGGGGTGTGTGAATTGATTGAAAACATGTCCATTATTAATTATGCCTCCTATAAACTTCTCTTACCTTTGCTTGAGGTTTAACTTAGGCACATCGATGGTTGCATGGTGATGATGGTTTCCTTTCCTAACATGTCATGGTTGTGGTGGCATTAGTAGTAGACACTGGCAGCAGCATTTGCAAAAAAAGAAAATGAGACAGTCAGTCACCTGAGAGAGACTGTTCGAGGAGTGGTAGAATGAAGTACAGTACAGAACTTACTGCGAAACAATAATATGCAAAAAATGTTTACATCAAAACATAATGGTGGTTGGAATAGCCTAGTACACAGAGTTACAAACTATAGTTGTGTCGAGTCACTTGACTAGGCCTAAAGTACACTGGACACAAGCGTAACCGTTAGTGCTGTGTAGGAGGATGACAACAAATCCAATCGATGCCGGCAATTAATGCGGATGTATAGGTCCCATTGGTAAAAAATAAATCACCTCACAAATAAACTGCTCAAGGGTGGGCAAGCAGAAGAAGATCCTCGCCCTGCCTTGAAATTGAAGTGCTGTTACTTTAGCCACATCCGCCCAAGCAAGCGTGTGATACATTATTTGGTGTACATTTAATTTAGTCACACCTCAATAAGTCACACAGCCCGGGGGAAGAGGGTTAGCGTTTATTGAATGGATGGGAAGGGAGGTTTGGAGAAAGGTTTAAAAATGAAAAACAGTAGGCATGGATAAACAACAAACGACAAACTGCGTAGACTACCATATCCATATCAATATGTTAAGGGAAAAAAAGGAAATGCATGCATGATGATGATTGCTAAGGAGACCCGGATTACATACAGTTTGTGTTCAGTTGTTCCGGACTTACTTTTACAGATAGCAAAGACATTTTTTAAATATCTGTAGGGATGAATTATGAACAGAGAGGATACCTAATGATAATAATAACAACAAGAAGAAAAATGAATCAAATTATTTAAAAGATGATGAAAGTTGATACTGTTACTGTGTTATCCTGGTCAAAATGTGGATTTGCATCTCGGCATTCCTCTTGGTCCTCTTGTCCATCAATCTTGGGTGTCGCCACTGCCTACCTGGCAGATGTAAATTCATTGGCAAGGTAAGTGTGCATTGTTTTCCCAAGTATAGCACAGGGTAAGGCCTGGCCTGTAATTGTAGATGGAAAAACAAAAGGGATATTGAGAAACAAAGTTGAAATTTTTTTACAAGTTATGGTGTAGTGCAACAAGAACAGTTTCCGAGGTGGCATGTATGCATCGTCTCTACTCTAGTCTGTTTTCCAGCATTGACCTACAACAACCACAGGACAGAACAGGCCCACAGTGACGGCACGCTTAGCACATCCTCCTTTAGTGTAAATTTTTTTAAAGAGTTGGACAAAGCCTATATCCAGCAATAAAGCATTTTACAATTTGAGTGACTAAATCAATGCACCGTAGTCATACCACAGCTACACTCGACTCCACTGCTACACAGACACATAGGTCAGCTGTGGTTGTTGTTGACTTGTTTACCTTTTATGCCACTCATGAAACGTCCTGATTTATTATTAAATCAACCATCTCCGATACTAGTACTGGGTGACTGTGAAGATCGGCCTGCAGTAGAAGTACAATTTTGTAATTAAACAACAAGAGTAGAAATATTATTGACTTGAGTCACTCTTTAGTGTGTAGAGTAATACTAGTACACTTTGACTTCACTTCATGCACAACAAACAACAAAAACACAAACACCAATCACTCAGAGTCAGTGTCCAATGCATGCCAATCAATTTTCATTACCTGTTTCTTCTCATCTTAAGTTAAGGGGCCGTCTATCTCGCCATCATCATCATGGTGCTGTTGTTCTACTCAGTGTGCAGTGTACAGATTGAGTCCTCTTCCTGTATTCAAAAGCGATGTATCAGGCTGCAGTGAAGTACAAATTTCTTATTAAAAATAGTTGCAAGAAGGGAAACATTGCCTTGAGTTACTTTCAGTGTGTAGAATGATTATTACATATAGTACACAATCAAATAACATCATGCACAACAAACAACAACAAAATCACTCAGTCTGCATCCAATGCATAGCATCATTCATTACCTGTTTTATCTCATCTTCAGTTAATGGGCAGTCTCTCTCAGCTCAGAAAGGAGGATAGCTATAGTAGTCATCATCATGTTCCACTTCTTTTGGAGGAACTAGGAAAGATTTTATTTTTTCTTTCGATTTTGCATCATCCAATCATCATCTGTCCTGAGGGCAATGGATTTAGGGAGATTCAGGAGGATGGAGGAGCAGGATTCGGAGGACTGTACTGTGAAATGCAAACAGCCGAAACTCGTATATTGAAATAAAAAGAGCAGAAGACGGTGGTGATGGATTTGTTGTGATTCAAAGTTTGTAACCGGAAAGACAGACACACAAATAAAGGAAAATAAGGGTGGAAGACAGTAAGTGCAAGCCTAATTGTCAGGGAAGTATAACTCGTCCTCAAACTCTGGGGGTTCAACCAGAAGTAGGTAATCATCATGTAACACACTACGTCTGTCACCTGAGCCGCTGTCCTCATCTTCCTCCCTTGATTCATGTATTGTGTAATCCGATGGTATGAAGTGCTGATTCATTTTGATCATTGTTAACCTTTCCACGTTTTTGGGCGAGAGACTGGTCCTTCTCACTGTTACAATGGAACCAACAGCACTGAAAACACGTTCAGAAGAGACACTTGTGACAGGGCAAGCCAGATAGCTTTTCGCCAGCCTGCTGAGCAGTGACCATTGGGCCATTTTCCCATACCAATACCGCAATGGGTTTTGATCAATGTACACCTCCGTTGGGTCGTCCAGATAGGCCTGGACCATCCGCTCAATGTTCAAGGGTACTAAACTTTTTTTGGGCTCTTTTCTCTTTGCATCAGCACTGGTTTTACCAATGCCTAAATGTGAATACCAATCCTGTAACGATGTTACTGGGGCTATTGATCCAGTTATTGCTGTTGTCGATAGTGATGGCGAGTGTTTTGAGCCAAACGCACTGCCCTCAGCCTCCGAAGTTGCACTTGATGCCGGATGCCCTGCTGCAGTACTTGTTGTGGGTTGATCTAGCAGGCTTTTAATTAGCAGCTGTTCATTTTCCAACTTACTCGCTGACTAAGCTATCTAAGTTTTGTAGCGGACAACATCCATCTCTGAAAAAGGAAGTAATGTCTTCAGTGCCAATTTTGGCAGTGGATCCAGAATTGTGGCACAAATGTAATGTTCTTGGGACAAAATCTTATTTTGCACCCTTGTATTGTGAGCTAAGCGACGGGCTAAGCACTCCACCAACTCATAGGCTTATTCTTTTTCCTCTACATCTTTGTATGATTCAGACACAGCCTTCAATAATGGGATAGCTAGGCCCACAGTACAATCCTCCTTGCTGACTTCACGTGTGAAGACCTCAAAAGGAAGAAGCATCTCAGTCAGGCATTTAACTAGGCACCATTGGTCCATCTGAAGGGTCATGCCTTTCACAGTAGCATCCCCTCTTCGCATGACATATTAATTGAGTAGCCTGTACTGCTCAAACAGGCGATCAAGCATGTAATAAGTTCAGTTCCAACGTGTTGTCACCTCCTGGATGAGTGATTTGACTGGCATTCTATAGTCACATTGAATGATACTCAGCTGCTTCTGAGCTTTAAAAGAATGGCTGAAATGAGTGAATAGTCTTCGGCAGGTGGTCAGTAAGTTGCTGACTATGGCTTATTGTTTTAGAAAGTCTTGAACTATAATGTTAATGCAGTGCGCCAAACACGGAGCCCTGAAATAGGAGCCAAGCTCCATGGCCTTAAGTACTTTACTCAGAAAAGGGGGTGGTGATGAACAGAGTGCCTGAATTAAGCAGACCACTCTTACCCAGTCCAAAGATCAGGGCTTGATCCATCACCGTTTTTTAGCTCACTGCACCATCCCAGCTCGGAACTTGGCTATATGCAAATTAGTCTGTTCCTGTCCCAGTGCATGATGGGAACAGGGCAAACCAAACTACCAAGCCAATTCTTATACTGGGAAGGAAACAAGCTTCCGGGGACCGGTTTCTGCCATTTCAGGCGTCGTCGGCCCGGCTTGCTTGAATCCTGATGGTGCAATGAGCAAGGGACTCACATCTGAGTATACCCTTCCACGCTTATGGTGGACAAAATTATTCAGAAAAGGGGGTGGTGATGAACAGAGTGCCTGAATTAAGCAGACCACTCTTACCCAGTCCAAAGATCAGGGCTTGATCCATCACCGTTTTTTAGCTCACTGCACCATCCCAGCTCGGAACTTGGCTATATGCAAATTAGTCTGTTCCTGTCCCAGTGCATGATGGGAACAGGGCAAACCAAACTACCAAGCCAATTCTTATACTGGGAAGGAAACAAGCTTCCGGGGACCGGTTTCTGCCATTTCAGGCGTCGTCGGCCCGGCTTGCTTGAATCCTGATGGTGCAATGAGCAAGGGACTCACATCTGAGTATACCCTTCCACGCTTATGGTGGACAAAATGATTCAGAAAAGGGGGTGGTGATGAACAGAGTGCCTGAATTAAGCAGACCACTCTTACCCAGTCCAAAGATCAGGGCTTGATCCATCACCGTTTTTTAGCTCACTGCACCATCCCAGCTCGGAACTTGGCTATATGCAAATTAGTCTGTTCCTGTCCCAGTGCATGATGGGAACAGGGCAAACCAAACTACCAAGCCAATTCTTATACTGGGAAGGAAACAAGCTTCCGGGGACCGGTTTCTGCCATTTCAGGCGTCGTCGGCCCGGCTTGCTTGAATCCTGATGGTGCAATGAGCAAGGGACTCACATCCTAGTATACCCTTCCACGCTTATGGTGGACAAAATGATTCAGAAGAGGGGGTAGTGATGAACAGAGTGCCTGAATTAAGCAGACCACTCTTACCCAGTCACAATAGGTGTGGCAGGGTATACTCAGACATGAGTCCCTTTCTCACTGCTCCATCAGGATTCAAGCAAGCCGGGCCGAAGAGGCTGAAATGCCAGAAACCGGTCCCCGGTAGCTTGTCTCCTTTCTGGTGAAGAATTGGCTTGGTAGTTTGGTCTGCCCTGTTCCCATGATGCACTGGGCCAGGGACAGACTAATTTGCATATAGCCAGGTTCTGAGCTGGGATGGGGCAGTGAGATAAATAACGGTGATGGATCAAGCCCTGATCTTTGGACTGGGTAAGAGTGGTCTGCTTAATTCAGACACTCTGTTCATCACCACCCCCTTTTCTGTATCGTTTTTGGCCACTATAGGTGTGGCAGGGTATACTCAGACATGAGTCCCTTTCTCACTGCTCCATCAGGATTCAAGCAAGCCGGGCCGAAGAGGCTGAAATGCCAGAAACCGGTCCCCGGTAGCTTGTCTCCTTTCTGGTGAAGAATTGGCTTGGTAGTTTGGTCTGCCCTGTTCCCATGATGCACTGGGCCAGGGACAGACTAATTTGCATATAGCCAGGTTCTGAGCTGGGATGGGGCAGTGAGATAAATAACGGTGATGGATCAAGCCCTGATCTTTGGACTGGGTAAGAGTGGTCTGCTTCATTCAGACACTCTTTTCATCACCACCCCCTTTTCTGTATCGTTTTTGGCCACTATAGGTGTGGCAGGGTATACTCAGACATGAGTCCCTTTCTCACTGCTCCATCAGGATTCAAGCAAGCCGGGCCGAAGAGGCTGAAATGCCAGAAACCGGTCCCCGGTAGCTTGTCTCCTTTCTGGTGAAGAATTGGCTTGGTAGTTTGGTCTGCCCTGTTCCCATGATGCACTTGGCCAGGGACAGACTAATTTGCATATAGCCAGGTTCTGAGCTGGGATGGGGCAGTGAGATAAATAACGGTGATGGATCAAGCCCTGATCTTTGGACTGGGTAAGAGTGGTCTGCTTAATTCAGACACTCTGTTCATCACCACCCCCTTTTCTGCATCGTTTTTGGCCACTATAGGTGTGGCAGGGTATACTCAGACATGAGTCCCTTTCTCACTGCTCCATCAGGATTCAAGCAAGCCGGGCGGAAGAGGCTGAAATGCCAGAAACCGGTCCCCGGTAGCTTGTCTCCTTTCTGGTGAAGAATTGGCTTGGTAGTTTGGTCTGCCCTGTTCCCATGATGCACTGGGCCAGGGACAGACTAATTTGCATATAGGCAGGTTCTGAGCTGGGATGGGGCAGTGAGATAAATAACGGTGATGGATCAAGCCCTGATCTTTGGACTGGGTAAGAGTGGTCTGCTTAATTCAGACACTCTGTTCATCACCACCCCCTTTTCTGTATCGTTTTTGGCCACTATAGGTGTGGCAGGGTATACTCAGACATGAGTCCCTTTCTCACTGCTCCATCAGGATTCAAGCAAGCCGGGCCGAAGAGGCTGAAATGCCAGAAACCGGTCCCCGGTAGTTTGTCTACTTTCTGGTGAAGAATTGGCTTGGTAGTTTGGTCTGCCCTGTTCCCATGATGCACTGGGCCAGGGACAGACTAATTTGCATATAGCCAGGTTCTGAGCTGGGATGGGGCAGTGAGATAAATAACGGTGATGGATCAAGCCCTGATCTTTGGACTGGGTAAGAGTGGTCTGCTTAATTCAGACACTCTGTTCATCACCACCCCCTTTTCTGTATCGTTTTTGGCCACTATAGGTGTGGCAGGGTATACTCAGCCATGAGTCCCTTTCTCACTGCTCCATCAGGATTCAAGCAAGCCGGGCCGAAGAGGCTGAAATGCCAGAAACCGGTCCCCGGTAGCTTGTCTCCTTTCTGGTGAAGAATTGGCTTGGTAGTTTGGTCTGCCCTGTTCCCATGATGCACTGGGCCAGGGACAGACTAATTTGCATATAGCCAGGTTCTGAGCTGGGATGGGGCAGTGAGATAAATAACGGTGATGGATCAAGCCCTGATCTTTGGACTGGGTAAGAGGGGTCTGCTTAATTCAGACACTCTGTTCATCACCACCCCCTTTTCTGTATCGTTTTTGGCCACTATAGGTGTGGCAGGGTATACTCAGACATGAGTCCCTTTCTCACTGCTCCATCAGGATTCAAGCAAGCCGGGCCGAAGAGGCTGAAATGCCATAAACCGGTCCCCGGTAGCTTGTCTCCTTTCTGGTGAAGAATTGGCTTGGTAGTTTGGTCTGCCCTGTTCCCATGATGCACTGGGCCAGGGACAGACTAATTTGCATATAGCCAGGTTCTGAGCTGGGATGGGGCAGTGAGATAAATAACGGTGATGGATCAAGCCCTGATCTTTGGACTGGGTAAGAGTGGTCTGCTTAATTCAGACACTCTGTTCATCACCACCCCCTTTTCTGTTTCGTTTTTGGCCACTATAGGTGTGGCAGGGTATACTCAGACATGAGTCCCTTTCTCACTGCTCCATCAGGATTCAAGCAAGCCGGGCCGAAGAGGCTGAAATGCCAGAAACCGGTCCCCGGTAGCTTGTCTCCTTTCTGGTGAAGAATTGGCTTGGTAGTTTGGTCTGCCCTGTTCCCATGATGCACTGGGCCAGGGACAGACTAATTTGCATATAGCCAGGTTCTGAGCTGGGATGGGGCAGTGAGATAAATAACGGTGATGGATCAAGCCCTGATATTTGGACTGGGTAAGAGTGGTCTGCTTAATTCAGACACTCTGTTCATCACCACCCCCTTTTCTGTACCTTAAGTACTTTACTGCCATTATTTGTGGAAACAAAACCAATATTAAACCCTCTTGGGTGCAGCCATTCAAAATCCTTCCTGTGAAACTCTTCCAAAATGTTGACAGCAGTATGAGATTTCTCCATGGCGAACATGGCTACAGTTGTATGTTTCAGAGTAGCTTTAAAAATCTCAGCTGTGTCAACAGCACCTACTTCAGATAGCTTATCTCTAACCCCCACAAAAGAGAGCCAGTGTGCAGTGATGCACATGTAATCAGTGGCTTGGAAACTGGTCCAAATGTATGTTGTGAGGTGGATATTGTGAACAGCACTCTGCTGCAAAGCTTGTCCAACCAATTCCAGCATATCATGATGTAGTGCCGGAACAGCAATTCTTGTGAAATAGGACCAGCTGGGAACCTTCCATTAAGGGCAGATGTCTGACACAAATTCAAGGAAACCCACCCCTTCCTCAAATGGAAAAGGGAGAAGGTCCAGTGCTAACATTTTAGCCAGCTTCGCATTGTACAACCGTGCCATTGGGTGGTTGCGTTGGAACTGCCCCTCCAGCCTAAGCATGCTCCCAATGGTAGGCTGGATTACTTTCCTTTGTGGTGCTGTTGTTTTCTATAACCCACTTAGGCTCAATGATGCACTTTGTTTCATTGCAGTACTTGGTCGCCTTGGTGTCTCAGCCTGACTCTGAGTATGGCTCTTACGCAGTGCCACTGAGATGTTGCTGAGGAGGATGTGGGCGGTACCACTACACTACTGGGGACAGGTCTAGAAATGCCTCCCTCTTGTTCACCTTCCACCGCGATAATATCGTCCCCTGATTCTTCATGCCCAACATCAATGGTTTGAGTTTTTTTTACTTTGTTCTAAGTGAAGTAGGTGAGCCTCCCACACGATAGTGTGGTGTATTTTGAGATGACTTGTTTGGCCTCCGGTACCATAGTTTGTACCAAGCTTACCCCACCGAACACCTTGTTGACAACTTGAGCATATAGCAACGTTCTCCTCCTTAGTGCTAACCGAAAAGAAGTCCCAAACTGGGGAGGAGAACTTTCTGGCGCTGCTGGATGTGCCACTTTCAATACCATATTAATTGGAGGATGTGCTTGGAATGTGACTCTGTGCAGCTACACTGTGACTTCTACCACTACCTACTGAGATGGTTGAGCTGGATATAGGTCCCTGCTGGGCCTTTGCAAATATGGAAGCTGGAAGTCGTGGTGATGTAACCTCTGTTGGTGGTATCTGTGCTACATCCCACTCAGCAGCCTTTTTGGATAGGGTAAAAACTTTGCTCTCCATCCCCTTTGGGGCGGGAGTGATGTGCGTGATGACTGGCTCATCAAGTCTTTCTGGAACCTTCCTTTTCACTCGCCTTGTCTTGTGGCGTGCATCACTCTCAGACTGAGAGTGGCTTCGAAGTGGCATCACGATCCTCAAAGAAGGGCTTGAAGAAGAAGATGATGGACTAAGCCTCCTTTTCGTTACTGGTGGTCTGGAAGAAAATAGATCTTCTGAAACAGTGGTTTGCTCCACTTTGTCTGCAGTAAGCTCCATTTCCTGAAATTCCCTCACTTCAGGAGCAACAACTACTATTGTGGGCTGTTCGTGTGGCTGCTGCTGTTCTTGCAGCTGTTGCTGCACACTTATCTGCTGAGTTTTCGCCTGCGTTGATTGTGTACTGCTTTGTGATAATGAAATTTCAATATCGCTGCTTGTTAGTAGACTGGCTACCTCTGCGACACTCAAGGGCTTGGGCCTAGGTTGGTGGGGTTGGACCGCTGGTGCGGAGGTGCTGCTCCCAGCTTGGTTCCTGGACAACGCTGCTTCATGGTCGCACAAAACACATTGTCCGGCACACCAGTCGTGGTTAGTGGCACTTCCTTTTTCTGTCCCTTCCTCTCACTGGCAACTTTCTTGGTACTGGAGGACCTGGTACCTTTCTTTGGGGCCATCTTCTTCAGATGTCAGGCAGGACGCAGGTGCACAAGTTGCAGAGATGTCTGTGGTTACAGGTGGACGTGATGTGGTGCACAGCAGGATTTCTGTCTGGCAGTACAACGGGTGATGTTGATGACACCTCCTCCTCTGTCTTTTTGTGCACCTAAAAGCAAATGAGCCAGGAGAAGAATATGTTGCATGTGTTGTTGTGGTTCAATTACTGCTGTTCGGTTCAAACAAACAAATAAAAGATATAGTCTAGCCATTTCTGAGACTTTGTCAACAAGGGCTACGGTATACTACGGTGTACACACTACACTCTCGGGAAGGATTCGAAAGAGAATAAGAACAACAACCAAAATACAAATGTAATGGAAGTGGGGTGGACCCTGTTTGGCATTACATTTTTTGAGCATCACATCATTCAGGGAGCTGCTGCTGGCAAAGGGGATGGACGGATGGATGGAAGCAGTAAGCCAATAGGAAAACCATGCAGGCCTATATGGCAAAAGCAGCACACTAAATAACTCCCACCACAAAAGGCCACCAGCCACATGGACACTCAAAAATAACAAGCAACAAGCAGGAGGCCTGGGAAACACAATGAACTTACAAAATGCCTATAAAAGCCAGGCAAAGGATGCATGCTAAATCACACTGCTTTGCCTTTTTAATGCAATAAAATGCAAAAACGAAAATACACAGGCCAAAAAAAAGGTCTGCAGGGTGCATGCACACCAACACACCAGACACACACAACAAAGGCATTTCTTTAAGACACCCAAAAACAGAAATACCTCCCCAAAAACACATTTCCCAACTCAATCCAATGCCATCCATGCCCTAAATGATGTTTAAATTCAACAGACTACACAGAAACACGTGTTTATTGCTCCTGTGGCTACCTGCTCTGAGCCTACTGGATGAAAGCAGACATGTTGGCAGACAAGCCAAACACATGCTTGCAGGACTAGGATTCAAAATGGGCACCAGCCACATGGCCAGGCACACCCAACTACAAGAAAAAGAAGACAGACAATGCAGGCCTATTGCAAAAAGAACACTGCCAGCCTTCAAAATGGCCACCAGCCTCATGGCCAGGCCTACCCACAACAAGAAGCCTAGGCCACAAAGGAAGAGCATGCAGGCCTATATGGCAAAAGCAGCACACTAATAACTCCCACCACAAAAGGCCACCAGCCACGTTGAAACTCACAAATAACAAGTAACAAGTAGGAGGCTTGCGAAACACAATGAACTGACAACAGGCCTATACACGCCAAGCAAAGGATGGATGCTAAAGCACACTGCTTTGCCTTTTAAATGCAATAAAATGCAAAAACGAAAATACAAAGACCATAAAAAGGTCTGCAGGGTGCATGCACACCAACACACCAGACACACACAACAAAGGCATGTCTTTAACACATCCAAAAAGAGAAATACCTCACAAAAACACATTTCCCTACTCAATCCAATGCCATCCATGCCCCAAATGATGCTTGAAATACATTCAACACACACCAAAGGAACAGTTGCTTCATCATGCACTCACCCATGACTAGCTCTGGCCCTACTGACTACTACTACCCACAATAATTTAAAAAAAGTAATGATAGTACCAACATTTAATTGTAGTTGCAGCAACTGCAATGCCCCCAATCAAACAGACACAACACCAACTTACTTGTAAAATATCAAATTCAAAAGTCCTAAAATCCAATAATAATGATGCAGCAGACACAAAGAATGATCCTTCCAGCTCAAAATCCAAAGGCAGAATGAACAGGAGATGGACAAAGCACTGGGAGGAGCCTGCTAGACAGGAACAGTAAGTTGGAGATTCTGTGGTACTTCCTCCCTCTCCCCCCATTTTAAAAAAGTACTCCTTGCACAAAAAAGGACAGCCAAATGTCAATCTGAGAAGTTTTTTCATCCAAATCATCATTTAAAGAAGGTTTTATGCTGCTAGAGATAATATTCTTCTCCAGATTGAAAATTGTACGTGTTCGAGTTCTCAAGCTTCACCACACTTCCGCCAGATGTCGATGGCGCTGTTGTAATTTGGCAGCGATCGGAGTTAGCATTTAGCTGAAGCCATCTTGTTTTCTGGCAGCAATCCTGTCTGCCATGTGCTACCACATGCTCACCATGTGCTCTGTCCTACCTTTCTGTTCTCTACTCTTGTAATCTGCCTAGGAACAAACTATATTTAGCCTCTTCCACTCTGCACATGCCCAGTTGAGCTTGCAGATGTCCATGCAGCTGCCTTTAGTTTGTAACTGTCAGGATGTGTTTACTAGAATTAGCAACTGTTAGCTCATCCCTCTTGTTGACCGTACATTTTCTGTATGACCTTATATGTACCTAAAACCTTCTTCTTGAACTTGGCCCGCCTTATTTTGAGCCCCTGTGTGGGTATAAAAGGACCATGCTCCTCCTGTTCAGTGTGCTACTTCATACACTACCGGAGGGTGTTGTGTGAATGTAGTTCCACCTCATGAGGTTAATAAAAGCTTTGTTTTATATTCCAGTTTCTGTGCCAACTTCTATTCTATTGGTCTAAGGACTTGTGCAGAGAAGGGTGAACCCCTAGCACTGGTAGGCCTTGCTGAGGCCCACCACGACAAATTGGCGCCCAACCAGTGGGGCTCATCAGCGACTCGGATGCCCGAAGGAGTGGTCGAAACAAAGGATTGGAATCTCGCTACGGACGATCATTGCCTGAGGAGACCTGCATCTTGGCAAACCACGGCGGTTTTCCTCTTTCTGATCTGACCATCCAGGTGGTGCCGGTCCTCGACTGAGATCTCTTCTGTTGATTCACCGTGCAGGTGCCATTTGGTAGATTTGAGAACTTGGCAGTTGGAATCTGGACACCAAGTGATTGGTAAGAGTTGTTTTGATGCAACACTTGCTGTTGGTTTGATGCCTGGGATTGGTAAGGTCGTTTTTGCGACGCTTGCTGTGGCTTTGGATTTGTATTGGCCAATTTGGGATTTGTAAGTGATTGATATATGTATTGCAATTTATATAGGCAGGTAATGATGAGAATTTTCTCTGTTTTGAATTGATTTGAACGGCACAACATACAAGCGTACCTTAAGTGCTACTTTGGTTATAATACTGCATATTCTGTACTATTTTTGGCATGCCTGTTTCTAGCACACTTCGTAGCACTGGTAGGCCTCAGAAAGGCCTACCAGTGCTAGGGGTTCACCCTCACCTACACATGAGGCCGGCCACACGCTGGATGGTCTATTCTCTAATCTAAATGAGATTCATATACAAGATATCCTTCCGCTTCCATGGTCCGATCATCATGCCATCCTTTTCAAGATATCTATTAATTATGTTCCCATAAAGAAGGTGGCTGAAACTAGTCATGGGCCTTGTAAGGTTTAGAAAGAAATAAACAACACATAACTTAGAACGCTCTTGAATACTACTCGTCCAGCCATTTACACTGATCCAAACATAGCTATGGATCACTACACGGCATGGTTAAGTAATGCCATGAATTTATTAGTACCAAAGAAAACAATTTCAAAAAATAGGTCCTCGCCTTCCGCACTCTGGTTCACGGAAGCTCTCAGAGAACAAAAACAAAAATGCAGGAACTACGAACAACACTGGCGTAAAACCTATGCTATGGAAAACAAAACGCGCTATAAGGAGGAACTTGTAAAATATATAGTGAACAAATTGAAACCACGAAGAATTCCAACAAACAACTTTATGAAGTAGTGAAGCAACTGGCCGGGAAAGTACCCGACGCTGCCCCCACCCCTTCACAAGCTCTTTGCGATGCTCTGGCCAACTACTTTTATGCAAAAGTAAATTATATTTATTCAGACTTTTCATCTAAGTCTAATCTTGGCATCCAGTCAATTAGTACCATACCCCCTGAATTCAGCTTAACGCAATTTAAAGAAATTAATGAGTCACAAATAACAGATATTATTAAGCTTATAAAATCAGGATCAGCTTTGGACCCTTGCCCCCCAAAAGTGTTCCTCCCTGTAATCGAATCAATAACGTCTGTGATCACGCAAATATGCAACGCTATGTTTAAGGTAGGGATTTACCCTGACAGGCTTAAAAACACTCTCCTTAAACCGCTTTTAAAAAAAACGCATCTGGACAAGGAAGAAATGTAGAATTATAGACCTATAGCCAGTTTGCCCTTTTTGGCTAAGGTGGTAGAGAGAGCAATGAATTCTCAGCTCTCCGAATTTATTGAAGAACATCACCTGCTGTATGACACACAGTTCGGGTTCCGTAAGCTTCACAGTACGGAAACTGCCCTCATTAAAGCCACCGAAGATATTAGACTCATTAGAGACGAGAGAGGGACGGCGGTGCTCATATTGTTGGATTTGTCTGCGGCCTTCGACACAGTCGACCATTCCATTCTGATCGACCGTGTCGCAAAAATGGGCATTCAACTAAGAGCTAAAAACCTGCTCGCTTCCTTCCTGTCTGGAAGAACACAGGCAGTCACATTAGGACCCTTTCAGTCGGCCGAATTAACTCTACCGTGCCGGGTTCCTCAGGGCTCATCCCTAAGTCCGACACTCTTTAACATCTATGTGTCGGACTTAGCTAGAGTTATAAAATCTTATGGGATGAGCCTTACCTCCTACGCCGATGACACGCAGTTGGTGCTGGACATAAACAATGATGGAGAGGAGGTGGCTGAACGCTTCCAAGAAGGCATGGTGGCCATCAAGGATTGGATGGCCAGCAATTGCCTTAAACTTAACTCCGAGAAGACGGAGGTGGTCATTTTTGGAAAATTCTCACCGGATTGGTCATCCTCCCTGTGGCCTTCATCTCTGGGATCTCTTCCTAACCCTGTTTCAAGGGTCAGGAACTTGGGAATCATCTTTGATGACAACCTAAACTTTGTCTCCCATGCCAATCAAATCGCATCAACTGCTTTTTATAAGATAAGATTGATTAAAGAAATAATCCTGTACCTACCAGAAAGGGCAGGAAAAACACTGGTTATCACTCTGGTACTTTCATCACTGGATTATTGCAATGGCCTATTTGCCAATGCACAAAGTAGGGTCATCAATAAAATGCAGACGGTACAAAATGCCGCTGCCAGAATGCTTTCAAGAATCCCTAAATTTAAATCGATCTCGCAGACTATTCGTAACTATCATTGGCTGACGATTAAGAATCGTATAAAATTTAAAGCTCTGTGCCTCTCCTATAAAGCGGTACATAAACAGGGGCCGCAGTTTCTCATAGAACAGCTTACCACCTACTGACCCACTAGACAACTGAGATCCGCAGCAGCTCATCAACTAATGGTGCCACGCACCAAGACTATTTCCTGGGGAGACAGACGTTTTGTGGTTACAGCAGCCAGAATAGAATAAATAGAAAATAAATAGAATGTGTTGCTTTCGTAGTGGTACCAGTTTGAGACTCGATGAAGCCCAGTGCCCCCCCCCCCCCAGAGGGGACGCCTAATAGGGACATGTATATTAAGTATGGTATTTCTTCTATAATGTACCCACATTATGGAATAAATATACTAGCAACGATGCTGAGTTGCGTTGGCCTATGTATGGGTCTTTTGATTTAAGAAAGATTCAGTATGTGGAACAATGTATGTTTAAGCGAAAGACTAGGCAAGACATGTTTGATTGTGTACGAATGTGGGAGAAAGAAGTGCGTGAACGAATGAACCATGCACAAGCCTTGATTGAAAAAGAATAGAAACGAAATATTCATGCAAAAGCGTTAGAAATGAAAAATAAAAAAAAGAAAGAACTACAAGAGAGAAAGGATATGGAGCGCCATTTACGTAACTGGCCAATACGATGTTCGGCGACCCCTCAATCCTATCCTAAATAAACCGCAAGATGATTTCTTGTTATTAGTTCGTTCTCTGCCTCCGTATATTTTTCCTTCTGCTCCTCATGAGTCAGATAAAGACTCTTCTGCAAACTAGGCGAAAGCACGGGAAACTCGTTCTATGTTGTCCGCTGAGCGTGGCGCTTCATTGCCACGATTGCCTCAATATAACATTTCTCAAGAAGGCGAAGAAGCACTTATACGCATTGTTAATGATCTAATTGAAGTGGGGGTTGTGGAAGTTCCTTATAATGTTCGTAACAGTCCTATTCTTCCCATGCGTCTGAGCTTAGATCTGCTGCTCGTAAAGCCGTTTGTAGTGTTGCCCCTGCTTCTGAACTTTTAGATGACATAAAAAGTTGGCAGGAAAGTGAGCAAATATATTTTACAGAGGTATTTGCTGCTGAAGTCCTTGAGCGGTTTAGGAAACATTCTGAGGAATTAGAGACCGTTGATGTAGCAAATGACTGTAAGAAAATGATTGATGGTCTTTTTGTCTTTTCCCAGGTGGCTGACTCAATCAGACGTTTGGCTAAACTGCGTGTTGAAGCAGTCCGTTTGCGAGAAGAGAAAAAGGCAGCAGAGGCAGCTGCACAAACATCTCAGATCAGTGTGACACAGGCTTCTACTTCCGAAACAGATAAGAATGTAGTAATTCACCTTTGTATGTTCCTCCTAGCGGCGATGGAACAGATGATAATAAGAATTCCATTGATGGAACGGTTATTTTGTTTTAATTGGGTTTACACTCCTTCGAATAGAGCAGATTTCATGGCTCTTAAAACTGCATTACCCGATCCAGGGAAAAATCCAGCAGCTTTTTATGAGGAAGCTGAGGGAGCTATTAGCTCTTGTACTATGACTCTGCCTGATATTGACTTGATTGATTGATATTACCCCCTGATATGTGGAGAACTGTTCATAAAGTTGATGATCGTGCGACTTTAGGGGCATTATGGAAAGATTTAGATCAAATGGATGTAGAAAGGGAACCTGCACAGAAACCGTGTCGGTTAATTTTAGATCTTCCCGCAGCTATATTAGTTAAGTTAAAGAAGATTATTCCCACTAAAAAGATAGATTGGGCTGTATTAGCGTCTTTCAAGCAAAAAAAGCAAATGAATCTTTTTCTGACTTCTTTACACGCTTTGAGGAGGCATTCCACAATTCTAGTGGCCAGTCATTGACGGATGACACAGGCAGGCATCTGTTGATCGATAAATATGTCGCAAACCTGTTGCCAGGAATAGCTAGTCGCCTAAAGGCCAGTGAGAGTTCATGGACAACCTCTTCTCCGGTTTCTCTTTTGACTATGGCTCAGTATTATGAACGACAGGAGTTAGAAGCGAAGGGCAGTGAGGATAGAAGGACTAAAGAGTTAAAAACAAAGTTTATGTTGGCTCAGGCTTATGGACTGCCTTCTAGAGGTAGTGATAGAGGTGGACGTGGATCTTATGGTTCGTCTTTTCCTTCTTATACTTGTTCGAATTTGTCTGTTGACCAGTGTGCATATTGCAGGAAATTTGGACATTGGGCTTCTGATTGTCCAGCACTGTGTACTCAGCAGTATCCACGTGAACGGGGACAAATGAGAAATCGCTCAGGACATTCAGGGCCTAGAGGAAGCACGGATGATCGTGCTAGGTTTGATGCTAATACACGTGGACAGGATGGGTTTAACACTTTTGATAGATGAAATCAATATCAAATGTCCGATTATGTGCCATCTGATTTTAAATATTCTGCTTATGCATGGGATTGCCTAGGATGGGGTAAGGAATCAGTTGAAGTTCCAGTAGATCAGAAGGGTCCTTATGTTACAGCACATGTTTAGGCTTCTACTGATCAGTTTCTGGTTGATACAGGAGCTACTCCTAGAGCCTTATCTAAACACTTGGTTCCAAGGGCTCCCCTGTCTGTCTTAACTATTACATCGATAGGTTTCGATGGAACACCTTCCCTTAGCCCACTGTCACAACCACTTGCATTCCATGTTGACAAGTTTACTGCTCCATGTCCATTTTTGCTTTCTCTAACACACCGGACAATATTGTGGGTCTTGATAAGCTCAAACATTTCAGAGCTTCGATACGTTGTTCTCCGGAAGGAGTACGTGTTATTTTAAATGACAACTACCCAGTGATTGAGAGATATTGTCTTGTTAAAGAGAAAATTGCATTAGCTTTACTCCCTAGTACTTTGTGGGCTACTTCAGACACCGATGTAGGGCAAATGGTTATTCCACCAGTACATATTAGTGTCAAGGAAGGCGCTTCATTGCCACGATTGCCTCAATATAACATTTCTCAAGAAGGCGAAGAAGCACTTATACGCATTGTTAATGATCTAATTGAAGTGGGGGTTGTGGAAGTTCCTTATAATGTTCGTAACAGTCCTATTCTTCCCATTTTGAAAAAAGATACTGACACTAGGATTTACAAATTCATTATTGATTTGCGAGAAGTTAACAAGATTGCAGTACCGCAATACCCTGTGGTTTCTGACATAATGACACTGCTTACCTTAGTTCCTCCAACAGCAACTACATTTTCTGTGATAGACTTGAAGAATGCTTTCTCCTCGATTCATATTCATCCTGATAGCAGATATTTGTTTGGTCTCACTTTGAATAATCGATCGTACAGATTTTGTACAGTTCCTCAAGGGTACACTGAGAGTCCTAGTATTTATAGCCA
Organism: Lissotriton helveticus; assembly: GCF_964261635.1. Taxonomy (NCBI): domain Eukaryota; kingdom Metazoa; phylum Chordata; class Amphibia; order Caudata; family Salamandridae; genus Lissotriton; species Lissotriton helveticus. The sequence continues at coordinate 1,436,066,823 of NC_136068.1, forward strand.
AGCCTTAAAAAGACAACTTGATTCTTTCACTTTGCCTGAAGGAGTGGCTCTCATACAATATGTCAATGATATCTTGTTGGCAGCCGATACGCCTGAACAGTGTGAAAAATGTACTTTGTCTTTACTTTCTTTTCTTGCTACACACCACCATAAAGTGTCACGGAAGTAATTGCAATATTGTAGACCGAAAGTTACCTACTTAGGTCATCTTCTGTCTAAGGAGGGGCGTGCACTTACACCAGATCGCATTCAAGCAATTTTAGATACACCAGTGCCTTCTACTCAGAAAGATGTTCATGCATTCATTGGTCTTACTTCTTTTTGTAGGCAATGGATATTAGGTTTTTCACACATTGTTAAACCCTTGTTAGCGCTTTTGACCAAAGATACTTCAGTGCCCCTTCCACGGACAACTGAATGTCAGAATGCTTTTCGTCAGTTATGTCAAGCTCTTTGTTCTCCACCAGTGTTAGGCACCCCAGATTACACGAAGGCTTTTACACTCTATGTACACGAGAAAGATGGGTGTGCATTGTCAGTTTTGGTAGAGACACACAGTGACAAGCAGCGTCCCTGTGCATATTTTTCAGCTGTCCTTGATCCTGTTGCTCGTGCATTGTCTGGGTGTTTCCGTTCAGTTGCGGCAACAGCTATGTCCATACGTCAGAGTGAAGGGATAGTTTTGTCACATAAACCATTGGTGCTAGTACCCCATGCAATAGATGCCCTTTTGAACCAGACTAAGACGCAACACTTCACTAGTGCTCGTTTGACAGGATAGGAATTGACACTGGTAGCCCCTCACATTACCTTGAAGAGGTGTGTGACTCTGAACCCAGCTACTTTGTTACCATATCCAGCGACTCAGTCTCAGTCAAAGGAGCCTCATGATTGTATATTCCTTACTGAGTAACAGACAAAGGGTCGCGTTGATTTGAAAGATACGCCCCTTTCAGATGTAGATGGGGAATTGTAGGTTGATGGGTCTTGTTTGAAGTTACAAGATGGCACGATATCAGCTGCATATGCAATTATGACACTGGAGACAGTAGTGGAGACAGCTCGCATACCTCAGAAGTCAGCTCAAGCAGCTGAGCTAATAGCTCTGACACGAGCGTGTGAACTTAGCGCTGGCTTGTGTGTGAACATCTATACAGATAGCCGCTATGCTTTTGGAGTGGCCCATAATTTTGGCCTACTTTGGAAGGAAATAGGCTTTCTTACGTCCCACGGGATGCAGATAATGCACAGAGAACTAGTGCATAACCTTTTGACTGCACTGACATATCCACAGAAAATAGCTATTGCGAAGTGTAGCGCACACAAGAAAGTGACTGACAAGACAGGGCAAGGCAATACCTTTGCAGATCGCGTAGCTCGTGAGACTGCGATGCAACGAAGCACTACGTCTTTGTATGTAGTAAAGTCACAAGCTGAACATTGGCATGATGCTAGACAAGAATCGCTAGACATACAGAGATCTGCTTCTGCGGAGGAGCTTGAGCAATGGTCTAAAGAAGGACTGTTGGACAATGAGGGCTGTTAGCAAAAATAAAGAGATGAATACATGGAAATTGCCTATAGTTTTTGTACAGCCTATGGTTCAGGTGGCACATGGGCTGACACATGTTGGAGCTCTAGCGATAACGAAATTGATTACGCAAGTTTGGGAGCATTCGGAAATTGCCAGCACAGCTAAAAGAGTAGTACAGTCTTGTTTGATCTGTTGGCAGTACAATCCTGGTAAAGGGACACAAACTCCTACAGGAGGGTTTGCTACACCAACTGTTCCTTTTGAAGTTTTGCAGATGGATTACATCCAACTTGAACTCTGTAACAACTTAAAGTATGTTCTAGTGGTGGTATATGCCTTCAGTAAATGGATAGAGGCGTACACTACCAAGGAAAATACGGCTCTCACCACAGCGAAGGTGCTTTTAAAGGAGTTTTTCCCTAGATATGGTGTTTGTAAACATTTGTGGAGTGACAACGGACCTCATTTTATTGGGCAAGTTGTTGAGTATGTCCTGAAGGGATTAGGGATAAAACTGAAGTTCCATGCAGTTTTCCACCGACAATCAGCAGGATTAGTGGAGAGGTATAATGCTACTTTGAAATTGAAATTAGAGAAAATACTGGCTTCCACATCCTTAAAATGGCCTGATGCACTACGCTTAGCATTATTGTCTATTAGATCGGTGCCACATTCACGATCTGGGCTTACACCCTATGAAGGAGTATTTGGCAAACTGATGAACATTTGGAGAGTTCCTTAACCATGCCCCATATATGATGTACCATGTGTTCTGATGAGTGACTATTTATCACAGTTGACTGACAGTTTCATCTCTATCCATCAACAGGTCTGAGAAGCTCTTCCTGACAGATCTACAGGTGAGGCCCACGAACTCCGGCCCGGCGACCATGTAATGGTCAAGGTCTTTGAGAGGTCGAACAGCTTGGAGCCGAGGTGGCGAGGACCGGAGCAAGTGCTCCTAGCGATGAGGACAGCAGTTCGAGTGACGAACAGGAAGAACTGGGTCCATAGCACTCACTGTAAGAGAGTGTCCTCTACCTTGGTGGAACCTGCTGTGCTGACCGACCATCGAGAGATTCTGGAAACGGAGAAATGCCAAGCTATCTCACCTGACGAATCTGAGGAAGTCTTCCCGGACCACACGATCGCTGGAGTATCCCGATATCAGCCTAGACCAAGGAAAGAATCTGCAGTGTTGAAAAAGACTGGTTGAGCTACCATCCTGGGTTGGTGAAATGGAGTGCTGATGTGGCAAGGAGGGGGGATCAGTCCTGCATAGTGACACCCGTCTTGACCCTCGGTGAATAAATCAAAGACTGCCCTGGGTTAGGAGCTCCAACGAATGTTTCAATGACGAGCTGATCATGTCTGCAGAAAGATCAACGGTTGCTGTTGCTAAGCTCAGTGGTAAGAAGACCATTTTTGCTGTAGGGTTTGTTGTTGCTATGGTGGTTATAGCAGTAATAACCTGGTTTGTTGAGAAAGTGGCTCCTGTTCGACAGCTTTTGATTGCCATTACTCCAGTACCAGTTGAGCATCATTACTTTACGCTTCCCTACCATGAGCAAAAGCATCGACAGTCCTGCTTGAACAACACGTTTATTCAGATGCTGCATCACACTCCCAATGCCACAAATACTTCCGACTGTTGGGTGTGTGGGATGATACCTGCTCACCAGAAGAAGGGAGGAACACCTTTTATTCCTCTTCCCTTCTCTCACAATGGTTCTTGTCAAGCCTAGTTTGCGCTTTGGTTCGGTTCTGAAAGGGCCAACATGGCAAGGATGACAGTAGGGCGGATTAACTCTCATCTCAATATAGTATGTTATTCCGATGACCCTCAAGCTAAAGGGACTGAATGGAATTGGGAGGAGTATCAACCTGACAATATTTCCGCACCACATGTTTTCACAAATGCGAGAACTATTACGAACAATGGACAATTTGTGATTTCTGTTACCAGAGCTAAAGCAGATTTATGTATAAATAGTGTTGGGAGAATCCCAGTGGGAAGGAGGGAGTGTACTGTAATTCTGACCATTGAAGGTGCTAATAACAGCAGTTTTACGTCTTCGCATAATACCTATTTTGTATGTGGTAACAAAGGATATTATCAACTCCCAGTTGGTTGGTCGGGAGTATGCTATGTGTCTTTTCTGTTGCACCCTGTGTTTTTGGCACCTGCATCGTATCACCGTGATTTTAAACTGTACAATGATATTTCCAAAAACAGAAATAAGAGGACAATAAGTATGGATGAAGTGGACCAGACTGACACCACTTTGCAACAATATATTGATTTCAATTTTGGGCTTGTTTTTCTTTGTGGGTGTTGCATTAAACAGCAGAAAGATAAGACGATTGACTTGTGTTGTAGAAGCTGTTACCAATCAGATAGCTAGGGCACTTGGGAACATTACAGAAGAGCTGCAAGTTGCGAGGATTGTAGTACTCCGAAATCGCCTGGTTCTTGATGTGATTTTGGCTGATCGCATCATCGGCAGCAGCTGTTGTGTTTACATTCTGTATCACTCTCCTTCAGAATTTGATGCAATTTCTAAACTACACAAGATCGCTGCAGAAATTCACCCAGAGACTTGTACATGGACTTTTTCAAGCTGGATGTGGACACTACTTATTACCTGGGGCTGGAAGCTATTGACCATCCTATGTATAATACTAGTGATATTGTTTACATGCTGTGTATGTATACACTGTGGTCCCATGCTTTGCTCTATTTGCATCACTGCTTGCACACCTGCTAAGAGAAATATTGCAGAAACAAAAGCCCAACAATTGCTGAATAAAGAGATCACCGAAATAATGTTAATAGATGTACAGGATGCATATTTAGATTACCCCAGATGAACGAAGGTCTTCAGCAAATGCTAAAAGGGTCGTCTGTTGTAATTTGGCAGCGATCGGAGTTAGCATTTAGCTGAACCCATCTTGTTTTCTGGCAGCCATCTTGTCTGCCATGTGCTACCACGTGCTCACCATGTGCTCTGTCCTACCTTTCTGTTGTCTATTCTTGTAATCTGCCTAGGAACGAACTATATTTTGCCTCTTCCACTCTGCACATGCCCAATTGAGCTTGCAGATGTCCATGCAGCTGCCTTTAGTTTGTAACTTTCAGGATGTGTTTACTAGAATTAGTAACTGTTAGCTCTTCCCTCTTGTTGACTGTACATTTTCTGTATGACCTTATATGTACCTAAAACCTTCTTCCTGTACTTGTACCGCCTTCTTTTGAGCCCCTGTGTGGGTATAAAAGGACCATGCTCATTGTGTTCAGTGTGCTATTTCATACACTAACGAAGGGTGTTGTGTGAATGCAGTTACACCTCATGAGGTTAATAAAAGCTTTGTTTTATATTCCAGTTTCCGTGCAAACTTCTATTCTATTGGTCTAAGGAATTGTGCAGAGAAGGGAACCCCTAGCACTGGTAGGCCTTGCTGAGGCCCACCACGACAGCGCGTCCAAAATGACGTGTTTGCGTTCATACGCTCTCTGTTGCATTGGATATTGATGTGTTCGCGTCCTCATGCTCTCGCTCGCGGTGGAGAATGACGTGTTCGAGATCTCACACTCTCGCGGTGTCTGATGGCAAGACGAATGACGCGATCGTGGTCGAGAAATCTTGCCAGATAGCAGGAACGGCTACCAACATCCCGTGGAGCTCGTGAACGGAACGGAAAACTCGTTGGCGAACGCGGGTATCCCGGTAAGGCACTCGCGCATGCGAGAACGTACTTTCAAAGCGCAAGCACGGAAAAAATCTCTGCTACGCTGCGGATTGTGGAAATGTTGGCATTTTCGCGCTCTCCGCAAAACGCGAAAATGTCAAAATATCGCAATTTCAGCGAGCGGAACGGAATTTGACGCCCACCCATAGTAATCTCACTATGTTGTGTGTAATTCTGCCAACCCGTAAAGTGTGTAAGTGAGGGAATTCGAGGTACGTTGAAATCTTTTATCTTAACTAGCTCAAGGCAGGAAGTCTATTGCACAGTGTCATTCAGGAAGGTAATTTGTTGTGGTATGAGGTATGGTCTAAATAAGGCCTCAGATCCCTGAACTTGCCAATCATCAGTCCCCCACACATATTTTGTGTCTTTTGTGTCCCTCCAAATATTGAAACTCTTTAAAGACAGTTGGGCAATAAAGGAAGTACAGTATATCTATTTTGTGTTGGTGAGCATATTTTTCTTTGCAGGTATAGGTGCAACCTTATAATAATAAGATGACAGGACTGAAGTGTTTAACCCAGAAAAATAAGCAAACCTTTGTGCAAATTTTTATGACCTACTTTATCGGTGATGTTGGGCAATGTTCCCATTGACGCTAAGTTTAAGTATTAGGCGGGATACTTGCTTCGTCAAAAAATGTGACCATAATGTTGGCAACAATACATGGTGTCACAATCAAATGTATCATCATACAATTCGGTCTTGGAAAATGCAGCAGATAAATAAATAGGACAGCATATTATTTACAGTTTCAAAATCCTAATCATCAGAGAAAGTACTGGCAGTGATTATATCAATTAAAGAGATTTTAAATAAGTGTGGTATTTTCAAACATTCAGTTGTACCATATACATCATATGAAACCCTATCCCACCTATCCCTTCAGGAACTGGAACTGCTGTAATGTTCTCAAAGGATAGGTCTCTTTGTTCACGATAAGATGATGTATGTGTCATGCGTCGTCTGAGAGAGTGTCCATTCAGGAGCAGGAAAAAGACAGTCACTACACCTATCCAAAGGACTAGAAAAAGTAGACCAATTGCAATCCAGGGCTGTAGCTAGGGAGATAAAAAGTAAGTTTTTTTGCAGCCAAAGGTAGAGATCATACATTTTTTCTTTGTAGGAAACAGAAGCTGGTGGTGTCTCATGTTCACTCAGATCCAGAGAAAAGGTATCAAAATCGATAAAGTAGCCAGATGCAGTTCGATCGATCTTTGGTAGCTCAGCAAGTTTTGTAGAACTGGCAGATTACTTGTTTCGATACATATTCACATAGATGTCGGTATTTGGCCAAATTGAGATCTGTGCTTCATTTGTGTTTTGTTGCTGTTCAATTTCCACGTTAAGAACTAAAGGTGTAACCCAATAAACGTCAAAGAACCTGGGTATACTGCTATAATAACAACAAATGGTCCCAACGTTTCTCCTTGGACAAGCCAAAGAGGTTGAGGATTTTCTAAATTAATTGGCTAAGTCACTCAAAGAATGTCTCAATACAGATTGTTGCACAGGAGAGTAATGAATGTTCTTCAATAGGCACCAAAAAAAAAAGAAACTACCACTGTATTTTCTTTAAAAGATTTTGTTTTCATATAATCTTTTGTTACGGAAGTGGTAAATTCATCACCATTTATAGCAGTATATCTATAGAAGGTCGCTCTGGAGAAAGGGTGCAGAGAAAAAGTGCTTATGTGTTAAGTGAATGAGAGAGAAATAATTCCAAGGGAGGCAATTTTAAAAGCACAATATCGCAATTTGCAAGAAACACCGGATGAGACGATGTTGGGAGAAGTACACAATTATATATGGGACTGTCTAGAAGAAAATTTTAGTTCTTCATTTTTAGTGTCCATTATTTGAAGATAGGGCGGCATTCTCAGAAATACATCATCCAATATTGGGGAGAAGGGGTACATGGAGTACAAGCCCTGGTTTGGGCTGTGTCACCGTTTTAACCCGACTAGATGCATAGAGGGTAACTTACAACCTGCGCTTGCGGGTCTTCATTAGGACAAAGGGGTACGAAGGAAACAAGCTGAGTGGAATAAAAACGGAATTAAAAACGGTATGTTGGTAAATGTTATTGGTGCCTGGGCTACTAACCCGTAACTGCCTAGTTATTGCAGGTCAGGTCATAGCTCCCATGGCTGGGTAGTCTGCAACAGCGGCAAAACACATACATGAAAGGATCATGCCATGCAGGTGCAGAAAATAAAAGGGTTTGCTGTAGAATAACAGAGTTTATTCCATTGTTAGTAACTCCACTCCGTATGTTATTAATCTTTCTGTCTGAATGGTAGCGAGAGGAGTTCTGCGACTACCCAGGAGCCCATGTGGCCTACTATTCAGTAGCGGCCACATAGTTTGGTTTGATCAGATCAATAAAGACAAATTTATTTTCTTTCTTTCCTGCAAGAGGCGGAAGAAGTACTGTTCTTGTTCCTTCCACAGCCAGGAAAAGTACAGGTGCCCAAGTAGATGGCCCAAGTTAATTGTTGTCTACAATCTTTTCTCTGACTAGGTCCCTGATCTTTGGGACTGAGGCAGGTGTTCCCCAATGGCGATGCATTTTATTTGGATGTATCATTGTAATGCACAGAATTTATTGAGTTTCTGTAAAACAGCCAAACGATCATTGAAATCAAATGCTTTTTTATCCGCCACTGTGCTGTCAGAATCGAAGTCGGGTACCCACATTCTAGTCCCAAACAGGACTTTGTATGGAGTACTGCATCTTAGGGAACTTCTTTGCATGTTATTAAGTGCCCTCTGGACCCTGTAGAGGTGATTGACTGAACTGCTACCAGAACCTAATACCGCGGCTGTTAAGGATTGCTTTAAGTCCTGGTTTTTCCTCTCCACAATCAAATTTCCTCTGGGGTGATACAGAGAGGAGTACTGCTGCAAGAATTAAGCCTAATTTGCGGTCCATGTTTGGTAGTACTCTATCCCCCACTCCTGGATCTTGAGCATGGAGAATATTTTGTGCATCTAACATGTAGGAGGACTTGAGTGGAAACCCTTTTGGTAAGGCTGAGCTGTTATTACACATAGCGTTGACAGCTACCTTTATCTCTCTGTCTATTCTTGTGCTAGAACGAGTCATTGCAGCAAAGGCAGCAGTTCTCACTGTCGCCTTGGCAGCCTCATCTGAATTCCCTTCAACATGGACTCCAACACACTGATTACTCAGCGTATGAATCACTTGAGCCTGTGGCAAGCCTTTTTTCAGCTCTGCCCCTTGAACCCAAAGCAACTTGTGCTTTATTGTGCAACCTTTTGAATCTCTTAACCCATTCTGGCCCCAAAAGTGAAGATATATATTTTATGAATGGACACAGTAAAATCAATTGCATACAATTAGTATGGGAAATTCCCGATCCTATTTTTTAGTGACAGCTTTTAGTTCTGCCTGCTGTGCAATCTCCTAGAGACTGCATTTGCATGTTGCTAAGATAGAACTCACTGTCTCGCATACGTCTCTTCCCAATTGCAAATACGGAGCTGTATTGCTCTTTACTTCCTATGAGTGGCTGGCCAGATCCGTCACTGTAAATTATGTATTCATACTGATCTAGAGGCATTATTTAATTCAGGACACAGTATACTTTTTTGTACTGCAGGAATGCTTGTGTTTTTAATGTAGAATCAAATTGTTAGTCTACATCCGTTGCAGTGAGAGAACCAGCCCATCTTATCCATTGTGGATGTAGTGCTTTTGCTTTTGGAACGCCTGCTTTTGTCACAGTCTCTAAGGTTGGTCACGACAATTTTGTGTTTCCCCTTGAGCTAGTGGTCTTTCTCTCACTACAGCAGTCTGTACTGCTGTCAGCATTTTTCCATGGATGCAAAATGCATTGCAGCCTTTGTCTACAAATGTGATTTGTACGCAATTGTTATTGGTACCGTTTTACCTTAATTGACGGTTAGGTACGTGTATCCTGATTGACCCGCTATTACACGGATTACCAAATTCGTGCTGTTAACTCGTGTATGCAAGTCTTTGGATTCTTTCATGTCAGATTGTAAGGAACAGAGAATTTCTGTATGCTCCTGTGCCCAATGTCAGACTGGGAAATCAGATCTAATTCAGTTGTAGAAAGGTTTTAAATTTTCTATGTAATCCACAATGTATGTTCTGTCAAAATTTGGGAATCCTAAAATGGACTGTAAGTTTTTCAGTCTTTACAGGTTGGAGCAGTGCACATTCTTCTATAAAGTTAGCTGCTAGGCTTTTTGATTTCACTTGAGAGCTCATATCCTAATAATAGAGCATTGAAGTGGGCAATTTTTGATTTTCTAAAGTTAAATTTGTAGCCCCCAAAGGCGACCCCAGAAATATGTTGCTCGCCCTGTTCATATGATCCAATAATTCATTGTTCATCAGATAAATGTTATCTACATAGGACAATGCCTCCTCATCAACATTTTCAAGTAACTCTTGTTGAGAACAACCCAGACCTATTCTAATACCGTTTAGGCAGTCTACAGAATTGGTGCTGAGGGCCGAAAATGCTGTCAACTATCTACTTTCAGGTGCTATATTTTGGCAAAATAATCCATTTGAGATATCTAGTGTTGTTTAGTATTTCTTCCTCAAAATGTTATTTATTAATGCGGCACTGTGTGCATTTTGTATTGCAAATGTTTTTGTGCATTTGTTCAAATGCCTGTTGTTGAAAACTAGATGGTTTGAATTATCAGATTTCCTTACAAGAAATAAAGGATTATTCTTGGAGGAAGTACAATTCTTGATTACACCCTGGTACTCAAGTTGATCTTTGCATCATGTTTTATTGGGTACTGCTTTTTTGGAGTTGGATTTGTTTTTACTGGTATTTCATGGCGAGGTGACTCAGCATCCCACCTACACCTGTGCAGAATAATGCGGCAGCTAGCGCAACTTCCCACTCCTTCACGTGTGTGTGTTTGCTGTGATATTGGAACAAGGTCGGAGAAGGCTGGTAATATTACGACTTCTCCTTTTGGGCAATATATAACAAACTCTGGTGGCCAATCTTTTTCAGCCAAATGGATATTGTATCCAAAAGTCAGCTTCTCCTAGAAGAGACCTTTCACTTTTCTGGATATGTCCCCCTCCATTTGGAGTGTTATTTCATATAACTGATGCAGGACACCTTCCCTAGAATCAGGTGTTTCCACTGTGATATATTCATTCAACACTAATGTTACCAGAAATTCCATTAGGTTCTGGTGAACGTTTGTTACTTCTGCTGCGCTGTCTAGGATCGTCAGAGTCAGTTCCCCATTCAAAGGTTGAGTCCTCAGTTGTCTGGGCATTTCTTATTTTAAGGGCAGCTACCTTTTCTTTTTAAATTGATGTTTACATTTGGGTTTATCTTCTATTTGGATAATGTAGTCTGAAGGGTATCTTTTGGCTTGACTTGCTCTTCTGATCTGCGTTCTGACCGTCCTTCCCTCTAAGGGTTTTTGAATTTACCCTGAAAGGAACGAGCGGAATGTGTATCAGTATGCTGATACCTTTCAGGTTTTTTGTTATTATCACAATTTCTGAGGTTATATTTCCTGTTGAGGAGACACCGCCCTGTGATTGAAATGCAATCAGCTTGTTTTTGATTGTTTATCCCATTTCTTTTTTAGAGGAATTTGGTGCTTGCTTTTAGTTTTCCATTTCAGGATTAGCCATTAATTGTAGTTTTACTGGTCCAGCTCCCAAATTATCTCTACCTAGTGAAGCACAGGTCTCTTCAATATTTTAGGTAATTCCCGCTCCTGCTGTGCAGAAGTGCATTCCCAGCTGCCTCCCATTTTATGTTAGTTAATATAATTGCTGCTACCTGGGCAGTATTACAAATCAAATTCACCCCTAAGTCCATGGCATGTTCTGCCCCTTACTCATTCTGTATTTCTTTCAATAATCCTGGTATGACTGTTATGGAGGGGGTACCATATGTTCCGGTATATACAGCAGCTAAAACTGTACGCAATGTGGTACAATTCTCTATCGGGGGAGCTATTCCCATTGGCTAGCAGATTGTCAGTATTCTGTGTTTTTCTTGTGGACCCGTGTGTGGAAACACTGCATCAAGCTAGGCTATTTTCTGTGCTGTCCAAAATGGAATTTGCTCACGTTTAATGGGCTATCTTCCCATAATTGCATGCAGCGTTTTTGGGGTGATGTTAGTTGCGGTCCCTTGTAATTGACAGAATTGAGTGACCATTGTAGATTGGAGTGTGAGAGCTTGCAAAAAGAACTGTGTAAGATTTCTGTACAATTTTTATTATTTCTTTGTTAAGTGGACATGAGTCTGCTGCTGGCAATGTCTCAATCTCTGGATGCGGTGTGTAAGCAGCTAGAACCGGCCAAGTTGCTCCGTCTCTCCTGAGCAGACCGAGTCTTACTTTATCTGTGGTATGGGGAGGGCACCATTAAAGCAATTTATATGTGCTTGGTAAGTTAACAGGACTTCTATGTCCTCGTATGGAGAATATTCTTCAGGCCGTTCATCTGAAGTAGAAGTATGAAATGCATGTGTGCATGCATCTGCAGGTGGAAACTTAACCCATGAATAGAACACCTCTGTTCTGCATGCTTCGTGTGCCTAAATCATGAAGGTAACAGCACCACCTAATGCTGGTACTTCAAAATCTGCTAATTTTGAAGTGAGTGCATTTCTGCAATTTTCTGAAATGTTCAGAGCACCTTCCTGCTCTTCTTCCCCTGTATTTGCAGCACCATCCTGGACAGACATTATGAAAGGAATTACAAGGAAATAGAGATAAGGTTTATGCACAATGTAGGGAACAAGAATCCTTCAAGCTTAACCTATGCCCAATATTATTATTATTATTATTATTTTTTTTTAAACATAGGATATACCTACTCAGCTGTGGCAGATTTTTCCCTTCCCACTCCAGATGTCTCTGGGTGTATGTGAGTAGGGGTCTCTGAAAAAGCAGGACTGAACTACTCAGATTTGACCAATAAGAAAGAACCAAACCAACGTCAGTGGCACCATGTTGTGTAATTCCTAAGTATGGGCGAAATTTGCGAATTCGCGGTCTGCGAATTCGTGCGAAATTGCAAAAAAAGTCAGAGAGTTCGCGAATTTTCCCGCGAACTCGCGGATTTTTGTGCCATTTGCACAAATATGTGACCACGTGTACCTGTAACTTTGCCAGCGTGCCAAAAGGTGCCGAGGTCCCTTGAGTGAGCTGGCCATTATAGTGGGGATGGGCGGGAAGACGTTTCATACCGCTAGTGTGTGGTGGATGGGGCCAAACGGGCGGGGTTTCTATGCGAGTTCACATGCATCTTGTTTATAAAGGGTCAGAGACCGAGCAGAGCAGCAGATGAGGAGAAAGCAGCCTCCTGGTCACAGGAGCTACACGGGGATGACGCTCAGGAAACTCATGGATGCAAAAATACGTTTGGCACAGGACCCCAGAATCCTTCAGATGTCCAAGATAGCTCTGCTGCGCATGTTGGTACAAAGCCATTCTGATCCTGCTCAATGGGTTCAGGCGCAAGCAGCTGCTGCTGCTGGACAATGTCCCATCTCATACTAAACTGCCCCGTACAGGCATATGCTGGCGCTGGGCAGAAGGGTGCAGTGGCATGCGGGTGCTCCAAGCCTGGTACATGCGCATACCGGTGGAAGGGGGGACACGTGTTTATTGGTGCTGTGTAGCAAGTTATGACATTACATTTTGACTGCACCAGATGGTGGTACCACCTACACGGATAAGGAGCATCCAGGCACCAGACTTCATGGTGCAAGAGCATAATGGTGCTGTGCGGTACGGGTATATATGTACTGGGGGCAGGGGGACACTTAGTACAATGTGTGCTCACACCCAGAGGGCTCCCAGGCAATTGAGCACGAATGATTTTCACACTGAGAGGGCTCCGGGGCAGTTCAACAGCACGGGGGCTCACACCCACTGGGCCCCGGGGCAGTTCAGTAGTGCGTGGGCTCACAACCCCTGGGCAACTCAGCAGCGCAGGGGCTCACACCCACAGAGCTCCCGGGCAGTTTAGCAGCGCCACCCTCTGGTTCATCACTACCACCCTCTGGTTTGTAACTGCCACCCTCTGGTTCACCACTGCCACCCTCTGGTTCATCACTGCCACCCTCTGGTTCACCACTGCCACCCTCTGGTTCATCACTGCCACCCTCTGGTTCACCACTGCCACCCTCTGGTTCATCACAGCACCCTCTGGTTCACCACTGTTATGTTATGTTATGTTAAAAGCATTTATACCGCGCACGGTCACCAAAAGGTTTCATGGCGCTCAAGACAAATGCGGGAGAGACAGTGCTGTGGAGGGCTCAGTAGGCTAGCTTGAAAAAGTGGGTTTTGAGTAATTTACGAAAACAATTATACTGAGGGCAGAGTCTAAAACAGGAGGGAAGGGAGTTCCACAAGGTAGGGGCCAAAAAGGAAAAACAGGAACCACCATGCTTTTTCCTTTTGTACCTAGGGATCGTCAGCAGGTTATGAGAAGTGGATCGGAGTGCTCTAGATGGAGTATAGTGCTGGAGGCTGGAGATAATGAAAGCAGGTGCTTGGCCTGTGAGGGCTTTGAACACCAGACAGCAATCTGTTCAACAAGGGTGAAATGTGTTGGTGTTTCGGGAGATGGAATACCAGTCTAGCCGCCTGATTTTGCACCAGCTTTAGCCAGTGAAGATGATGGGCCGGAATACCTACGTAGAGGGAGTTGGCATAGTCAATGCGTGAAGTCACCAAGGCCATGATAACCAGAATAAGTGCTTCAGTGGTAAGGAACCTGCGGATTTTGCAGATCCTGCGAAGGTGGAAAAAGCAGGATGATGTTACTGCATTAATTTAAGGTCTCATAGACAGATAATTTGAAATGATGACCCCAAGGCTCTTTACCGACTTGACAGGGCAAGGTGGAGGCCCAAGGGAGGGGGGCCAGAAGCTAGAGTTCCAGGGATTGGCTGGCCCACCCAACAGTACCAACTCCGTCTTATTAGGGTTAAGCTTCAGCTGGCTATACTGCATCCACTCTGAGATCTCCAGCATGGTTGATTGAAAGTTGGAACAAGAAGAAGGGGATGAATCCACGGGGAAGATCAATTGGAGATCGTCCGCGTAGTTCAGAATAGTGACAGGGGCGTGACGGAGGGAAACCAAAAGGGGTTGCATGTAGAGATTAAATAAAAGAGGGGAGAGAGCGGAACCCTGAGGGACACCACAAACTAAGGAAGTGAGGGGGGCAGAAAAGTTAGACAAGTGAACTGCCTGAGAGCGCTGATGGAGAAAAGATCTAATCCAGGCAAGAGCCAGACCCTGGATGCCGGCATTGTTGACACGGTCGATCAAGATAGCATGATCGACCGTGTCAAATGGAGCCGACAGATCCAGTAAAACAAGGGCCTGGCCGATATTCTTATCGGCACCCTGTCTCAACACATCCATCACCGCTACGATTACTGTTTCGGTGGAGTGAGCTGGACGAAAGCCAGCTTGATGACTCTCCAAAAAGGAAGAGCTCTCGATGAATGAGCTGAGACAACGGGTGACATAGGCCTCTAGGATTTTCCCCAAATAGGGGAGGAGAGAAATAGATCTAAAATTACTCATGACAGACGGATCGGCCCTTGGCTTTTTTAGAATGGGGACAACCACCGCCTGTTTAAAGGATTCAGGGACCATGCCGGTAGCAAGTGATTTATTGAGTAATGACAGCGGAGGGTCAGGACAAGCCAAAGAAAAAACCCCTAAGGATTTGGGGGGGGGCAGGGATCATTGGGAGATCCAGAACTCACAGAATGTAACAGTGAGATAAAATCCATCCGAGAGATGGGAGGAAAAGCCTTTAGTCGGCAGGGGTTCATAGGAGGTTGGGGTGGGGGGGTGGGTGATGAAAAAGGAGGGATGTTCTTTTTGATGGTAACAATTTTATCCAGAAAGTACGAGTTCAGAGAATCGCACAAGCCCTGAGAGGGTAAGGGTTGTGCGGTGACACGGTCTGGCAGGGTAAGCTCCTCAACTATGGAAAAAATTTCCCTGGACTTGGACGCGGAAACGATAATTTTTGGGGAGAAATAGGAGGATTTTGCTGAGAGGATAGATTTTTTATATTGTTTCAGTAGATCCACATATTCAGACTTGGCTTGAGAGTCATAATTACGCCGCAAGCGGCGCTCAGCTTGGCGAAGGGACAGCTTGTCAGATTTTAGTTGGTCAGTAAACCAGCGCTGAGCGTCGTGGGGACGTTTACTTGTAATGATTTTATGTGGGGCTACTGTATTACTTGCGGATGTCAGCCAATGATCAAGGGAGCTAACCTGGTCAATCAGCAAGCTCTGTTCCCCAGGGGCAGTGGAAGTCAGAATGGTATGAAACTCCGTAAGGACGGCATGCTTCCAATTACGGGCAGTGAAATTGGAAATGGGGGTCGGACGGGCAACCAAAACGAGATTAACAGAAAAAGAAATGAAAAAGTGATCAGACCAAGAACAGGGATACACTGAGGGGGGGGATATCTCAAGGTTAGCTGTCCAGACTTGGTCTAAAATGTGACCTTTACAGTGAGGGGCAGTCGTGATATGCTGACTACAATTTAAACTCACTAAAAGGTCAGTAAAGTCGACAGAAGAGCTACTCTCCCGGGAATCGGAGGGCCAGTAATTAAAGTCGCCAACGATAAGAATTTTGGCGGAGTTAAGAACTAGACCAGATACCAAGTCACCAAACTGATGAGAGAAAAGAGGCATACAGTCAGGGGGTCGATAGACCAAAACACAAACAAAAGAAAACCTGGGGGAGGATAATTTAAACGTAAGACAGTCAGTGTTGGGAAGGGAAGACGTTTCTAACATGGTAAACTTATGCTGAGAGTGAATAATAGCTGCAACTCCTCCACCAGCTCTCCCACTGGCCCTGTTTGATTGTAAAATATAGTACCCAGAAGGGATGGCTGCCAAGATGTCTGGGGCAGAATCTTCCGTCAACCAAGTTTCGGAAAGAAGTAGCACATCAATTTTGCCACTGCCACCCTCTGGTTCATCACTGTCACCCTCTGGTTCATCACTGCCACCCTCTGGTTCATCACTGCAACCCTCTGGTTCCCCACTGCCACCCTCTGGTTCATCACTGTCACCCTCTGGTTCATCACTGCCACCCTCTGGTTCACCACTGCCACCCTCTGGTTCACCACTGCCACCCTCTGGTTCATCATTGCCACCCTCTGGTTCATCACTGTCACCCTCTGGTTCACCACTGCCACCCTCTGGTTCACCCCTGCCACCATCTGGTTCATCACTGCCACCCTCTGGTTCATCACTGTCACCCTCTGGTTCACCACTGCCACCCTCTGGTTCATCACTGCCACCCTCTGGTTCACCACTGCCACCCTCTGGTTCATCACTGTCATCCTCTGGTTCACCACTGCCACCCTCTGGTTCATCACTGCCACCCTCTGGTTCACCACTGCCACCCTCTGGTTCATTACTGTCACCCTCTGGTTCATCACTGCCACCCTCTGGTTCATCACAGCACCCTCTGGTTCACCACTGCCACCCTCTGGTTCACCACTGACACCCTCTGGTTCACCACTGCCACCCTCTGGTTCATCACTGCCACCCTCTGGATCACCACTGCCACCCTCTGGTTCATCACTGTCACCCTCTGGTTCATCACTGCCACCCTCTGGTTCATCACTGCCACCCTCTGGTTCATCACAGCACCCTCTGGTTCACCACTGCCACTCTCTGGTTCACCACTGCCACCCTCTGGTTCATCACAGTACCCTCTGGTTCACAACTGCACCTTCTGGTTCATCACAGCACCCTCTGGTTCACCACTGTGCAATATGGGGAGAAAGCACACCTGCCCATCCTCAACCGGGGGCTGGTTAATGTGTTACTGAATTTGAGCTTCAAGTCCGGCACCTGCTTCCTTATCTGTAAGTGCTTCCTGTTGTGGTTTCATTTTTGTGACAGCATGGAGCATTGTGCCATACTTGTAACTATTCTCTGACCCTCGAGGGTCAAAGCAGGGTCAGAGAATAGTTGCAAGTTGGCAACAACTCTGGAGGCGCAGCTCAGGAAGCACTTACAGGGTTACAGCAGGTGCCCAAGTTGAAGTTAATTTCTTTGTAACCATTTTGTAAATGGTTACAAAGAAATTAGCTTCAACTTGGGCACCTGCTGTAACCCTGTAAGTGCTTCATGTACTTCCGTTTTTGAAAATCCGTCCCCAACGAGATTTCGCGGATTTTTCTGCAATTTCGCGAGATTCGCTGACCGCAAAAATGGCAGAAAATCCGCAAATTCCGCGAACGGAACGGATTTTACGCCCATGCTTAGTAATTCCTACAAATCTATAGAGGATCTGCGTGTTTAGATGACATAAACTAAGGGATTGGTGTCCAGACACCCCTAAAGGATATGTTAGTCTGTAGACCATCTAGCTCACAATGCCACCATAAGCTCCACAAAGTTACCAAGGAGCGAATAGTTTCTGGCAACCATCGGACATGATAACCCTGACCATGGAAAAAGTGTAATAATTTTTGCTCAGTCATCTTGGTCACTCGCTCTCAGAGAGATATACAGAATAAACGGTGGGGACATTTTCGATAAGCATTTATTGAACCAGTGTCTAGTATAAAATACATCTGCTGCAACAACCATTAGACAGAAACAGATGTATACGGTTATAAGGTCCAACAGAGTAAATAATAGG
The DNA here is from genome assembly GCF_964261635.1 of Lissotriton helveticus. Classification (NCBI taxonomy): domain Eukaryota; kingdom Metazoa; phylum Chordata; class Amphibia; order Caudata; family Salamandridae; genus Lissotriton; species Lissotriton helveticus. The sequence continues at coordinate 1,436,084,815 of NC_136068.1, forward strand.
TAGAATTCTACTATTGTGCTAAAACAATTAGTATATGCAGTCATATAGATACATGGCCGTAATCATGAGTACTATTAAGATGCAAACCATAACTAAATGTACATAGCATGTACGTATGTATATAGTCAAGAATCCCCCTAGGAAAGAGCCAACCCAATTACCTGATAGGAGAGAATGAAGGACTGAGTCTTGGTCTTGAGATGGACACCCCGCAAGGCATGTCAGACCACCGAATGCTGGAGCGTCTGCGTGCGGAAACTTCAGCGACTCGTGTCCGCATGGAAGCTTCTCCTCTGGTTTGCCTAGTGAAGATGTGGTACTTATATACCAAAAGGTACCCTCAGGGATTCTACCTAGATGTGTCATGGTACTGTGGGCCTGTTGTCCAAGTATGACAATAGCGGTGACTTTTGTACAGAGTTATGATGCAGAAGATGGTAATCCTGCTGTGATACTAAAAATCCTCATGCATAATAAATAAGGCTAGTTTTTGAAGTAAAACCATACAACATTTATTCAGCATCTACCTAGGTAAAAGGTCAGCGCCAGGGTCGTCATATAGAGCAAGGTAGGACAAATGTAGGCAAAAGGTCGTGCAACTGCATATTGAGGTACATTGGGGCTCATTGGGGCTCATAACACCAGGAGGGACCTTGGGGGCCTTCAGGCTTCCCCCATGGTCCCCAACAGAGTGGGTACCCTGGGTGGGACCAAGGCACCCAAAAGTGAGGCCGGGCACTGCAGGATGGGGTCCCAAGAACCGAAATCTACTAAGGAGAGGGACACTCAGCACCCCTCCCTTTTAGTTTAAGAAAATAAAAATGTAAAAATCCGGGCCCCAGAGGATACGGTCCCCAGGGCCAACATTGGCTTGGGGTGGGGAGCTGTGTGGCCACCCTCCCCTATTATAAATAGGCCTGGCCCCAGTGGATACGGTCCCTGGGGCTAAAATTGGCCCAGGGAAGGAGGGCCGCGTGGCCTCCCTCCCAGAGAGAATACAAAATAAAGACATTTAAAAAAATACCCGTAGCCCATGCCCCCTTTCCTCACTACTCTATGAATGCACCTACTAATGCACTGTTGGTTGGAGGAGGAATTCCTCCTGGCTGCTGATGGTCCTTGGGGCTAACAAGACGTCCTGTTACCTCCAGTAAGTGCCACACAGTGGGGTTGCTGAAAGGTCTTCGGGGCTCAAGCCCCCTTTCTCCAGCACTCTGCAAATGCACATCCTGGTGCACTACTGGTTGGGGGGGTGAAGTCCCCTTGCCTCCTGAGGGACTATGGGGGCAGAAACCCCTCCTGCTACTTCCAGTAAGTCCTGCACAGCAGGATTGCTGAGAGGTGGTTGGAGGCCATGCCTTCTTTTTCCACCACTCTACAAGCGCACCTTCTGGCACACTACTAGTTGGGGAATGAAGTCCACTTGATTGCTGATGGTGTTTGGGGGCCAACAGGGTCTCCTGTTACCCCTGGTAAGTCCCAAACAGCAAGATTGCTGAGAGGACGGCTGAAGCCATGCCCCCTTTCTCAACCACTCTGCAAAAGCACCTCCTGGCGCACTGCTGGTTGGGAAATTAGGTCCCCTTGGCTACGGAGGGTCCTTGGGGGCCAACTACCTCTCCTGTTGCTTCCAGAAAGTCCCACACAGTGGGATTCCTGCGAGGTCTTCAAAGGCCAGACCCCCTTTCTACATTACTCTGCAAACACCCCTCCTGGTGCACTGCTGGTTGGGGGATGAAGTCCCCTTTGCTTCTGAGGGTCCTTGGGGGCTAACTACCCCTCTTGGTAATCCAGTAAATCACAGAGAAAGGATTGCTGAGAGGTTGTCGGACTCAAGGCCCCCTTTTTTGACCACTCTGTAAATGCCCCTCCTGGTGAACTGCTGGTTGGGGTATGAAGTCCCCTTGGATGCTGAGGGTCCTTTGTGCCAGGGACCCCTCTATTACCTCCAGTAAGACCCTGACAGCGGGATTGCCAAGAGCTGGTTAGAGGCTCCGGTCCTTTCTCCACCACTTTGTAAATGCGGCTATTACTTAATAAAACTGAAATTCACTGAAAGAAAGAAAGGTTATAGGGACATTGTAGTTAGGAATTAGCATTTAAAAAACCTTAGAAATTCACTGAAAAAACAAAAAGTTACAGGGATGTTACAGTTAGGCTCAGATTTCACTCACATGAAAGCTGAGCTAAATATGACTCGCGCCCTGCTTATGCCCTCATTCCCTCATATGACTCATGACATGGTTGGTGACATCACTGGCTAATTTTGAACCACGCATGAGGAGTCGCAGCTCCATTGGAGGGCTCAGCGTGGCCCCTTATATAAAGTTGCAGTGGAGCTGCGATTCGCACCAAAATCAATAAATAAATATACATGCAAACACTCACTCATACATTAATACATTAATACATACCCTCAGACTCACACAGACAGTCACACATCCATTCACAGACACATACACCCAAGCATAGACCCATTGAGAGACTCACACACCCACTCAGAGAACCACTGAGGCATTCACTCCTTCACTCAGAGACCCACTCACAGAACCACTCAGACACTCAAGCACTCACATACAAGTCTAATAAGAGAGATACAGGCACCCACTCACAGACCCACTCAGAGATACGCACCCACCCATAGACCCACTCAGACACTCATACACCCACTCACAGACCCACTCAAAAATTCAGACACCCACTCGCAGACCCATTCAAAGATTTACCCACACACTCATGGACCAATTTAGACACTCCTGTACCATTCTCACAGACCCTCTTAGAGTATCATGCACCCACTCACACACCACTCTGAGACTCACAGACCGACTCCTGAATCACTCAGACAGTTACTCACCCACTCACAGACCTACTCACAGGCTTATCTAACAACTCAAAGACCCACTGAAATACTCACGTATTCTCTAACAGATGCACTCAGTGACTCATGCAGCCACTCACTGACCTACTCAAAGACTCATGTACTCACTCACAGACTCATATACCTACTCATAGATCAACCTAAAAACGTTTACACCCGCTCACAGACCTACTCAGATACTAAAGTACCCACTCAAATACCCACTCAGACACTGATGCAGACACTCACAGACCAACTCAGACACTCTACCACCCACTCACAGACTCACTCAGAGACTCATGCACCCACTCACAGATCCACACAGACACTTACATATGTACTCACAGACTCACTCAGAGACTCACACATCCACTTACAAGGCCACTCAGAGGCTCATATATCCCCGCAGATATCCACTCACAGATTCATGCACTCACTCATAGACCCACTCAGACAGTCATTCACCCACTCAGAGCCCCACTCAGAGAAAAAATAACTCATAATCAGTCACTTATACAGTTAGTCACAAACCCACAAAATCGTCCTTACAGGCACTCATACACCCACTGATTCATCCAGACACCTTGGTGTATATATTTACCACTCATAAATGTTTTAGAAACACTCACAGTAACCGGATGATGTCATCAGTGATGTCACTGACCATGTCATGAGGGATGTAATATGTGAGTTCATAAGCAGTGCATTGCGGGTGCATGAGTAATAGTGAGCTCAGCGAACTATAACTGCTGAGTTTCTCTGGTTTTGTATGAGTGAAAAGTCAGCCTAACTATAATGTCCCTGTAACCTTTGTTTTTTTTCCAGTGAATTTCTAAGGCTTTTAAATGCTAAATCGTCACTATAACTTCCCTGTAACCTTTGTTTTTTTCAGTGAAGTACTAAGGTTTTTCAAATTCTATTTCCCAAATATAATGTCCAATTTTTAAGGTAGGTAAATTGCATTTTCTATATAAAATGACTCGATAAGTGGTATTTTATAAGCTTGTATTTTCATCAGTAGATTAATAAGCACTTTTCTTTATTCATTATATTTATTATATTCGTACCAACATTGCAAAAGGCCCAGTTTTTGAGGAAGTCTTAAATATATATAAACAGACTTTACTTAATAGCAGACACTTGTTGCTTATTAATGTAGAGTTTATATGTGATTTTGTATGATGGTTTCGTGAAAAAACATCTTCAATGTGATGTTTTATATATCCGCAGTGACTTATTGGACCTCAGCATCGCCGGTAGTCATGAAGTATGCGTGTTTTTCAGTGGAGGGCAGAGCTGGCATAGTGCCTCTGTGTGGAGTTCCGCTGAGTTAAAAAAAACTCCACTCCGTTCTGCACCGCTCCCTCCCCCTCCCAAATTAATTTTTAAAAGTAGGCACTTAACTTCGTGACTGCCTCCTCCTCTGCCTGGCCGCTCTTCTTCCTGCTCCTTGCCATCCTTCTTCTATGAAAAAACTCCTACGTTGTACGTCTTGCTCGGAGTTACTCGCACGGGGTTAGTGTTTTTCAAAACTCGGGGACACATACTTGGACATATTTTCATTAATATTTGACACATGTTGTATATTGTTATACTCGGTAAACCTATAGCGATGACGTTGGTAACCGCAATTAACGTGTGTTTTTGGTAAAGTGTATAATATATATTTATACATATTATATGGTATGATACTCATTTAGGTTTATTATCAGACGATTGATATTAATGTTTGACTGCTTATTTTCAAACAAAATATTATTCTGTTCCATTTCTGGTCTTCTCGATGACTCAGATCGTCGTGAAGAATATGTGATCAGGAAACAAAGATATATGATTTGATGATACACTTTTCAACTATAACATTTGGTAGACACCCATACACCTTTCTGCTTCATTCTTTGAGAGCACTTCAGTGAGAGATTGTGTCAGGAATTTTCTGGACAAATGTTAACAACTTTATTAAAGAAATGGCAGCTCAAACAACAGAACAACAACCGGGGGAACACCAACAACAACAGGAAAACCAGAATGTCCAGGAACTGCTTTCTGAAGATTCTGAAGATAAGGGGCCTCCAAAGACAAAAAGCAGCATTCCATGGGAGTTCTTCACAATTCCTTCTAGAGAATCCAAAACTGTGGCCAAAATTGTGCAATGCACTATTTGTGAGAAGTTGTCAAGAGGTACAAATAAAAAATACTTCAAAACTTATCACAACCAATTAAAAGCTGCGAGAAACAACAAGAGGCTGATTGTCCATTTACACTTTTAGCGAGTGCATCAACACCTGGACATAGAGTGCCTTCTGAAGTTCAACAATAGTCTCAAGATATCGCACCTGAGTGCAGCCGGATGGCCACTTATTGTATTGACAGTGGAGTTGTGGTTAGAGCTTGTGAGCAGAGCATAACAACTTTTTATAACAGTTACAAGACTCACAATTGTTGATTTTGTCTTTGGGTCCTTGCAGTATTCTCATGTTTTTGAGGGCTTCTTCATGTGTGCTTCGAAAAAGAAAAAGAAATTAATACGTTGAAAAATCACAAAAAAACTTCCCAAAAAAACGGAATAGATCCATGTGTGTGTAGGTATGTGTACAATGTTTGCAATAGTGAATGACTGGATAAGTGGCATATTGAAAAATTCATGAATGCAAGAGTGGTAAATGGGTAATAGAGTGAGTGCATGGATCGCGCCTGAGTAAATAGATGAGTGCATGGGTAGTGCCTAAGTGAACAGGTGAGTGCATGGGTAGTGCCCGAGTGATTGGATATGTGCATGGTTACTGTCGGAGTGATTGCATAGTGCATGGGTAGTACCTTAGTGAATGGATGAATTCAAGGGTAGTGCCTGGGTGTTTAGATGAGTGCATGGGTAGTACCTGAGTATTTGGATTTGGGCACAGTTAGTGCTTGGGTCATTGGATGAGTGTATGGGTAGTGCATGAGTGAATGGATGAGTGCAAGGCTAGAGCCTGAGTATTGGATATGTGAATGGGTAGTGCCTGGGTGAATGGATGAGTACATAGATAGTGCCTGAGTGAATGAAGGAGTGCATGGGTTTGTGCCTGCATGAATGAATGAGTGCAACGTTAGTGTCTGGGTGACAATTGGATGAGTGCATGAGTAGTGCCTGGATGCTTGGATGAGTGCAAGGGTAGTGCCTCTGTAAATTAATGAGTGCATGGGTACTGCTTGGGTGATTGGATTATTGTATGGGTAGTGCCTGGTTGATAGTATGTGTGCTTGGGTAGCACCTGGGTGACTTGATGAGTGCATAAGTAGTGATTCATTGAATGGATTACTGCAAGCTCATTGCCTGGGTGATTGGATGAGTGTATGCATAGTGCATGGCTGACTGGGTGAGCCATGCACTGTTTGGGTACTGTTAGGGTAATTGGATGAGTGCATAGGTACTGCCTGAGTGAATGGATGAGTGCATGAGTAAGGGCTGGATGAATGAATGAGTACATTGGTAGTGCCTGGGTGATTGGGTATGTGCATGATTAGTGCCTGGGTGAATTGATGAGTGCATGAGTGAATGCAAGGGTAGTGCCTAAGTAAATGAATAAGTGTAAGGGTAATGCCTGGGTGATTGGGTGAGTATAACAAAATACCTGGGCAACTGGAAAAGTGTAAGGGTAATACCTGCACTATAGGGTGAGTGCATGGATAGGGCCTGTGTGATTGGGTGAGTGCATGGATAGTGCTTGGGTGATTTGAATCAGAGCATGGGTAGTGCCTGGGTGACTGGATGAGTGCAAGAGTAGAGCCTTGGTGATTGGATGAGTGCAAGGGCAGTGCCTGAGTGATTACATGAGTGCAAGAGTAGTGTTTGGGTAAGTGGATTAGTGAAAGAGTAATGCAAGGGTGATTGAATGAGTGCTAAGGTAGTACATAAGTGATTAGATGAGGGCATGCATTGTGTGTGGGTGATTGCATAGTGCATGGGTAGCACCTTGGTGATTGGATGAGTGCCTGAGTAGTGGTTGGGAGAGTAGATGAATTCAAGTGTAGTCCCTGAGTGATTGAATGACTATTTAGGTTGTGGCTGGGTGATTGGAAGAGTGCAACGGTTGTGCCTGGAAGATGGGATGAGTACATGAGTAGTAACTCAATGAATTCATCACTAGATTAGTGATTTGACAAGTGCCGAAATAAAGACTTATTTGAATTTGAATTTGATTTGACATGCATAATATATCACGACCTCCAAGCAACATGAAAAAATAGAAACTGATAAAAATGTATTAGAATTTCATTTGGAACATTCGGCCACCAAAAAATATACAAAGGTTTTTAACTAAAATTTTAACTCAACATAGACAAATGTTTTACTTGTTTCCCCCTTTTTTCAGCTTTCATTCTTGTTCACTTTAAACAGTGCTTTGTATGAAGACTCAGCATTAAACAATGGGAGAAATGGCTTGGTGATTGGGTGAGTACACAGATAGGGTCTGGGTGATTGAGTGAAGGTATCGATATTGTCGGTGTGATTGGGTGAGTGCATGGATAGTGCCTGGGTGATTTCATGAGTGCAAAGGGTACTGCCTGGTGATGAGTGCATGGGCACTGCCTCGGTGATTGGATGAGTGCATACTTAGTGTTTTATTGTTTGCATAGTACATGGGTAGTGCCTGGGTGGTTGGATTAGTGTCTGAGTAGTGGCTGGGAGATTAGGTTAATTTAATTGTAGTACCTGAGTAATTGAATGACTGCTTAGGTTGTGGCTGGGTGACTGGACTAGTGCAACTTTTGTGCATGGGAGATGGGATGAAACATGAGTAGTAACTTTATTTCAAATATTAGGCAACCAAACAAACTATAATACATTTTTAGTAAAACTTTAATTCCACATAGACAAATGTTTTACTGTTTTTCCTGTTTTCAGCCTGCATACTTGTTCACTTTCAACAGTGCTTTGTATGAAGACTCATCATGAAACAGTGGGAAAAAAAATCAATTGTAGATCATTATAACTATGTCATACTGTTCACTGCACTCAGTAAAAGTGTTTTAATACTGGCTTGCTGATAGCTTACTACCTTAATTAAAACAACTATATAGTAAAATTGTTACTGAGATTATTGTGTCTGGTACACAATGTCCAACAATTATGGTGAAGCAGTCTTCCTTTTTGCATATCCTGTTGCAAATACAAAAGGGGCCTTTTTTGTGGCGAAGAGACTTTTCACATGCAACTTAAAGCTACTGGTATTATAGTACCTCCATTTACTTGTTATGTGTAGTAACATAATGCAGTCCTCAAATATGTATACATATATTTCCAGTAGTTAAAAAGAGTCCTATATTTCTAACAGCTTGCTGTAAACAATACCCCCAATAGACCGACTATTGTCTCAGAAACACATAATCTATAATATCTATATATACATTGGTAGTGCCTGGGTGATTGGGTATGTGCATGATTAGTGCCTGGGTGAATTGATGAGTGCATGAGTGAATGCAAGGGTAGTGCCTAAGTAAATGAATAAGTGTAAGGGTAATGCCTGGGTGATTGGGTGAGTATAACAAAATACCTGGGCAACTGGAAAAGTGTAAGGGTAATACCTGCACTATAGGGTGAGTGCATGGATAGGGCCTGTGTGATTGGGTGAGTGCATGGATAGTGCTTGGGTGATTTGAATCAGAGCATGGGTAGTGCCTGGGTGACTGGATGAGTGCAAGAGTAGAGCCTTGGTGATTGGATGAGTGCAAGGGCAGTGCCTGAGTGATTACATGAGTGCAAGAGTAGTGTTTGGGTAAGTGGATTAGTGAAAGAGTAATGCAAGGGTGATTGAATGAGTGCTAAGGTAGTACATAAGTGATTAGATGAGGGCATGCATTGTGTGTGGGTGATTGCATAGTGCATGGGTAGCACCTTGGTGATTGGATGAGTGCCTGAGTAGTGGTTGGGAGAGTAGATGAATTCAAGTGTAGTCCCTGAGTGATTGAATGACTATTTAGGTTGTGGCTGGGTGATTGGAAGAGTGCAACGGTTGTGCCTGGAAGATGGGATGAGTACATGAGTAGTAACTCAATGAATTCATCACTAGATTAGTGATTTGACAAGTGCCGAAATAAAGACTTATTTGAATTTGAATTTGATTTGACATGCATAATATATCACGACCTCCAAGCAACATGAAAAAATAGAAACTGATAAAAATGTATTAGAATTTCATTTGGAACATTCGGCCACCCAAAAATATACAAAGGTTTTTAACCAAAATTTTAACTCAACATAGACAAATGTTTTACTTGTTTCCCCCTTTTTTCAGCTTTCATTCTTGTTCACTTTAAACAGTGCTTTGTATGAAGACTCAGCATTAAACAATGGGAGAAATGGCTTGGTGATTGGGTGAGTACACAGATAGGGTCTGGGTGATTGAGTGAAGGTATCGATATTGTCGGTGTGATTGGGTGAGTGCATGGATAGTGCCTGGGTGATTTCATGAGTGCAAAGGGTACTGCCTGGTGATGAGTGCATGGGCACTGCCTCGGTGATTGGATGAGTGCATACTTAGTGTTTTATTGTTTGCATAGTACATGGGTAGTGCCTGGGTGGTTGGATTAGTGTCTGAGTAGTGGCTGGGAGATTAGGTTAATTTAATTGTAGTACCTGAGTAATTGAATGACTGCTTAGGTTGTGGCTGGGTGACTGGACTAGTGCAACTTTTGTGCATGGGAGATGGGATGAAACATGAGTAGTAACTTTATTTCAAATATTAGGCAACCAAACAAACTATAATACATTTTTAGTAAAACTTTAATTCCACATAGACAAATGTTTTACTGTTTTTCCTGTTTTCAGCCTGCATACTTGTTCACTTTCAACAGTGCTTTGTATGAAGACTCATCATGAAACAGTGGGAAAAAAAATCAATTGTAGATCATTATAACTATGTCATACTGTTCACTGCACTCAGTAAAAGTGTTTTAATACTGGCTTGCTGATAGCTTACTACCTTAATTAAAACAACTATATAGTAAAATTGTTACTGAGATTATTGTGTCTGGTACACAATGTCCAACAATTATGGTGAAGCAGTCTTCCTTTTTGCATATCCTGTTGCAAATACAAAAGGGGCCTTTTTTGTGGCGAAGAGACTTTTCACATGCAACTTAAAGCTACTGGTATTATAGTACCTCCATTTACTTGTTATGTGTAGTAACATAATGCAGTCCTCAAATATGTATACATATATTTCCAGTAGTTAAAAAGAGTCCTATATTTCTAACAGCTTGCTGTAAACAATACCCCCAATAGACCGACTATTGTCTCAGAAACACATAATCTATAATATCTATATATATAAAGCCGGATGCGCCCGATTGAGAGACACGCTGGGAGACGCTGAGTAAACACTGAAACCCATGCTGGATCGAGCGCTGGAGGACGGGGCAGAGAGTGCTGCCTGTACAGGAGTCTCCCCACTGGGTTTGAGCAATGCGCCATTGATTTATGGCACTAATTCTCAGAATTGAAGCGGCTTGAGGGTGGACAACAAGAGCAAACCGGCAGCCCGGGAAATCTGTGAAGTGATACGCCGGGCTGAAGCCACTAAAGCGGGAACCTGTTTTCAAACGTTTCACATTCCAGTCCAAACAAACACGGAGTAAAAAGCAATTGCTACATTGTTTCACACTTACCGGGAGACCGCAAACACTGTTTCAAAGGCAGCAATGGAAGCGCGTAAGGTCAGAATGCGCTCAGAAAGCAGCGACAATGTTTCTACCAGACGGCAACGAGCAATTGTCAATAAACTGAAGAACAGCTCAACACACTGGATCGGACTCAACACTTAAACAACTGTTTGTACAAATTGAGAAGCAAAACAAGCTGGAGATTAGTAAAAGCTGGGAAGCACTTGCATTACAGAAATATCTGGAGGTTGAAAGAGTGCCACGCGGGTTCGGAATATTTACTATGCCTACACATCCTGGTACAAGAACGGATATGTTTGAAGAGTAGGGTGCCAACAATATGGCGTGCAGCCAAAATATGATGCAGATATTAATAAAATATGGTGAAAAAGACTTGGAAGAAATACATACTTTAATCGAAGACCTGGAAGCAAAAATCTCTCAAAAGGACAAGGAAGAGTCAGACAAATTGTGCAAAGAAATGGAGGATTGTCTTGAGAAATACAAAATACAGCAGTGCAAACAAGGAAAATTCGCAAGAGATGAAGCGGACTACAAACATGGCCAAATATTAACATTCGCTAAAAGATTTGACGCACTGAAAATTAACTATGCAAAAAAACTTCCTTAAATGACAGGGGAATTAGGAACTGAATCTAACATCAGTGGAAGTAAAAATGAGGCCACGACCAGCAAGAACATACCAAGCACGATTTCTTTTTTAGATGAGATGCGCCTTGTCAACCTGGATCAAAATCTTTCACGCAACCAAGGACAGGGCAGAGGCAGATGGTCTGGAAGAGGCAATACAAAGTCTTCAGAAGCCTCAGGAAAACCAGAAGATCAATGCACAAAAAGACAATACCCGCTCACTAATCGAACAAAAGAGGAATTGAAATCTGAAGATCTAATAATCAACATATCAGATTACACTCCTACCAAAATAGAATGCCAAGTATTAAATAAAGGCCTCTCTTTTTGTCCTCAAAAGCATTTTAACTATACCAACACGAAAATCGATATATATAAGGACGTGCGCAACCTAAAATTAGCCAAAGTCCATGCCAACAAACAAGTGCCTAGTAATCGATTTCAAGACGCTCCTGACATAATAAGTGGCCAGATCAATAATGATGTATCATTAACAATTGAAGAAATACCGCATCTCAAAACTTTATATGATCTAGCCAATGATTTGGAAATTTACGAAATTTACGAAACAGCAGAGATAGAAATACTTCAAAACAACATGAAAGTAGTGGCCTGAAAAATAAATCAAAATATTGTCCACAACAATCTTGAGGCAACAAAATTAACTCCTTCTCGGAAGCTGTAATGAATGAAATTGATAAAATGGAAAAATTGAGGAACATCAAATCAAGAGAGAACATATCACTATGTGAAAATCAATCAACTCAAGCTTTGGCGAATAATACAGAAATAATCATAAAACCCGCAGACAAAGGCGGGAATATTGTGATTCAAAATACATGGGACTACAAAAAGGAGGCATATCGACAACTACATGCTCTGGCCAAATACAGAAAGCTAGCCATCGATCCAATCCATTAAATGATCGAGGAAGCCAGAAAAAATCTAGACGAATGGCATGAACATAGGTTACTAGATGTCAAAGAACGTAAATTCCTCTTTAAGGAGAATCCAACAATCCCCACAATATATTTTCTACCAAAGGAGCACCAATTTTTGATCAACCCTTCCGGCAGATCAATCATGTCCTTATGTGACTCTCTGTATGAAAACATCTCCTCATACGTAAACCACTACCTTGCACCTATGGTCAGAAATCTTAACTCATATATCCAAGATACAGGGGACTTTCTTTGTGTGCTCTCCAATATAGCATGGAACACATCATACTTACTGGTCACCATTGATGCGTTCTCTTTCCAAGCATCTATTGAACATTCAGTGGGACTAAATGCCTGTGCACTTTTTGAAACAGGGAAATATAAATGAACTGGAACACTCTGCTATCCTGCTCACAATGATCCAGATGTGTCTAAATAATAACATCTTCTTTTTCCACCATGAGATATACCATCAACTTTGTGGCTGTACCATGGGCATTTCCTTCCCCCCCAACTACGCTAACCTGACTTTGGGTTGGTGGGAGAAGGAAATAGCCTGGTGCCCTAACAACAGCAAGGCCCTGGACAAGATAATACTCTGGTCACGATACATAGGTGATTTGTTCCTAATCTGGAATTGGAACAAGGAGGAGTTCATGGATAATCACTCAATCAAAATGAAATGGATGCTCCTTTACATGCATAACATAGACTTGTTGGACATCTCAGTCTACAAAGATCAAGGGCAAATACAAACAACACTATATAAGAAGAAAACTGGAACAAAAAGTATTCTCCATGCCGAAAGCTTCCATCCACAGCCCCTAATTAGGAGCATCCCCTTCGGGGAATTCATTAGGATGAGAAGAAAGTGCTCGAAAGATGAAGATGTGGCAAATGAAATACAGAAGAGTGCCAACAGACTAAGGAAAAGAGGATACAGAGATCGAGACCTGAACATAAGCATGAAGAAAATCCAGAAGATGACACGAACAGAAATTCTGATAAAAAAAACAACACAATCAAGGGATAAGAATAGTGAGTTAAAACAACCAGCTCCCAGATTGATACTGATATTTAGCAAAGAAGCTCACAAAATAAGACAAAGCGTCCAAACAGTTTGGCCTTTGTTGCAACAGGACCAAGATTTGGTTAAAATCATTGGCAACAAACTACTAATCACCTTCAGGTAGGCACCATCAATCAAAGATGTAATAGGTCAGAGAGACTTCTAATCGAAAGGGAAAACTCAGAATTGGCTAGAACAACAACAGAATGGTTTCAAAAAATGTAACACTTGAACAGCCTGTACGATTGGTATAAACAAGAAAACTATACAAGATCCAGAAGGAAGAATTATTCAAATTAACCAAAAAATAACATGCTCAACGAAATATATAATCTATGCCAAACAATGCAACTGTGGCATGTTGTCTACAGGCAGCACCTTTGAAGGTGAGTGTTGGATTGTAGCTGTGTTATAAGAAGTGAGTGTGACAGAAGAGGTGTGAGAGACTAAGGGAATGGAGAGAATGAGGCTAACAGAGAGAGAATGCGGGAAGAGGAGTGTAGAACTAAGAGGACAGAGGGAGTAAGAGAAGGAGTTAGTAAAGTGGAGTAAGGAGAGTAAGGAAAGGGAAAAGAGTGAAAGAGCGAAACAAGGGAAGAGAGAGGAAGGAAAGTAAAGGAGAAGGTCTGGAAGAAGGTGAGTGTGGGAGTATCGCTATGTTATAGGGAGTGAGCGTGATAGAAGAGGAGTGAGAGACTAAAGGGACGGAGAGAATGAGGGTAACAAAGAGAGAATGAGTGAAGGGGAGTGTAGAAGTAAGAGGACAGAGGGAGTAAGAGAAGGAGTTAGTGAAGTGGAGTAAGGAAAGTAAGGGAAGGGAAAAGAGTGAAGGAGCGAAAGAAGGGAAAGGACAGGAAGGAAAGTAAACGAGAAGGTCTGTAAGAAGGTGAGTGTGGGAGTGTTGCTGAGTTATAGGGAGTGAGCGTGACAGAAGAGGAGTGACAGACTAAGGGGACGGAGAGAATGAGGCTAACAGAGAGAGAATGAGGGAAGGGGAGTGTAGAAGTAAGAGGACAGAGGGAGTAAGAGAAGGAGTTAGTGAAATGGAGTTAGGAGAGTAAGGGAAGGGAAAAGAGTGAAGGAGCGAAAGAAGGGAAGAGACAGGATGGAAAGTAAAGGAGAAGGTTTGAAAGAAGGTGAGTGTGGGAGTATGCGTAAGTTATAGGGAGTGAGCGTGACAGAAGAGGAGTGACAGACTAAGGGGACGTAGAGAATGAGGCAAACAGAGAGAGAATGAGGGAAGGGGAGTGTAGAAGTAAGAGGACAGAGGGAGTAAGAGAAGGAGTTAGAGAAATGGAGTTAGGAGAGTAAGGGAAGGGAAAAGAGTGAAGGAGCAAAAGAAGGGAAGAGAGAGGAAGGAAAGTAAAGGAGAAGGACTGAAAGAAGGTGATTGTGGGAGTATGGCTGAGTTATAGGCAGTGAGCGTGACAGAAGAGGAGTGAGAGACTAAGGGGACGGAGAGAATGAGGCTAACAGAGAGAGAATGAGGGAAGGGGAGTGTAGAACTAAGAGGACAGAGGGAGTAAGAGAAGGAGTTAGTGAAGTGGAGTAAAGAGAGTAAGGGAAGGGAAAAGTGTGAAGGAGCGAAAGAAGGGAAGAGACAGGAAGGAAAGTAAAGGAGAAGGTGTGAAAAAAGGTGAGTGTGGGAGTGTAGCTGAGTTATAGGGAGTGAGTGTGACAGAAGAGGTGTGAGAGACCAAGGGAATGGAGAGAATGAGGCTAACAGAGAGAGAATGAGGGAAGAAGAATGTAGAAGAAAGAGGATACATGGAGTTTGAGAAAGAGTTAGTGAAGTGGAGTAAGGAGAGTAAGGGAAGGGAAAAGAGTAAAGGAATGAAGTAAGAGAAGAGAGAGGAAGGAAAGGAAAGGATAAGGTCTGAAAGAAGGTGAGTGTGGGAGTATGGCTGAGTTATAGGGAGTGAGTGTGACAGAAGAGGAGTGAGAGACTAAGGTGACGGAGAGAATGAGGCTAACAGAAAGAGAATGACGGAAGGGGAGTGTAGAACTAAGAGGACAGAGGGAGAAAGAGAAGGAGTTAGTGAAGTGGAGTAAGGTGAGTAAGGGAAGGTAAAAGAGTAAAGGAATGAAGTAAGAGAAGAGAGAGGAAGGAAAGTAAAGGATAAGGTCTGAAAGAAGGTGAGTGTGGGAGTATGGCTGAATTATAGGGAGTGAGTGTGACAGAAGAGGAGTGAGAAACTAAGGGGACGGAGAGAATGAGACTAACAGAGAGAGAATGACGGACGGGGAGTGTAGAACTAAGAGGACAGAGGGAGAAAGAGAAGGAATTAGTAAAGTGGAGTAAGGAGAGTAAGGGAAGGGAAAAGAGTGAAAGAGCGAAACAAGGGAAGAGAGAGGAAAGAAAGTAAAGGAGAAGGTCTGTAAGAAGGTGAGTGTGGAAGTATTGCTGTACTATAGGGAGTGAACGTGAAAGAAGAGGAGTGAGAGACTAAAGGGACGGAGAGAATAAGGCTAAGAGAGAGACAATGAGGGAAGGAAACTGTAGAACTAACAGGACAAATGGGGTAAGAGAAGGAGTTAGTGAAGTGGAGTAAATAGAGTAAGGGAAGGGAAAAGTGTGAAGGAGCGAAAGAAGGGAAGAGACAGGAAGGAAAGTAAAGGAGAAGTTTTGAAAGAAGGTGAGTGTGGGAGTGTAGCTGAGTTATAGGGAGTGAGCATGACAGAAGAGGTGTGAGAGACTAAGGAAATGGAGAGAATCAGGCTAACAGAGAGAAAATGAGGGAAGGAGAGTGTAGAAGTAAGAGGACAGAGGGAGTAAGAGAAGGAGTTAGTGAAGTGGAGTAAGGAGAGTAAGGAAAGGGAAAAGAGTAAAGGAATGAAGTAAGAGAAGAGAGAGGAAGGAAAGTAAAGGAGAAGGTCTGTAAGAAGGTGAGTGTGGGAGTATTGCTGTGTTATAGGGAGTGAGCATGATAGAAGAGGAGTGAGAGACTAAAGAGACGGAGAGAATGAGGCTAACAAAGAGAGAATGAGGGAAGGAAAGTGTAGAACTAACAGGACAGAGGGAGTAAGAGAAGGAGTTCATGAAGTGGAGTAAGGAGAGTAAGGGAAGAGAAAAGAGTGCAGGAGCAAAAGAAGGGAAGACACAGGAAGGAAAGTAAAGGAGAAGGTCTGAAAGAAGGTGAGTGTGGGAGTATGGCTGAGTTTTAGAAACCAAACTGCACATTTTAATTGGTTTCACATTTGAACACTTTGAAACTCACATACCATTCACCCATCCCCCCAGTGCTCATTCCCCTGTTAACATGGTAACTCCCTCCTAACCCAGCACACAGTTCAGAAGTTCATCATACTATGTTGCAAAAAAATCCATCAAGGGTGTTTGACCTCTCAATGTACTAGCTAATCAAATACAATGTTTCTTTAAATGACTTTTTCTCAACCATTGAAATGACTTCTTAAAAAAAAAAAGCATGCACCCTAATTTTCAGTGGAGATTTTTAAGAAAGCACCAATCATTTCTGGTTTTTCAAGTGCACTGAATCTCAACCACTTTTTATCATAATCAAACTGCCATTTAATTTCCACAACTCATCTGATTACAAGCACATCTACCTTTAAGATGCCTAAAGTCTGGTTTGTGGGTCATAGCTATGTCTTCTGGAGTGAAAAATGTGCAAGCAACAAAGGAATGTACAACCTTGATTTACCAAATGTGGACATTGTGTGGATTGGACAGAGAGGATTATGAAGTCACCAACTGATACCATTGATAAAATCCTTTATGCATCTTTCACACGCTGACCTTATAATTGTGCACTGTGGTGGAAATGACCTAGGCACTTTGACTGGGGTAGGTCTGGAAATGCTTTTAAAGGACATCTTTGGTAAATTGATGTCACTTTTTCCAAAAGCTGCCTTGGTATTTTCTAATATATGCCAAAGGCAAAAATAGAACTGGTCCAAACAATTTTGTCCACAGATTGAGAAAACAAGGAAACATGTAAATAAATCTGTTTCTGCTTTCCTCAGAGACAATGGTATGGGTTCCATTTACCACAACAACTTGCGTTACACATGCAAGGCATCTATAGGAGAGATGGTGTATATTTTACAGATGAGGGGAATATAGAGTTTTCCTCTTGAATATGAGACTCTGCATTGGTACCTACTTGTAGGTACAAAAAACACCCACATAACACAACAGCTCTTTTCAGAGCTACCCTACTTCTAAGCACTCAAAATTATTTTTTTACTCTATTTTCTTGCACTATTTTTCCCCGTGGTGCGCTCAGGGTGTGCGTACCGGAGAGCACACTTGGGAACGCACCCAGCGCTTACCCCGCGAAAATTTAAAAAAAAATAGTTTTTTTGCCCTTCAGGGTCCTTCTAGGCCCCCCTCAAAAAACCTAGAAAAGGTGTGTCTACCCTGCCCACTTTTAATTATTTCCCCCTTTATTTTTTCACCTCTTCTGTCTCGATTCTACCGAGACACAAGATGGCGGACTCTCCGGACCGTTTGGAATGTTGACAGACACCCGAGAGCCAATCAGCTTCTCGCTCGCGCACTCCCGTAGCGCGCTGGGTGCGCTCCCTGGTACGCGTACCGGTGAGCGCTCGGAGCGCGCCTATAGATATATATGTGTTTTTGAAGTTAATTTTTAAAAAAAACACTGGAGCAATTTTCACCAAATATAGCAAAGGCACATCTCCGTACCAGTCCCTACAATTTTGCCAAGTTTGGCGTAATTCCATTCAGCGGTTCGGGCTGTAGACTTGTCAAACCGTCCTATGGAAATTAACATGGGGAAAACACGTTTTGGGACCCCCCTTTTTTCTCAGCCCCCACTTTACGAATCCCCTCGAAACTTTCAGGGAAGAAGCAGAGCCGAGCAGGCCAAATAGTTGGAAAATTACACGTAAATTCCTTAACCGGCGCCAAAGTTATTCCCAATAGAATGTTGCGGATTTCCTATGGTAGCTAGGTCCTAACTATAACTATCTACTGGCGACCGCCAGTAGGTACTATATAGATATATATATATATATATATGCCTGAAGACTCGTTCCAAACAATCCCGATGTCCACTCGTGCCCGGGACTCCACAGGAAAAGAAGCGAGAGCCGACCTAAGGTATGCAGGTGAGAAATCTTTTTATTTCGTTTTTCAGCAGCCTGCCAGCATAACGTTTCGGCCTACCCAGAGCCCTTGGTCACACAACGCCAATTGAGAAGCAAGCAACATTTAAAGTGCAAAGTCCAAAGAGAGCTAACACGTAATTGGTTGTCACTAAAACCAACAGCATTGGCAATGAAAAAATACTTACAGATTCACAGATAAGTTAAGAAACCAAATGGTTGTAAGTAAAAACTGCACATAAAACCACGTCATTTTAAAAGAAGGCATATAAGCATTTCTTTAAAACATGAAGGAATTATTGATTGGAAATATTAATGAATACATTCATATTTAAAATACATTTACTAGATGTGCAAATATAATGTATCTGTGCAAAATAGAGCAAAGTGCAAAGCAATAAAACCCAAATAGGTTAGTTACTATCAGAGCCCCTGGTCTGAGATATTAGGGGCATTTATGCCAGTCTGGTATTCTAGTGTAAACAAAGTGGATTTAGTGCAAAAATGTGCAAACTAGATAAAAACGTGAAAAAGGAAACTCTTTTCTTTAAAAAAATCCATCATATAAACAGATAGTTTAAAAACAGTGTGATCTGCGGGAGAGAAGATGGAGCACCATTGTCCATCCCAAAGTCAGATAAGAGGGTTCCAAACATGTTTTCCCCATGCAATTTTCCATAGGAACCGTTCATCGCGGCTACATCCCGAACTGCTGAATGGAATTACACCAAATTTGGAAAAGAGGTAGTCCTTGGTTTATACTCATGCCTTTTGCTCAAATGGTGTAAATCTGTTCAGTAGTTCCTGAGAAAATTACAATTAAAAGTACATATATATCTATGGCCTCGGTGGATCCGCGTATCCTGCATACACTCTAAGCGCACCGTCCCGATCACGCACTAAATGCTAATTGGCTGTCAAGTGGTTGTCAACATTCGAAACGAGGAAGTGTCAGCAGCCATTTTCTGCCTCAGTAGAAGTGAGGATCTAGAAATTAGTGGAACAAGTGTTCAAAACGTATAAAGTGGGCAGGTAAGAAATATTTTGACCCTCTAACTTGCTTAGGGGGTCCCACAAGGACCCCTAGGGCCCAAACAAACAATTTGTTTGGGAACAAAAAGAGAAATGTGCGCTGGGTGCATGGATCCACAGTAAAAAAAAAAAAAATTAAGTGCGGGCTCCTCTGCTTATTTAAAAATTAGGTAACTGGGAGGGCCAAATCCCGGGGTCTAAAATATTACTTTTGATGGGTGTTCAGAGGGGTTCTGTAGCCCAGGTACCACCATTCCTTGGTGCTATAAAATAAATGGGTGAGGGAGCTCAAAGGTCCGTACAAGCCCCAGGGATTACCACCCTCCGGGCCTTTTTATATTTTGGGAGGGGGGCCGCGTGGTCTCCATTCTGGAGCAGTCGAAAGCATTGGGGGGAACACCACCCCCCAGGAGCGACTCCTGATGTGTCTTGGGGTGCCTACCCCCGGGACACTGCTGTTTGCTATGGAAGGGCGGGATTCGAGGTTCCCGCTCTGTCATAGCAAACTTGAGGACATATGAACAAGTGCCATTTCGCCGCAATTTTTTAAAAAAAAGCCAAAAATGCAGTGAAAATTATCTCGCCCTATTTACTAGGCAACGCTAAAATGCATTAACACATGTTAGCAGCCGGTTTGCTAACGGCTCGCCTCGTATCTCCAATGAGTTGCAATGTAGGCGTTCCCAGTGGCAAGGTAGGTGTTCCTATGACAATATAACATGGAAGAGGGAGGTATGACAACAGCGGCCCTGGATTTGGACCGATAGCAAAACTCTTGGTAATTGCGGTTTATGTCGGATCCTAACATCTGTTCAGAAGTAGACATAAGCATGTTTAATATGCGAGGTGGATTGATATGTTAAGCCCTCAGTCTTATATTACCTAGCTTTTCACTTGCAAACATGAATTATTGCTGTATTTCTCACGATATTAGGGCATATTTACAAGGACAACGTTAAAATTATTGTCGCTTTAGCGTCAGGAAAGTGCCGGTAAAGCGGCCATAGTGGGGTTAATAAAAGGCTCTTGAGAATTTGTGAGAATTCCAATAGAAGCCCAGGTGTACACCAGAACATTTTATCGCTGGCTTTGTAAATATGCCCATTACAGACTCCCAATTTTACAGTGAAAAATAATATCACCTACTACTAATTTTTGTTCTTCCTCGGGATCCCATCCCATGGGCGTATATTCAACGTTGGTGACTGTGGGTGGAGGCCCAATGTCCCTACTGTGCCAGTCAGCTCCCTGCGTCCTTTGGAAGCCACCATTACTTTTCCACACGGGGATCTGCTAATATGCAGCTCCCCATGGGGAAAAGCATTTTGATTTGCATTTTAAAAGAGAGAGTAGGTTTTCATGTTCACTCTTTCAAAATACAAACCAAGGTTGCTATGGCAGGGTGGGAGCCTCGGCTCTCACCCAGCCATAGCAAACAGCAGTGTTGAAAAAATCTTCCGGTAAGACAACAAAGGATTTTGAAGTCCATTATCACTGTTTTAGCTGTAATTTGCTGCCATTAAAGCGGCGATAATTTTAACGCTGTCCTTGTAAATATGCCCCTAAGTTTTGGAATGTCGACAATCCCGTCTCCCATTTAAATAGGCACAAATTATTTAGTGAAGTGCACACTGTGAATCGTGAAGCAACAGTGTCTGATTGTGATCGATAAATAATTGCCCATTCTTGAGTACAGAGTAGGCAAATTGTACATGTGGTTTTGTAACGTCAGTGGCTATTCCTCGAGCCTTGAGGTTAATTCGAAGAGTTGTGTACTTCTTTTACTCGTAATGTACATAGTGTTCTGTCGTCTCAGTTTGCTTTCCTCTCTGTCATGTAGAGGATCCTGGGTAAATATAACGGCTTCTGTACAGCCAGTACCTTTCAACACTACCCCCAAACTGCTTACTGCCTGTTACCATAGTAACAGTTCATGGAACACTTAACTGAGCACACAGGTCACAAGTTCACCATACAATGTTGCTAATCCAAACAGCAAGTGTGCTGGACTTTTTAAAATTTTCCATAGGAACCCTCAATCACAGCTACAGACTCTGGTAAAGAGCTGGTAAAGAGTTAGCCTCAGTGTTATACTTCTAGTTATTAACATCATTTCTACTTTTGATTTTAAATTCTTCTCTAAGCATACGATTATCACACTAAATAATAGTTAAATGTTGTCGGAAAAAGAAGACATATACACTCAGTTTTTTTAAATTAACTTTTATTAAAACAAAAAATAAATAAATAGAAACGTAACTTTAACATAACAGTATAATGAACAAAATGTGAGATGGACTCCAATGGTAGGAGGGTAGGTAAAATAAGTCTTAAAATTAGATCGATGTGATTGAATGAGGTGAGAGATTACATCTTTACGAAAGGCAAGATCGTTTTTTCTCACATGCTTACTCAGGGTAGTGCACCCTATCCCTCCCACAGATTCACCCTCAACAGGAGTCTGTAGGGCAGCGCTGCTTGTAGGCTTAGGCCTATCTTATGGTATAGATGGTATTTAAAATGAGACAGATATGTGACTGAATGAGGTCAAAGATCACAAATTAACATAACACTTGGCAATATTGCTTATTCTCATGTGTGCCATGTGCCTGATACATACCACCCCTCTCATAGGCCCAGGTTGAAGAGGTGTATATAGGGAAGTGCCTGCTGGGTCAGATCTACAGTATGGTCCAGCAGGTCTTTAAAATGATTCAGAGATGAGACAGAATTAGGTAAGAGATCACGTCAGTATGCAGGACAATATTGTTTATTTGCAGCACGTTTAATTGGAGGCATTGTGTATCTATGCCGCTCTGCTTACCTTTTGGAGACACTGTTTTCAGCAGAGCTCAAAACTTGAAGTCTGCTTTGGTTCTATACTGCAGACTGTATTAAATGCATGCTTGATTTATTTATGTGCAGAGTGGACAGCAACGCCCATAACTTGAATCAATCAATCAATCAACAAAATTTGATTAGCGTGCTACTCACCCGTATGGGTCTCAAGGCGCTGAGGGGGGGGGTCGCTACTGCTCGAACAGCCAGGTCTTGAGTTGTTTCCTGAAGGAGAAATGGTCCAGGGTCAGCCGTAGGTGAGTGGGGAGGGAGTTCCATGTCTTGGCTGCCAGGTAGGAGAAGGATCTTCCACCGACGGTGGATTTACGAATTTGTGGGACGGAGGCCAGGGCGAGGCTGGGTGATCGGAGCTGGCGGGTGGCTGTGTAGAATGTGAGGCGGCTGTTGAGGTACTTCGGGGCCGTATTGTGAAGAGCCTTGTGTGCGTGGGTGAGGAGTCTGAACGTGATCCTCTTGCTGACGGGGAGCCAGTGCAGGTCTTTTAGGTGTGCAGAGATGTGGCTGTGGAGAGGGATGTCCAGGATGAGTCGTGCTGAGGCATTCTGAATGTGCTGGAGTCTTTTGTGGAGTTTGGCTGTGGTTCCAGCGTAGAGGGTGTTCCCGTAGTCCAGACAGCTGGTGACGAGGGCCTGGGTGACCGTCTTCCTGGTTTCGGTGGGGATCCATCGGAAGATCTTTCAGAGCATGCGCAGGGTGTTGAAGCAGGATGATGAGACGGCATTAACTTGCTTGGTCATCATGAGGGAGGAGTCCAGGATGAAGCCCAGGTTGCGTGCGTAGTCCATTGGCTTGTGTGCGGTGCCCAGGGCAGGGGGCCACCAGGAGTCGTCCCAGGCAGAAGGAGATGGTCCGAGGATGAAGACTTCCGTCTTGTCTGAGTTCAGTTTCAGATGGCTGATCTTCATCCATTCTGCGACGTCTTTCATTCCTTCCTGGAGGTTGGCTTTGGCGGTGGCGGGGTCGTTAGTGAGGGAGAGGATCAGCTGGGTGTCGTCGACGTAGGAGATGATGTTGCGGTTGTGTTGGCGAGCGATGGCTGCGGGAGGGCTCATGTAGACGTTGAAGACGGTGGGGCTGAGTGAGGATCCTTGCGAAACTCCGTAGATGACTTCAGTGGCCGCGGATCGGAACGGGGGAGGCGGACTCTCTGGGTTCTTCCGGCGAGGAACGAGATGATCCACTCCAGTGCCGCTCCTTGGATTCCGGTGTTGCTGAGGCGCTGTATCAGGGTGCGGTGGCATACGGTGTCAAAGGCTGCTGAGAGGTCCAGGAGGATGAGGGCAGCAGTTTCCCCGTTGTCGAGCAGGGACCTGATGTCGTCGGTGGCTGCGATGAGGGCGGTCTCGGTGCTGTGGTTTGCTCGGAAACCGGACTGTGAGGGGTCGAGGGATCCGTTGGTCTCGAGGAAGGCGGAGAGGTGTCTGTTGGCGGTCTTCTCGATGACTTTGGCTGGAAAGGGGAGGAGCGAGATGGGGCGGAAGTTCTTGAGGTCCGTGGGGTCCGCGGTGGGTTTCTTCAGGAGGGCGCTCAGCTCGGCATGTTTCCAGCTCTCCGG
The DNA here is from genome assembly GCF_964261635.1 of Lissotriton helveticus. Taxonomy (NCBI): domain Eukaryota; kingdom Metazoa; phylum Chordata; class Amphibia; order Caudata; family Salamandridae; genus Lissotriton; species Lissotriton helveticus. Next base: position 1,436,108,520 of record NC_136068.1, read on the forward strand.
GAAGGTGGCGGATGCGAAGGAGCTGTTGATGATGTTCCGGAGTTGGGGTGCGATGATGGAGTCGGCTTTGTTGAAGATGTGGTGTGGGCAGGGGTCGGTAGGGGAGCCGGAGTGGATGGTGTTCATCAGGCGGGTGGTGTCTTCGGTGCTGACAGGGCTCCAGGTGCAGAGGGTGGTGTGTGGGGGGGCCCTGGTTTGGTGGTTGGGTGCGTGGACAGTGCGCCGAAGCTGTTGTGTATGTCGGCGATCTTGCGGTGAAAGAACGAGGCGAGTAAGTTGCAGAGGTTTTGCGAGGGTGTGATGTCGTTGTTGCAGGCGCTGGGGTTGGAGAGCTCTTTAACGATGCTGAAGAGTTCCTTGCTGTTGTGGGTGTTGTTGTCCAGTCGTGCGGATCAGCTGGTGGTGTTTGCGGGTGGTGTTCTTGAGGGCCGTCATGTTTTCTGCTGTCTGGTCGTGGCGCCAGGCTTTCTCGAGGGTGCGGCAGGTTTTCTTGGAGTTTTTGAGGTCTTTGGTAAACCACAAGGCTTTCCTGCTGCTGGGTCTGCTGGGAGGATTCTTCAGTGGTGCAAGTTCATCAGCGCAGTTGGTGAGCCACTGTGTGAGGTTGCGGGCTGCTTCGTTGGGGTCCGTCGTGTTGGTGGACGGGTTCTGGCTGAGGGTGGTGGTGAGCTGGTCGGCGGTGATCTTGCTCCAGCTTCTGCGGGGAACCTGTTGCGGGTGGTGGTGGGTCGTGGTTCTCCTGAAGTTGAAGTGGACGCAGCTGTGATATGTCCAGTGTAGTCCAGAGGAGTGGAAGAAGGAGATGTGCTTGCTGGAGGAGAAGATGGGGTCAAGCGTGTGGCCGGCGTAGTGGGTGGGGGTGTTCATCAGAAGTTTGAGTCCGAGGTTGGCGAGGTTGTCCAGCAGGGCAGCGGTGTTGCAGTCCTTGTTGTTCTCCAGGTGGAAGTTGAGGTCCCCTAGGAGGATGTAGTCTGTGGAGGTGAGGGTGTGCGGACTGACGAAGTCTGCGATGGCTTCGCTGAATTGTGTGCATGGTCCCGGGGGTCTGTAGATGAGGGTGCCTCTGAGGGTGGTCTTGGGGTCGGTGTGTATCTGGACGTGAAGGTGCTCGGTGGCGGTGAGGGTGTCGTCGGAGTTGGTTGTGATGCGGATGGTGTTTCTGTGGACAATGGCGATGCCTCCTCCGGTTTGGTTGACGCGGTCCCTCCGGGTGATCTTGTAGCCTTCCGGGATGGCTATGGCAATGTCGGGGGCTTAGGAGGCGTTCATCCAGGTTTCTGTGAGGAAGGCGACGTCTGGTAATGTTGTTTCGAGGAGGTTCCAGAGTTCGATGCCTGTGGACGGAGCGGGGGTTGAGCAGGATGCACTTGAGGTGGTTGTTGCTGGTGCTCGGCTTGGCGGGTGCGGTGCAGGTTCGGAGGCAGGTGAATTGGCAGGCTTGGCAGGTGAAGGGTCCGTGGGTGCGTTTCGGGGTGGCTCGGTAGCAGGCGGGGTTCCGGCCGGCGTTGAGTGCGTGGAGGGTGGCGGCGTCGTGAGTTCGTCGGGTGCGCTGGCATCGTCGAGGACCAGGGGTCCTGGCTGTGGCGCGGGCCAGGCGCGGAAGAGGGTAGACGGGCTTGCCTTTGGCGCGCCTTTGGCGCACAATCGGCGCGCCCGCTGCGCGTGAACGCTGCTTGCGAACGCTGAGCGAGCGCGTGAGCTCCATATGAGACGAAGTGGGAGGGAGGAGCAGCTGGAAAGCAGGAGCGGGGCGGCCAATGAGGTACAGAAGAGAAAACGGGGCGGGCCACGAGGGAACAGCGGCGGGAAGCGGGGAGCGGGGGGGCACACCAGACGGCAGGGGTACAATACTAACGAAATAGCACAGTAGTAACTTAACAGAAAGACAAAGAATGTACAATCAGGGAATAAGCACGAAAATAGAGGGCAACAGCAGAGAAGGAAAAAACGAGCCGCAGCGAGGGGGCACAGAGGCCAGGGGCGAACCTGTGGCGCCGGGGCAGAGACGCTCTAACAGCTGGCGAGCCGTGCGGCATGGGGGGTGTCCTGGGGTCAGGTCACACTCGCCTGCACCGCGCGGGCTGCATATGAGGCCAAGTGGGAGGGAGGAGCAGCTGGGAGGCGGGAGCGGGGTGGCCAATGGGGTACAGAAGAGAAAAAGGGGCAGGCCGCGAGGGAGCAGCGGCGGGAAGCGGGGAGCGGGGGGGGCACACCAGAGGGCAGGGTTACAATACTAACGAAATAGCACAGTAGTAACTTAACAGAAAGACAAAGAATGTACAATCAGGTAATAAGCACAAAAATATAGGGCAACAGCGGAGAAGGAAAAAACGAGCGGCAGCGAGGGGGCACCAAGGCCAGGGGCGAACCTGTGGCGCCAGGGCAGAGACGCGCTCACAGCTGGCGAGCCGTGTGGCATGGGGGGTGTCCTGGGGTCAGGTCACACTCGCCTCTGCCGCGCGGGCTCCATATGAGGCCAAGTGGGAGGGAGGAGCAGCTGGGAGGCAGGAGCGGGGCGGCCAATGGGTTACAGAAGAGAAACAGGGGGCGGGGTAGCGAGGGAGCAGCGGCGGGAAGCGGGGAGCTGGGGGGGGCACACCAGAGGGCAGGGGTACAATACTAACGAAATAGCACAGTAGTAACTTAACAGTAAGACAAAGAATGTACAATCAGGGAATAGGCACGAAAATAGAGGGCAACAGCGGAGAAGGAAAAAACGAGCAGCAGCGAGGGGGCACCGAGGCCAGGGGCGAACCTGTGGCGCCGGGGCAGAGACGCGCTCACAGCTGGCGAGCCGTGCGGCGTGGGGGGTGTCCTGGGGTCAGGTCAACTTGAAAAGAGAAAGAAAAACAATTTGAGAGAGAGGGAGATAGAGAAATAGAGAAAAAATGACTTTGAAAGTGTGAGAAAGAAAGTAATAGATGGAGCAGGAGAGGTAGTGTTGATACTGGGGAAAAACATTTGTAGCTCACCTTTATGCCTCCGGTGTGTGTCCAAGCATGTGCTGGTTCAAAGTGCACCCTCAAGTTTAGTGATCTGAAAGATAGTATAGAGTTAGTAATAGCAGAGTACATACAACTGCACACGTATATTTCTGCGTTATGCCTTTGGACACTCAGGATACTGTATTACATCAACTTCCACTGCAAGGAGGTGTCTGTCTGCTCTTTTTCTCTCAAAGTACTCCCACTGCATAGCCGTGAATTGTCATTACTGCATACCCAGACTGTTGCACTCCCAGTGCCCAGAGGTAATTGTACATCCATACGTATTCAAGTTGCTGCACACTATCCAGTCTCTCCTCCCACAGGTCACTTCTCGTTGCTTCGAAAACAAGCTTCTTTGCTCACCTTGTGCCATTGGCGCGATTCAAAGTGGATCCACCACGTGTCGAAGCAGCCTTCTTATCCATTGTTACGATGGCAACGCATCATCTGAGAATCCTCAAATTTTGAGCTTTGGAGGTGTTGGGGGGAAGCCAATTTGTGAAACACAACCTGTTAGATAAAAAGGAAGACAAGATTGTGCGTCATTTGTTTATTAAAGGAGAGAGGAAGTGAGAGAGTGACTGAAAAGAATATTCGCAGCTCACCTCTCTGTTACCGGTGTTTCTTCCACCACGTGCCGGGACATAGTGCACCTTGAAGCTCTACATCTAAAATATAGTAAAAGAAAGATGTTATGATTGGTAATTGTTACTATCTTAATGCGGAGTAGAAGAACATCGCATTTTCACACACCTTCCCTACCGCATTAAAAATACAACTATTTTTACAGTTCCAACTTGATTAATGGGCTTCGATTTATGAAGAATTAGTAGAGGAGTAACTTTTTCCATTGGGTTATAGAAAACAAGTGGTGCGCAGTAATCCACGTGGTTTCAATCATCACGAGCGAAGGACTTTTGACCGACTATAAAAACTTTCCTGCCATAGGAAAAAAAAATACAAATGCAATAGGATACGGTATATAGGACTGCGTACGCCTAAATCGCTGCGTTGCCTTTTTATATCTAGTCTGCTGCACCCCATCTACTCCCTCCGCTGCGCACCCAGGACTCACTGCTCGCCTTTCGCAGACAGGGTACGTTCTACATCATGCAGTCCCGCTGTGCCACCAAGAAGTCTCACATTTGGTGCTGAGTCTTGATATCACTATGGCAAAGGACATACTCGGGCACCTATCTTCATCGCAGGTTCCTCACCGGCTCAGTCCTTGTGGTACCACTAACTAACCACTAACTCAGTGACCAAAGAGGCCATGCACATAGTGGTGGCCCACTGTTCGGTAGTTCGGGCCTACATGAGGCATCCGAACCACCAGGACAGGCCATCACAGCACTTGCAATGCGAGCAACTCTAAAATGGCATAGAGCACGTGCGCTCTGTCTTTTTTATTGGTAGGGTCACGTGTGTTGTGACGCATGTGCTGGATGGGTGTAGTGTGGGTGTATACCAACCATGAGGGAGTGTGTGCGTGCCGTTCTGACAACTAGACCTGGAACTACGAAATCACTACAATGGAAATCTGGGCCATGTAGAGGTGTTGTGTTTTCCTGGAAGTGTAAGCCGAGTGGGCTGGACTGGCGTATGGCAATGCTGCGCGAGCATGTGAATGATGACTCCGGAGCTATGGGCGTGGTTCCGTCATGAGCTATATGAGAAATCAACTGATTTGGGTGTCTGTGTTGTAGTGCTGCCATCACCCAGGTCTTACACGTAAATGTATCATTATGTCTGTAAAGTCCCACAACATGGCCAACATGGAAGGTACGGGGAATCACTAATCCTACATTCATCGATAGTTGCACACATGAATTATGGTGGACACAACGCATTTCTGCGAATATAAATGTTTGTTGAATATTCAGTGGAGTGTTGTAGCTCTAGTAATACAGGGCTATGAAAGCTTCAGGTTGCAGTTTTTGGCACATGAAGGGCAGCTAATATATATATATATATATATATATATATATATATATATATATATATATATATATATATATATATATACACGTATGTGGTCATTCGGGTATACTGTCGAAGTTGGTGCTGGAAATCAGTTTCGAGGCTCGGAGTCGGGTCCACATCCCGTTATTGCAGAGAAATGATGTAATTTACGCATGCCTGAAAATGTACTGTGAATACAGTGCTCATGTAAATTGCTGATATCGTTTTGGGTTGCGCTATATAAATATGCTAAAAAAATCGAGCAATAGCACACACTTATACATTTACTTTGTTTGCAGTATTGTAATGTTCCAGTTTGTATGTTTGTATTTGTAGAATGAGCAAGAGAAAGTTATATAATCAAAGTTTTTGTTACTGGCAGAGGTAAGATGTTGACTGGAGTCAAGCTATCCAGGCTGAATGAAGGCTGATAGCCAGACACCGGTCCATGGATGCTTGATTCCGGTCTGGGAAAGACATGGCTTGGTAGTTCGGACTGGACTGTTCCCATGAGGCACAGGGTCAGAGCTGATTTGCATATAGCCAGTGTCTAACCCAGGGTGGTGTGGAGTGCAAAAAAACGATGGATTTAGGCCCAGATCCTTGTACTGGGGTGAATGTATGACATTGTTCTACATTCTGTCCATCGACTGTGTTTTTTGCAATTTTCACCCCGAGTGGGCTGGGTATGCTCAGACGTGAGTCCCAGGCTCTCCACACCACTGGAGTCAAGCTATCCAGGCTGAATGAAGGCTGATAGCCAGAAACCGGTCCTTGGATGCTTGATTCCGGTCTGGGAAAGACATGGCTTGGTAGTTCGGACTGGACTGTTCCCATGAGGCACAGGGTCAGAGCTGATTTGCATATAGCCAGTGTCTAACCCAGGGTGGTGTGGAGTGCAAAAAAACGATGGATTTAGGCCCAGATCCTTGTACTGGGGTGAATGTATGACATTGTTCTACATTCTGTCCATCGACTGTGTTTTTTGCATACGCTATTTACAGCACACTATAATGTGGTAGGGCACAGGAGCAGCATTTTACAAACATAATAAATACACAGACACAGATAGATAGTTGAAGTGAGTACGGGCACGTGTGCTCGACTCCATTTTATTAGGTTGATATTGTTAACAAGTAGAATAGTAATCATGATATCATACACAGATATTCAATTGTAAACAGTTTATGACTTCTGCTGTACAAAGGTAGGAGCACTATATGTGAAATAATACACATAAGCTTCTATAGTAAAAGGTTCATGAGTTGTGGTGCTCTGAGGTAGGGGGGGTTTGTGTGGAGCCTGCGATGATGCTTGGTTCAGGCAGACCGCACTGGTAAGAATATCTTTTGACTACTGCCTTAATAAGGCCATGTGGTGATTATGTATGGTGTACTGAGCTAGTGGTACGTCTGGTGTTTAGCATGTGCTCACCCTGCATTGATGCGTGGTCTGAACAGGCTGCACTCAAAGCATTGACTGTTACATTTGGGACTGCATGCACTTTGAGGGGGAAAAAAAACCTACCATCGATGGTTATCAATTGCTCTGCAAACTAGGTCCACTGATTGCTCCCCATAATAAATTAAACGATTGCATTTCAAGCAGTGCAATATAACTTTATCAAAATGGGGACCTATGTCTGATGGCGATGTTGAAGGTGATGCACCAGAGGTACTTGGTATTGGCAGTGGTGGAGGTACATTTTGGCACAGTCTTCTACATTCTTTGTGAGCATAATTCACAGGATTCAGGGATTGAAGGTGCTTGTGCATACTAGCAGTGCCACAGGAGTATTTTTTGTCTCTGCCTTAAGTAAATCGAGTATGTAGTATAGATCCAAAGCTGAATTCAAGTTGTAAACCCTACTGTCCGCAGTGTACGTCGAAGACAGTAGTTAGCAGAGTTATAGAAGAATGCTTTTTTTCACTTATTTTAACAAAATCTGAATACATACAGTATAATTGTCTCTGCATTAAGTAAATCAAGGGTTGAATTCCCTACTGTCTGTAGTGTTGATGCAAAGCTGAAATTCAAGTTGTAAACCCTGATGTCCGCAATGTAGATCTTAGGCTGGACTGCATCATGTGTAATTACGATTGAAATAAAAGATGAAACATGTGTGAAATACATTGTCGAAATATGTATGTTTCAGGGTCAATATATTTCAAATTGTGACCTGTGCTGTCCACAGTGTAGACTGTCATTAATTTTGCCTTTGCACTTGCAGCATGAATTTTATTAGTCAACTAAATCTATAAGTAATATAAAAGAAGTTTTTGAAGGAAGCATACTAAAGGGATATTTGTATTGGTTTGATAGGTGTTACAGTTTGGTATTGTACTCTGCAAATAACGAATCAACAGTCTATTTAATTGTGACCTCTGATGACCACAGTGCAGGCAGGAGGCATCGGTTAGCAGGAGCCCACGGCCACGTGGGGTTGAGTAGAGCTGCCCAGTATTGGTAATTTAGCATGTGTACAGCCATCGATTATAAGTGGTGCACTGATTTAGTGGCACCTGAAGCAACAATGTTAATATAATCAAGTTTTCTTATAATTACTGGTTGTCCTTTTACTGGAGTAAGTTGCAGTAGATCTCCAAAAACTATGAAATAACTTCCTTCAAATAAGACATCTGACTCAATACGGTCATGTGGTGATGACTTATGGAGCACTGACTTAGTAGTACCTTTGGCACTGAGCGTGTACGTAACCTGTGATGATGCGTGGTCCAGGCAGACTGCACTGGTAAGAATGTCTTTTGCCTACTGAATTCTGCCTTAATAAGGCTACGTGACAATGATTTATGGTGCACTGAGTTAGGAGTACCTTTGGCGCTTAGCGTGTAGGTACCCTGCGATGATGCGTGGGAGGGGGAGTGGGGAGGCACAGTAATTGGAGCAATGTCTTTTTTCGATTGCATTCTGCATGAATTCCATTTAAAAGTAATAGTATGCCTCATTGCTGACATAAAACTGTTCACTCTTCTTTGCGATGATTTCTGGTGCACTGAGTTAGTAGTATCTTTAGTGCTGAGCTTGTACGTACCCTGCGATAATGCGTAGTCCAGGGGGGCCGTATTCGGAACAATGTCTGTTGTCTGTTGAATTCTGCCTGACTACTGCCACGTGGCGATGAATTATGGGGCACGGAGTTAGTAGTACCTTTGGCACTGAGCCTGTACGTAACCTGCGATGATGCGAGGTCCAGGCAGGCCGCACTGGGAGCAATGTTTTTTGCATAGTGAATTCTGTCTTAATAAGGCTATGGGGAGATGACTTGCAGTGAATTAGTGGTACCGAAAGAACTCAGCGTGTGCGCACCCTGCGATGATTCGTGGTTTGGGCGGGTTGCACTGGTGCAATGTCTCTTTCTTACTTGAATGCGTCATGTGCAATTGCCATTCCACGTTAATAGTGGGCCGTCACAATGTAGATCAAAGGCAGTACTCAGTACAGACATTGAGGAATGTTTTTTGTCGCATCATTTAACAAAATCTGAGGACATAGAGTCCAATTGTCTCTGCCTTACATAAATCAAGGCTAAATTCAATGCTGTCTGCAGTGTAGATTCACAGCTGAATTCAAGTGGTGAACCCTGCTGTTATCACTGTTGATCGAAGGCAGTAGTCAGCACAGACTGTTGCAGGGATTCTGCTCCTACACAGAACTGTGCACAGAGACTTAGAACCTTAGTGAATTTAAAGAATGAATGAATGAAGGGAATCTTTTATCGCGCAACTTAGCCCCAGGGCATCAAGGCGCCAGGGCAGGTCAAAATGAGATGTAATCAACCGAAGTAGGCTATTACCGATTGGCTTCAGAAAAGAGCCAGGTTTTTAAGGCCTTGCGGAAGAGAGCAGGCGACGGTTGCCCTAGGAGTTCGGAGGGGAGAGAGTTCCATAACCTAGGTACAACCGAGGAAAATGCTCTGTTTCTCCATTTCACTCTTACGAACCTTGTCACTTCAAGAAGATTTTTGTTGGAGGAGCAAAGGGATTGACTAGCTGAGTAGGGGTGAACCAAAGACCTGATCCCCTCAGGGCCTGTACCGTGAAGGGCCCCATGGGCAAGACAGAGAATCTTAAACGAGATCCTGGACTGAATAGGAAGCCAATGTAGGCTTCTCCGGGCTGACGAAGCCGAGGCAAGTCTGGGGAGATTAAGAACCATCTTCGCCGCCGCATTCTGGACCATTTGCAAACGATGGATAAGGCTCTTGTTTATGCCCACATAAAGGGCGTTGCAATAGTACAGCCTTGAGGAGACTAATGCCACGGTGGCCTGTTTCCGGGCCTCGGGGGGAAGATAATGGGCCATCCTTCTGAGAATCCTGATGATACCACAGCAGGTGGAGACAGTCCTGCTGACCTGACGGTCAGAGGAAAGCGAAGTGTCCATTAGCACCCCTAGGTTCTTAGCAAACTGACGGGGAGAAAGACAGTCCCCAAGTGAGGGCGGCCACCAGTCATTTGACCAAATTAACTGGCAGCCGCCAAAGATCAGCACCTCCATTTTCTCCTCGTTTAGTTTCAGGGAGTTCTGTATCATCCATCGGGACACAGCCTCCATGCAGTTCCTGTAGGTCTGGGCAGATTCGTTCACGGGCTGTGTGAGAGAGACCATAATTTGGGTGTCGTCAGCATACGACAACACCTCCAGCCCAAAGGATCTAACTACCCTGGCACGGTCATCGAATTAGGGTGCACCAAAACTTACCATAGTACCCAACATCCCCTACCAGACCAGCATCAGTGTCACATTGGCTCTTCGTCCTATAGCAAAAATACCAATGATTATATAACCCAGAACATGCGACTTAGGTTACCTCAGGCAATGTGGAAAACAAGAACACTCTTTCGCTACACTCTCATACCAGTCCAAAACATGGAGTAAAAGTAGACACAAGCAAGTTTGAAATATTTATTTCTAACACCGTGATCTCAGGTGCATCATCTTAGCTGATACAAGCAGGCATATTATTAGAAACAAGATTGTCAGCATAGTTACTATTTCATAAAATACAAAGGGAGAAAGCATGTTATAATGCTAAATGGAAACAGGTTTAAAATATACCTATATTTCACCCTCCCTTGATAGTAGGTTACTTTATAACTACAGAAGGTCTCTTAGGCTTGCATAGGCGGCCCCATACCTCTGGTATTAGCAGAAGTGGATCACATCGAGTTCTGCACAAGCTCTCAGCATACGAATGTTCTCCAAGTGTGTGTGATCATGCCTACGCAGTGCATTATTAAGCACGCCAATATCAGAGGTGGCCACAGCTGCATATGTGTTATGGCTAGAACGTGCGCTGATCAGTTAGAAAAACAGCTACAGTGTCTAAGATAACCTTGATGGTCTTGGCACTCACTGTACAGAGTAAACTAACGAAGCAGCTTAGAAATGCAGCGAAACAAGTTATTCTCATGTGAAGCAAAATACTCAGCCTTCTCTAAACAATTGCCAAAGTGTGTGCCGTGTGCAAAGCAGAGTAACAAGGTAAAAATGGCTTTTAAACTTCTAATAAGCTCATGCTAACTTAACACTGTGTGAATGTAAGGCTCAGCTCCACTACACCCTCCCTTGATTGGGGCATGTGGAAGCAGTGCGTGCAAATCAGGAACGCAGAGTTCAAGTTCGAGAGCCAGAGTCAAGTTCAAATTTGCCACAATGGGAAAACGGGAGCAAACTCCGAATTTGGAAACAATACACAAATTTAGAATATATTTCTGGATTGATCGAAACTCGAAGGTAGTGAAAATAAAAAAATCCGCTGTTCAACACATGACGTCAGATGTGAAAGAGAGAGAAAGGAAAAAACTGTCTCACTCCAACAGCGTGTATACACAAAACGTTGCAACAGCCTCCAATAGGAAGTCATTGTTCTCATCCGAAAACAATTCAGCCATCCAATTCAAAAATGGGAATGAACATACATGATCTTCAACAACCGGAACCTCTATCACCATCAGAGGACAACTCGGGTCATCTTCAATATAACTGCATGCCAAGAAGTCATGCGCCGCTGCAAAAACATTCCAAGGTCCCAGGTCTCCATGCATCGCTGCAAAGGCCATAATCCCACCGCCAGAACAAAGCAATTCATGAGCAACTAAGGGCTCATCAGTTGATCATTATCCGCGTTGGGAGACACCGTACTGCAACAACACAAATCCAGGGCCCAGTCGAAATCGCAGCTCAGGCAATGAATGACAGGCTGCACGCATGTGAAAAAGGAAAATCAAAATGATCATCCATAAAATGCACTCAATGTAGCCAGAGGCAGTGCTCCATAATAACTAAGCATTCGGTTGCAGAGCAGCAACAGTCAGGACATATTGTCGTGTGCCACATGATGTGCATCCATTTTTAAACAAACAAATTAATAGAAGCTCACTGGCAACCAATGCGAGCATCAACGCAAATCCACCAAAGAGGCTGGAGAAAATCGAATGAAAAAATACCGGGATCACACCAAATATAGTTTGGAAGGAAGTTACAAGTCCACTACTACCAACTTTAAAAAAGTGTGCTGAACCCGTGGTCGAGGAGGCATTAAAGATATTGTGAATTAACTCCCTGAAATGCAGGGGAAGATCCGTATTTAATAACGCGTGCACTTCTGTGCGGGTGTTTGCCAGGTGAAGGACAAATGTTTCATGAGCAGATGTAAGGGCGACTTCTTTCTGGGACAAAAGAGCTCTTATTCGACTCATCTTGTTGAACTCTGCCTTCAAGGTCGGAATCGACGGCCAGATGGAAACATCCAGCTTCCCATGTGGAGGAGGAAACAGGACGTTTTTACAACAAACTACTCGTTGGGAAACCGTAACTATGTAGGGAACTCCAGCTAACATCCCACAACAATCCTCATTATTTAGAAGTGAATAACTACCATTTGCTAGTAATGTGAATGTCGGTGTGAAAGCAGGTGTAGGTGTGCCTTTTAAAACACAGGCCAAATTAGGCGCATTCTGATTACACAAGCCATGCAATTGGATATTCCTACAGACTAATGCGCGATCAGGTGTCGTTGTGCAATCCTAACCATTCAAATAAACTTCTTTACCCTCCCTCAGGCATATATATGTAAATGGCAGTGACCAAGCTTCATGGAGATGAGTGGTGCCCAAAGGTTCATACCTGCCTATGGCATAATATTTCATGCAAGCTTCAAATTTGAACAAAGGAAAAGTCATTGTGATCAATCCGTGGATAAGCCACACAGCAGAATTTGTTTCGGCCACAGAAAATGGTAATGGTTATAACTTTTCAATGTGTAACATGGAAAAGGTGGCATCCTTTATTGACATAAATTGTTGTTTTTCGGTCAAATTAAATGGTGCAAATAATGAGGAAGTGTTCATGTAGTCTAAGCATGGGCGTAAAATCCGTTCCGCTCGCGGATTTTGTGGATTTTCGGTAAATTCGCAATCCGCGAACTCTCGCGAATTTGCCTAAAATCCGTAAAGTCGCACGCGGCGGATTATTTTGCTTGGTGATACAATATTGTGGAGCGCGGCGTTCACTTACCATCATTCAGCGTTTGCCGAGTTGTTTTTCTCGATATTTTGCGAGTGCTGCGCCATTTTGGATCTTGCTGCGGGATCCCGCGGGAGTTTGGCGACCGCGATTACGTAATTGCGGCTTGCCACCTTGCACAGCATGCATCGCGAGAGTTCGCAATTGCGAACACGTAGGTGCGGCGGGCAGCAACAATCTCGCACTCGCAAAATACAGAATTTGCAATTCTGCACAAGAAATCCACCAGCAAACAGCATAAACCTTCAGAAAATGATGATTTTTATCAGAATCACTCCTCAGGTTGACATTTGCCTGCACTTTTTTTTGCAAGGAGTCCATTTTGGGGGGGGGGGTTGGGAGGAAGGAAGTTCCCCACAGTCTCCAACTTCCTGTTCCTGTCCAGCAGGCTCCTCCCAGTGCTTTCTTCATGTGCTGGTCACTTTCATTTGGATCTTGACCTGGAAGGATTACTTTTTGTGAATGCTGCTGGATATTTGGATTTGAGGCCTTTTGGACTTTCTTTGGATCATTTTTGGATTAGAAATCAACTTTCACAAGTAAGTTTGTTTGGGGCATTACAGTTGCTGCAACTACAATTTTGGAACTTTTTCAGAACATTAAATAAAATATATTGTGGGTAGCCACAGTATCCAGTAGGACCAGGGTTAGTTATGGGTGCATGATACAACTGTTTTGTTGAATTTAAACATCATTGAGGGCATGGATGGCCTGGGATTGTGCTGAATTTTGTGGGTTTTTTCGATTTTTTGGGCTGCTTTTGGGGCCTTTTGCCCAGGGGTAGTGAGTGGTGCATGGACTGAGTCTGCCTGTGGGGTCTCTTTAATGTAAACATCCTGGATGGCATTGGATTGTGGTGATTTTTGTGTGTTTTTCGTTTTTTTGGGGTGTACTGTTGATGGGGACTAAGGGGCCATTTTGAAGACAGGCAGTGTCTGAGGCCTGCACCCATTTTGCCTAGCTTTCATCCATTATGCCCAGGGGTAGTGAGTGGTGCATGGGCCTAGTCTTTCTGTGGGGTGTCTTCTTGAATTTAAACATCATTGAGTGCATGGATGGCCTAGGATTGTGCTGAATTTTGTGGTTTTTTTTCCGATTTTTTGGGGCTGCTTTTGGGGCCTTTTGCCCAGGGGTAGTGAGTGGTGCATGGACTGAGTCTGTCTGTGGGGTCTCTTTAATGTTAACATCATGGATGGCATTGGATTGTGGTGATTTTTGTGTGTTTTTCGTTTTTTTGGGGTGTACTGTTGATGGGGACTAAGGGGCCATTTTGAAGACAGGCAGTGTCTGAGGCCTGCACCCATTTTGCCTAGCTTTTATCCATTATGCCCAGGGGTAGTGAGTGGTGCATGGGCCTAGTCTTTCTGTGGGGTGTCTTCTTGAATTTAAACATCATTGAGGGCATGGATGGCCTGGGATTGTGCTGAATTTTGTGGGTTTTTTCGTGTTTTTTGGGCTGCTGTTGGGGCTTTTGCCCAGGGGTAGAGAGTGGTGCATGGACTGAGTCTGCCTGTGGGGTCTCTTTAATGTAAACATCCTGGATGGCATTGGATTGTGGTGATTTTTGTGTGTTTTTCATTTTTTGGGGTGTACTGTTGATGGGGACTAAGGGGCCATTTTGAAGACAGGCAGTGTCTGAGGCCTGCACCCATTTTGCCTAGCTTTCATCCAGTATGCCCAGGGGTAGTGAGTGGTGCATGGGCCTAGTCTTTCTGTGGGGTGTCTTGAATTTAAACATCATGGAGGGCATGGATGGCATGGGATTGTGCTGATTTTTATGTGGTTTTCGAGTTTTTGGGGTGTATAACTAAACTGATGTTCCTCTGTCTTCCATTGCTTTTAGGTGCACAAGACTCAAGAGAACCACCAGTGCCAGGAAGAAGTCCTGCAGCGGTGTGTGTGTGCAGCATAACGTCACGCGACGTCACGTCTGGCCACAGACAACTGTGCAACTCGTGCAACTGCGGCCTGCTGTTCTGACCTCTGAAGAAGATGGCCCCCAAAAAATTTCCCCGTAGCTCCTCTTGCAAGAAAGTTACCAGTAAGGAGCAGAAGAAGCAAGTTACCAAGGAGACTGGTGTGCCGCCCGCCACGTTTTTTGGGAATAAAAAAAAAAGTACGCCTGCAGCAGCAGCGGGATCTGCTGGGGACCAAGCTGGGAGCAGCACCCCCGCTCCATTGGGCTCAGTGCCACCACCACCATGCCAACTTAAGTCCAAGCCCTTGAGTGCTGCAGAGGCAGCCAGTCTACTTGTTCGATCACCATCGACCAGTGATGTTGGCTCATCGCAAGAAAGTAGCAGCAACGTCCCTCAATCAACACAGGTTGTTGTATCTCATCTGATGAGTATTGAACAACCACAGCCGCAACAACAACCACATGTGCAAGTACAAGCCCAAGTACATGTGGAAGGAGAGGCAGCGCAAGGAGATGCGCAAGCAGAGGTGCATGGAGGGACACAACAACCAAACGAAGGAAGACAGCACACGCGGTTCACAGACCAGAGATATCGATAAACGTTACTGTTATCAGTCCCCACGCTGCACCGCTCGAGACAGACAACTAAATCTGTGAAAGTTTGCCGAGTGTCTCTTCACCTTATCCGCCATGGGACTGATGAGAACTTCATTCCGTTAAGGCTGGCCGTTCCCCTGCATATCCACGTGTTATACCAAACTCTCTGAGTAGATTGGTCAATAATATCAAGTCGGGTCGGCTACACGTGCGGTCTACAGCGTGCTTCAGCGTTTTGATAAGCCATAGACTGAAAGAGGACAGTTCATTTATTATCATGACAACATATGCAACTAGATACGAATCACCCAACCTAAGATATTAAGTCTCTTTATATCTCTGTGACCTGCGTACTCCTACGGTTTTTACCCGCTTTTAGAAAGATACACCTAGAATATATCCACGTCAGTTTTTGACGCATTAGAAGAATATCGATGGTACAGTCCTGAAGAAGACACAACTCACGTGTCGAAACGCGTCGACAGGAAACCATCTATTTTTATAGTGTTTAATGAAGTTTTAAACATGACAAATTATGTATATTTACAATGAAGTTTGCATTTCCCCTGAACATTGTAATACATTTTTATCGTATGATTTTTTATGAAAACCTAAAAGAAATTAAAACCAAGTTTATTGGAGAAAGCAGTTGTCTAATGTTCTTGTAGATAATTTTATCTGCACGTGTACATGCTAGTAACGTTTGTGCATGCCTGGGAATTTTTGTTTACATATATTCTCTACCCTGACCCAGGATTGCTATTCGCACCAGGGGGCTCCTGTTTCTTTACATAAGGACACAACAAGTGCCCACAATAGTTGTTCCTCCCGAAGTAGGGACACATCAGGAAATCGACAATCAAGCCGAGGTATCATTTGAGGAAGCCACTCCTCCTGATGATCATTCATTGTCTTCCACATCCCTAGCAAGGAAAAGATCAAGGGTGGTGTCTTCAAGCCCACCTCCTTCTGATGATATGGATCTTACTTGGGAACCAGCACCACTGCCGTCTGAGAGTGAGGCTGAGGCACACCATGATCTGACAAAGGTAGCTAAGCATAAAAGGAAGGTCGTCTAAACTCTCATAGTTATGGAGTGTGATGACGCTCAACAAGAAGTGGCGTATACTCCTGCTGCTGAAGACTCTCACGATGACGACACAGTCATCATAGGCTTCACTCCAGCCTCAGCGGGCATGCAGCAAACAGACATTTTGACCCTAGCCCGAAAAGCTGCTGAGCGTGATGATGTTGTCAACGAGGAGGCAATGGGAACACCACAATCATTGGAGTTAACTAGTACACCACCACCTACCGCTTCCATATTTCTTCCTCGCCAGAAGGGACCTCCATCCACCTCAACCTCAATTAGTGGTGGTGAAAGTGCACAATGTAGTAAAGTTCAGCAATACACATCCTCCACTTCATCTGGCATTAGAAGCATGACCACCACCAGTATCGCCTCCTCCGGCCCCCACAGACATTTCAAGTCCGCAGTTTGGGACTTCTTTAGTGTTTGCCCAAAAAAGGAAAACATAGCCATTTGTAGCATTTGTAAGCTTGCAGTTAGTCGTGGTAAGCTTGGTACCAACTATGGGACCGGAGGCCAGAGAGGTCATCTTGAGAGACAGCACGCTGTCCAATGGTTTGCGCACCTAAAGGAGATCAAGGAAGCCCGAATTGCAAGTCAAGAAAACGTTGATGTTTCATCTGATGATGACGAGGAGGAAGAAGCGTCACACACTTCACTTACACCCTGTACCCCTGTCAGCACACCCCCGTGAGCCACACTAAGAGTGTGGGAGAGAGTGAGACACCAATGCAAAAAAGTTCATCAGTGAGCGTAACTGGGTCGAAGAAGTCATCATTATCATCCCGTAAAATGGTCCAGGCCAACATTAGAACCATGTTGTTATCAGACGCGCCATATGAACCCAACCACCCACTGACGCGTCTGTATAACACTAAGCTGGCTAAAATGCTAGCTCTGGACCTTCTCCCTTTTTCTTTTGTAGAAGGGGTTGGTTTTCTAGAATTAGTGGCAGCGCTCTGCCCTAAATGGAAGGTTCCTAGCCGGTTCTATTTTGCCAGAGTTGCGGTTCCAGCACTACATGAAGATGTGCTGGAGGTGATTGGGGCAGCTTTGCAGAAGAGTGCTGTTCACACTATACATATGACAACAGACATGTGGACCAGTGGCGCAGGCACTGATTACATGTGCATCACTGCAGACTGGATCTCTTTTTCAGGGGTTAAAGCAAAGCTAAACGCGGGTGTTGACCCGGACCAAGTTTTTAAAGCTGCTCGGAAACATGCAACACTAGCCATGTTTGGCTTGGAGAAACGTCATACAGCAGAAAACATTTTGAATGAGTTTAACACAAAGGTCTTTCACTGGCTGTCCCCAAATAAACGTGAGATTGGTTATGTTCCACGGATAATGGCGCCAATGTAGTTAAGGCCATGGATCTGGGTCACTATTTCAGAGTGCCGTGTTTGGCGCACTGTATAAACCTGGTTGTTAAAAAATTCTTGACTGAAGACAGTCCAGCGTGCGAGTTAGTGGCCACCTGCCGAAGAATGTGCAACCATTTCAGCCATTCTTTTAAGGCCCGGAAGCATCTGAGGAGCCTGCTACATGAACGCCGAATGCCAGTGAAAGCACTCATCCAGGAGGTGCCAACACGTTGGAACTCAACCTTCTACATGCTTGAGCGTCTGTATGAGCAGTTTACGGTATTTGATCAGTATTTCTTAACACTGGGTACAGCTCAGAAGGACCTGAGGCTAGATGCGGCGGAATGGAAGCTAGTTAAAAGCCTGACAGACATGCTTCGTCCTTTTGAGGTCTTCACGCGTGCAGTCAGCAGGGAGGACTGTAATGTGGGAAAAGCTATCCCATTGTTGAGCATGCTGGAGCACAAACTGAAGGCGGTGTCTTCTAAGTTTCAAAAAGATGAAGAAAACCAAGAAGCTTTTGTTTTGGCGGAGAAAATATTAGAGCGCCTACTTGGCGATGAACGTCTTCAAAAGATCCACTCAGAACAGCATTACATTTGTGCTACTATTCTGGAACCACGCTACAAAAAGGCGCTGGCAGGCAGAGCATTATTTCCTTTTGGTGATGAAGATGTTACAAAGTACAAACGTTGGCTAGCCTTGTCAGCCATGAGGTTTGAAAGAGAACGGCAGAAAATTGAAGGAAAAGGCAGTACATCAGCATCAGCAGGCCATCCCCAGTCAAAAGAATCCACTTCTGCACCTGTGGCTGTGGCAGAAGTGACCTCTCAGCCGTTAAAGACACTGGCAACTGGATCATCTGCACCAGACACAACAGAAACATTGGGTGATGAAGAGGATTGGCTAACTGAGCTTGGGTTTGGTTCTCAAAAGGTCCCAGCAAAAAGTAAGCAAAGTGGAGGAACCGCGGAGAACCTTCAGTCGATGGTGGAGGACTATCTGAATGACTCAACAGAGGTCTATGTTAATGCTGACCCATTGGCGTATTGGCATGGGAAAAAAGAATTGTGGCCAGAGATCACCAACCTGGCTATAAATTACTTGTCTTGCCCATTTGAAAGCGTGTCTTCTGAACGTGTTTTCAGTGCTGCTGGTGGCATTGTAACTTGCAAACGGACCCGCCTCTGGCCCAAAAATGTGGAGAGGTTAACAATGATCAAGATGAATCAGCACCTCATACCACCAGATTGCAAAGTACGAGAATACACGCCGGAAGAAGACGAGGAGGACAGCAACTTAGATGAGGGAATTTCTTCTGTGTTAGGTGACACTGACCTACTCCTGCCTGAAATCGCAGGGTATGAGGACCAACTCTTATTCCCTGACACCGAGCCCTGAAAATGGGCCAATGAATCAATAACTTTCTTTTTCGTCCTTATTCACTTTTATTCCTGTGTGTCTGTCTTTCTTTGTTTTGCACAGTTAATATAATTAAAACTTTAATCACCTAATCACAAAAACAAGCCCATCAGCAGAACTGTCTTCACTTATTTGCTTATTGATTTGAAGGTGCCGCAGTCTGCATTCCTCAGGTTCACAAGTTCACAAGAACATGCTCCTCTATCCTCCTCCTCCAGACTCCTTTTTCCCTTAAAGCAGAGGGCTGGATTACGCCCAATGAAGAAAGACTCTGCACTTGTGGGAGTATTCTACTTCTTTGCGGGTGAGTTGGCGGGTCTTGGGGCATTGCTGGGAAGGTCTAATACCGGATAAAACTGGTTTTGACCAAATCAGACTTGAAAACGTTTTTGACTTTTTGCTCACTATCATGTTTTCAGGGGCCTGTTTGGGGGGCTCCCTGGTGTTTGTGTGTGGGTTTTGGGGTCTGGGAGCACTGCTGGTACAGTCTAGTTTTGATTGCATTTGCTTTTCAGGAAATCCATGGTGGAAAACGGGAGTTATGACCTAGCTGCACAGCGCGTTTGGACAGAAGGCCGAAAAATATTGTAAGTAATATGAGATTTTCCATTTTGGCTTTTTGTCTGTTTGGGGGTGTTGTGCTTTTTTGTGGGTGGGTTGGCGGGTCTTGAGGCATTGCTGGAAAGCTCTAATACCGGATAAAACTGGTTTGGAAAAAATCCATGAGGAAAATGTTTTTGCATTTTCTGACATTTCGCTCAATGTAGCGTTTTCGGGGGCCTGTTTGGGGGGCTTCCTGATGTTTGTGGGTGGGTTTCGGGGTCTGGGAGAACTGCTGGGTATGGATAGTTTTGATAGCAAGAGGTTTGAAGGAAATCCATGGAGGCAGAGGGGAGTTAGGGCCTAGCTGCAGAGCGCGCGCTGAGTGATTTTGGAAATTTCCCCAAAAGTGACAAAGTCCCCATTTTTGTACTTTTGCTTTTTGGCTGTTTGGGGGTGTTGTGCTTTTTTGCGGGTGGGTTGGCGGGTCTTGGGGCATTGCTGGGAAGCTCTAATAGCGGATAAAACTGGTTTGGACAAAATCGGAGGCGAAATATTTTTTTGCTGACTTGCTTGTCTTTGAGGTGCTCTTTGGGGGGGTTCCGGGTGTTTGTGGTGTGTTTTGGGGTCTGGGAGCACTGCTGGCACAGTCTAGTTTTGATTGTATTTGCTTTTCGGGAAATCCATGGTGGAAAATGGGAGTTATGACCTAGCTGCACAGCGCGTTTTGACAGAAGGCCAAAAAATATTGTAAGTAATATGAGATTTTCCATTTTGGCTTTTTGGCTGTTTGGGGGTGTTGTGCTTTTTTGAGGGTGGGTTGGCGGGTCTTGGGGCATTGCTGGGAAGCTCTAATACCGGATAAAACTGGTTTGGAGAAAATCCATGCGGAAAAGCCTTTTGGCACTTTTTATAACTTAGGGTTCGTTAGGGTTAGCCCTAGCAGCAGGATTGCATGTGTTTCGGGGTGTTCTAGATTTTTGCAACTGAGTTCTGGGGTCTTAGAGCACTCGTGGGAATGTGTAATTTTGGTTGCAAGTGATTTGAAGAAAATCCATGGTGGGAAAGGGGGGATTTGGCATAGTTAAAGAAAGCGTTTGCCACTATTCTTAACTTAGGGGTCGTTAGGGTTAGCAGCATTTGTATTGCATGTGTTTGGGTGGGGGGCTGTTTGTGGGGGGGTTTGCGAGTCTTGGAGCGATGCTGGGTATGGATACTTTTGCTTGCTTGCAAGTGCTTTGAATACAATCCACGGTGGGTAAGGGGGGATTTGGGCCTACTTTTACTTTCAAAGTACGTTTTGTCACCAGTTTTCTACTAGGCCTCGTTTTTTGAGATCCGATTGGGGGTCTTCTACATTTTTGCGACTGGCTTTAGTAAGGGTCTGGGTGGGAGCACTGCTGGGAAGGTCTAATTTTGTTCTAAAACACAGTTTACAGTACACCTAGCTTGAGGGGAAAGATCCGCTAAATTAATTTGCCCATACTTATTTATCCTTCAAAAGGAGACTCAGACAGAGTACGCACTTTCAAAAATATTGTACTGTCTATTAGGAAACTCAAAGTGTGACTTTTTGCACTACACAGCTTACATACCTTATATTTATTTGTCAGTGGTGTTCTAATATCACTTCCTGTTTTTCCATCAATAATTACAGGCCGGGTTTCAGTCTGTGCAATGGGAAAAAAAGGATGAAGTCAGGCTTCACATTAGCGAGCCGCAATTCAGCATCCGCCAGGCAGGCAGTGGACAGGGTGTCTTCTGGTCACCAACATTGATGGACGGAGCGTCAGCTGGAATGGAGGAGTCCCGCTGATAAGAGGAATGGTTTGATACATGCAACTTACCAAATTCAACAGGACAACTACAACAACATACAGATACAGTATCCATTCTTTTCTAATTATCTTTAAAGTAATGTTATTGCTGTGAACTTCTATGAGTGTGACTCTGCATTTCTCGGATCTCCATTCTCTGCTTCTAAATTCATCCCTCCAGCCATTCTATAGGTTTTACTTCTGCTATTTTTTAAACCTAATTTAATGTAAGAAGTGTTTCTCTGAGTGCAGAGATAGGCAAGTGAAAACGCTGCAGCCCTGTACTGTCGCATTCTGTCATTCACGGTTGTCGAAAATAGTACTTACTTTTCAGGAACCATGTATGCAGTCATGCATGCACTTCCTTTATGTCACTTAAAAGATTTATGGTTAGCTTTGTACCCAAAGATTTCTTTATCTTAAATTATTGTTTGTCCATGCTGGGCTTTTTTTTTCTTCTCTCAACAAAACTTACCCCAAAAAAAAAACCATTCCCATCCATTTTCCAAACCCTAACCCTCTTCCCCCGGGCTGTGTGGTTTTGATTGATGTGTGACTGAATGACAGCAATAATTCCACACACTTGCTGGGGAGGATAAGGTCATAGCAACAGGCTGGTGAAGGAATCAGAGGATATATATTCTATTCTTACTCAGCTTGACACTCAGTCACTATTGGCAGATGAAAGCAGATTTTCATGTGCGCCATCAACTTGATAGGTCATCAAGATTAGAACATCCTCCTCCTAGACGTGGCAAATTATTACGCTGCTGTGTCCTTCACCTTTGGTACTATTTCTTGTAGTAGTAGCCAATGTCAAATAAATTCAACGCAAGTACTAGTTATACTTTCAATACTTTACCATTTGTTAGGCTACATTGTGGCACTGTTCTAGTGTACTGTCACCTGCTATATTCTCTATCGTACCGTTCTAATGCTACGGTAAGTACAAACAAGGTTTCTTTTTCTTTTTTTTCCAGATACTGCAACTGCCACTGTGTAACACCACTACTACCAATGCAATGATGACATTTCATCCGCCCAGGATTGCCAACCTTAATCGCCATTTGCCGTGCAGCCAGCCCTGTGCCTAGCCCTATTTCAAAACACAAATTACAGGTAAGATAAGCGTTTGGGGGGAGGAAGTATAATGGAGTATTAGGAGAGACGAGAGACTGACATTAGTACTAGTAAAGTCCTAGGACTATTGAATTCACTTACTCTGTGAGAGGCACTTAGTTTTGAAAACATTTGGGCAATTAATTACACAACTTGAATCAAGATGCCACTTCAGTTTCACGAAAACAAAGTTACTGTTAAACCCCCACCCACCAGCCTCAAAAGCAGTAAAAAAAAAACATGTATGCTAAGATAAAGTTTAAAGTATATTTATATCCCTGACAAAAATAATCTCCCACAAGACCCAACCCACCCCCACTCCCTAACCCCAACGAATGTCCTTGAAAAGTCCCAAAAAGTGAAAAAACCCAACTCCCAATTCCCACCCCCCCAGAAGCCTTTAAAAAAGGGGCAAGGGACAGTCTCTCCTCTTACTGCTGGTTACTGCTGTTGACTTTCTGGGCCAGGTCGGAATTCTCCTTGCGGAGTGTCGCGAGCAGGGTTTTCGTGTTGAGCAGCTCCTGCTCGAGGTAGGAAACCCTCAGGGAAAGGCGGTGCATCCGTTTTTTGCAACTGCTGTGGGGGGCAGCTGATTTTTTTGCTGCTCGGTGGTGGCGGGTGGCTGCGGCAGCGGTACCCCGGCTCCGTACCGCTGGAGACCTTCTGCGTTGACTGGGTGACCCAGGGAGCGTGGAGGAGGATGCAGCTGTGCCGGTAGATGTTGTTGTAGACTGCGTGTCCCCCTCCTCCTGGGCCACCAGCCGCCGATATTCAGCAACAGTGGCCTCCAGCCTCCGTTGCCGGGCCCATGAAGCCAGCTCCTTCCGGGTTGGTTTGGAAGGAGCATCTATATGAAGAAAGAAAGACATAGTCTGTAACCAATGCTCTTTAAGATTAACGCAAAATGATTCAGCAGAAAGTTGTGTCACAGTAGAACTAGCAACTTGCAAGTGCAGTACATAACTATTGTGGCCAGTATCTATCTAACCTCCCACTTCTTCACCCTTGCTCTAAAATTAGTGGGAGTTTAAGGAATCAATTCTACGAGCACTATGGACTCACTCCATTAGAGTCGACTATGACAGTACACCAGTCTTGTTCTTCTTTTTCTCTCTTGTTTAGCAAAATTGGTATGTTAACTTCTGCAAGCCGGCATAATGCCAGCGCAGTCAACTTCCACCCGAGAAAAACAGACGCCCGCCATGATGAGTGAGACAGACTTGCATTACTGTACCTGTCCAGTACATGCAGGTGGTGATGCTCTTACTTTTCTATTATGGGTGGCACTGAGAATACTCTGTCACAAGGGCTACTGCTTAATTAATTTAACTTTCACCCTACAGTGCCAATGAATACTAGAAAAGGAAAATAAAGAAGATAAATATTCTGATTATCTATCACTGCACATGGTATGTATTCGCTAACAAATGGGATGACTTTAGGTGCTTTGCTTTTTATTGAGTGAACCGTGATACACCCACACATGAATGACCGAGTTCTACTAAACTTATTAACAGAGGTAGTGACTAGTGAGTGGCCATCGTAATAGCCGGATATATGCTGTGCTTGCAATACAAACTACTGCTACTATTCATGGTAGTATTTGGACAAAATTACAACTTCTTTTCCTTGCCTTTCCTACACTGGGACAGACGTGCAGGTGCGGTGTTACATGCTCTTCAAAGTAACACTTAGTTTATCCAGTGACCGTCTACTCTCTCTAGATACACATATGCTATCTAAGAGTCAGATAGTACCACCATGATCCAGGCATCCATCCATTCAAACTATGGGGCAGGTTAGGATTGCGGTTTTCCCACATCCTCCGGGCCGGCAGAATCCACCGCCGGCCAGGTGGATGTGGGAAATCCGCAGCGGACTGAAAAAGACCCCCCGCCAGATTAGGATGGCTGGGGGATCGTTTTTCAGTCCGCAGCTTTTCCGCTGCAGTCGCCTCCCGTCCGCGGCGGAAAAGCACTAACATGGCTGGCGGTGTCTATCAGACACCGCCAGCCATATTAGGATGTCTGGAGGAACATGCCTTTACACGGCGGCATTTCCGCCATGCAAAGGCATACAGATTTTTGTTTGGTGGCCCGTTGCGGGCCCCCAGGGGTGAAGGGGGGCTGGGGGATGCACATGGGGGGTACCTATGGTACCCCCCTGCATTTGCCTGCCCAAAGCGGCAGGCACCGCACGGTGCCTGCCGCTTTGTGCATGCAAATGCACAACTTAAATTTTTATCATTGCGGCGGGTGCTGCTTCAAGCAGCACCCGCCGCAATGATAAAAATACAGGATGTGACCGCCAGGGTGGCGGTCACATCCTAATTACCACAGAGGGACCGCCGCTGCCCCTGCGGACGGTCCCTCCTATTCTATGGTGGCGGACGGACTCAGGTCCGTCCATCATCATAATAGGCCCCTAAATGTCAATCATTCTTCTTCATGTCTCTCATCTGGACAAACCTTACGTTTTCTCACGGGGAGCAGCACACTATGCAGTCTGCAATCTCAATAAGTAAGGAATATAAGAGCTTACCACTGCCCGCCACTACCGTGGCAACCCGCACAGCAGTTTGGTCCAGCTGCGGCACTTCCACCGCCTCCTCCCCAGAGCTTTCCTCCTCCACCTCCGCGCTGGGCCCAGCACCAGATGTTCCACCTACAAAGTACATTTAAGAATGTTAGATGTCATAGACCTACACCACTCACTAGTATTTTGTCTAGGAATGAAGAAATGTGAATACAGAAACCAATATAATAATTTGTGACTGTCTACTCTAAAGTAAAAATGTCCCTTTTTCCAGGTAAGGGTGTTGTCTTGCTGCATTTTTTCGCACAACTGATGAATGCTTGCTTTTTAACACGCACCATTTTCCTCATAACAGACAGAAGCTTCACTTCTAAGAACAAATCATTAGGATGAAGGGACCAATGATTCAGCACCAAAAAGAAAAATGAAAATTCAAACCAGGTGAGGGCTCGGCTCGCCCACAATAAATGTGTGAAATAAAAAATGATTAAGCACTTTTCCATTTTTAATGAACCGTTTATGTTTTATGACAAGCTTGATTTTAATAAATATTTTTAATTTTAATAAAGCTTTAAAACTTAAATAGACTCTGTGGTTTTTGGTCATGGGTGAATGAGCAAAAGGTTTTGCAATTTGCAAGCTTGAGTCCGTGCCTCGGAAACTTCTGGACTCTGACTCCGTACTCTTGTCCTGCATTGGATAATCATCATTGGGGATCAATCATCGATGAATTCGGGAGCTAAATGACTCTGCCACACTATCTAGTCAGTAAGGAGATTGGGGGTTCTTCAAAGTCTGATATCACTGAGGTATGTGGAAAGAAAGTCTACCTGCGCCTATTATAATTGATAAACAATGCACTATTTAGTGTTCATAGTTCGGTTTGTGCAGATTTGTCTCTGCAACAGTAGTAGAATGGATTGTCCTCCTATCCAAACCAAAAGTAAAGTAGTATCTTATTCTTTCTTGGTGGTCATTCACCTTTTTATTGTTGGTAATTGTCAAAGCATAAACATTTAGAAGACTTGAAAAGACGTTATGGACAATCCCAGAGTACTGCACTCAGTGCATAGAACTATTGCTGACTAGAATGGGAGTTTCGTTTTACACCTTTTGCCAAATGTGCAATCTTAGTTAGCTACACAGACAGACTAATAAGAATAATCTAGTAATACCACAGGGAGTCATAGTCGAGGCAGGATAAGAATTTAGATACAGTCTACAAGAAGATCAAAGACGATTTAGAAAAAATCGAATGAGGAACGCTAGGAAAAAATAGGTACTCTATATTAAAATTAAAACTTACCGGTGCCAGCAAAGGAGCCCTCGCCTGACTGATCCTGGCCTTGTTCAGCAGCAGCGGCAGCAGCAGCCTCCTCCAATGCCCTCATGCCCCTGGGGGGAGCTGATGTACAACATGAAAGAAAGAAAGACCAGAAAACATGGATGATATTTGTCAACCAAATCAAACATTTGAAAAGAACAATAACAAAATATTTTGGCAAAATAGCAAATGGACAAGTATTCCACTGGAAATATTGACCTATCTCATGTGGTCTACTACGATATTAGTATTGCTTGATTTGCGGACCGTCGACTTGGAAAGTTATGTAACTCACTAAACAAACTACTAAAAAGGTTCGCCTAGGACTGGCAGGCAGCAGTCCGCAGCACGCGAAGTGACAGACAAAGTCCATCGTGATTGCAGATCAGCAACAACACTAAAAAGTTTCCTACTACATTAACCAGTCATTAAAATACTCAAACTATCAATCCACCACCACTATTTCTTCTTATTGCCAGGTGTACAAAGGAAGGACTGGACTTGAGTCTGTAGGGGCTGATTTAGAAGCCCCTTGCGGCTCTTTTGCTCCATTGTTGCGTGACTTTTGTGACGCAGCGGCAGAACAAAAGAGGCGCCATGGTGCGGCTTATATTAACAACGTGACGCATATGGGAGATGTATCACGTTGTAAAGCCCTGCGCCATCATGGGGGGCTCCGGCGCAAGGGAGGGCGTTCCTGCGCAGGAACGCACCCTAAAAGTGGCTGAGGGAAATCTACAAGATTTCAATCAGTCACTTTGAGGACAATGATGCGTGACTCAAACCCTGCGCCTGCTTGAAGCAGACGTACGGCTTGACGCAGCATTGGGGAGATAGGGCACACCAGAGCATTGCTGGAGCTGCGCCATCGTTGCGACGCAACTCCAGCAATGCGCCGCCCTTACGGCACAGATGCGTAACGCTTCGGTGACGTTTTGGGCCCATGGTGCGCCACATTGTAAATACGGCGCACCATGGGTGATGGTGGCGTGGCGCACAATTACTGGCGCATCCCTGCTACTTTGCAGAGATGCGGCGGTAATGAAAAATCTGACCCTTATAGTCTAGCATTACGCAGTTCTTTAAACTACACTCATACATAATTTCACAGGCCAATGAAATGAACACAAAATCGAAAACAAATAAGCATAGTAGCAATGCTACTGAGAAGGAGAGCAGTGCACCTGAAATGCACAGAAGATTTTGAAATATAATTTACCTACAATGTAAGCAGCAGCATTATTGCTCTTGGTAAAAAACAAAAATGTGCAATATAATAACACACAGAGCAGGAGAAAACAGAGTAGTAAAGAAATAGCTACTACTACTCACCAAGCCCGGGGATCTCAAGGCCGAGCAGGTCCAGCAGATCGCGTTCCCGGTCCAGGAGATCCGTCCAACGGTGGGTGGCCTGGTTGTAGGTGCCCCGGACCCGAGAGTGTTGGTACATGGCCCGGCACACCTTCTCCCACCGCTTCTGGCGCTCCCGGATCCCGTACCCACTAGCGATCTTGCCGCCTGCCATGATGGTCCTGGGGAGGCGGCGCTGAACATACAAAACTAGTGCGGCCACCTCCTTTGTGCTGAAGATCTCCCGGGCTGTGACATTCTCCCCCCTCAAACGCCCGCACGGGAGCCGGGCACGGGGTGCGGGACCCTTCCCCTTCTCAGGATGCTTCCCGGCTCCCTTTACCATGGTCTGGGCAGAAAGGAAGATAAATAAGAAAGAAGAAATAGAGTAGGGAAGAAGAAAAGAAAAGAGTTTAAAAAAGTAGTTTAAAATTAACTAAAAGTAGCAGAAAACACAAAAATATAGAGCTAGAAAAATAGAGGGATAAATAATAAGTAAAATAGATTAAAAAAAACTTCAAACAAGCAAAGGATGGCAGAGATTCAGAGAGGATACAGAAAGCATGCCCAGAACCATAGCAATGAATGAGAAACAAGATGGCCGCGCCCGTTCACGACTGCGTGGGTAAGTTCGCGCGAGATTTTCCTCGCGATCACACGCGAAATTGTACTAGCGAGCCGCACACTTTGCGAGATTACACATAGCGCCCGGAAACGGAATTACGTCACGCAAACAAGATGGCCGCGCCCATGTACGACCTCTAGGGTAACTTCGCAAACGTTGCACTACAAGCGGCTTGCGAACACGCAAAAAATCACGCGAACAAACACGTCGCAAAAAAAACAAATCATGTATTCGCATGAATTCGCTGCTTCCAAAATCAATCTCGCACAAATTCGCGCCCCGCGAATCGCGCGAAATTGCAGAAAAACGATTTTTGCAAAACTGAAAGCACTCAACAGGTGCAAAAGTTCAATCTTAACATTAGTAACCATTCCCTCTAGTGCTTCCTGAGGGGCCCCTCCAGAGTTCAGTTGCCTATTTGCAACTATTCTATGACCCTGCTCTGACCCTCACAGCAGGCTCATAGAATAGCTACAAGTAGGCCACAAAGGTCCTGTGAAAAAAAATTGCACTGCAACAGAAAGCAAATTACAGATAAGGAAGCAGGTGCCAGACTGGAAGTTTAAATTCAGTGACACATTAATCAACCCCAAATTAATTCATGTCAGTTGAAGCAGGGCAGGTGTGCTTGCTTTTTTCACCCCCATAATCTACAGTGATAAACCAACCAGAGGGTGGCAGTGATGTACCAGAGGGTGGCATGGGTGTACCAGAGGGTGGCAGTGGTGAAACAGAGGGTGCTGTGAACCTGTGATGATGAACCAGACGTAGAAACAACACAGTCGCGGCCGTTGCGAGCCGACAAGTAAGTTCGCAATTGCGAACTGGTACAAAACCCTCGCGAACTGGCAGAAACCCTTGCGAACACAAAAAAAATCCGCAAATTCGCGAGAGTTCGCGGATTTTGCGGATTGCGAATCCGTAAATACGCAATTTCGCGGATTGCCAATTCGCAAAATCCGCCCATGCTTAATGTAGTCACAAGGCACCTTCCCTGCTTTTAACATTTGTAAAGTCTATGCAAACTGTATATTGGAATGCAATTGGTTGACCATGGAACAAAACAGGGGCATCTTCTTGTACGATATCAACAACAGAAGAAACAATATTATCTAATGTGTAAATGCAGGAAGAAAGCGTTTTAATGCTATTATCTACAACTGCCAGCACTTTTTCTAAATTAGCTTGATCAATAGCTCTTAACCGGTAGGCAGCCTCAATCTGAGACAGTTTCCAAACTTCATTGTAAACAGCATATATCCACCTTTTGGATCTGCCAGTTGCAGGACCTTTCACAAAGTCAGTATGATCAACATCGTCAGTCAGTTTAGCTAAATGAAGCTTAACTAAAACTAAAGTGGAGCTTGCCTACAGAATAGGTAGTGACAGAATGGTCACTCTCAAAACGGGGATCCACCCTAACCTGTGTATACCCAGGGGTCAAACCCAGAAAACGATGTTGACAGGAATAAGCACTTTTGTGCCAAAGCAACCAACCCTCAGGATCCAAAGTGGAAATGTTAAATGAAGAATTTAGCATCAGGGTCTGTAATTCTCTAATGGACATACTGGTACAATTATCCCAACCGGGGTACTCTTCCAACTCTGGAAAAGAAGGAGCAATCAATTTTTTTGTAGTAGCCAATCCAAAGCAGGTGGTTTGTGAAATAGTCGAATTCAAAAACAACATATGGTTCGGGATGAGACGTGCACGATGCAAAGCCTCAGTGTCTTGCACCTGCCAACTTTTAGAACCCCAAACAGATTTAAGATCAATGGTATCTTTCCACAGTTGATAGCCCCCAATAGCCAATTGGTCAAAAAAGGACTTGGAATATAATCATTTTGTGTGGGTAAGTCTAACTTTGGAAGAGGACTTTTCTGTCAACTTAAAATAAAATGCATAAGGATTTGAGTGATCAAAATCAGTAAAATATGTGAATCTCTTCAGAGAACTTGAACTGCCTTCTATAGGAGTGGGGCAATGTTCCCATTGCGTATAATTAACTATATTTCTCCTTGTGTTTACCTTATGCAGGTAGTGATTGCCATAGTGTTGGTAACAAACAAATCACCATAGTTAGCAGAATCTAAATATAAATCTTCAGCTTCAAAAGCAGCATAATACTTCAAATCTGAAAACAAAGCCTCTACGGCTTCCACATTCCAATCATCAGATCGTATATTTTGTTTAATGACATCCCCCATAGAAACTCTTAGTACATTTGGGACATTTATAACCTCTGTGGGACCATGTATTTGAAATTTGACAGCATCCCAAACAATCCCATCTAAAATAGGACAAGTAGTAATATTATCAAAGGCCAAGTCTCTTTTTATTCTGTGAGATCAGGAGTGGGGTGCCAATGTTGCATTAATGGGTCGAATAGCAGTTCTTTCCTTTACGTAGTGTCCATTCACAAGACGGAAAAAATACCCCACAAATCCAATTGACATGAACAAAAAAAATGAAAAAAGTACCAACCAGATTTAAGTCCAAGGGGGAATCAAAAAATGTATTTTTAAACCATGTAGCAAAAATAGAAATATTTGAAGGGGACTTCGACGTGGTAGATTTAGTGTCAAATGAAAATCTGGACTCATTTTGCAAACAGGTCTGTAAATTGGGCATCGATAAGTCAGTGGGATAAGTATACTCAGTATCATCAAGATGAGCATCAGGTGGGGTATTCAATAAAGGACTTGAAACTACAGGCATCTCTAAAGCAACATCAGGCCTGTTCCTAGGAGCCGGAGCCAAAATAGAATTCCTAAGCATTGCTGGGCAGGAGACTGCAGGTGTCATACTAAGAGAAATCGGCCACTCTGTGTAGTTTGACATTGTCAATGGAGATGTACCTTTTTTCTTTACGACCTGGAAGTGGAGGTTAGATGACTGTTCTTGTGCCCTGCACACCAAGTACAGGAACTGGAGCTCGATACGAGGGGCCAAATTCTTTCTTGTTCTCAATCTTTTCTTGGACCAGTTCTCTGACGTGGGGTAGACAGCCAACTACCGGGATCTGCAACGCCGCGTCAGATGTGGGGGGCAAGTGTTCATTTGCAAGACTGTCTCTCGTCTCTTGTAGATTCTGTAAAACATGACAATAATCATCTACGTCAAAGGGGACAGCAGCCGCCGCCTGGTCTAGACCTTCAAGGTCCGGGACAAACATTTTGATACCAAAGGGCATTTAGTATGGGGTCCGCCCACCCAGAGACCTTCTAGGGAGATTATTAAGTGACCGTTGTACGCTATTGAGATGGGCTAGCTAGTTCCTACCAGTACCTATAGCACTGGCTATCAATGACTGCTTTAAATCATGGTTCATTCGCTCCACAACACTGTTGCCCTCAGGCCGGTGTGGAGACGAAAATTTGACTTGGACCCCTAACAAACTCATGGCATCCTTGTACCCCTTAGAGGCGAACGCTGGACCCTGGTCCGAATGGAAGGTGCCACAGGCAAAAATTCCCACTAAGACACGCAAATCTCTTATGACAGTTCGTGAATCAACACTGCGGTGCGGCCAGACCCAAAGCGTGTGAAGAATCAACTGCAACTAAGATATACTTATATGCAGTATCAGAAGAAAAAGGACGCAGTGATCTAAATAAACACACCCAAAGTGGTTTATTAGATATGTACAACTGTGTCTGGGGCGGACGTGCAGCAGTCAAAGGCTTGATCTGCTAACAAATGTCACATTGAAGGACATAATCACATGTCTGTTTGTACAGTCCCCACCACCAGAAACGTTGTTGTAGCTGAGATACAGTAGCCGAAATGCCCACATGCGCGGATGCAACACCTTCGTGGGTAGCTGTAATCAGTGAGGGCCTGCGGTCCGCGTTGGGAATCAATCTGTCACCAACGTCGGTTATTTTCACATAAGGAACTTTATCAGGACTTAAGTGATAAGAGTACTTTGAAGGAAATCCAGTAGGATATTTACTTCCCTTCTCAGTAGCGGCAATTGCTGCCAAGATGTCGTCGTCAATCTTACCTTTGGAACGTGTAACTGCTACAACCAAATATGTTGCTACTTCTGACTTTGCGGCCTCATGGGCAAATCTATTGCCAACAGTGTGAACTCCAACACGCTGATGACCGAGAGTATGAATTACATACACGAGTGGCAATCGCTCTTTAAGTTAAGCCACTCAAACCCAGATCATTTTATGTTTTATTGTGCTACCTTTGGAGTCACAATAATCATTTTGAGTCGAAAAGAACAGATTGTCATTGTAAGAATGGACACAGTAGTAAGAGTCACTCACAATAAGAGTAGTCACACCATGATCTGCGTACTCCAATGCAAGAAGTAGAGCACAGAGCTCTGCCAATTGGGCCGTACAGTCCCCTAATGTCTGCGTATGCACGACATCGGACTTGAACACCCCATTCACCTGTACCAACCACAATTGCGCAGGCAGAAACATATGCATGCTTGGACAAATGCGCGACTTGCGCAGAACCATCAGTGTAAATGATACAATGGAAATCTTCCAAAGGACGCATAGTCAAAGGAACAGGATGAACAAATTCATACTGTAAATACTCCTGCGACTGCAAGGAGGCATCAAAAATAAACATGACATCCGGAGATGTCAATGATGTCGTTCATTGTATCCACCTTGGGTGCAAAGCTTTAGAATTTGGTACACTGGCTTTCGTCACTGCTTCCAGGGCAGGATACGGTGTAACAACCAACATGCGTTTTCCCTGCGACAGTGCTCCTTCGTTTAGAATTGCCATTTGCACTGCTGTCAAAACTTTTTCCACAGTGGAAAACCGCATTGCACCCGAAGTGTACAAGTGTGACTTGTAAGCAATAGGCAACGTGTCACCTTCGTTAAAAGTAAGGTATGTGAAACCCACCGCCCCAGGGACGATTCTTATCACCAGGTTGGTGCGGTTATCACGAGTCAGCAAGAATTTATATTCTAGAAGATCAGCCTGCAAAGTTTGCAAAATGGCCAAATGTTCAGGCAGCCAGCACGATTTGGTAAAAGTAGGTTGTATCAAGGCATACAAAGGCTTGATATTCAGGAATGTAAGTACGCCTGAAGTTCAAAAATCCCAGCAAAGATTGTCATTTTCTCAGAGTTGTCGGAGCTCGCAGTTGTGCACATTTCTCCAAGAAGTTAGGTGCCAATCCTCGTCCTTCATTGTTAAGCTCATAGCCCAGGAACAACACTGTGTACTCTGCAATATGAGACTTTGCAAAGTTGAATTGGTAACCGAAGTCCGCGAAACTAAAAGTTATGCGCCACACAGATGCGCCAATATTTAGTCGTCTGTGAAGTAAATGTCATCCACATACGAACAAGCATCCGGGTCGACTCTCTCCAAAAGAGAGACAATATGGGCAGCAAACACACCTGGATTATTCTTATTGCCCATGGCCAAGCGTCTAAATTGGCGTTATTTACCACCGCTGGTAAAACTGGTCCACTGGGAACTTAAACCAGACAAGTTGTGGACATAAAAAAACCTTTGGATATGTCAAGTGTGGTATTAACCGTTTAAGCACAAGATCATCCACTAAGGCAGAGCCGTGGGCGTTCTGTACTGCACAGGTACGGCAATGCGAGTTTAAATGCTGGTAATCCAATACCAAACAGTAAGAACCGTCAGGCTTTGTAAAAGTAAAAAGCGGGTTATTCATCAGAGACACACAAGTTTCAATTACAGCTTGATATTCCAATTGTTCAAGGATTTCTGCAACGGAAGTCTTGGCTTCACGTCGCAGGGGATATTGGGGTTGTGGCTGTGGCATTGACCGTAGGGGAATCTCATGTTGGGGGGAGAATTTATCCCACACACAGTGAGTATGGTACAAAGCCAGCACTAGTGCCTTAGCCCACTCTTCTGCAAAATTCAGCGCATGCTCTTTTGACACCGTGTGTGCAAAACTAGGGAGGGTTACCTCCTCCCCGCTCGGAGCAGCGAGAACAAAAGGTGGAGGCCAGTCAACTTCCTCTAACAAAATGTCATAAGTGGTAGTTAGATTTTCCCAAAATACCCTTTTCAGTTACAAGTCCACTACTACCAACTTTAAAAAAGTGTGCTAAACCCGTGGTCGAGGAGGCATTAAAGATATTATGAATTAACTCCCTGAAATGCAGGGGAAGATCCGTATTTAATAACGCGTGCACTTCTGTGCGGGTGTTTGCCACGTGAAGGACAAATGTTTCACGAGCAGATGTAAGGGCGACTTCTTTCTGGGACAAAAGAGCTCTTATTCAACTCATCTTGTTGAACTCTGCCTTCAAGGTCGGAATCGACGGCCAGATGGAAACATCCAGCTTCCCATGTGGAGGAGGAAACAGGACGTTTTTACAACAAACTACTCGTTTGGAAACCGTAACTATGTAAGGAATTCCAGCTAACATCCCACAACAATCCTCATTATTTAGAAGTGAATAACTACCGTTTGCCAGTAATGTGAATGTCGGTGTGAAAGCAGGTGTAGGTGTGCCTTTTAAAACACAGGCCAAGTTAGGCGCATTCTGATTACACAAGCCATGCAATTGGATATTCCTACAGACTAATGAGTGATCAGGTGTCGTTGTGCAATCCTCACCATTCAAATAAACTTCTTTACCCTCCCTCAGGCATATATATGTAAATGGCAGTGACCAAGCTTCATGGAGATAAGCGCTGCCCAAAGGTTCATACCTGCCTATGGCATAATATTTCATGCAAGCTTCAAATTTGAACAAAGGAAAAGGCAGTGTGATCAATCCATGGATAAGCCACACAGCAGAATTTGGTAATGGTTATAACTTTTCAATGTGTAACATGGTAAAGGTGGCATCCTTTATTGACATAAATTGTTGTTTTTCGGTCAAATTAAATGGTGCAAATAATGAGGAAGTGTTCATGTAGTCACAAGGCACCTTCCCTGCCTTTAACATTTGAAAAGTCCATGCAAACTGTATAATGGAACGCAATTGGTTGACCATGGAACAAAACAGAGACATCTTCTTGTACGATATCAACAACAGAAGAAACAATATTATCTAATGTGTAAATGTGGGAAGAAAGCGTTTTAATGCTATTATCTACAACTGCCAGCACTTTTTCTAAATTAGCTTGATCAATAGCTCTTAACCGGGAAGCAGCCTCAATCTGAGACAGTTTCCAAACTTCGTTGTAAACAGCATATATCCACCTTTTGGATCTGCCAGTTGCAGGACCTTTCACAAAGTCAGTATGATCAACATCGTCAGTCAGTTTAGCTAAATGAAGCTTAACTAAAACTAAAGTGGAGCTTGCCTACAGAATAGGTAGTGACAGAATGGTTACTCTCAAAACGGGGATCCACCCTAACCTGTGTACACCCAGGGGTCAAACCCAGAAAACGATATTGACAGGAATAAGCACTTTTGTGCCAAAGCAACCAACCCTCAGGATCCAAACTGGAAATGTTAAATGAACAATTCACCATCAGGGTCTGTAATTCTCTAATGGACATACTAGTACTATTATCCCAACTGGGGTACTCTTCCAACTCTGGAAAAGAAGGAGCAATCAATTTTTTAGTAGTAGCCAATCCAAAGCAGGTGGTTTGTGAAATAGTCGAATTCAAAAACAACATATGGTTCGGGATGAGACATGCACGATGCAAAGCCTCAGTGTCTTGCACCTGCCAACTTTTAGAACCCCAACAGATTTAAGATCAATGGTATCTTTCCACAGTTGATAGCTCCCAATAGCCAATTGGTCAAAAAAGGACTTGGAATATAATAATTTTGTGTGGGTAAGTCTAACTTTGGAAGAGGACTTTTCTGTCAACTTAAAATAAAATGCATAAGGATTTGAGTGATTAAAATCAGTAAAATATGTGAATCTCTTCAGAGAACTTAAACTGCCTTCCATAGGAGTGGGGCAATGTTCCCATTGCGTATAATTAACTATATTTCTCCTTGTGTTTGCCTTATGCAGGTAGTGATTGCCATAGTGTTGGTAACAAACGGATCACTGACAGAATATCGACAGTCAAAATATCGACAGTCAAAATATCGAGGTAAAAATATAGAATGCCAGAATATCGACCTCCTATCTACAAACAGGTAAGTACAAAAATATCGACTCCAAAATATCGATAGGAAAAAATATAGACAGTCAAAATATCGATTTTTTTAAATATCTTAAAAGTAATTTTAAAGTACTATAATAATAAATATAACTATTTTAAACATACTTAAAATACTTAAATAAACTTAAAATTAATAAATAATTATTGTAACTTAAAAAATAAAAAAAATGTTAAACATATGTATATATATATATATATACATATTATTAACAAAACAAATACAATATTTTTTCCGTAAGATAGCGAGAGGTTTAAATTTACTATTCCAACTCCAGTGAGTGCAACAGTAGGGAAAGCGTTGGATAGCGTAGGGGTAAAAATTACTATTCCCACTCCAAAGAGTGCAACAGTAGGGAAAGCGTTGGATAGCGAAGGGGTGAAAATTACTATTCCAACTCCAGCGAGTGCAACAGTAGGGAAAGCGTTGGATAGCGTAGGGGTAAAAATTACTATTCCCACTCCAGAGAGTGCAACAGTAGGGAAAGCGTTGGATAGCGTAGGGGTAAAAATTACTATTTCCACTCCAGAGAGTGCAACAGTAGGGAAGACATTGGATAGCGTAGGGGTAAAAATTACTATTCCCACTCCAGAGAGTGTAACAAAAGAGAAAGCGTTGGATGGCGTAGGGGTAAAAATAACTATTCCAACTCCAGTAAGTGCAACAGTAGGGAAAGCATTGGATAGCGTAGGGGTAAAAATTACTATTCCCACTCCAGAGAGTGCAATAGTAGAGAAAGCGTTGGATAGCGTAGGGGTAAATATTACTATTCCCACTCCAGAGAGTGCAACAGTAGGGAAAGCGTTAGATAGCGTAGGGGTAAAAATTACTATTCCCATTCCAGAGAGTGCAACAGTAGGGAAAGCGTTGGATGGCGTAGGGGTAAAAACTTACTATTCCAACTTCAGCGAGTGCAACAGTAGGGAAAGCGTTGGATAGCGTAGGAGTAAAAATTACTATTCCCACTCCAAAGAGTGCAACAGTAGGGAAAGCGTTGGATAGCGTAGGGGTAAAAATTACTATTCGAACTCCAGCGAGTGCAACAGTAGGGGAAGCGTTGGATAGAGTAGGGGTAAAAATTAATATTCCCACTCCAGAGAGTGCTACAGTAGGAAAAGCGTTGGATAGCGTAGGGGTAAAAATTACTATTCGCACTCCAAAGAGTGCAATAGAAGGGAAAGCGTTGGATAGCGTAGGGGTAAAAATTACTATTCCCACTCCAGAGAGTGCAACAGTAGGGAAGACGTTGGATAGCGTAGGGGTAAAAATTACTATTCCAACTCCAGCGAGTGCAACAGTAGGGAAAGCGTTGGATAGCATAGGGGTAAAAATACTATTCCCACTCCAGCGTGTGCAACAGTAGGGAAAGCGTTGGATAGCGTAGGGGTAAAAATTACTATTCCCACTCCAGAGAGTGCAACAGTAGAGAAAGTGTTGGATGGCGTAGGGGTAAAAATAACTATTCCAACTCCAGCGAGTGCAGCAGTAGGGAAAGCGTTGGATAGCATAGGGTTAAAAATTACTATTCCCACTCCAGAGAGTGCAACAGTAGGGAAAGCGTTGGATAGCGTAGGGATAACAATTACTATACCCACTCCAGAGAGTGCAACAGTAGGGAAGACGTTGGATAGCGTAGGGGTAAAAATTACTATTCGCACTTCAGAGAGTGCAACAGTAGGGAAGACGTTGGATAGCGTAGGGGTAAAAAATTACTATTCCCACTCCAGAGAGTGCAACAATAAGGAAAGCGTTGGATAGCATAGGGGTAACTTTTAATATCCCCACTCTAGTGAAAATAAATTAATCTAAGTCACATAATTATAAATTAATCAATTAATACATTTTAATTACCAATTAAGAATTAATTAATTACCAATTAAAAATTAATTAACAATTTATTTAAAATAAATACCAATTAATTAATTATCATGTTTAATTAATTATTAAATTACTTCCCACCCTATTCCCCTATAAACCCACAACCCGCTACTACAAATAAAATAATATTATTCACATAATTAATAATTAATCAATTGATAAAAATTAATTATCAATTAAGAATTAATTAATTACCAATTAAAAATTCATTGACAATGTATTCAAAATAAATACCAATCAATTATTTAATGAACATATTTAATTAATTAAAATTAAATTACTACCCACCC
This sequence comes from Lissotriton helveticus, assembly GCF_964261635.1. Classification (NCBI taxonomy): domain Eukaryota; kingdom Metazoa; phylum Chordata; class Amphibia; order Caudata; family Salamandridae; genus Lissotriton; species Lissotriton helveticus. The sequence goes on from NC_136068.1 coordinate 1,436,146,995, forward strand.
TATTCCCCTATAAACCCACAACCCACTACAGAAAATAAAATAATATTATTCACATAATTATCAATTAAACAATTAATTAAAATTAATTATCAATTAAGAATTAATTATTTATCAATTAAAAATTAATTAACAAATAATTCAAAATAAATACCAATTAATTAACATATTTAATTAATTATAATTAAATTACTTCCCACCCTATTCCCCTATAAACCCACAACCCGCTACAGAAAACAAATTACTAAAATTAAAATGTTTATCAATTAATCAATTAAAATTAATTACCAATTATATTTAAATTAATTACCAATTAATAATTAATTAACAATTAATTCTAAATAAATAACAAAAAATAAAATAACATATTTAATTAATTATATTTAAATTACTTCCCACCCTATTCCCCTATAAACCCACAACCCCCTACAGAATTATATTACACAAAAAGATAAATTAATATTAACATACCTAAAATTCGATATTTTTGTTGTCTATATTATGTCTAGTCGATATTATGTCCATTCTATATTTTTGATTCGATAATATGTCCATTTTATTCGATATTAAAATTTTCTAGTCGATATTTTGGTAGTCTATATTATGTCTAGTCGATATTATGTCCATTCTATAGTTTTTTACTCGATATTATGTCTAGTCGATATTAAAAACTCGATATTTTGACTCTATACCGTAACAAACAAATCACCATAGTTAGCAGAATCTAAATATAAATCTTCAGCTTCAAAAACAGCATAATACTTCAAATCGAAAAACAAAGCCTCTACGGTTCGCACATCCCAATCATCAGATCATATATTTTGTTTAATGACATCCCCCATGGAAACTCTTAGTACATTTGGGACATTTATAACCTCTGTGGGACCATGTATTTGAAATTTGACAGCATTCCAAACAATCCCATCTAAAATAGGACAAGTAGTAATATTATCTTTTTATTCTGTGTGATGAGGAGTGGGGTGCCAATGTTGCATTAATGGGTCGATAGCAGTTCTTTCCTTTACGTAGTGTCCATTCACAAGACGGAAAAAATACACCACAAATCCAATTGACATGGACAAAAAAAATGAAAAAAGTACCAACCAGACGTAAGTCCAAGGGGGAATCAAAAAATTTATTTTTAAACCATGTAGCAAAAATAGAAATATTTGAAGGGGACTTCGACATGGTAGATTTAGTGTCAAATGAAAATCTGGACTCATTTTGCAAACAGGTCTGTAAATTGGGCATTGATAAGTCAGTGGGATAAGTATACTCAGTATCATCAAGATGAGCATCAAGTGGGGTATTCAATAAAGCACTTGAAACTGCAGGCATCTCTAAAGCAACATCAGGCCTGTTCCTAGGAGCCGGAGCCAAAATAGAATTCCTAAGCCTTGCTGGGCAGAAGAGCGCAGTTGTCATACTAAGAGAAATCGGCCACTCTGTGTAGTTTGACATTGTCAATGGAGATGTACCTTTTTTCTTTACGACCTGGAAGTGGAGGTAAAATGACTGTTCTTGTGCCCTGCACACCAAGTACAGGAACTGGAGCTCGATACGAGGGGCCAAATTCTTTCTTGCTCTCAATCTTTTCTTGGACCAGTTCTCCGACGTGGGGTAGCCAGCCAACTACCGGGATCTGCAACGCAGCATCAGATGTGGAGGGCAAGTGTTCATTTGAAAGACTGTCTCTCGTCTCTTGTAGATTCTTTAAAACATGACAATGATCATCTACGTCAAAGGGGACAGCAGCCGCAGCCTGGTCTAGACCTTCAAGGTCCGGGACGAACATTTTGATACCAAAGGGCATTTCGTATGGGGTCCGCCCACCCAGAGACCTTCTAGGGAGATTATTAAGTACACGTTGTACGCTATTTAGATGGGCTAGCTAGTGCCTACCAGTTTCTATAGTGCTGGCTATCAATGACTGCTTTAAATCATGGTTCATTCGCTCCAAAACACTGTTGCCCTCAGGCCGGTGTGGAGACGAAAATTTGACTTGGACCCCCAACAAACTCATGGCATCCTTGTACGCCTTAGAGGCGAACGCTGGACCCTGGTCCGAATAGAAGGTGCCAAAGGCAAAAATTCCCACAAAGACACGCAAATCTCTTATGACAGTTTGTGAATCAACACTGCGGTGCGGCCAGACCCAAAGCGTGTGAAAAATCAACTGCAACTAAGATATACTTATACGCAGTATCAGAAGAAAAAGGACGCAGTGATCTAAATAATCACACCCAAAGTGGTTTATTAGATATGTACAACTGTGTCTGGGGCGGACGTGCAGCAGTCGAAGGCTTGATCTGCTAACAAATGTCACATTGAAGGACATAATCACGTGTCTGTTTGTACAGTCCCCGCCACCAGAAACGTTGTTGTAGCTGAGATACAGTAGCCGAAACGCCAGCATGCGCGGATGCAACACCTTTGTGAGCAGCTGTAATCAGTGAGGGCCTGCGGTACGCGTTGGGAATCAATCTGTCACCAACGTCGGTTATTTTCACATAAGGAACTTTATCAGGACTTAAGTGATAAGAGTACTTTGAAGGAAATCCAGTAGGATATTTACTTCCCTTCTCAGTAGCGGCAATTGCTGCCAAGATGTCATCGTCAATCTTACTTTTGGAACGTGTAACTGCTACAACCAAATATGTTGCAACTTCTGACTTTGCAGCCTCATCGGCCAAACTATTGCCAACAGTGTGAACTCCCACACGCTGATGACCAAGAGTATGAATTACATACACGAGTGGCAATCGCTCTTTAAGTTCAGCCACTCAACCCAGATCATTTTAGGTTTTATTGTGCTACCTTTGGAGTCCCGATAATCATTTTGAGTCCAAAGGAACAGATTGTCATTGTAAGAATGGACACAGTAGTAAGAGTCACTCACAATAAGAGTAGTCACACCAGGATCTAGTACTCCAATGCAAGAAGTAGAGCACAGAGCTCTGCCAATTGGGCCGTACAGTCCCCTAATGTCTGCGTATGCACGACATCGGACTTGAACACCCCATTCACCATTGTACCAACCACAATTGCGCAGGCAGAAACATATGCATGCTTAGACAAATGCGCGACTTGCGCAGAACCATCAGTGTAAATGATACAATAGAAATCTTCCAAAGGACGCATAGTCAAAGGAACAGGATGAACAAATTCATACTGTATATACTCCTGCGACTGCAAGGAGGCATCAAAAATAAACATGACATCCGGAGATGTCAATGATGTCGTCCATTGTATCCACCTTGGGTGCAAAGCGTTAGAATTTGGTACACTGGCTTTCGTCACTGCTTCCAGGGCAGGATACGGTGTAACAACCAACATGCATTTTCCCTGCGACAGTGCTCCTTCCTTTAGAATTGCCATTTGCACTGCTGTCAAAAAATTTTCCACAGTGGAAAACCGCATTGCACCCGAAGTGTACAAGTGTGACTTGTAAGCAATAGGCACTGTGTCACCTTCGTAAAAAGTAAGGTATGTGAAACCCACCGCCCCAGGGACGATTCTTATCACCAGGTTGGTGCGGTTATCACGAGTCAGCAAGAATTTATATACTAGAAGATCAGCCTGCAAAGTTTGCAAAATGGCCGAATGTTCAGGCAGCCAGCACGATTTGGTAAAAGTAGGTTGTATCAAAGCATACAAAGGCTTGATATGCTAGGCATATTCAGGAATGTAAGTACGCCCGAAGTTCAAAAATCCCAGCAAAGATTGTAATTTTTTCAGGGTTGTCGGAGTTCACAGTTGTGCGTATTTCTCCAAGAAGTTAGGAGCCAATTGTTGAGCTCATAGCCCAGGAACAACACTGTGTACTCTGCAATGTGAGACTTTGCAAAGTTGAATTTGTTACCGAAGTCCGCGAAACTAAAAAGTATGTGGTCAACGCGGCACAGATGCGCCCATATTTAGTCGTCTGTGAGATAAATGTCATCCACATACGAACACGCATCCGGGTCGACTCTCTCCAAAAGAGAGACAGTATGGGCAGCAAACACACCTGGATTATTCTTATAGCCCATGGCCAAGCGTCTAAATTGGCGTTATTTACCACCGCTGGTAAAACTGGTCCACCTGGAACTTAAACCAGACAAGTTGTGGGCAAAAAAACCTTTGGATATGTCAAGTGTGGTATTAACCGTTTACGCACAAGATCATCCACTAAGGTAGAGCCGTGGGTGTTCTGTACTGCACAGGTACGGCAATGCGAGTTTAAATGCTCGTAATCCAATACCAAACGGTAAGAACCGTCAGGCTTGGTTACAGTAAAAAGCGGGTTATTCATCAGAGACACGCAAGTTTCAATTACACCTTGATATTCCAATTGTTCAAGGATTTCTGCAACGGAAGTCTTGGCTTCACGTCGCATGGGATATTGGGGTTGTGGCTGTGGCATTGACTGTAGCGGAATCTCATGTTGGGGGGAGAATTTATCCCACACACAGTGAGTATGCAAAATTCAGCGCATGCTCTTTTGACACAGTGTGTGCAAAACTAGGGAGGATTACCTCCTCCTCGCGTGGAGCAGCGAGAACAAAAGGTGGAGGCCAGTCAACTTCCGCTAACAAAATGTCATAAGTGGTAGTTAGACTTTCCCAAAATACCCCTTTTATAGTATGTTGTATGTCGCCTGCAATTAAAAGGTCAATGTTATTTATTATTTATTTTATTTCTTAGATTTGTATTGCGCATGGCTGCCCCAGCGACTGGGCATCCCAGCGCAGGTCAACAGCTCCCAGACGAGAAACCGAAACAGAAAGCAATTAAGCCAAAAAAAGATAGGTCTTAATGGCCTTCCGGAACGCAAGATGATTTTGAATAGCTCTGATGAACCCAGGGAGCGGATTCCAAAGTTGCGCAGCCAGGCAGCGGAAGGAACGGCCACCAGCTCTGGCTTTCCAAACACGCGAGGTGCATACCAGCGCTAAGGTGGCAGATCTTAAAGGACGTCGGGAAGCATAAGATTGCAGCAGTCCCCTCAAACCAGCCGGTGCCTGCGGTGATAAGATCTTGTGCGCCAAACAAAGCGACTTAAATTGGTTGCGCTTTTCTATCGGCAGCCAATGAAGCTTCTTCAGAACATGGGAGACTGAACAAGTATACGGAAAGGCCAACAACATGCGGGCAGCAGCATTCTGTGCCCTTTGCAGACGCTTGACGCTAGCCTTATTTGCACCTAGATATAGGCTGTTCCTATAGTCCAATCTAGACAAAATAGTCGCCTGCAGGATGATTTGGCGGACTTTTCAGGGGAAAAACCCAACATTGGTTTCAAGCCCCTCAGAACACCAAAACAAGTCCCGGCCACAGCTTTAGATTGGGCGTCAAATGTTAGGCCACTGTCGAACCAAATGCCAAGATTTTTCACTGTCTCCTTGTGCAAGGGGGCAGGTTTCAACCGGTCGGGCCAATAATTCTCTGACCACAACCCCCGATCTTTCCCAAACAGCAGGATCTCAGACTTGCCATCATTCAACTGCAAGCAGTTCGCTGCCATCCAGTTCGCAATCACAGCACGATCCTCCTTGAACTTAAACAAGTTTCTGACTTTTTTTTGGAGAAGGCGGTCACCAACTGGGTGTCTTCAGCGTAAGATACCAGTGCCAAGCCCCTATCCCTAGCCAACACAGCCAGAGGCTGGACGTAAATGTTAAACAATAGGGGACTTAGCACTGAACCCTGCGGTACACCCTGGCGGAAAGCAAGCTCTTGCGACTGGAAAGTTGAGACATAGACTTGGAAGGACCTATCTTCCAAAAAAGACCGAAGCCACTCCAAGGCCAGGTCTTTAATGCCAATTTTCTGTAGGCGTTGTAAGAGTGTTGCATGGGAGACAGTATCGAAAGTGGCACTTAGGTCCAACAGGATCATGGCCGCTGAGTCTCCAACGTCCAGGTTCGCCCAAATGGCCTCCGTGACAACCAATAACGCAGACTCAGTGCTGTGTTGGGCCCGGAAGCCATGATGGGATGAGTCAAAGATGTCATTCTGCTCCACAAACCTGGCAAGTGTGGAATTCACATGCGATTCAGTCACCTCAACCAGGAAAGGCAGTTGGGAGATTGGCCGGTAGTTAGCTGGCTCGGCGGGGTCTAGTGAGGGTTTTTTGAGCAAGGGAATAAACTTGGCATGTTTCCAAGCCCTGGGGACAGACGCTGAGGTCAAAGAGAGGTTGACCAGATTGAGGTTCAGTGGAACAAGAAGCAAATGGAATTGGCGGAAGTGAGCAGGGGTCAGTGGGTCCGCTGGCCAACCGGATTTGATCTTAGAGCAGAGAGCCTCAAACTCCAGCTGAGTCAGTGGAGGGAAAAAGGACAAGGTATTCATCCCCATTGATCCTGGAATCCCCGGGTCCCCCCCACCTGAGGCGGGGTGGGGATGGATAACCCCTGGTAGATATTATCGACTTTGTTCACAAAGTGCAAGGCCAACTCAGTACATTGCTCATTCGATGAGATCACAGAGGTCTCCATGGCCCCACCGCTCTTCATGCTCTTCAGCACAGCGAAGATGGTTTTAGCAGGGTTGGTGCTGGCCGGGATTTTATCGGCCACAAACTTGGCACGAACTTGCTGGATAAGCTTATGGTATTGCTGAATCGCGGCACGATATGTCCTTTTAGCCGTCAGATCATAAGAGCGCCTCCATGCGCGTTCCAGCTGCTTACAACCTTTTCTAGCCGAGACTAAGGAGTCGTCGAACCAAGGGTTTGATGGTCTGCGAAATTTCCCTCCATACCTCGCCGGTATGCAGTTATCCAGTCCTGAGGATACTCACTCATTAAAGCAGGAATTCGCCGTCTCCATATCCTGTGTCACCTAAGGCCTGTGGCTAGATAGCCAAGTCGAGAGTCGGCCCGAGTCGAGCTTGAGCCAGGGACGCTTTAAGACGGGAACAGGGCAAATTGCATCCCTTTTTCCTTGGAGACGCAGGGTAAAGGGGACCAAAAAATGATCGGTCCAGGCCTGCGGGATGGGCGATGAGGCTGTGCAAGAACTTAGATTTGTAATAATGGGATCCAGTAGGTGGCCGGCCACATGAGTGCCAGTTTGCACCAATTGGGTCAGCTGGTGGGACTCCAAATCTGCCAAGAAGCTTGCAATCTCAGCCGTCTTGCAATTGTCAAGATGTAGATTAAGGTCCCCTAGAATAGTGAAGTTAGCCATTTTACATGCGAAATGCGCCACTTTGTTAAGCAAGTCGTCTCTGAAGGGACCAAATAGACCAGGCAGACGGAAAATGAGGAAGCCAGTCAGGATAAAATTATGGTTCAATGTGATCTTAAATAGGGCGCTTTCACAGCCTGCAATGCTTTCTTTACTAAGGGAGCAGTTGTAAACTTCCCTAGTGATAATTGCAATGACCCCCCTCTGCCTGACTCCCTATGAATACTATACAGCCTGTATCCTGAAGGAAGGGCCAGCCAGGATTCAGCCACCGAATCCGGCATAAGCCATGTCTTGGTCAAGAATAAGACATCTGGGGCTTCTTCAATTCAAAGATCAAAAACCTCACCATGATGTTTGGCGAGGGATCTGCAGTTCAAGCTCAGGAACTTTAAGACCATACCCTCTCCCGAACGGACATGCAAGTCCTTGGCCGGGAAGTGGCAGGCACCATGGTTACACTGAAAAGCAAAGCCTCATCACTTGGATCCCAGACAGGAGAAGGACACTTAACCTCCAGAGCCAAAAGCTTGTCTCGCACATAAGCAATACGATTAGAAGCGAAAGAGGCAGGGGTCCTGGAAACCGGCGACTGCCTGGCGCGGACGGGCGCAGATGGGCTTGCCTTAGGCGCGCCCGCTGCGCGTGTCCGCTGCGTGGGCGCCTGATTGACGTCATTTATATTGGCCCCGGAGGCAGGCGAGTCAGCAAACACTAGTCTGCGACCTCGCCTCCTCACACAAGAAGGCGACCACACTCCCTCCCCTATCCTGAACAGTGCATCCCCGAGGGTCAAAAGGTGCAAAGCAAGGTAAAAATCCTAAGATAGGAAGATCTAAAACAATTAAGCCCCCACACAATTATGTGCACAATTAAAAGAGTAACAGTGTGATTATCAATCTAATCAAGCCTGTCAGGAGCTACCCTAGTGTCAGTTGTCTCAACAACAACAAATTTGTCAGTCGCTGTCACCTTCAGTAGTGGATGCAGCGCCTCTCGAACTATGGTAATCTCCGCCACGCTGTCCAACAGCGTCAGCGTCCACGTCAGATTCCGAAGCTGCATTGTCACTATCTGTGGCATATCTCACTGTTATAGCAGCAACTTTATTTTTCTGAAACTGGTGTCTTTTCTGTGAATAATCGTCCTGGCTGCATTTTCCGTCTTTCGGGCGGGGCTGGTCGCGACTCTGCTGGCCACCCCTTTCTCTGCAGCCGCTCCCACCACCGGACTGTGAGGCCGATGTGTCCTGTAAAGAATGAGAAGAACGTTGATCAGGAACCTGAAAACGATCAGGTGATTTGATCGTCACACGATTGCGCAAGTCATAAGTGCGGTCTGTAGACGCAGGCACAGGTGATGCGGGACGTGACTCCTGTTTCTGTTGCTGTTTACCCTGTTTTTTGTCTGAGTCTGTTTTTTCTCTTTTGTAGAAAAAGGCTTGACACCTAAACTATTACAGCCTATGGTCTTAGAAGCCGCCGTAATAATTTTCGGTAACTGTTGGGGTTTATCGGCTTCGGGGACTTCGCGCAAGGCATTAGACACCTGAAAGTTAACCGCATCTCCCTTAATGTTAGAAAGGACGCGATCGGAAACTACGTCAAATGTGCCAATGAGTCTCATTCCGAATTCAACAGCTGCCTCAGGTCTGTGCTCATCTTGAACATGCTTAATGACCGAGGGAAGGACAGCCATTGACGGTGTGCCGTAGCACCTCGTGTACACTGCCGCAACAATCCTACCCCAAGATTCGCAGTCACCGGCTTCCAGTACCAAGTCCTCGGACAAACTAATTGTTAGAATCCTGTGTTTTTCTACAGGACTCGAATTAGGAAAAACTGCTTCCAGTTTGTCAAATTTCTCGGGAAGCCAGAAAGGCATATCATCCTTATCCTGGGGACGTTTGCCCATTAACCATAACGGGACTAAGTTTCATTCCGCTCGGTCCAGCTGGAAGCGCCGCAACACCAGGGGCCCCGCCCTGGAAATAGCGGGTATTATATTGGACTAGGGCCCTAATAACCCCTATTGCGGAGGTATATAGGAACCTCAAGTCAGCAACGGGGACTGCCCCCGCACAAGGATGCGGGGTAAATCCAGCCAACACAGGCCAAGAAGCGCCTGGAATGGACAAAGGACCTAATCTAATCGCCGTTAAACTGTAGGGAAGGGCGCCATTAAACCAAACACGGTGCTGCCATGCAGAAATCAGAACTTCCTGTGTCATATAAGGGATATATTCCATGGGAACGGCTGTGTGAGTATAAGTGTGAAAAACCTGAGTAGCCGCATCCACAGCAGGAAACATCACCCATGAGTAGAAAATCTCAAAAGGGTATGCTACTTCAGCACTCACCACCAAAATAACTGCCATGCCCTCCAAGGTGATGTTATAAGCCTGCAAATGGTTGCGGACTGCAATGCGACTATGCTGCGGTATGTTAACGTCACCCATAAAGTCACTGAAAGAAGAAGCACAATGCAATACAATGTAGCACAACTTGGTAGTAATTCAAAAGGAAACCGTTTTAAAGAATCAAGCTTGAAAAGACCTATGTAACTATGGTAGGTTTATCCATCACTACTGTTATCCAGAAACAATAGTGAGGGTGTCACGGACTGATATAAGCCCTACTCAAGCGTCTTGTAAATACGACCACCATCTTTAGGGCACCATGTTGCAGGGATTCTGCTCCTACACAGTACTGCGCACAGAAACTTAGGATCTTAGTGAATTAGGGTGTGCCAAAACTCACCTTAGTGCCCAACATCCCCTACCAGACTAGCATCAGTGACACATTGGCTCTTCGTCCTATAGTAAAAATACCAATGATTAGACAACCCAGAACATGTGACTTTGGTTACCTCCGGCAATGTGGAAAACAAGAATATTCCCTCGTTACACTCTCATACCAGTACAAAACATGGAGTAAAAGGAGACACGAGCAAGTTTGAAATATTTATTTCTAACGCCGTGATCTCAGGTGCAGTATCTTAGCTAACACAAGCAGGCATATTATTAGAAACAAGATTGTCAGCATAGTTACTATTTCATGAAATACAAAGGGAGAAAGCATGTTATAATGCTAAATGGAAACAGGTATAAAATATACCTATATTTCACCCTCCCTTGATAGTAGGTTACTTTATAACTACAGAAGGTCTCTTAGGCTTGCATAGGCGGCCCCATACCTCTGGTATTAGCAGAAGTGGATCACATCGAGTTCTGCACAAGCTCTCAGCATACGAATGTTCTCCAAGTGTGTGTGATCATGCCTACGCAGTGCATTATTAAACACGCCAATATCAGAGGTGACCACAGCTGCATATGTGTTATGGCTAGAACGTGCGCTGATCAGTTAGAAAAACAGCTACAGTGTCTAAGATAACCTTGACGGTGTCGGCACTCACTGAACAGACTAAACTAACGAAGCAGCTTAGAAATGCAGCAAAACAAGTTATTCTCATATGAAGCAAAATACTCAGCCTTCTCTAAACAATAGCGAAAGTGTGTGCTGTGTGCAAAGCAGAGCAAGAAGGTAAAAATGGCTTTTAAACTTCTAATAAGCTCATGCTAACTTAACACTGTGTGAATGTAAGGCTCAGCTCCACTACAAGACATCAAGAAATTCTTTTTGTCGTATCCTTTAACAAAATCTGAGGACATAGAGTACAATTATTTCTACCTTAAAAAAATCAAGGCTGAATTTCATGCTGTCCGTAGTGTAGATCCAAAGCTGAATTCAAGTTGTGAACCCTGCTGTCCGCACTGTAGATCGAAGGTAGCAGTCAGCACAGATATCGAAGAATGATTTTTGTCACTTATTTTTACAAAATCTGAACACATACAGTACCTTTGTCTGTGTATTAAATAAATCAAGGCTGAAATCCCTACTGTCGGTAGTGTAGATGCAAATCTGAATTCAAGTTGTGAACCCTGCTGTCCGCAGTGTGGATCTAAGGCAGTAGTCGACACAAACATAGAGGAATGCTTTTTGTCACATACTTTAACAAAATCTGAGGACTGAGTACAATTGTCTCTGCCTTAAATAAAGCGAGACTGAATTCAATATTGTCTGTAGTGCTGATGCCAAACTGGTATCAAGTTGTAAACTCTACTGACCGCAGTGTAGATCGAAGGCAGTAGTGAGCACAGATATCAACGAATAATTTTTCTCACTTATTTTAATCCCTTCCCTGCAGGGCTAATTCCCCTGCTGTGCTGGCCGGAGGGGAGCACGCACAGTGCCCCGGGGGTCGTCATCATCTCAGCTCGTCACGCAGCACGGTGGCACTGTGCTCATGACAAGCTGAGCTCGTCATAACCATGCCCATTTCAATAGAACTCTCAACACAGCGGGGAAGTTATCCCCACGTGTGAGCGCCCAGCGGGTCATGACATGAGCACAGTGCAACCGTGCCTCAAGCATGGATGAGGTTAACAAAGTCTGAGGACATAGAGTATAATTGTCTCTGCCTTACATAAATCAAGGCTAACTTCAATGCTGTCCATAGTGTCGATCCAAAGCTGAATTCAAGTTGTGAACCCTGCTGTCCACAGTGTAGATCTAAGGCAGTAGTCGATACAGACATATGTCTGCGGAGCTGTGCCGCTGAGTTCGCAATGGAACTGAATCGAGGAGGCACATGGCCATGGCGGCAGCCATGTGGCCGAGTGAGGACCTTCGCTGTGGCAGAGTCTTTTCTCTTTGCAGAAGCGAACCACGCCCAAGGCGTAGGCTAATTATTTATACTCTTACGCTGCAGTTGCGTAAGTTGGACCAGCCCACTCCGCTTCTGGATCAAGGGGGGGGGGAGACAACACAGCTCTATGACCAAGATATTCCCCAGAGTCTGAGATAATATGGTTGCGTCCACTGTGCAGTACACTACACGTATCAATAGTATATCTACACACGGAAAGTTTCTGGTTTGTACAGTGAGTTGTGTATAGCATATCACGGGTAGTCTTGGGATTGTGTAAAGTATTGTTGATGTGCGAGTTCCCTGCCTTATACATAGTTGATTGCCACATCTCTGAACATTGAGCTAGTGTGCTGTTGAGGGGATATATTATTTTGGGAAGGTCCGTAGTCCTGTTTTGCGCTGCCTGTGAGGTAGTAGAGGGAGAGGGGCAAGAAGGGGTGGTTGTAGTGGTGGTGGCGCTAGGTGTACTATCGTACTGTTCTAATGCTCCTTTCAGGCCACTCAATGTCTCATTTCCTTTTTTTTTCATATGCTGCTTCTGCCAGTGTGTACAACTACTACTACCACCACAACAATGCCATTTCATCCTTCCAGGATTCCATAGCCAACCTTAATCGTCATTTGCCATGCAGCCAGCCCTGTGCCTAGCCCTATTCTCAAACACAAATCACAGGTAAGATAAGCATTTTGGGGAGGAAGAATAATGGAGTAGGAGGAGAGGAGAGGAGAGACTGATGTTAGTACTAGTAAAGTAGTAGGACAATTGAATTCCCTAACTCTGTCAGTGGCACTTTTGTACAAATTTGGGCGATTACTTAGACAATTTGAATCAACCAGCCAGTTAAGTTTCAGGAAAACATACGTACAGTTAACCCCCCCTGCCTCCCACAAAACAGTAAAAACATGCATGCTATGTTTAAGTGGAAAATAAATAATTATTTAGACCCTAACACAAATAAAGTATCCCACAAGACACGACCCACCACCCTCTCTAACCCCAACCAATGTCCATGAAATAAATGTCCCCAAAAGTTCAAAACTCCAACGCCCAATTCCCACCCCCCCCAAAAGTCTTTAAAAAAGGGGCAAGGGACAGTCTCTACTTTGGCCGGCGGTGTCCTGTGGCCAGGTGGTCCCACAGCTCTTTCCGGAGGGCCTTGAGCAGGACTTTCTGCCTCTTCACCTCCTGCTCAAGGTAGGCCACTCGCAGGGTTAGGCGGTGCACACGCGCCTTGCAGGTACTGTGGGGGGCAGCTGTTGGTTGCGCTTCTCAGCGGCGGTGGGTGGCTGCCGGACCGCTGGAGGATTGCGCTGGCTGGATGACCCAGGGGCAGTGGAGGAGGATGCAGCTGTTATTGTTGACTCCTCCTCCTCCTGAGCCACCAGCCGCTGATATTCTGCGACAATTGCCTCCAGCTTCCGGTGCCTGGCCCAGATAGCCAACTCCTTCCTCGATGGTTTAGAAGGAGTATATGAAGAAAGAAAAAAATACTGTAACCAATACTCTTTAATATCAACAAAAAATAATTCAACAGAAAGTTGTGTCACAGTAGCACTAGCAACTTGCAAGCACAGTACATAACATTTGTGGCATGTATCTATCTAACCTCCCACTTCGTCGGCCTCTGCTGTAACATTAGTGGGAGTTTCAGGAATTCTACTAGCACTATGGACTCACTACATTAGACTCAGACAGTACACCAGTCTTCTTCTTCTCTCTTGTTTAGCGAAATTAGTACGTAAACTTGTGGAAGTCGGCATAATGCCAGCGCAGTCAGCTTGCACCCAAGAAAAACAGATGCAAGCCATGATGACGCAGACTCGCGTTACTGTTACCAGTACATGCAGGTGGGCAAGCTCTTTTCTATTACGGGTGGCACTGGTCATACTCTGTTACAACAAGGGCTACTGCTCAATTAATTTAACTTTCACCCTGCCCTGCCCATGAATACTACAAAAGTAAAATGAAGAAGATAATATGATCATATATCCCTTTACATGATATTTGCTTAAATAAGGGATGATTAGGGGCCAGATGTAGGTCGGCAAATACCGGTCGGTAACGGCCGATTTCGGCCGTTACCGACCGGTATTTGCAAATGGAGATGTAGGGGCCTTAAAATTTACAGAATCGGTATATTTACCGAATCGGTAAAGTTACCGATTCGGTAAAATACCGATTCTGTAAATTTACTGAATCGGTAAATCAATATGTAGGTGGCACTGAAAACAGTGCCACAGGCCCTTACCGATTCGTTATTTACCATGTAATACTATTGCATGGTAAATAACGAATACCTGTGTACATGCACATCTGTGCATGTAAGCCTGTGCACTTAAGGGCATGTATGTGCGTCACATGGCACACAAGCCACAAACAGGGGTGCAACAGGGTGTCAAAGGGACACCCTGTCCCCCTTGGCAATTCGGTAATTTTACCGATTCTGTAATTACCGAATCAGTATTTGCCATTGAATCCTATGGGCTTCTAGGCCCATAAGAATCAATGACAAATACCGATTTTACCGAAAAATTACCGACATTAGATTTACCGATTCATGAATACCGAATCGGTAAAATTCGGTATGTATGAATCGGTAAATCTAATTTACCTACATCGGGCCCTAGGTGCTTTGTTTTTGATGATTGAGTAAACACCGATAGGCCACACATGATAATAATCCACATTTGTAAAGCGCGCAATCACCCGTAAGGGTCTCTAGGCGCTGGGGGCCGTCGGGAAGATTAAGCAAGCTATTGCCCAGAGTCACATGGTGCTGGGCTAATCTGCCGCCGGTGCCAGGGATCGAACCGTGATCCCCAGATTCCGGAGTCAGTCGCCCTAGCCGCGGCACCACACCTCTTCCATGAATGACAGAGTTGAAAAAAATTATTAACATAGGTAGTGAGTGGTTCCCGTAATCGCCGGAGGAAGGCACTTGTGACTTGACTTGATAATGTGAACTATACAATATAGATACACAATATATGCTGTGCTCGCAAACTACTGTTAGTCAAGGGAGTATTCTGAAATATTACAACTTCTACTTTCCTCGGCCATGCTACTCTGGCACGGACGTGCGGTGTTACATGCTCTTCAAACTAACACTCTTCCTCCAGTGACCATCTACTCTGTCTACTCTACATACACCTATGCAATCTATGAGGAAGATACCATCCAGGCATCCATCCATTCAAAGTAAATGTCAATCATTCTTCTTAATGTCTCAACTGGACAAATCTTACTTTTTCTCACTGACAAACACCCTTTTTATTTTATTTTGTAAATCACCACCCATGCATCCATGCTTGACTTGCATTTGAATTTGACCCAAAGGATATATTGCGCACACATACAGTTTCTGTTTCACCCACCCAGGCAGTCCTCTTTTCTTTCTCCTTCCACCCATCCTTGCTTCAACCGGCCATGCATCAGATTCCTATCAACCACCTCTGCCTGTATTCAAAAACATGTATCATTCTTTGCCAGTCATTAATTTAACTCGCTCGTCCTTCCTCCTTCCTTACACCCTTTGTTCCCTTTTCATTCATCCCATCCATCAAGTTCATCTCTGATCTAACTTGGCTTCTCAATAAAACTTTCACAGCTGAGTTCAAGTCAAATTTAGAAGAGGCCATTGGTTACTCGTCAACTCCCGCCGCTAATGCTATTGCTAATGCGAAGTCAAGGGTGACTATCTTCTACCTGGTTGACAAAAACTTAGTTCTAAATTTGTAAGTCTTCTTAACAGTAAAGTGTACTTGTACTGCACAAAACATACACCCCTGCAGCGAGCCTACTCTGCAATCTCAATAAGTCAGGAATATAATAGCTTACCACTGCCCACCACTACCGAGGCATTCCCCATGACTTCATGCTGGCACTGGTGGCACCGCATCTGCCCCTGGAGTGACCACCTCCGTGCTGGCCCTGGCACTGGTGGTTGTCTGTGCCAATGGTGTTCCGCTTGGAAAAAACATTTCATATTTTTAGATGCCATATACACCCCTCCCTATTTTGTCTAGGAATGAAAAAAATGTTACTACATAAACAAATTTAATTATTTGTGACTCTCTAGTCTAAACTAAAAATTCCCCTTTCGGAAGGGAAGGGTGTTTTTATTGATGCTTAGCCATAACATGCTACACTTTTTGGCACAACTGATGTATGCTTGCTTTTTAACGCGCACCATTTTTCTCATAACAGATAGAAGATTCCATTTTACGAACAAGAGCAATATGTTACTCATCATCATCACCACCAGTACTTTTAGTTCCAACAAGGTGAGGGGTCTCCCACAATTAATGTGTAAATCAGCCACTGTTCAGTATTCATGAGTTCACCGTTTCTCTTATATGAAGTTGATTTTAATAAATGTTTTTATATAATGCACAATTGAAAATTTATATACAGAGTACACACAGAGCTAGTTGTTTTACTTTTAATAAAGCTTTAAAACATACATAGGCTCTCTGGTTTTTGGTCATGAGTGAGTGAGCGAAAGGGTTTGCAATTTGCAAGTGTGATTCCGTGACTCTGAGAGGTCGGTACTCTGACTCCGTAGTCTTATGTTCTGGATTGTACAATCATTGGGGATCATCAGTGCATTCTGGAGCTAAATAATCACTCTGACACACTAGCTAGTCAGTAAGGAGATTGGGGGTTCAACTTCTGTTATGACTGAGTTATGTGGAAAGTCTAGCTGTGCCTATTATCACCAATGCCCAATTTCTTGTCCATAGTTCTGTATGTGCAGAATAGTCCCTGCAACAGTAGTAGTACAGTAGTAGTATGTCCTCCTATCCAGTCTTATTCTTGGTGGCCATTGACATTTTATTTTTGGGAATTGTCAAAGCATAAACATTAAGAAGACTTCAATAGACATTATTGACAACCCAGGGACTGCACTCAGTGCCTAGAGCTATTGCTGAATAGGAGTTTTGTTTAACACCTTTTGCCAACTGTGCAAGCTTAGCTAGCTACGCAGACAGACTAATAATTATAAATAGTAGTAGCACAGAGAGTCATAGGAGAGGCAGGATAAGAATTTAGAAACAGTCTATGAGACTTAATATTAACAGGAAAACTTACTGGGGCCAGCAGAAGAGCCCTCGGTGGACCGATCCTGGCCTTCCTGCTCCGCCGGCGCCGCTACCTCTGTCCTCTTGCCCCTGGGAGGTACTGATGTACATGAAAGAAAGACACAAACATGGATGATTGTTGTCAACGAAATCAAACATTTCAAAAAAACAATAAAAAATTATTTCGGGGAAATAAACAACAATTGCACTAAATTTATTGACCTATCTGATGTGGTCCACTAGGATATTGGTATTGCTGGATTTGCGGACCTTCTAATTGGAAAGTTATGTAACTCACTAAACCAACTACAAAAAGGTTCTACTAGGACTGGCAGCAGTCAGCAGCACGCGAAGTGACAGACACAGTCCGTCATGATAGCAGACCACTAAAGAATTTCCTACTAAATAACAAGTCATAATATCAGTAAAGTGTACTTTCAATCCACCACCAATATCTCTTCTTAGTGGCAGGAGTACAAAGGAAGGACTGGACTTGAGTCTCTAGTCTCTAGCATTACGCAGTTCTGTAAAGTACACTCATACATAATCACTCAAGCCAAATGAGCACAAAATTGAAAACAAGCAACCATAGTAGCACCACCACTGAGCAGGCGAGCACCTGCAATCGCAGAAGCTTTTCAAACATAATTTACCTGCAATGTAATCGGCAGCATTCTTGCTCTTCGGAAAAAACATATATTTGCAATATAACACAGAGCAGAAGAAAACAAAGTAGTTATTAAATAGCTACTAGTACTCACCAAGCCCAGGGATCCCAACGCCAAGCAGGTCGAGCAGGTCTAGTTCCCGGTCCAGTATGTCGGACCACCCGTGCGTCACCTGGTTGTAGGTGCGCCGGACCCCTGACTCCCGATACATGGCCCGGCACACCTTACCCCATAGCTGGCAACGCTCCTGGAGGTCGTACCCGGTTCCGGGCCTGCCGCCTGCTGCGATGGTCTTGGGGAGGTGGCGCTTGCTGCGATGGTTTTGGGGAGGTGGCGCTGCACAAAGAAGACAAGTGCGGCCACCTCCACCTCGCTGAAGATCTCCCTGGGACTTACAGACGCCCTCCTTAAACACCTGCAAGGGAGCCGGCTGCGAGGTGCGGGACTCTTCCCCTTGGAATTCTTGCTGGCTCCCTTTGCCATGGTCCTGGGTTAAAGGAAAAATAGGAAAGAATAGGGAAAAAGTAAATAAAGGAAAAGAGAGCGAGAGAGAGAGTTACAAAAAAGTAGTTATTAAAGCAATGAAAAGTAGAAAAAAACACAAAATATAGATGTACAACAATAGAGAGATAGATAATGAGTAAAATAGATTTTTTAAAATTGCAAACAAACAAAGGATTACAGAGATTCAAGCAGGATATAAAAGGCATGCCCAGAACCATAGCAACCGCGTGGGTAAGTTTGCACAATATTTTCCTCGCGAGCACGCATAAACGGAAGCGAACACGTATTAACATCTAACATGAGACCCGGATAGGAAATGCGCAACGCGAGCATGCACCTCGCGACCGGAAACGGAAATACGCAACGTGAACAGTGAAAAACAAGATGGCCGCGCCCATATGCCACCGCATTGGGTAACTTCGCGATCGCCGCAATGAAAAAAATCTCGCTAACTTGCAAAAATAAAAAATCCGCAATCTCGTGAAAGTTCGCATATTTTGCGAACTGCGAGTACGCTTTCGCGTGAATTCACGTACCGCAAATTCGCAAAATTTGCCCATACTACAGTATACGGTATACGGTAATAAAGAGAATTTAAAAAAGTTTAAAAAAAGGGGAAGTTACTAGAATAATAAGTCGAAAAAAAAGGGGAATGAATGTTAATACTCTTATTAAAAAAATAGTAACCTATAGAAATGCTTACGAAAGTTAAAAAGTATGGAAAGAGGCACATTTACATCAACATGTGACACGCTAAAACAGTGGAAATGAGAACACCTGTCAACTGAAAAACGTGACTTAATGGTGGGAGGAGCAATAAATTGATCCCATAGACTGTTAAGTAACCAAAAAGTATATAAACCACACCCGTGGGATGATTAGTTTCGTTTCAGAGAATCAATACGTGCAAAGAAACTACGAGCAAAGGAATGATTCGGAACTGCGGAAACATCTTCACATTATCTTTCATTTCCTCAGAGAGTACATATTGTTAATGTATATTTAAAAATACATAATACCGTATGTACTTTCCAGAGGAGTTGGATGAATTTCCACGGAGGATGGAAACAATATCGAAGAGAGGTAAATTATATGAATGGAAATATAGGTTATTTAATGAATTAGTACGTGCAAAGTATTGATTAGGAGCGATGTCTGAATCTTCAATTTATCTTTCATTTCCAGAGAGGGATCATATTGTTAATGTGTATTTTATTTTACATTAAACTGTATGATCCTTCAACTGGAGTTGATTGACTTACAACCGACAATTTTTTTTTTTAGTATGCAAGTATTTCTTTATGATTGAAAAATGTACTAAAACCAAAACTCTTTATCTTCTAGAGTGAAATTGGGCTAAAAGTATTTATATTAAGTAGTGCTTTTTGCAAATTTCACTCGTGAAGAATAGGAGGGTTATCTTCGGAAGCACTTTTTTGAAAAAAAGTAATATAACTGTGGTTTAAAATGTCATGATTGTTAAATGTAATAATGACATGAAATGTACATAAAAAAAGAAAGATGAAGTAGTGAGGGAGTGTTTGTCGTAGCACTTCTATTCTACTTTATCTGAAAGTAAAAGAAGCCCAAACATTTATAAAAAGATGATGGGGCAACACTTATATTATGTAAACATAAGGAATGAGTGCTTATAATAAAATACAATAAATGTGGTCGAACGCGTGATACTAATGAATGTAAAATAATTTTTGCATTTCACCCATGGGGAATAACCTTTACAACGAAGGTTTTACAACGCGGTACTGTTACCAGACAACTTTTACAACGCAAGTCGTTACGACTACTTGCGCTGGGGGGCGCTCCAGGTTAGTAAATAATTAAATGTACTATCCAACTCCTTCCCTACTATCCACGGGGACTGGAGTTGGAATAGTAAATTAAAAAATGTAATATCCTGCACCCCCCAATGCAAGTTGTTGTCACGACTTGCGTTGTAAAAGTTGCGTAGTAACGGCACGCGTTGTAAAAGTACGCGTTGTAACGTCATACATCCTTCACCCATATGATGAATATAGTAGACTCAATAAAAATATTTTGAAAACATGAACATTTTTCTTTCAAGGATGGTTTGAAAGTTATACATTTTATAAAAGAACATAGTACTGCACGCTAAAGGAGAAAAGTCAGCACAATTATGATAGAATAGAAAATAGAATAATGTTTTTAAATACTTTTACAGTCAACAGACTTGTAAGCAGAGTTCACAGTTTAAGTTAAAAGCACCCTACCACAACTAGTTTTTGAAACGCATAGTAAAATAAAGTGCGTTACAAAATGGGCTACATACATGGGGACTGTACCATAACGTCACATAGAAAAAAGAAAGCCAATCAAAATTAGCATGAGGAAGGTAGACGTAAGTACACAACAGCCAATAAAAATGTTTTCAAAATCTGCGCAAGGAAAGGGATTGGTCGCTAATAAGTTTTCTTACAATGCTTCACAAACCAATCAAAAAGAGGTGTTGAAAGTTTCTGTTTTTAACATATGAATAAATGAGATATCTTTGCATGTACACGCAGCGAGAGGGAATAATTAAAGATGACTTGCTTTCGCAAGATCCCGAAAGGCTTCTTCTTGAATAAGTACGCACTTCACTGCCAGGCCCCATTTAATGATTATCCAGGCTCTCAAGCCTAAACACGTCAGAAATCATCTTTCATCACTTTCTCTTCTTTTTAGTGTATTGTGTGTGGCAGACTGCGTGACCCTATGCCCAGAGCCCTCGAAGGCCCTGGAGACTGCCACGCCAAAGACCAGCTCCTGCAGTGTCTCGGAGCCGGGCGCCCCCTCCCAACATTTAAAAGCCCCGGAGGGAGGTGTAAATTAATTGAGACTGAATACGTTAGTCCAGCCGACTCCGCTTACGCTACCAGGAAAACACAACAACACTACATGGCCTAGATTTACATTGTGGTGATTTGTTAGTTCCAGGTCTAGTTGTCAGATCGGCACACACAATCTCCCTCATGGTTGGTATACACCCACACCACATCCATCCAGCGCATCCGTCAATACACACGTGACCCTATCTATAAAAAAGACGGACCGCACATGTTGTATGCCATTTTAGAGTTGTTCCCAAACTACCAAACAAGGGGGCCCACTACCACATGCGTGACCTCTTTGGTCACTGAGTTAGTGGTACCCGAAGCACTGAGTGGTTGAAGAACCTGCGATGATGATGATGGGAGCACGAATATGTCGGTAGCCATAGAGATATCAAGACTCAGCACCATATATGAGACTTCTTTGTTGCAGATTGGGACTACAGAAGGTGTCTTTTCCACAAAAAGGTGAGCAGTGAGGCCTGGGTACGCGTCGGAGGGAGTCAAAGGGTTGTAGCAGACTAGATACAAAAAGGTGACGCAGCGATTTAGACGAATGCACTCCTATATAGTGTATCAATTTACATGTATACATTTTTTTCCCAATAGCAGGAACGTTTTTATAATTGCTGAAACATCCAGAATATTACCTATATAAATAGTTTGTATAAATGTGAGAAGGAACGTGCATGAAAGCGCGATGTGATCTAACTGCACATTAAGATGGTAACAATTACCAATCATAACATCTTTCTTTTACTTATTTTAGATGTAGAGCATTATGTCCGGAACGTGGTGAAAAACACCGGTGACAGAAAGGTGAGCTGCAAATATTGTTTTTAGTCACTCTCTTATTTCCTCTCTCCTTTCATAAAAAAATTACACACAATGTTAACTACCTTTTTATCTTACAGGTTGTGTTTTACAAATTGACAATACCCCCGCAAAAGAAACCTACAAAGCTCTACGTTTTTGCATTCTGCGATGATGCGTGGCCAATGTAACAACGACTGAGAAGCCTGCTTCGACACGTAGTGCACCCTCTTTGAATGACGCCAATGGCTCAAGGTGAGCAAAGAAGCTTTTTTCCGATACAAAGACAAGTTATCTGTGAAATAAGAGAATATGTAGTATGCAGCAGGCGCGCAATACCCATTAGGCTAACAGTGCTTCAGCCCCCCCACCCATCGTGTGTGTCTCTTCCACTTTTTAATGTCCTTTTTTCTCTCTCTTTTTTACTATCTCCCACATCGTTTTTTTTTCTTTTTTACAGTTATGGACGCTGCTGTGTCCACTGTGCCGTATAGAACAGTACCTGAGTTTAAGTGGTGAACTCTGTTGGCTACAGTGAAGCCTGCTTTGAGACGTAGAGCACCCTCTTTTAATCATGCCTATGGCACTAGGTGAGCAAAGAATTTTGTTTCCGAAACAACAAATTATCTGTGAAAGGAGAGAGTGGGTAGTGTGCAGCAGCTTGACTGTGTAGAAATGTATAATTACCTCCTAGGAGTGACAACATATAAGATGGGTAGTCTTGGAATCCCATCCCCATATTTCACAACAAGCCTTGTTCAGAGTTGAACAAAGATGGGTACATCGTCTGCGCCTAGATACTGTTGGTTTGAATGATTGTGTGCCATGGTCGCTAGTGTCACGGTAATATCTTGTGATGTGCCTAGCTCAAGACACCCCTACCGTGCCAACTGCACCTCCTGCTGACGTCCTGACCGTGAAAACAATACACTCGGTGTCACACTTAACTCTCTGTACTTGATTAACAAATTTTCCTACCCACCTCTACCATCTTACGTGGGCTGTTCCTGATTGTACTAGTTGTACATTAATCAATTACCTTGATTTAGCAGACCATAAATTTTCCCTTCTGACCCCCAATATGGCCACCTCGCAGTACTGTCATTTTCGCACTGCGCATTCGAGTAACCGACTAGTTTCACATTGTGATAATTGCACAAGTTATTTACTCCTAAACATGATTTGCTTTTTGCGCTCCTGTACCTTCCGTGAAATACGGTAGTTATCTCTCTCATGGTACAACATTACATCCATCAGCTGGATACCCCTTGTCCGTGTTCGCCGCCATGACTTGGCCGAATATGACATTGTGTGCCCTAACGACTCGTACTTAGTTCCACTGGACCATTCAGGCACTCACTTCACCACCAATATGGCCGCTAACCAGCGCCATTACTTTTCCTCCCGCCCTGTTTCAGTGGTCTGAAAACTTTACACTGCGACGCATGCGCGTAGTCCCGCTGAGGCCCCGCCCCCACGCGGACTCGGCGAGATTCGGGCTACTAATACCGCTTGTGAATCCAGGGCGGTTACCAGCTGCTCTGTCCTGACCAGACGGTGGGGGTAGGTGTTAGCGGCTCCGACCGCACGCTATCCGGGTAAGTGGCTCGACTGGCTGTTTCAGGGCATTCGGCCCCCCCCTGTTTTGTTGACCGTAGGTGGTATCGCGCATGCTTTGGGAGTGTTACCTACACGCCCATGTTTACCTTATGCCTCCAACCTACATACGAGCATGGCTTGGTCACCGGTGGCCTCGATGACGGTGTGGCCCATCGTTTCAGTGATTCCTGACCTTCAGCGCCCGTTGGGCTTGCGGGGTCGCTTTTCGCTGTTTCATGGTCCGCGCCCCAATCTGAACCGCCGTGGTATCTCACCAGCTCCACTGATCGGTTCAGGCTCCAGGAGTTAAACCAATGGCCGTTCGGGTGCATTTCATCCGCATTAGCCCCTTCCTCCTTGCGAGCCTCAACACCCATGATGCTTATTTTCATTAGGGGATAATACAGATGACGGGGTGTCATCAACACTGTCTTGCTTTCCCCCCCCCCCCCCAGGTTCCTGACCTTTACGTGCAGGTCCCACTGGAGCAGACTGCGGGGCATCTCACGATCTCCCTTAGGGTAAGATCTCTTACATTGCCCCCCCTGCTTATGAATTTGAGTGTTCCTTAGCCACTCACTCTATATCTTCTTTGTGCGTGACATGTGACTGTGCGCCCCACCAGTAGACACAGCTTGATGTCAATGCAACCACTGTTCTAACCAATTGGTTGACTCTTTCTCTTTGTAAATACGAGTATGTCTTTTCTATGTGTGTCGTGTGAGATTGCCAGAATAACAGTTAACGTTCACGATGTTCTGTTATGTTTTATCCCTCCAGGTCACTCTTACTGAGCAGGATTTCCTTGCCTGCCCCTTTATGACCTGTTGGCATAAGGTTGTATGACTACAGATTTTTTAACCTTTGCATTTATATTATTTTTCACTGTGTAGTACGTCCCACTTTGGGTCCTGATGAAATGCCGCGTAGGCATGAAACATGTTGACCACACCAGGGGGTTGTAGATATCTTGCCTAACATAATCAGTAGCAACTATCTCCCCTCCCACCTTTTTACTAAGGGCGCCAGCCACTCCAATAAATTCTATTGTGGACTGACCCACCTTTTTTATCTTCACCTCACCTCCTACGACTACACCCCTTTTCTTCCCCGCACACCCGCATGCACCATATGGCAGGGATTAAAGATCTCCGTTAAAGAGCCCCCTTGAGGGTGCCCGCTGAACATTGCAGCGCCAGTTCAGCGAGGAGCAAACCCATATGATGAAGCATGACATCTAGCTTGCTAGGTGTGTGAGGGTTTTAGTCCCAACAAGGGGATTCCCCCCTCTTTGGCTTTTCTTTCTTTCTCTCTATACACACTACATATCGACATACTCTACCTCCTCTCTACCCAGTCTGGGGAACTTTGTACTTTACATTGTGGCTAATCTTTCGGACGCGTACACTGGACCCCTTTAAATATTGTCCGTTCTGGTTCCCCCTTTTTGTTACATATTTTGCACGGGATTTATCCCGCGGAACCCTCCCTAGGCTACCTCCAGTATACTTATCACTGTGAGGACCATTTGGGTACCCGTTGTTATTTTGACACATCGGGTTGGTCCTCAAAGCTCACACTTATTTGCCCAGACAAACCTACCTACCATGGAGGACGTCCCTGGGTTGAGCTTTGACGAAGACACCATTGCAGAAGCATTGAGACAGGCCCCCCCACTCTTTGCGGTGGGTGGAGCCTCTTCCTCAAACACAACCAATAACGACGATTGGACTAACTTAACAGCCCTAAAGAAAGAGTGGCTAAGGATCACTGTCCACGGACAAATGATGACCGAGTACCTTAGAGCAAACATCGCTCCTCAAGGACTTATAGTTAACATTCTACCCAGACTCTTTTTAGAGGATGGGCAATTTAAGATCGATTGGTGCCACGTATCATGGAAGTGCACCAAAGATTTGTTATTCCTGATAGTCAAGACTGCCAAAAGATTGGCAGATGCTCTGCAGGTTAAAATAACAGCCATGGAGCTAGCTATCAGGGGTACACTAACCAAAACACCTTTCACTACTAAACTAGCAGAAATAAACCAAGAGATTGAAGACAGTCAAGACTTTCTGCTCAAGCAGAAGATGACTAAACTCCAGAAAGAGGTGGATAGATTTGACAAAGAAAAAGTCTATCCCTACCTCAAAACTGGATACTCCAACAAAAAATCTACTTATTCATCTGACGAGAATTCAGATACTGGCAGCCGGAGGGGTTCATCCGGCAGCGACTCCAGCGGTGGTTTCCCCGCCAAGAGCAACCGCAACCAAGGCCGTGGCAATTGGAACCAGGGCTATCAAAATGTACCACAGTTTCATGGTCCTCCACCACAAATGATGCCCCCTTGGCAATATCCCTTCTATCCCCAAGCAGCACCTCAATTCTATCCCATGAACCCTCCTTTTTTAGGCAGAGGCTGGGGCAGAGGAAGAGGGCGGAACAGAGGAGGAACGCAGAAAGGAGTGCAGTGGCAGGACCAGCAAACCACAACCCCCTCAGTGGAGACACGGAGCACGACCAGGGGAAGGAAAGCCTAATTGTGAATCTTTCTGAAAGGTCGCTCACCTCCATCGAAAGCGGGGTGCTAGAGAAGGGGTTAGGCTTCGTACCGACACCCGTCCCTGACAGTTTCACAGAAATGTGCGAATTAAAACAACTGTTCAGAAAAGTTCGCTTGCGAGCATTCTTCCATGACAGACCCAGCATGGAAAGTACTGACACTGGCTTACGAAAACCATCAACCTTCACCCCTAATGAAAGCATGGTTCCACCTGAGGTTCTGGCATTTGAGAAGGCTGTCTTGAAAGGTTTCGAAACAATGCCGGTTACTAATAACTTTAACAATCTGAGCAAAGTTGAGAGACAGGCAATTCAAGATTTAGCAAATGACACCTCCATTGTTATTAAACAGGCGGACAAGGGTGGTGCCACTGTGATCCAAAACAGCGTCGATTACGACACAGAGTGCAGACGCCAGCTGTCCAATACAACCCATTACAAACCCCTCAGAACGGATCCTACGAAAAGATTGAGTACATCTATTTCGAGCTTAGTCTTGGAAGGAGAAACTAATGGGTGGATAACCAAGAACGAGGCTGAGTTCTTGATAACCACCGACCCCGTCACCCCATACTTCTACACCCTTCCTAAGATTCACAAGGGTCAGAGTCCAGTCCCGGGCAGACCCATTGTCTCAGGGATTGGCTCTCTCCTAGAACCACTGTCCAAGTTTTGTGACTCCTTTTTACAACCAGTGGTGAGAAAGATACCATCATTTCTCCAGGATACTAGGGATGTGCTCCGTCTGATAAATGACATCAATGGGAGGGAGGGAGTGGACCTCCTCGTGACATTAGACGTAGAAGCGTTGTATACCAACATCCCTCAACAAGCTACGCTAGACGCAGTCGAGTCTACCTTACTTCAGGAGGAGTGGCACTCGCCCACGCCTGTCCACTTTATAATGGCATGTGCTACTATAGCATTGACCGAGAACTTCTTCCAGTACGGTACCCAGCTTTACCATCAAATCAGCGGGACCTCGATGGGTTCGACATTTGCTCCCAGCCTAGCGTGTATTTATATGGCTACCTTTGAAGAGGATAAGATTAACTCTGCTAATAACCCTTTCAGTGACAATCTGACTATGTGGCGAAGGTATATAGACGATATCTTCATACTATGGAGAGGCACCCGCATGCAATGTGAAGCTTTTTGTACTTGGATCAACTCACAGAATCCTTTTCTTAAGTTCACCAGCACCATATCAGACACGGCCATTCCTTTCCTAGACCTACACATCAGTCTTGGACCAGATGGGTTGAAGACTACTTTGTACCGCAAAGAGACGGACAGGAACAGCCTCCTTCTCTATGGGAGTCATCACCCACGAGCCCTAAGGGATAATTTACCTTTCGGGCAATTCCTGCGAGTCCGCAGGAATTGCACTGATAAGACTGACTTCAATCATGAAGCTGTTATCCTGCAACACAAATTACAGGATAGGGGGTACCCGACACGGCTGTTACGGGACTCTCGCAAACGAGCTGGTAACAACCACCGAGAGGCACTTTTAGAGTCTAATCCGAGAGAAGCGGATGATGTGATCACTTGCGTGACTTGTTTCACTAAACATTCAAGCCACATCAAGAAAATTATTAACAGAAATTGGCACATTTTGAACTCAAGCGAACTTGACATCCCACCGCCTCGTTTTGCCTTCAAACGCACGGCCAATCTGAAAGACTCTCTCATACATACACGCCCTAAGAAACAAAACAGTACAAATCAAACCACACTATGGGGCCATCCGCCAGTGACAGGACACTTCCCATGTGGTGGATGCGTTGTTTGCCCCCAAACAAGCACCATCAAGGAGATCACACTCTCAGAGACTTTCAAGTGGCAATTGCGTAAACATACGAATTGCAACAGCACCAAGTGCATTTATCTTATCACTTGCCCCTGTAATAAACATTATTTGGGGATGACCATGAGACCAGTCAAACTCCGTATCATGGAACACAAGAGCAACATCAGATGTCTGAAAACCCACACCAGGCTCTATGAGCACTACACCCAACATGGTCATCAGGCAGATAACATAAGATGGGTAGTCTTGGAATCCCATCCCCATATTTCACAACAAGCCTTGTTCAGAATTGAACAAAGATGGGTACATCGTCTGCGCCTAGATACTGTTGGTTTGAATGATTGTGTGCCATGGTCGCTAGTGTCACGGTAATATCTTGTGATGTGCCTAGCTCAAGACACCCCTACCGTGCCAACTGCACCTCCTGCTGACGTCCTGACCGTGAAAACAATACACTCGGTGTCACACTTAACTCTCTGTACTTGATTAACAAATTTTCCTACCCACCTCTACCATCTTACGTGGGCTGTTCCTGATTGTACTAGTTGTACATTAATCAATTACCTTGATTTAGCAGACCATAAATTTTCCCTTCTGACCCCCAATATGGCCACCTCGCAGTACTGTCATTTTCGCACTGCGCATTCGAGTAACCGACTAGTTTCACATTGTGATAATTGCACAAGTTATTTACTCCTAAACATGATTTGCTTTTTGCGCTCCTGTACCTTCCGTGAAATACGGTAGTTATCTCTCTCATGGTACAACATTACATCCATCAGCTGGATACCCCTTGTCCGTGTTCGCCGCCATGACTTGGCCGAATATGACATTGTGTGCCCTAACGACTCGTACTTAGTTCCACTGGACCATTCAGGCACTCACTTCACCACCAATATGGCCGCTAACCAGCGCCATTACTTTTCCTCCCGCCCTGTTTCAGTGGTCTGAAAACTTTACACTGCGACGCATGCGCGTAGTCCCGCTGAGGCCCCGCCCCCACGCGGACTCGGCGAGATTCGGGCTACTAATACCGCTTGTGAATCCAGGGCGGTTACCAGCTGCTCTGTCCTGACCAGACGGTGGGGGTAGGTGTTAGCGGCTCCGACCGCACGCTATCCGGGTAAGTGGCTCGACTGGCTGTTTCAGGGCATTCGGCCCCCCCCTGTTTTGTTGACCGTAGGTGGTATCGCGCATGCTTTGGGAGTGTTACCTACACGCCCATGTTTACCTTATGCCTCCAACCTACATACGAGCATGGCTTGGTCACCGGTGGCCTCGATGACGGTGTGGCCCATCGTTTCAGTGATTCCTGACCTTCAGCGCCCGTTGGGCTTGCGGGGTCGCTTTTCGCTGTTTCATGGTCCGCGCCCCAATCTGAACCGCCGTGGTATCTCACCAGCTCCACTGATCGGTTCAGGCTCCAGGAGTTAAACCAATGGCCGTTCGGGTGCATTTCATCCGCATTAGCCCCTTCCTCCTTGCGAGCCTCAACACCCATGATGCTTATTTTCATTAGGGGATAATACAGATGACGGGGTGTCATCAACACTGTCTTGCTTTCCCCCCCCCCCCCCAGGTTCCTGACCTTTACGTGCAGGTCCCACTGGAGCAGACTGCGGGGCATCTCACGATCTCCCTTAGGGTAAGATCTCTTACATTGCCCCCCCTGCTTATGAATTTGAGTGTTCCTTAGCCACTCACTCTATATCTTCTTTGTGCGTGACATGTGACTGTGCGCCCCACCAGTAGACACAGCTTGATGTCAATGCAACCACTGTTCTAACCAATTGGTTGACTCTTTCTCTTTGTAAATACGAGTATGTCTTTTCTATGTGTGTCGTGTGAGATTGCCAGAATAACAGTTAACGTTCACGATGTTCTGTTATGTTTTATCCCTCCAGGTCACTCTTACTGAGCAGGATTTCCTTGCCTGCCCCTTTATGACCTGTTGGCATAAGGTTGTATGACTACAGATTTTTTAACCTTTGCATTTATATTATTTTTCACTGTGTAGTACGTCCCACTTTGGGTCCTGATGAAATGCCGCGTAGGCATGAAACATGTTGACCACACCAGGGGGTTGTAGATATCTTGCCTAACATAATCAGTAGCAACTATCTCCCCTCCCACCTTTTTACTAAGGGCGCCAGCCACTCCAATAAATTCTATTGTGGACTGACCCACCTTTTTTATCTTCACCTCACCTCCTACGACTACACCCCTTTTCTTCCCCGCACACCCGCATGCACCATATGGCAGGGATTAAAGATCTCCGTTAAAGAGCCCCCTTGAGGGTGCCCGCTGAACATTGCAGCGCCAGTTCAGCGAGGAGCAAACCCATATGATGAAGCATGACATCTAGCTTGCTAGGTGTGT
Source organism: Lissotriton helveticus (assembly GCF_964261635.1). NCBI lineage: Eukaryota > Metazoa > Chordata > Amphibia > Caudata > Salamandridae > Lissotriton > Lissotriton helveticus. Next base: position 1,436,177,149 of record NC_136068.1, read on the forward strand.
GAGGGTTTTAGTCCCAACAAGGGGATTCCCCCCTCTTTGGCTTTTCTTTCTTTCTCTCTATACACACTACATATCGACATACTCTACCTCCTCTCTACCCAGTCTGGGGAACTTTGTACTTTACATTGTGGCTAACATATAGGTTACAACAGTCTGAGGAACAGATATACAAGCTTATTGCGACACTTTTGTGTCACTTTTAACATGGGAAAAGTAGTGCAAGGAGCTTGTAAATCTGCGCCTGACTTTTCAAGAAAAACTCTCAACTCCAGACTGGGCGAGTCAATAGGGTGCAACAGTCTAGGTACGGAATATTAAGAACTCACTTTAAAATTCACTTTTGTCAGGAGTTTCACAACTCAGTTTACGGTGATTAACCAAATGTCCTGTTGTTTGCTTCACCAAACATCCTTCAGAAGCAATCACAGCATATCGAGCAAAAGCAATGGAATTGTCCTCAACGTATTCAATATACTTTGACGTGTAGAAGGAGAGTTAAATTCAAGTTGTGAACTCTGATGGCCGCATTGTTTATACAAGTTAAGCACAGCGGCCTAGATATACAATGCCTCCAATTAAATGCATTATAAATAAATCGGTATTTACTATCCTGTTGTGCCACTTTTGTGTCAGTAACGCAGTAGGTACTTCCATATAGACACCACTTTAACGCGGGACTATAAAAGAAGTGAAATGTACCAGGCACACTGCACACGTAAAATCGTAGTGTTACCTTGACTTGTAATGTTTCAACTCATTTAGTCACATGTACATAATTTTAAACTCTAATTTTCTTTTTTGTTTTGCAGATTACCTATCGTACGTCTTTTGGAGTCCACATCACAATTTGTTTATAATATTGTTTTATTAAAGTTATTTTTATAGTTGTTTATTATTTTGTATTCTTTAAGTCACGTTTACAGTTATTGTTGTTTTAATAAAAGTTAATAAAAAAAACTATATACGTCTTTTTTGGCGGGGTGACGGTCCACAATAGAAATAATATTTATAATTTGAAGTACTATGGTAAGACGTTTGAGAGTAGGGTTGAAAAGTACTGGCTGTACAATAAGTTATATTTACTCTGGATGCTCTACAAGACAGAAAGGAAATCAAAGTAAAACACAACAATGTGTACCTGATTAACAAACCCCTTGTGCCACTTTCGCGTGCAAAGCCACCCCCCTACAAAATGTAAAGTGTGCGGGCCTCAATGACACCCTTCAAACCACGGAAACAATGACCCCCGGAGCTTTCTATATTGTGTGAGGGGGCTGCGTGGCCCTCCGCCTGGTGCCCTGGAGTCCACCATGCCCAGACCCGGTTCCTGCAGTGTCCTAGGGGGAAACAGCTATTACAACGCGGTCATAACCACGCGTGACCATCACCAGCATGCATATGGCTTTACAATGCATGCTTTTACGACTAGTATGCATTTACCACGCATGATAAAGGCACAAGCGTGGTAATGGCTTTGTGGTGATGGTCATGCGTTGTAATGGCTGTGGCTTATGTGCTTCAAATTAGTTTTTAGGTATTCGTGTGACCAAGTCTGATAAGATCGGAGGCCAAGGATAAACACCGTGGTGTCCGTGGTAGGAAATCTCATGGCTCACAGAGAAAGTAGGCGGGGGGTAAAATAAAAATGAAAGTGGCAGGTATAATAAAAATAACGGAGGAAAACTACTAAAATGGCAGAGGACAGAGTATGTAATCAAGGTTTGGCGCCCCAGGCAATATGTTTCAAATAAATATAGATAGAATATGATTATTAATATATTCGAAAAGTGTAGCAGCGGATGAGGCACACGGCCCGGGAGAAGAAAGCGGCAATGTAATACCTGAAATGAGGAGAGGTTTGCTTGGCGAACTTGAAGAAAAAGAAATAAGTGTGGTCTTGGAAATGAGGCTGTGCATTCGTACAGACTACAACTGGTGCAGAAAAAAACTGAAAGTTTTACATACTATCATAGAAATATAAATCTTTTTTTGACCAGTGAAGTTAGTTCTCAAAAGAACAGTTTTTTTGTCTTTTTTTTAACATAAAAAAATTAATTGGAAACAAAACAGTGTCCAACAGGAACAGATAAACAAAAACAAAAATTTGCGTCATGAGCAACGGTGCTACTGTTTGCGCCGTTTAATTAAATTAATTGACTGCTCCCCGTAGCAGAGCATCTCATTGCCAACTACCAATTCAAAAAGCTTTATTCGAGGATTTATCTCATAAAAGCACAAACATACATTTAAAATACATCATTAAACACTTATTTCCTCGTTAAGTACAATAATTTAAAAAAGATTAAGCAGACATACACAATTGGTTAAAAACAAAAAGATATTAAACTTGGTACATATTTACATGGGAGCCAGTAGAGATACTCAGTTCGGTGTACTTTTGGGAACAGCCCTCCTTCTAAAGGACCATGCCCAACCCAAATACTTGGCTGTTGCTAAAACTATAGGCATGTGGGTGGAGGTACAGATGATTCGTAAGGCCTCTACGCCCCTAGATGTTCCTAGATTTTTACAGACAGGGACTAGCCAAACTTTCCTCGGGATGTCATAGGCTTTACAGGAGAATAAGAAGTGGCCTATACTTTCATTTGGTGCTCCGCAGGCTGGGCAATATAAAGTGGAGGAGCTCCTCCACCTACCTGTCAAAGATCTCACTGGGAGGGCACCTGATCTTAACTGAAAGAAAAGCTTTCTGTCCCCAGGGTTGGTTATGCTATCCCAATAGGGTTCCAAAACTAGATACAGTTTAGCTTCCACAAAGCGCCCCGTCATGGAGTCAGATTTAGTTTTGCTCCAGACCCTTGCATTTACATAATCCCAGTACAGATCTTTAATCACTTTTTTGCTTGGAAATAGCTCCCCGGTTGGATTGTCCCTTAAATTTGAGAGACCAAGATCACATAGGCAAGACCTAAGATTTTTCAGCCATTCTATCCTATGAAAGATATCAGAATTTATTATGGCTAAAAGCCCCTCTGCGTAATGCTGGATCTCCGGGGTAGTCCAGAGCCGTCTCCAATAGAGAATCGGGCGCAACCTCACTGGATCACTAACTGCTCTCCTCCCCAGGTCAAGACCAAGGGGAATCAGTGGGGTGCTCTGCGGGAGTCCTGTGATTCCACCAAAAAACCTGTTCTCAGAGGTCTGTAAGGGGAGAAGTTTCCCAAAGCCCCACAGCTCTGCCCCATATAGAGCAGACCCAAGAGCCTTGGCCTCATACACCTCCAAGACAGGTTTTATTGGTTTGGACCTGGATTTTTTGTGCTCCACCCGAAGTGCCCCCGAGATTTGTTGGTGCCTCAAGACCGCCATTTCTATGTGCTTGGACCATCTTGAATCTGTATCCCAAGGTAGGTGAATACGGTAACCACCTCTAACAAACTGTTATTCAAGAATATTTTCGGCCTGGGTCGACGTTTTGGTGCAAAGGCCATCAGCTTAGTCTTACCCACATTGACTTCCAGGCCATGTTCCCCGCAAAAAGAATCAAAGATGTTCAGGGCTCGCTGCAGACCGCCTGGTGTTTTGGATAGAATTAGCGCATCGTCGGCGAACATCAGGATCGGATCCCTGGTGCCCGCCAACGATGGCGCATCTATGCTGGCGTCCAACATTCGAGCCACAATCCCATTTATGAATAGTGAAAATAGCAGGGGAGCCATTGCGCACACCTGGCGAACTCCACGATCAACCGGGAAGTCATCAGAGGATTCACCATGCATGCCCAATTGGATTTTAGCGAAGTTGCATTCATGCAACCTCATAACCAGGGTAAGTAACTCAGCCGGGAGACCCATTTCACTCAGAACTGCCCAGAGCTTTCTCCTTGGGACCAGGTCGAAGGCAGCCCGCAGGTCGACAAAAGCGACATACAGGCTGCCCTCGCCTAACACCACTGTCCCCCACTGGAGCAGAGTGAAACGAAACACCTGGTCAAGTGTACTAGTAGCCCGCCGAAAACCAGCCTGGTAAGGGGACAGGGCATTGTTCTCATCAACCCAGTCCATCAATTTGTTGACCACCATCCTACCTACCACTTTTTGAACAGTGGCAATCAGGCTTATCGGCCTGTAGTTGACTGGAAGAGACCGATCCCCTTTTTTGTATATGGATATAATGATCGCTCCCATCCATAATTCCGGGACGGCCACGCCCTTTGCAATGGCGTTTCCAAAAAGAAATATATATCTAGCCCACCGAGCCTTGTCATTGATAAAAACATCAGCTGGTACGCCATCTAAGCCCGGGGCCCTTCCCCCGGGGACAGTGCTTAGAGCATATTCGGTTTCCTTAAGAGTGAATAAATCCCCAATGGAATATACAGCTTGAATTACTTCCATGCCCTTGAACTGTGCAGTCTCTGCATATCGGGATTTAAAGTGATCTACCCAGGCACCCTCTGGGACATTGTTGCCGGGTTTATCTGGAATTCCACCTCTTCCCCACTTAACAATGTTCCAGAATATCCTAGAATCCCTTGCCCCCGAGGCCTCCTTTAGTTCGGCCCAATGCTGTTCGTCCCATAGTTTTTTAGCTAGGGATATGCTGGTCTTATAATGCTTTCTGGCACCACTGATCGCTACCCCGTCCCTACTCCGGATTGCTCTGCCCAAGCTTAGCCTGGCTTCCCTACACTGGTGATTATACCATTTAGCTAGTCTAGGTGGTTGTTTGCTATTTGTCTTGCAGGGCCTCAGGAAGTGTGTTTTTAGGAGAGAAAAGAGTTTATCATGAATATCAGATATTTCCCATGACCCTGGAATTACTAAAGCTGCATCCTCCATGTCGGTGATTGCAGTATCCACCTCGGAGGTTATAAATGCCATGGATTCCTCATTAGCCAGTACACATGGCCATTTCAATCTACGCATGTCATTGGTCATGTCAGGCAGCGGAGCGTTGGTCAGTTGGGAATTCCCTGATGTGACCGACCACCAGTTGTGGGCCACACAAAGGGGGTTGTGGTCACTCTCCAATCTACCCTTTACGTCCATGTCACATACTAGCTGCCACAGGTTCAGGCTACAAAGGGCATAATCTATCCTACTTGGGCTGCGACCATTATCGAATGTGCAGACGCCTCCCCTGTCGCTCTTCGTTCTCCCATTTAGGGCTCTGAGTCCCTGTTCCAGGCAGATGGCATTCAGTCGTATTATATCAATAGTCCACCGCCTAACTGGGGCCAGATCTAAGATTGGTACGCCCCATTGCGTGTCCTCCTCCCGCCCCAAAGAATCATCAGAAGTATCTAGGGGTTCAAAAGTCCGGTTTAGATCACCAGCAAGAATAACATTGTTGCCCAAGGACTGTTTTTCCATAAGAGAGGACAAGGCCTCTAGGATAGGTGACTTCCCTCTTGTATTGCCCCTAACGTAGACATTATTAATGTCTAATCCTCTCCTGGGGTCTAAAACCATTCTTATCAGTTGGATATCGTTGCTACCCGTTTCCACCATCTTAATTGTAGCGGGTAGACTTTGACGTATCCAGATGGTTAGACCCCCCATGGGTCGTCCCTTGGCACCTTTGCTAGCCGCGATTGAAAAATTTAGATAACCCAGGAGGAATATAGGATCACAGGCCCATGTTTCTTGGAATAGACATACATCAAAACCATTGATGAAGTCTATCCAGTTTTGGGATTCCAGCTTCCTACTTAATCCCGCGATATTCCATGAGACCAACTTACCTAGACTAGAACCGTCTACAGGAGCCATTGCTACAGGAGGAGCCCCAAGGTGACTAATTGGGATTCCTGCGTGCCCCTCCTCTACTAGATTTTTTTCCCCCTTGTTATTCGTAACATTGTGATTACCAAGGATACTAGTTTCATTTAAGTCCTCATTTCCTAATACCCCGGAAATTGGTGCAGACTCCCCAAACCTTGCCTCTAAATTCATACTTTCCCGATTGATCAAGATATAGTCTGGATTAAGGTTTTCTCGGCCCAATCCCAGTGGATCGTTGCCATTACGTCAATGAACCCACCCCGAATCTGACATCGCTTCAAAACGATTGAAAGTTGGTACATTGTAAAGGTTTCCCTGCTGGTAAGGTACAATAAAGGGGTCAAGTCCGGGAGTGGGATGGTTGTGACAACGACCCACCTCTGGAGTGATGCCAAAATCAATACCAGGTAGTCTCGGGTAGAAGAAGGTCAGGTCGACTACAGTTCTGCCTCGAAATTAAATGAGCTACCCTGGAATCCTTAAAGTTAATTATTACACAATCCCCTCAAAGTGCTTAGGGGTACTACCTACCCAACCCGTCCTTCTAACACCAATAATCAGCCCATCCACTTCCCTGGGCAGTGGTCTATTAATCCTTAGCCAGTGCATTTTTTTATTTTTCAGCATCTGGAAGGATTCTTGTTGCCCAACCAACAGCGGTGGTACATTGGTGAGGATGGCAACAAAAGGATAGCAGTCTGGGGGCAGATTCATGGGTGGGGTCCTACGGGGCACTCTAGTAGGGATTGTGTCGGGCAGACTCGAGGGGAGAGGAACAGGGCAGGTCGATGGAATTTGGGATGAAGTGATGGGATTTTTGGGGCCAAGATTCCCAGTTTTGGATCTATCATTGATACCCGTGACCACAGTAGCTAAACGCTTCTTGGGTTGAGTTGTATTAACCCGTGAATGGTCTGGAGGGTGGGGAGTGATCAAGGGGATTTGCCCTGAGAGACGGGGCTCCGTTTTGGTAATAGTAACAGCAGGAGGAGGGGGCTCAGAAACAGGTACTCCACTTGCCAACCCACTTATGTTTATGGGATTATTGCAGTCCCCCGTCCTAAAATGGGTCTTGATTAAGGATTTAGTTAAAAAGAAGTTGTCACGGGTAGCCTGTTCAAAGCGATCTAATCGATCAGCTAACCTTTTGACTCGTTCTACAATGGGGGTCAATAATGACTTCATCAACTTCTCTAGCTGCATAAGCAAGGGGGATTCCAGAGATGAAATTTCAGCAAGCCCTGTCACCATAGGATAACTAGGGTTAGATACAGAGTTAGCCGCGATGGCTCCATCCTTGGCAGTTTGTGCCCCACCTAAACCGACCCCTTTAGGCTTGCAGGGAGCTCCCAGACCTATGCCAGATTTCCTAATTTTCTTAGGGTGGTTAGGGAAACAACTCTTCCTCGGGGTAATGTGTCTTTTCCTTTTAGTGCGAGGGTTATTCGAGGCCACATGGGAAGATACACCCGATTGGGCAGTGTGTTTGTTGTCAGTAGAAGGGACATTTAATGTGGTAGACAAAGGGGGAGGCAAGATGGTCGGTGCCGCAACCGAAGGGGTATTTCCGGTCTGCAGATCCGAACCTAACTTGCCTTCGGCCCCAGCCAAACTAAGCGACTGTGGAGAGACTTGGGACATTTTTACTAACACTGGCATGGTTACAGGTGGTAAAGGGCGAACCGATGCCAGGGAACCCAAAAGTGGCCGCTTTTCCGGAGGAAGTTTAAGGAGTTCAATGGACTGCGTACGCTCGGCGTGTCTCTCGGCTAGGGCAATCTCTTTATCAATATCACGTGTTACCCTACTAAAATACTTATCTAAGGGGCCCAGGATTGTTGTCCCTACCGTTGGCGGGGGGGGACTCAGTACAGAGCTGGCCGGAGGGGAAAACATACTTGGTAGACAATGCCGTTTGAAGGGCGGGCTAAAGCAATGTAAACCAGAGCGGGTCCTCTCACGGCACAGGGGCGAACTAAAGCTACAGCCCGTATATTAAGCAAGTCAAAATGTCAGTTAGCCTCGCTTTTTACAATGTTGTCCATTTGATAATGTAAGATGACAGAGAGTGGGCCCAGCCCAGCCTCCTGCAGCCCCTGACGGCCACAGACAGCCCGCCCTTGTCCCGGGCTTCTCCCGGGACGCTCCCGCGCCGCGGGGATGGTATATAACTTAAATAGGAGTGGGAATATCCGAGGGGTGTGTCCAGCAGGGAGAGCGGCCCAGGTGGAACCAATTGGGCACACAGGGACTCCTGGGATATGGAGTCCCTGACTCGGCGCTCGCAGCCCTGCTCCACAGCAATTCTGCCCACAAAGGTCCTCTTCAGAAGTATAGCCCCTTGACGATTCCTGCTGAATAAAAACGCGCAGCGGGTCCGGCTGGCGGTGCTGGAATGACGGTGACAGCAGGAGATAAGGCAGCAAACAGGGTCCAGCCACAATAATCCAGGCTACAATGTCAGAATCCCAACAGGGGAGAGCAGGCAGCCTCTTTTAGTTCTGTGAGCGGGGGGCGTGTCCAGCAGGGAGAGCGGCCCAGGTGGAACCAATTGGGCACACAGGGACTCCTGGGATATGGAGTCCCTGACTCGGCGCTCGCAGCCCTGCTCCACAGCAATTCTGCCCACAAAGGTCCTCTTCAGAAGTATAGCCCCTTGACGATTCCTGCTGAAGAAAAACGCGCTGCGGGACCCGCGCAGCGGGTCCGGCGAGCGGTGCTGGAATGACGGTGACAGCAGGAGATAAGGCAGCAAACAGGGTCCAGCCACAATAATCCAGGCTACAATGTCAGAATCCATTGCAAAATTGCACTGGATGATTAAGTCAGCAAAATCCGGTTCGATATTTGGATGCGGAGTCCATGGCTGTGTGGTTGGTGCGCTTGAAGTGCTGGGAACAGCAGGTGATGGATTGTCCCATAGCCTATCAGAGCAAGCTCTTGCATAATTGTGAGTATGGTAGTTAATCACATGGCGAACCATGCTTGCTGTCCCAAATGAGTACTTCTTGCTCGGATCTCCTCTTGACAGTGTGGTGTCACAGATTTTGCAGGTGACCTTTGCAGCATTTACCTTTTTCTGTCCTTCTGGAAAGGTGAAAAATGTCCAGATTACTGCCTCTTTTCTTTTTTCCCTGTAACTCCTCAGCTATAAATTCCTCCTCTGAAGAATGTTCTGAAGTGGATTCCAGAAACGCAGCCATATTAAAATTGTTTTGTCAAATGACTAAGCATGGGCTGAAAATTCGTTCCGCTCGCGGGATTTGCGGATTTTCCGTGATTTCGCGATCCGCGAATCTCACGAAATCGCGGTAAAATCCGTGAATGAGAGGGGACGAATTTTCAGCCAAGCACTTACAGGGTTACAGCAGCAGGTGCAAAAGTTGAAGCTAATTTTTTGTAACCTTTTACAAAAGGGTTACAAAGAAATTAACTTCAACTTGGGCACCTGCTGCTGTAAGCCTGTAAGTGCTTCCTGGCGCCTCGTTGCCCACTTGCAACTATTCTCTGACCCAGCTCTGACCCTTGAAGCAGGGTCAGAGAATAGTTACAAGTAGGCAATGAGGCGCCTGTCCCGAAAATGAAACCTCAACAGGAAGCACTGACAGATATATAAACAAGCATTTGCAATGCATTAGGTCTCGCATTAGGAAAGTTTGGTCTTGTAAATGACAATTTTTTTTATTTATGTGTTGGTTTTGAAAATAGCTAAATTAATAGCTTTGTCATTTACAATGCCAGTAGTTATAACTTTCGCAAATGTGACACCTATAGCATTTGTAATGCAACATGTTTTGTATTTACGTGACTTAGCTGTATTGATATTACAAATTACAATGGCTTTTAATTTTTTTAAATAATTAATACTTAAATAAAAGTGGTTTTGAAACATTGAGAGAACATATTTGAACCAGTTGTTGTTGAATGGTTGCGCAGATTGATGCCGGGGTGGCGCTGTGTGGTGCTGTGGTGGTGCTGAGTGATACTGAGATGGTGCTGAGTGATGCTGGGGTGGTGCTGTGGTGGTGCTGAGTGATGCTGTGGTGGTGCTGAGTGATGCTGTGGTGGTGCTGAGTGGTGCTGTGGTGGTGCTGAGTGATAATGTGGTGGTGCTGAGTGATGCTGTGGTGCTGCTGAGTGATGCTGTGGTGGCGCTGAGTGGTGCTGATTGGTGCTGTGGTGGTGCTGAGTGATGCTGTGGAGGTGCTGAGTGATGCTGTGGTGGTGCTGAGTGATAATGTGGTGGCGCTGAGTGATGCTGTGGTGGCGCTGAGTGATGCTGTGGTGGTGCTGAGTGATGCTGTGATGGTGTTGAGTGGTGCTGTGGTAGTGCTGAGTGATGCTGTGGAGGTGCTGAGTGATGCTGTGGTGGTGCTGAGTGGTGCTGCGGTGGTGCTGAGTGATAATGTGGTGGTGCTGAGTGATGCTGTGGTGGTGCTGAGTGATGCTGTGGTGGCACTGAGTGGTGCTGTGGTGGTGCTGAGTGGTGCTGTGGTGGTGCTTAGTGATGCTGTGGTGGTGCTGAGTGATGCTGTGGTGGAGCTGAGTGGTGCTGTGGTGGTGCTGAGTGATAATGTGGTGGTGCTGAGTGATAATGTGGTGGTGCTGAGTGATGCTGTGGTGCTGCTGAGTGATGCTGTGGTGGCGCTGAGTGGTGCTGATTGGTGCTGTGGTGGTGCTGAGTGATGCTGTGGAGGTGCTGAGTGATGCTGTGGTGGTGCTGAGTGATAATGTGGTGGCGCTGAGTGATGCTGTGGTGGCGCTGAGTGATGCTGTGGTGGTGCTGAGTGATGCTGTGATGGTGTTGAGTGGTGCTGTGGTAGTGCTGAGTGATGCTGTGGAGGTGCTGAGTGATGCTGTGGTGGTGCTGAGTGGTGCTGCGGTGGTGCTGAGTGATAATGTGGTGGTGCTGAGTGATGCTGTGGTGGTGCTGAGTGATGCTGTGGTGGCACTGAGTGGTGCTGTGGTGGTGCTGAGTGGTGCTGTGGTGGTGCTTAGTGATGCTGTGGTGGTGCTGAGTGATGCTGTGGTGGAGCTGAGTGGTGCTGTGGTGGTGCTGAGTGATAATGTGGTGGTGCTGAGTGATAATGTGGTGGTGCTGAGTGATGCTGGGGTAGCGCTGAGTGATGACGTGGTGATGCAGAGGGCAGAAAGGCACAAAAAGCAGTCTAACAAAGGGCAGAAGGGCAGAAAAACAAGGAAAAAACGAGTCTAACAGAGGGCAGAAGGGCACAAAAAACCAGTCTACCAGAGGACAGAAGGGCAGAAAAACAAGGGAAAAACGAGTCTAACAGAGGGCAGAAGGGCACAAAAAACGAGTCTAACGGGGCAGAAAGGCACGAAAACGAGTCTAACAGAGGGCAGAAGGGCACAAAAACAAGGGAATAACAGAGGGCAGAAGGGCACAAAAAAAGAGTCTAACAGAGGGCAGAAGGGCAGAAAAACAAGGGAAAAAAGGGTCTAACAGAGGGCAGAAGGGCAGAAAAACAAGGGAAAAGTGAGTCTAACAGCGGGCAGAAGGGCACAAAAAACGAGTCTAACAGGGGGCAGAATGAATCCCGCCCTGCGTGTTTGTCCACGAAGATGCTACCTTTTTGTGCAATACCTCTACTCAACTGGAGTACTTTCTACTGTCTAATTAGTAAGTGCTCCCTCGTTGGCTAAATATATAGGGGCAGATTTACAATAACTGGCGCATCCCCAGGGATGCGCCAGGTATTGTGCGCCGCAGCTCCGCCACCCAAGGTGCGGCGCATTTACAATGCGGCGCACCATGTGGCAAAAACGGCACAGATGCGTCACGCATCTGTGCCGTAAAAGCAGCGCATTGCTGGAGCTGCGTCGCGCTTGCGACGCAGCTCCAGCAATGCTCTGGGGGGCCCTATCTCCCCAATGCTGCATCAAGCCGTGCGCCTGCTTCAAGCAGGCGCAGGGTTTTGACGCAGCATTGGCTTAAAAGTGACTGAGTGAAATCTTGTAGATTTCACTCAGCCACTTTTAGGAGGCGTTCCTGCGCAGGAACGCCCTCCCCTGCGTCGGAACGCCTCCTGATGGCGCAGGGCTTTACAACGTTACGCATCTCTCAGATGCGTCACATTGTTAATACCCAGCACCATGGCGCATCTTTTGTGCTGCTGCTGTGTCAAAAAAGGTGTCGTATAGGGTGGCAGTGGTGAACCAGAGGGTGGCAGTGATGAACCAGAGGGTGACGGGAGCCTGGTAGGCCTTACCACACAAGGTGACCTGGTAATGTATACTGAAAAATACAAAAATACAACTGAGAGTGGGGTGGACTGCCTTTACTCGAGACACAGTCAATACATGTAGGTGTGTGTGTTTTATTTCCATGTGTTTGTACAGGTACAATAAAGGGAGAAAGAAAAAACGTGCAGGAATCACGCTGACCCATCATAACCCTGACAAATTCGCTGGTAAAGTAACCCATGGCGATGAAACATGTTTGTTGTTTTTAAACAGAACGGGCATACAGCACTGAATAAAGTTGGAGTTGCTAGTAGAGCTTAGTTCTTTTTAAGGTAGTGGGGACCATACCTCGTACTCAGGAGGACAGGTCCACGATCACATGGTCTTTCACGTAAACACATAGAGTTTTCCTTTTTGCACAGCTTTATCCCCTTTATTTTCCAGGTTGGCAGTTGCTGATGATGAGAAAGTGAGGAGTCAGGCGAGTACCAGTCTGTCAGATCCTCCCCCGGGTGTTGCTCCCGTGAGGCACTGCCAACCTTCCCTCCCCTTTTTTTCACTAGAGAAGGGTAGAGAAAGGCACAAGACCAACACATGGAGTATAGGTGCGCACACACACCTTGTCTTTTAAAGCAGGAGCACTTTTTACAAAGAGTGACTAGAATTAGCACACGTAGACAGGAGGCTGTAGATATACCCACTGCCTAATGTAATAGACATATTGAATGAGTAGGGGTGTTTACCCACAGAACATATAAGGACAGGCACATTGCAATGTTGGTTATGGTGACAGTGATGAACCAGAGGGTGGCAGGGGTGAACCAGAGGGTGGCAGTGCTGAACCAGAGGGTGGCAGGGGTGAACCAGAGGTTGGCAGTGATGAACCAGAGGGTGGCAGGGGTGAACCAGAGGTGAACCAGAGGGTGGCAGTGGTGAACCAGAGGGTGACAGTGCTGAACCAGATGGTGGCAGGGGTGAACCAGAGAGTGGCAGTGCTGAACCAGAGGGTGGCAGTGGTGAACCAGAGGGTGGCAGGGGTGAACCAGAGGGTTGCAGGGGTGAACCAGAGGGTGGCAGTGGTGAACCAGAGGGTGGCAGTGATGAACCAGAGGGTGGCAGTGGTGAACCAGAGGGTGCTGGGCCCATACACGACCGCATGGGTAACTTCGCCATGCAAGCGGCCCGCGAACACGCAAAAAACCCCGCAAACACGCAAAAAACCCCACAAACATTTCATGAGTGATGTAATATGTGACGTCATCAGCAGTGGATTGTGGGCGCGCGAGTTATAGTTAGCTGAACTAACTATAACGGGGGAATTTCAATGGTTTTGTATGAGTGAAATGTCCAGCTAACTATAACGTGTGAAACCTATGGTTTTTTCAGTGAATTTCAAAGGTTTTTAAAATGCTAATTCCTAACTATAACGTGAATATATATATATATATATATATATATATATATATATATATATATATATATATATATATATATATATATATATATATATATATTGCGGTTTTCCGCGTCCCAATGCCAGCCTCTCGCCTTCTCACAGCGCTGCAAGGATACCTCGGACACGGACCAGTTCTGTGCAACTCATTTATTGAAACAGAGTATGCCGCATGGCGTTTCGGCTCCTCGGAGCCTTGCTCACATGACAACGTCCCATATACACTTGCTCATTTTTAAAGTGACAGTGCTTCATTTCGTCATCACCACGTGACTAGTTTCAATAGCAAACAGTGAAAAAAGAATTTTCAAGTTCGATGGGCTCACCAGTTACTTGACATTATATGGAAATATATTAATAAATCACATAAGTACATTTCATCAATAAACAAGGAATATATCATGTAACTTGGGACAGTGATTCAGAAGGATTCGCAATACCGGTAAAATACCTTATAACCCATATCAATATAGTTCATCCAGTTCAACATCTTCATAAAATCTATATAAAGGAGTGTTTGGGATCACATTTGAATGTGGAAAATCACATATATCGTAATCCTATAGGCAAGTCTAGATTCTAAAAATACAATTGTAACCATGTCAGTACTTATGTCCAATTTAGTGCACATATATGTATAAAGTGCAAAAGACGCAATGTAAACATTAACACTTGAGTTATAAAGTGCAAGTGCCTGAAATATCGTGTGCAAATGCGCTATGTAAACAATACTCCAATGTAAACAATTGTAGACTTCTCAACATGGACATTCTTTTCAGGACTGCTGTCATGAGGTTTAGGCTAAGACTGCAATCTCATAACATCAATTATGTGATAGATGAGATGGAATTTAAATATACATCATTCGTTATTCATGTCCCTGACAGATCTTGATGTGATATTATATTCATGTCTGTCACTGATGACCTGCCCTCCACTTAAATCGTGTCTCTTTTTAGATTTTTTGTGATATTTTGTGTGATTGTGATGATTAAAACAAAATATGACATTCCTTATGTCTTCTAATACTGTGAGAGCACAATAACAACAGCATGCAAATAGAACCACAGTGGTGTATATGTTATCTCACTGCAAAGTTTCTCGTGTAGCTCATGTATGCCTAAAGTTGAGTCACCATTAGGACCTATATGCAAGAGCAGGACTGGATGGAATGTCAGTATCCCATTCCTAATATACTCCAAATCAATACCCCAGCCGGGGCATGTATGTGTGTTTATCCGATATACAAAAATAATTTTATATATATATATATATATATATATATATATATATATATATATATATATATATATATATATATATATATATATATATATATATATTTATATATATATATATACACATATATTTGAAGACCAACAGAGCCTGCCCAATTGATTGATGTACGACAATTTCCACTTAATGTACACACATTCTTAATCTGAATAGAGTGCTTTTGGAATAGTTCCATTTTGACATATCCTAACATTTTTTAAGTGAGGGAGAATCGTTGTGTATTTTACTAATGTCTGCACATATTTGAATCTTGACCCAATAGGACGGTTAAATGAAATGTATTTCTCATGAGAACATTTTAGTACACCCCCAGTGAGTCATTATTGTTTTAGGATAATGCACTGTGTTGTGACATTCATTAGAGTATTTTGTTTATGTTTATACATTCGTTAAGCATTTATACCTGCTACAAGATGGCGTCTCTTCAGGTGATCAAGGCTGCTTCTCAGCCGAAATGCGTCCTGTTTGTCTGGAGTGACTATTAAACTGTTTTGATTTACTTCTGCCCTGAGTCCACCCTCTTTCACAAAAGTAGGAGGATGTTCTTTGTATGTTTACAAGCGCTTGCGGTAATGCTTTTTCGTACACCACCAACGCTTTGGCAGCTTGCTGACAATAACCGCAAACATTTGGAAGCAGTAATATGCAGGATCAGCGAGCCCTCAAACTGGAAAGGTCAAGTGGAGGCCGGTGAGGTGGAATAAAGGTCCAGCATTGAGTGCCCATGTGTTCATCCAGCGGGGCCTTTCTGACTGCGATCAGGCTCCTGTGTTTGATTTGAGCCAGAGTTCAGAGTCGGGCACCTCAGTATTCACCATGCGGTGACGGACGGAAGCTTCAGTATGCAGATTGATGGAACTCCGGAGTGAGTAGTGGTGGAAATACGCAGTTCTGAATAACAAGAGGTAATGACTGTAAATCCTTATTGAGCTTCAATCTTGAAGACATTAATTTTTAATTACGGAATGAAGCTTCCCTGTGAACTGCATTCTTCTGCTACAAGCTGTTTTGTATCTGTATAATACAACGCAGAACAAGTAATGACAGATTTTTAAAGAACTTGGTTTCTGGGGTGGTAAAAAGACTCAATCTCAATTTCAAAGAGGTTCATTTTTAACGGCAATCAATTAAATGAAACTGTAGGGGTAAAGGGTCAATGCTATTCAAGCAAAGAACGTTCAGTATTTGTTGTGAATACAGTTTTAATGTTTGTGACATTTGAAGACCCACAGTGGCTAAACAATTGATTGATTTATGGCTGAATTTCTCTGGTTTTGTACGAGTGAAAATGTCCACATAACTATAACTATAACATCCCTGAAACATCCCTGAAACCTATGTTTTTTCAGTGAAAAAATATGTCATTTGAGATGTCAACAATGATGTCATTGGTGATACCACTGACCATGTCATGGCTGATGTAATATGTGACATCAGTGCATTGCTGGGGCATGAGTTATAGTTAGCTCGGCTAACTATAACGGCTGAATTTCTCTTGTTTTGTAAGAGTGAAATGTCAGACTAATTATAACGTCCCTAAAACCTGTGGTTTTTCCAGTGAATATCTGAGTTTTTTTAAATGCTAATTTCTAACTATAATGTCCCTGAAACCTGTTTTTTTTCAGTGAATTTCTAAGGTTTTTTAAATGCTAATTTCTAACTATAACATCCCTGAAACCTGTGGATTGTTCTGTGAACTTCTAAGGTTTTTTAAATGCTAATTTATAACTACACCTAGATATGTAAGACATGTTCAGAAAGAAAAAGAAAGGCACAAAAAGAAACAACAGAAATGATGAAAGAAGCAAGAAAAGTGCAGAAAAAGGCAAGAAAAGTGCAGAAAGAAGCAAAAGAGGTGCAAAAAGAGGATGAAGGTGCAGAAAGAAGCTGGAGACGTGATGAAAGAGGCAAAAGAGGTACAGAAAGAAGCGAGAGAAGTGTGGAAAGAAGCAAGGGGACACAGAAAGAAGTAAGAGAGTTTCAAAAAGAAGAGAGTGGGGTACAGAAAGAGGAAGAAAGGTACAGAAAGAGGCAAGAGAGTTGCAGAAAGAGGGAAGAGAGGTGCACAAAGAGGAAGAAAGGTACAGAAAGAGGCAAGAGAAATACAGAAAGAGGAAGAAAAGTGCAGAAAGAAGCAAGAGAAGCACAGCAAGAAGCAAGTGAGGTGCAGAAAGAAGCCAGAGAGATACAGAAATAAGAAGGTAAGGTGCAGAAAGACGCAAGAAAGGTGCAGAAAGAGGCAAGAGAAGTACAGAAAGAGGCAAGAGAGGTATAGAAAGAGGCAAAAGTAGAGTCAACAGAGGTGGAGAAAGAGGCACGAGAGGTACAGAAAGAGGCAAGAGAGGTACAGAAAGAGGCAAGACAGGTACAGAAAGGAGAGAGTGAGCTGCAGAAAGAGGCAAGAGAGGTGCAGAAAGAGGCAAGACAAGAGAGGTGCAGAAAGAGGCAAGACAGGTGCAGAAAGAGGCAAGAGCTACAGAAAGAGATAAGAGAGGTGTAGAAAGAGGCAAGAGAGGTACAGAAAGGGGCAAGACAGGTGCAGAAAGAGGCAAGAGCTACAGAGGTAAGAGAGGTGTAGAAAGAGGCAAGAGAGGTACAGAAGGAGGAAGAAATATGCAAAAAGAGGCAAGTGAGGTACAGAAAAAAGCAAGAGAAGTACAGAAAGAGGCAAGCGAGGTGCAGAAAGAAGCAAGAGAGGTACAGAAAGAGGAAGAAAGGTACGGAAAGAGGCAAGAGAGGTACAGAAACAAGAATGTTAGACCTGGCACCATTGGTGTGGGTCTCTCTTCTATTTTTTTGCTGTTGCCTCCTGTGTTTTTGCTATGTTTTTGTTGGTCTAGATGTTTTTGGCACTTTACCACTGCTATTCAGTGCCAAAGTGCAAGTGCTCCCTATTGTAAATTATTGTAATGGATTAGTGACTCCATGATTGGATTATTTGCTTTACTTGTCAGACCCTAGTACAGTTGCACCATGTGTGCCTAGGGCCTGTAAATCAAATGCTGCAGGTGGGCTTGCAGCACTGGATGTGCCACCCACAGAAGCAGCTTGTAAAATATGGCTCAGGCCTGCCATTGCAGAGCCTGTGTGCAGTCTGGGGCTGCCATGTCGACTTGGCAAGTGCACTTACTTGCCAGTCCCTAAACCTTCCCTTTTCCACATATTAGTCACCCCTAATGCAGGCCCAAGGGCACGGTTTAACCTCATCCCTATTTCCCCTTGGAACACTCTTAGTTCTGTGAATTTCTAAGGTTTTTTAAATGCTAATTTCTAACTACACCCAGATATGTAAGACATGTTCAGAAAGAAAAAGAAAGGCACAAACGGAAACAACAGAAATGATGGAAGAAGCAAGAAAAGTGCAAAAAGAGGCAAGAAAAGTTCAGAAAGAAGCAAGAGAGGTACAAAAAGAGGAGGAAGGTGCAGAAAGAAGCTGGAGAAGTGATGAAAGAGGCAAAAGAGGTACAGAAAGAAGCAAGAGAAGTGTGGAAAGAAGCAAGGGGACACAGAAAGAAGTAAGAGAGTTTCAAAAAGAAGAGAGTGGGGTGCAGAAAGAGGAAGAAAGGTACAGAAAGAGGCAAGAGAGTTGCAGAAAGAGGGAAGAGAGGTGCGCAAAGAGGAAGAAAGGTACAGAAAGAGGCAAGAGAAATACAGAAAGAGGAAGAAAGGTGCAGAAAGAAGCAAGAGAAGCACAGCAAGAAGCAAGTGAGATGCAGAAAGAAGCCAGTGAGATACAGAAATAAGAAAGTAAGGTACAGAAAGAGGCAAGAAAGGTGCAGAAAGAGGCAAGAGAAGTACAGAAAGAGGCAAGAGAGGTGTAGAAAGAGGCAAAACAAATTCACTTCAACATATTTTAAGTGTGCCGATAATTCCAAGCCACACTACACAGGAGCTGATGCAAAGAGCAGCACATTAGTCCTTTCAAGATTTTCCCCCTACGCCACAGGAGTAGTGTGGCTTGGAATTATTGCCACACTTAAAATATGTTGACGTGAATTTGTTCAGCCGTGAACAAGTCGCATGTACAAGCATACTGAGGCGACGAAACGCGTGTTGGCTTGGGAACTGTTTACTCATTGAAAACACGAAGACATATTAAAAAAGAAAACAGAAAAAGAAGAGAACATATGGATTGTTTTTCTTGTGTTTTATGTATTACTAATATTGGAAATCACCATTTGAACTCTACGTGTGCTTAGGTTTACAATCTATGATTTCTTGTTGTCTATGCCACAGAACATAGAGAGGCATTTGGTTCTCTCTAATCTTTGAGCACCGTCACTAATAAGGCTTACTTGTAAAAATAATTTGTGCAATTACCTGTTGGCGCTTACTACTTATTACCTATGCCATCGAGTCCAAACTAACTACGATAGGGCAAGGTGCACTGTACTTTAAAGGTTGGACATGTAGTTTTAAGTTATACATGTCCAGGTAGTGAAAAACTCACCAATCCGCTTTCACTAGTGTGAGGGATACCTCTCCCGTAGTATAACATTGGGTTATCTTAATACATTAATCAGTACTAACTTTTGATTGTGAGCAGATAGTAAAGTCATGCTTGATGTCTGGCGAAGGGCAATTTCAAATCGTATTCATTGGTAAAGTTGGATTTCAAGTCACAATTCTGAAAATGCCACTTTTGGAATGTTGGCATTGGCAGTCAGCTGTCTCACCCGCAGGCGTTACCTGACATCACTTCAGTCTGCTTGCCTGCGACAGGCTTAGTAAGGAGGGTGGGGTTAGGAGTTGGACTGAGCCAGAGCAGCAATGCACATGTCCGGTTGCCAGGGACCTTTCCCTGGCCAGCCCGACATGCTCAATCTTAAGTAAAATGAAGAACCCTTGGGCATGGAAGCTGCAGCCCCACCCCCTCTCCTAAGGAACGGCGAGTTTTCCTGCCCAGGCCAATCCAAGCGCACCTTTAGCAGCCCTGGATTGGCTGCTTCAAGGTCTCTCACCTCGGCGACGTGGACTCAACATCCTGTGATTCTGGCCAAATCACCTAATAAATCTAAAGTATGTTAATTTCTTCCATTGTGGACTTTGAGAAGTCCACACAGCGTGGCTTTGTGTGTGAGGACACTGACTGTGTCCATGTGTACTGACTGGCGCAGTCATGTGATGCCAGCCGTGCTCTTAATACGTCTGGTCGCATTCACGCTATAAAAACATTAACACTCCTTGAAGTACAGAGTGACTCTGGACTTCAAAGAGTGTTAGTGTTTATATAGCGGGAGAGCAAATTGGTGTAGTCATTCAGAAACGTTTCTAAAGCTAGACCCTGCCACGCACCTCTGAGAAGCATACATGCTGCCTACCAGCAGGGCCTAGCTTCAGAAACATTTATATCTAGAAGAAACGTTATGTTTCTGCAGCTAGGCCCTGCTGGCATGCAGCGTGTATGCTTTTAAGAGATGCGTGCCAGCAGGGCCTAGCTTCAGAAACATAACATTTCTTGTAGATAGAAATGTTTCTGAAGCTAGGCCCTGCTGGCACACACCCCTAGAGGTCTGTGCCAGCAGGGCCTAGCTTAAGAAGCATTTCTATCTACAAGAAATGTTATGTTTCTGAAGCTAGGCACTGCCATGCACTTCTGAAAAGCATACACACTGCATGCAAGCAGGGCCTAGCTTCAGAAACATAACATTCCTTGCAGATAGAAATATTTCTGAACCTAGGCCTTGCTGGCACACATTGTGTATGTTTCTCAGAGAGAGGTACGAGCTCAATAATTCTCAATGAGTCAGATTTCAATATGAGAAACGTATTTCCTATAGAATCATTCATATTGCATTCTGACTCATTGAGAATTATTGATTTTGTAGCTGAGATAATTTGAGCTACTGCTCTTTCATAAGACTCAATACCGACGAGATGAGACTCCAACCAGATGGTGGATGTCCTGACCTCCCATGATTTATTCACTCCCGATGAGATGAGACTCCAACCAAATGGTGGATGTCCTGACCTCACATGATTTTTTCACTCCAGCTCCTATTAAATTACAGATTCTTTGGCTGTCCTCTCCGCCCTCCCCAGTCCTGAGGAAGACCTGGTCCTGACGCATCACATTTACGCTGTGTACCAGGGTCGAAACGTCGACTATAACAACATACCTGTCCACACAGCCTCCCTGACCCCATTACAGACTCGTCATTGTGTCTAGGATTCATGTGTTAACCAAGGACAGTATATGTGTAAAATAAATTGTTCTTGTACTTAATCATCTATGCCACTCATGTACATCTTGTATATAGTGCACCACTATTTCACCAATCACCACATTTTCACCAATTTTTACAATTCTCACAATCATTTTATCTACAATTAAGTTATATCTTCGACAGCTTTGCTTTGAAAAACACAAAAGTATAAAAAATGTATTCTTTGAAACATTGGCTTCTCTGCTGTGTTCTAACTATAAAACTTTAATTTATTTTTTGCAAATTGATAATGTACATTTGTTGAAATATAAATTGAATCATTGTTTTTTCTCAACAGTAATATACAGGTAACAAAGCAATTGAAATACCTGACAGGACCAATTGATGTTGTATTGTTAATACCCAGGTCCTGATGGATACACGGTCACCCCATTAGCTTTAATGGCTTAAATTCTGAAACTTAATATGGAAAAGTCACTTACAGAGACATTGGCTTTAAATAGGCATTACCACTCCTTTGTCAACAGCAGAGTCGAAACAATGTTTTTCCACTATAAACGGAATTAAGACATTCCTGAGGAACACCATGATTGAGAAAAGACTAAGGGCCAGAAGTAGGCAGCCCAATACCGGTCGGTAACGGCCGAAATTACCGAATTAAAGCCGTTACCGACCGGTATTAGGCTATTGAGATGTAGGTGGCTACATTTCAGATTTGGTAATTTACCAAATCGGTAATTTAGGGAATCGGTAAATTACCAATTCCTTAAAATACCGAATCGGTAAATTACCGAATCTGAAATGTAGGGAGCACTCTAACTTGGTTAAGGATTCGGTATTTACCACCAAATAAAAGTTGGTGGTAAATATCAAAAACTTTGAAAAAGCAAATGTGTGCCTTTTTCAAAAGTGCCATGTGGCAGACATACATGCCATTAGGGCATGTATGTGTGCCACATGTGCACCCATGCACAATTTAGGGGTGCAAAAGGGTGTCAATGTGACACCCTGCCACCCTTGAATGTGTTCCCCCATTACCGAATCGGTAAATACTGATTCGGTAATTCCCAATCATTCCTCTGGGCCTCCAGGCCCATGGGAATGAATGTGAATTACCAAATCGATAATTACCGAATATTACCGATTCGGTAAACTTTACCGAATACTTACCTACATACCATTTACCGATTATAAAATACCGAATCGGTAAAATTCGGTATTTTATAATCGGTAAATGGAACTTACCTACATCTGGCCCTAAATGCTTTAGCAATGATCTCTATAGAGAGAACTTGTCAAAAGAATCCCAGATTTTAATTTTCATGTTATTGAGAAGTTTGCAGCTATTAAAGACAGACGTGATGATTTTGTATATAATTTGCTGATTAATTTACCCTGCAAGCTGTTTGGCTGTCCAAGCGAATCACCGCCAACCCGCCGAAGCGCCACAGGACTACCCCCGCCTCCCGCCGCACGACTCCCGCTGGTCTTGGGAGACTGCCGCCGAGCGGAGAGCGGGGGCCGGGGAACTACATCCCCCAACAAGCCCTGCGCCAGCACCACCTTCAAGGAGCGACAGGAGGCGCATAAAAGTCGCGCTTCCCTGCCGAGCGGGGGAAACCTTTGCTGATTAATTTACCCTGCAAGCTGTTTGGCTGTCCAAGCGAATCACCGCCAACCCGCCGAAGCGCCACAGGACTACCCCCGCCTCCCGCCGCACGACTCCCGCTGGTCTTGGGAGACTGCCGCCGAGCGGAGAGCGTGGGCCGGGGAACTACATCCCCCAACAAGCCCTGCGCCAGCACCACCTTCAAGGAGCGACAGGAGGCGCATAAAAGTTGCGCTTCCCTGCCGAGCGGGGGAAACCTTTGCTGATTAATTTACCCTGCAAGCTGTTTGGCTGTCCAAGCGAATCACCGCCAACCCGCCGAAGCGCCACAGGACTACCCCCGCCTCCCGCCGCACGACTCCCGCTGGTCTTGGGAGACTGCCGCCGAGCGGAGAGCGGGGGCCGGGGAACTACATCCCCCAACAAGCCCTGCGCCAGCACCACCTTCAAGGAGCGACAGGAGGCGCATAAAAGTCGCGCTTCCCTGCCGAGCGGGGGAAACCTTTGCTGATTAATTTACCCTGCAAGCTGTTTGGCTGTCCAAGCGAATCACCGCCAACCCGCCGAAGCGCCACAGGACTACCCCCGCCTCCCACCGCACGACTCCCGCTGGTCTTGGGAGACTGCCGCCGAGCTGAGAGCGGGGGCCGGGGAACTACATCCCCCAACAATCCCTGCGCCAACACCACCTTCAAGGAGCGACAGGAGGTGCATAAAAGTCGCGCTTCCCTGCCGAGCGGGGGAAACCTTTGCTGATTAATTTACCCTGCAAGCTGTTTGGCTGTCCAAGCGAATCACCGCCAACCCGCCGAAGCGCCACAGGACTACCCCCGCCTCCCGCCGCACGACTCCTGCTGGTCTTGGGAGACTGCCGCCGAGCGGAGAGCGGGGGCCGGGGAACTACATCCCCCAACAAGCCCTGCGCCAGCACCACCTTCAAGGAGCGGCAGGAGGCGCATAAAAGTCGCGCTTACCCTCCCTCGAAGCCCGGGCCAAGGGCGGGCCCGTTTCAGCCCGTTCCAGACTGAACTAGGCTGAGCTGGGCCTATTCCCTTGGTTTTCATCTGTCAGTCGATCCATTCTCCTGCTAAAGGTACTCTCCTTTTGACACTTGTGATCTTGGAATCAGTCCCTGGAGCCTGCACTCCTGCTATAATGTCTGTAACAAGGGGATCTAGAAGTAAGACTGCCCTTAGAACTGCGCAGTTTACAGGACCTATCGATAAGTTTATATCTACCACTACCGAGGCTATTAACCTAAATATTTCCCTCCTAGAGCGCAGGGTATCCCAGGACCTTGCGATCGCTAGGAGATCTTCTTTGGGCCTTATAGCTGTGGCCCTAACCCCGCTTCCAACAGCTGCACCTATTCCTATTTTAATTCAGCCTGGAAATGTAGCAGCGCAAGTCCATTCTATCCCTAATGCAGTTGATCTGTCGGCCACGAATTTGTCACTGGAACTGGATACCACAGGGAACCTTGAGATCACCCCGGACCTAGAGCTGATCGTGGCTGAAGATTCTGCTCAAGGTGTTCGGTCTATGGGGGTGAGAGAAGGTGCTGTACCCAAGCAGCCAGTACACATGAATAAAGGGAACCAGGTTAACCAACATCCTAAAAACAAGAAAAAGAAAGATTCAATAATAGCTTCAAACACGAACGCTACCTCCAGTACTAATTCTGTATCTTCTGTTTTGCCTAACCTATATCGTCCCACTTTGGTTAACGTTCAGGAGGGTGTCCCTTGTCAGTCAGATCGCGATTTTTCTCAGCTTTTTGAAAGATTTAGGGACCTACTCATACATCGTCTCCAGCCGCTGGAACGGAGTATTATGACAATCGAAAAACAGCTTGCCATACTTCTTGTTAAAACACCCAACCAGCCTAGGGCAGTAATTGACAAACCTGGGGGGGTGTCCACAGCGGTCTGTCCGGGTATTCCTCCAGTTAACATCGATAGACCGTCTGTTACGTTTAACACACAACCCAAAACAAATGACTCTACAATTCCCACATCATCTGTGTTAAATACCTGTGTAAATTGCACAAAATCAAAGCCTAAAGTCAAATCCGTACCCCAGACACCGTCATCTAGTCAGCAAATTCCCGCTGTTCATACTCCTCAAGTCACGTTAACTGACGCTAATCACACTATGACCAATGTGCTCTTACAGCAATCTAATAGTAAACCTCAGGCTCCCCCTAAAACTCACCCCCATGTAGGTAAGAAGGGGCCCAGACCTAAACGTCCAGTTCATCTGGCTCCCGAGGTATCTCCTTTCACCGTAATCTTAACAGGAGTACCTGAACTCACAGCAGGAACAGATGAACCCCATTGGTCCCTCCGGAATAAAATCCTCCAGTGGCTCAGTATCAACAGGCCCCTGAAGACTTTCATCATCTGTAGAATATCATCTGTACGTAGGGTACCATGGGTGGGGAAGAGCCCCAAGAGTGTTCAGGGGGATTGCGTCATCGTTACATGCGAGGATGCCTCTACTGTGAACCATATTTGTTCATGGCCAGATTTGGAGAAGAAAGGGGGAATCGATACCCATCGACTCTCCTTTTTCTACCCCCCCCACATTTAATTACCACTACCCAATTCCACCGCCAAACTGGGCCATGACCGAAGAAAATCCATGGAATTATGGTGACCCATGGCGAACCCAACAGAACAGGGGTAGGGAATGGGTACCTCGCCCCTGGTATCCCAACAAAAGCCATTTTGCAGATGGCGGGTGGCAAGGTATTCAGACAACCAACAGATTTGACTGCCTGGAGATGGTTGACTGACATTATGTCCCACCACCATCAAATCAACCAGTCAATGTGCAGTCAGGATCTGGTTTAAGTGTGCAATCTGCTCATACCAGCATACAAGCAGTCTCCACTGCGGCCCCTGTATCTCCAAGTGGACATGTGGTTTTACAGAGGGTCTCCGTACCGGAAGGTACTTCCATCCAATCCCTCTCTTTCAGTTACCATCCCATTAATACCCAATCCCCCTCTAGGAAGTCAGCAATTGGACACTCTAGGATAATAGTCCAGGCAACTAAGTCTGCCGATCCTACCCTGATCTCTGGAATATTGCAGGTATTGCAGGGAAATTAAACACCCCTTTTTGGCACAGGTTTATAGGAGAAGGGTTTGATATAGTCCTCCTCCAGGAGACCTGGAGCCAGGAGGATATAAACATAGAAGGTTATTCATCCCATTGTCTCAATGCCACTAAATCCAGCTCAGGCAGGGCAAAGGGGGGACTCCTGATACTCCTATCTAACAGATTGAGTAATTATAAAGTTAGAAGCAGCTCAACTGTGCGAGCTCATAGCCAGGTATTAAGGATTGAATGTGGCAAGGGAAATGATCTGGTCCTTGTTAATTTCTATAATAACATCTTTGATGCCACCAGAGGGAATATTTTGTTCCCTTTGGAAAAAGAAATCGCCAAGGCCATGGGCACTTCAAATAAGAAGACGGACATCCTATGGACTGGGGATTTTAGCCTGCAGCCATGCCACCTATCAAAGGGGAATCCCTGTGGCTTTGGGATGGAGCAGGATAACCTTAGTGGGGGCGCCTGCAAGGGTGAGGATTTTCCCCATTTTCCACATTGCCACTATGGCTCCGTTTTAAATAAACTGTTACTCAAATTAGATCTATTCCTGTTAAATTGTAACAAAAACAATCAGAATGCCATTTGCCCCACTTTCACAGGGAGGGAAGCTGGGACATTTATCGATCTCATCCTGTTTTCTAGCAATGGTGATTACCTAAACTTGTATGTGAGAGAAGAAAGTCTTAGTGACCACAATAGCATCTGTGTCACCCTTCCTGGAAGGGGTGCCATATTAGAGACCGGAGAATCCTGTACTACTGATATTGTTTCAAGCAGACCAAATGGCCCGAGGATCAAATGGACAGGGGCCAACTCTGCGGCCAAACAAAGGGAGGTCATAGTTAGCTGTAAAGCTGAGATCAGTTATTGTTTGAATGATGTTATTAATCCTGATCTCTTGTTATCACAATTCATCAATATCAATATTGTTATTGAGGGTATTTTTAGAAAGAAATTATCAACTAACAAAACTGTAAAACTGGGATGGTTTGATAACTCCTGTACAGTAGCCTTACGGGAATTGAAGCTTGCCTTAGGGTCTAAACCCCGAGATAGCAATAGAATTAAACAAACAAGGGCCAACTACAAAATGGCTATTTCTAATAGGAAAAAGGTCTTACAGAGAGAAGCATGGGACAAGTTGAACGAAGCAGTTGAGACTAAAAATAGTAAACTCTACTGGGAAATAGTCAACACCCCATTTTTAAATACAGAAGGCATTCCGGAAATTATTTCTCATGTCGCATGTGAGGAGTGGATTACTCACTTTTCCAATATCTTTAACCCAGAAGGGTTATCATTATCATTAACTTTACCTCCTGTTGAATTGTCCATATGGACACCTATACCCTTGGGGATAACCCTGGAAGAGGGACTTGAAGGCCTTGCCAATAGTAAGGGGGGGAAGGCCCCGGGCCCTGATGGGGTCCCTATAGATTTATTAAAAGCTGAACCTAACCTGTGGGCCCCCATTTTGGTGAGGACTTTCAACTGTGCAGCCGAAGGTAACATTCCCCCTTCCTGGGGCCAATCGGTTATCATCCCCTTATTTAAAAAAGGTAGTAAATCCGAGGCCTCCAATTATCAACCCATTTCTTTATTGGACGCCTCAGTAAAGGTCATGAGCAGAATTCTGCTCATAAGGCTAGAAACTTGGGCTGAAGATATGAATATTTTAACTAAGGTGCAATATGGCTTTAGGAAAGGCATGGGCATACTAGAGCAATGCGTAAATTTGGACCTTTTAATTAACAAATACACAGTAGCTAAAAAGGGCAATTTATTTTTATGTTTTGCTGACTTGAGCAGCGCGTTTGATTTAGTTGATCACGGTATTCTTTGGCAGGTTTTACTGGAGTCAGGGTCACCGAAAGAAATAGTTCACTTTTTGGCAAGGCTCTACGAGAAACTTTCTTGTAAAGTCCGATACGGTACCCTAGGTGAATGTACACCATTTCTTAAAGTGTCAAGGGGCATCCGTCAAGGATGCGTGTTAGCCCCTCTTTTATTTTCCCTTTTTATTAATAGTGTTGATCGCACTTTAGCCACTATACCGGCAGACGCTCCGCTGATTGGAGGCAAACCTGTCACAATCTTATTATATGCGGATGACGCTGTCCTTTTATCCCGTACTCAGATAGGTTTACAGCGTCTCATTGACAGTTTTATGCTGTTTATCCAAAACAGGAGACTCTGCGTAAACAAATCTAAGACCTATGTCATGTTGTGTGGTCAGTCAGCTAACAAACTGAAGTCCAGTTTTTACCTAGATAGTGACAAAATGCTTCAAGTCAAATCATTTTGTTACTTAGGAATCACCTATGCCAACGACGGGTCTTGGAAACCCGAGCTTGATAATATCAGGATGAAAATGTTGCGAACTACCAGCAGCGTATTTCGATTTGCTTCCAAGCTCGGATCGAGAAGTATCCGAGATATGATTAACATATACAATATACACTGTGTTCCCTCGGTATTGTACGGGGCGGGTGTGTGGGGTCACATAGATGGCATTCCCCTACAAAAAGATGAAAATAAGTTTTTAAAAAGAGTGTTATGTGTCCCCCACTCTGCTTCTGTTCAATTAATCCATGACGAGGTTGGGGTCGAGTTTATTTCTGACTTAGCAGCCGTCCGCCCACTTTTAATGTGGCGCTCTATTTGGGCTAAGTCAGAGACCCGATTCACTCAAGAAATTATTCTTGATTGTATAGGATTGGACTTCTCATCACGCATCCTCTGGTTGAAATATATCCACTTTTGGTATAAAACCCTGTTTGAAATTGATGTTTTCCTTGACCCTGAATTGGTGGTTGAAATACCCAAAAAAGAAATCAAACAAACTTTTTTAAAGTATAAAAAGAAAGGGCGAGATGAGGTGTATGGCAAGTTAGCAACTGTGAAGTTTTATAAGGAACTCAATTTACCATCGGGGTTCCAAGACTATCTTTTAAAAGTCAGCCGTCCATCTCATCAATTTGTCCTAACTCGCGTTAGGTTGGGTATCGTACATCATCTTGTTGCGTTTCCAGTACAGAAACTTAAATCAGAAACTCCCTGCCCATGTGACAACATTTCACGCCAGAGTTGCTGCCATTTTCTACTTTTTTGCAAATGTTATCACTTTTTAAGAATAAGGTACCTAAAACCCATTTTTATCAAATATAATATACGGTCCTTTAAGAATGCCCTTGCGTTACTATCAGCCCTAGAGAACGTGGACATTTGTTTTTTTGTTGCCACTTTTATTCTGAAATGTACAGCTGCCAGGAAATGTATTGTATTGCCATAATTTTATATACTCCTGTCTGTACTTATTTGTCTCTTTTATAGTATGCGGCAAATAATTATGTAAAATGCCTTTTTTCTCTGGGTTTGATTCAAACTGTACAGCTGCCAGGAAGAGTACTTTCTGCGATAATTACTTTTAACCCTGTCTGTACATGTATGCTCCCCTGCCTTCTAGCCTTTTAATGTTTAATTATTATTTAACGTATATATTGCACCTGTAGTTAATTTTATTCGAAATGTACAGCTGCCAGGAAGTGTCTAGTGCTGCCATATTTTTACACCGTCCTGTCTTTACCTATCTGTCTTTTAAATTTACTTTATAATTTACAATGTCCCATGTCTTTGGCTTCGGGTTTGTTTTAAAATGTACAGCTGCCAGAATAAGCACTCGACGCGATAATTACTTTATTCCTGTCTGTACGCGTATAATCCCCGCATTTTCTAGTTTATTATTATACCTCTAACCATGAATTGATGTCTAGTGCTTGTTAGTATATGTCCTCTCCTCATATGAAATATTCCGGAGTTCTCCTGTATAACTTTGCCTTTTTATAATAATTTTAATGTAACGAATTGTTTTATAAGTTTTTGCTTGTATGATTTGTACTCACAAATCGAATAAAAGCTTTGATATTGAAATTGTATATAAAATGTGAACAATACGTTAATCCTAGCATTTCTTCTAGAATGATGCTAGTTTGTGACCTGCTTATTTTTGTAAAAAACAATCTGTGAGGTACTCAGCATTCTTATTTCAAAGTCTGTTATGAAGCTCTGTCGGTATACTGAATAAGCAGCTATCTATATTATTATATGACATCTCCTATTAATGTAATAACTGCACTTTCACAATTGCTTTATTAACTGTCTTGTTTTCTCAAGTTTGCTTGAAAAAGTACAATTTGACCACTCTTTTTTCAAAAATTTCTCGGGGATATAACCCCCCCTCCTAAATTCCCCTTAGGTCTTTCGGGTTCGCTCACTATGCTTGCTGGCCACGGTGCGCTCCACCACAAATTTTAACACTCACCACTTTCAAATGTCACCAGCCGCCACTGCTTGTGTCTGTTTTCTGGTTACAATTACAAAAGAATGAGTGATGGTGGAGAAGAAACAGCACTCCTAGCTCTTTCCATGTTGAGTATGCCATATAAACGAGTAATGTGAATTAAATGTTTCTTAAACCTCGCAATACCCAGTCAGCATGAACACATTAGATTTCTAGACGTGAGGTACTGTACCTGCCACGCCTGAGTAGCGAAACCATTATTACGTGAGGTAACGTTGTTTAGTTGTTGGTGAAGAGCCTCTCCAACTTTCTTTGAATCGGTCGTTTTACTTTAGATAAGAATCTGTTAATGAATATAATGTATCTGTTCAATGCAATTTTAGTAAAATTGAGTATAAGTCCAAAACGCAAACCATGTCTATGGTGTGCACATACTTTTAGGAGTGCTATCTCTTGAAAAGTCATGTTTTTGGTTATTCATTCTCTGAATTTATTTGCTCACCCAAAGGTATGGCGAGAGTTTCTCACTATATAATTTTGCAGGTTATGGTCTGCTAAAGCAAGATTCATGGTACCTGATATCAGACAGGTCCTCGTTCCTCCTTAAGGGGTCACTTTCATTTCAATTCATAATTGATTAAATAGTGCACTATTTTCTCCTATAAGCGATGTGAAAAATAAACAACATATTCACGAGTGCAGAAACAAAGTTGAAAAAGCGTTAGTGCAGGTTTGAGGGCAGGACTTACTCAGGTCACAGAAACCTTGGCCTTCTGGTACACGAGGAGGGGTTACCACGTAACGCTGCTTGAGGTTTTACCTTACTCTATCTACCATAGATCACCAAGTTTATTGTATCCTATTGTAAGACTGTACCTTTAAATGGATTCAGTTTACTTTTTGGAAGTACAGAAGTGTCCACTAATTAGGGTTCTACTTTCTAAAGAGTAATTGAGACATTACTGGGTTATTTTGGGAGGGTGTTCTGTTGTTTCGTTTCAATTTTCTCTTGAGATGTGGGAGTTTGTATTTGTAGGTATGGGCATAAGCAACTCACGCTTGTTGGTTGGCCTTCAGCATTGATCTGACGCATCACTGGCTTGGTTGTCATTTCCAATGAAATCGTATCCGCAAAGGCCTAAGTATTAAGTATTAACTACACAATACCGTCAATTGTGCCTTGGAAAGGTAATATGCCCCTTCCCTGTTCTAGTGTCAGGTTAGTTGTCTACGCATGCTCTGGTACTGCACAATGCTTTTTGTGGCCTCAAACCTTTCCCCTTTCACAGTGGTGCAGGATGTTCACTGGATATTGGTCGTTGGGAGTTTAGCTTCCTCGTGGTCAGTTTCATTCCCCGACGGGTTGTGAGATTGGGCTTGAGGTCTGGTATTCAGTTGAGTTCTCAAACAGATTCTCCTGTGTTTATATTATATCTTATTTTAACACTCGCCCTGAGACTTTTGTTCAGTATGAGTGCATGACGTGAT
The DNA here is from genome assembly GCF_964261635.1 of Lissotriton helveticus. Lineage (NCBI taxonomy): Eukaryota > Metazoa > Chordata > Amphibia > Caudata > Salamandridae > Lissotriton > Lissotriton helveticus. The sequence continues at coordinate 1,436,208,535 of NC_136068.1, forward strand.
TGGATGAAAGGCTCCTAGCCCTTGTATAGCCAAGCTTGTGTTATTTTGTTTGGGATGTGTCTTGGTTTAGGTCCGTCACTAGGGTATTACTTTGCAGACTTTCTTGTTCTTGAGTCGCTCTGGTACTCATGAATCATTTTATTTATTTTTCTGATGATGTACCCCTTCAGGGAATCTTTCTAAGGGTCCCAGCGTGCGGCTGAAAAGGGTGTCTTCACATGTTTCATGATTCTGGTGCGTAGTATTCCCTCCTCTTCCTCAGTATTCCCTCATACTAGAAGTACCCTGATGAAGAAGAGCAACAAAGTGATAACGCTCCAAAGTTGCATCACCTCTCTATATCATATTGAAGCCAGTTCTTTGCTGTCCCTGCACTGATTTCCTTTTCACCCAGCATCCTGTGTGGTCTGCGTCATCGGCCATTTAATCGCGCCAGGGTATCAAACAGGACTTACGGGTGAAAGGTCGTCTATATTTGTCATCAGGGGGTGGAAATTGTCCAAAAATGCTGCTTTGAATTTTAAGGGGAGAGTGTTTTCATGTTTTCTTGCACACTGACTAAAGTCTCTGACTATCAGGAGAAATCTCAGCTGCGTCACGATGAATCGTAGATAATCAGAGCCGCATCCAGCACCACACACAACTGGGCCGTCTGGTTACCCTCACTTATTGTACCTTAATGACAGGATTGTGCTTCTGTGACTTTTACTATGACATTCTGCGTGCTTCCCTTTTGCTGGCTGTCCTTCGGGTGTGTAGACCCTGAGGCCTCCCCGCTAACGAGTCGAGTAATGATGAGCCTTCCTCTCAAGGGGAGCAGCATGGATTTTCAGCACCAAAGTTGTTTGTGTGTATTGGTGTCTAGAGAATCTTAATGAATGCCTGTGCTGTAAACACGGCTGCGTCACTTTAGATCCCTTCAGGTCTCATTAAAAACTGACACTGTTATGATCCCTGGTGGGAGTCTTTAGGATCCACAGAGGGTCCCAGGACAGGGAAGATCTGAATATTCAATCACAACGTGATATTGTTTGTGAGCGTGATGTCCACAATTATATGATTTAATCTTCAATTACATATATTGTTCAAAGGTCATATGCGTAAGCGGGCCATAGCTTGATTTTGCCCGGCCCTAAATTTATGATATATATTCGTACAGGTTCGTAGGGTTTAATCGGTATGGGAACAAACATGCACAATCATTTAATACAATGCCATAAAGACAGGAGTATGGCAGGTTCCCGAAGGGAGGATTAAAAATTATGTTTATGGTAAGAATCAACAAGGACGAGGTGGAGGATGTAAGACAGGCTCGTGCAGAGGGGGCTGGGAGGAAGTGAGGTAGTCATATTGTTTTAATGCTGTCTGTATCACGAATGGGCACGCCATGACATGCTGACAGCAGCAAACAATACCATATTTATATGATGATGAATACAGGTGAGTAGAATTACCAGTATCCATTCTCATACATATTCAAGTTATAATAATTAGAAAAAATAAATATAGTTTTCACCATACAGTGTTGTCGGTTTTGGATAAGCAGACACTTTTGCACTCCCTCCCTAAACGTACATTATGCTTTGACCTGCCGGCCAAACCGTCATGCGCACTTGGCATGCTCTCCATTGCGCTGTGTTGTACAGCCCCGTGAAGAACATGCCCAGCATCCCCAAGCACGGTCTGAGCGGGTAAACAGGCCGCTCAGACCAATGCGTCGTGATTGGCCGGCAGAGTTCGGAAGCCTGGGTGTGTCCAGTGCTTCTTCCAGCAGAGAAGAAGACGGAGGAGAGGCAAGAGAGAGGCGTCCGGCGGCGGCAAAGAAGGTAAGGTAATTTTTTCTATCCCTCCCCCCTCCCTACCACACCATTCTCAGCCAGCTACCACTGATCGTAAGCTGCTGAAAAATAAAGCAAAGAATTGCTGCGCTGTTACGAAATGTTGGTAGCCTTCGGCAGGATTGAAATATTCTTTAGTAAAGTAACCAGTGAGACATTGAGGGAAACACTAAGGGGCATATGTACAAGAAAACGCTGCAGCACAGTGTTACCCCAAATTTGGCAACACTGCACACTGAAATTTTTAAAACACAGTGATGCGCCGTATTGACAAAAAAATGGTGCACCCCTCTGTTTCACCTAACCCTGACGCTAAAAAAGGCTGCCTAGCGCCAGCGCAGACACCCTACCACCATGTAGCAGGGGTGCCTGTGCTGCAGGGGTTGATTGTTTATGTGCAGAAAGTTAAACCTTCCTGCACATAAACAATCAATAATGGTAATGTGCTCTTTCTATGTGTGTTGCAGAATGCAGCACACATAGAAAAAGCAAATGCAAAAAAAGGGTAGAAATTAATAATTTTGTTTCCTCGTGTCACCATTCTAAAACCAGGTATTCCCTGGCCTTCGCTTTTAGTGCTGTCCTAGCTATGTAAATTTGCGGCAGCGTCAAAAAGCAATAGGTGTTACGGTGGAATGCCCACTGCAACACCCACTGCACGCCCCTTTGCGGCAGAGGACTGTGACAGAAAGGGTCATATTTACAAGGTGACGTTAAATAATGTCAATTGGCTTAGGTCCACCGTTAAATATGGGGAATGCGGCTATTCCATTGGATAGTCAGAAAAAGTGAAGCTCGGTGGCAATAGGGGCTTGTAAATATGCCTCAAACTGCCTCCAGGCTGAACTGCGCCAACCTGAGAATTCCTTGCGCCACTATTGATGCAGCGTATTTACAATATGAAATAATGAAGTGGGAGAACCCAATGAACCCTTGGCGGCTTGGTCAATATTAGTAATGTCAGGGAAAAGGTGCCTACAAGGGATTTTATTTAGAAAAAATTATTCCGATTTAAATTAAAAAGATACAATGTCTGTAAATTTTGAATCAGTGCAAATAAATTTAGTAACTTGTGCAATCAATGCCCAGAGAATCAAATCAATAACAGCAAACACGGGAATATCTTTTGATCAATATATTTTTCATTTATAATAAAAAATTCATAGGGTACAGTCAACACTAAAGTTGATTTCAATCCATATAAATGAAAAAGGTACAGTACACTTTAACCTATAATTCATAAGTAAAAAAATAAATTCCTAATATAATCCAAAAAGAGTGACACATATCTACTGAGTTTTGTGTACGTCAGTAGTGGACATGGCAGGAGTATACCATACACAAATAGATGGAGTGCAGACTCAGAATGGGTAGGCATCTGAAGCACAGATAGGGGGTGGTATGACACCACACACCACATGCCATACTGGAGGCAATAAAACCCCATGTGATAGCAATGAATAAGAAAACACACCCACAATGTCAGTGTGGCTGAGCAGGTCTGCACAGTGACCACAAACAGTATCAAGACACATGGCTGATCAACAAAACACAACACTGACTTGCCAGTCAAACACACTGCATACTCACAATTGCCAAAAACCACAAGTAGGAGTCAGCCAGAACTGCAAGGACACACCAACACACTGCACAAAGCACAACATACAACACACAATAACAGGGCTGAACAATCACACAAACAGGCACTTTACTCCTGGGTGACACATGTGTAGTTGACATTGACCCCCTTCACACTGCACTCTTCTTGACCACCCAAGTGCACACTTTGAAAGTAACCCATGTGACTAGGATGACTGCCCATCACAAGATGACTATACACCTACACTGCTGGGCACACATAAAGTAAGATCACACATACATGATTTTCCTGGCCAGCCTGCCTGCAATCCTGAGGACAGAATCCCACTCTCTGCTGGCAGTGCCTCCAAACCTGACACATGTGCAATATAGCTAACATGAACAAAGAATCATAAAGATAACGGTATTTCATTGAAAACCACAATCATTGCACCCACAAGCATCAGAGTCTGGAGGAACTGAAGTCCCTGTCTCCCTTGTAAAAACTAGAAAAAGTGATACAAGCCATTGGCAATGTTGAAGTGGCATACAGTGCATGTGTCACAGTAAAACATACCCACACAGAAAACACTTTAATCAGTAAAGACACTGACAAAACAGACAACAGGAGCAACTGTCTTTATTCACATATTGCACAGATAGGCACCAATATCAGACAAGAGCAAGGCCAGTGGCCAGCACAAAGTTCAGCGTAGTTACATGAGAAGCTGCATGGCAAGTGGCAAACAGCAGTGAACCACAAGGCCAGTGGCCAGCACAAAGTGCAGAGTAGTTACATGAGAAGCTGCACAGGCAAGTGGCAAACAGCAGGGAATAACAAGGCCAGTGGCCAGCACAAAGTGCAGAGTAGTTACATGAGAAGCTGCACAGGCAAGCAGCTGTGAACAACACGGCCAGCACAAAGTGCAGAGTATTTACATGAGAAGCTGTACAGACAAGTGGCAAACAGCAGTGAACAACAAGGCCAGTGGTCAGTCCAACGTGCAGAGTAAGTCCATGAGAAGCTGCACAGGCAAGGGGCAAACAGCAGGGAACAAGAAGGCCAGTGGCCAGTCCAATGTGCAGAGTAAGTCCATGAGAAGTTGCAGAGGCAAGGGGCAAACAGCAGGAAACAGCAAGGTCAGTGGCCAGTCCAATGTGCAGAGTAAGTCCATGAGAAGCTGCACAGGGAATGTGTGCGACTGTACCATGCCATGGTCAGCAACACAGTCAGGGTGGTAACAATGGGCAGTACAGGCACCACTGTGGGCGCGACAGGTGTGTGAGGGTGACTACCACTCAGACTTGCCTGTCAGTCGGACTGAGAGCTGGCTGTGTGTCAGGGACAGTTGGAAGACTTGACAGGGGAGGGAGAGGCCCAGCTGAGGTAGAGGCATCAGTGGCTTGGGAAGTGATGGAGCGAGATAAAAAACAAAATTTTGTTTAAACTCGCAAAGTCACATTTCCATAACATGAATAAAATTATTAATGATTTGTGATATGTTGTGCTAATACAACCTAGATTAAACTTTACACGTGGGGGGACTAACATGTGTGCTCATAAACGTGCATAAATGTTGCATCTTTTTGTTCGTGCAAAATAATAAAATAATTTATTGTTTTCGTTTTTGTCATTACTAACTGCTGCATATTTAAAATAAGCATGTGCTTGTTTTGCTTTTCCTTGTCTGTGTGATGTCATTTCTACTATTCTAGGTGCATATGGGTCTCATAGAAAAACGGAGACTGGTAAATATAAACGCTGCTTTATTTGTTTGCAATGGCTAGGTAACATTTTGATTAATCGGGTGGGTTAATTATTTAGTAAACCATGGGGTGGATACAGAATATACTTTATTTCTTACATTAATACTTTTCTTGTGTTTGTTTTATACTAGAAATCATAAGTTGCCTGCTTTTGAGGCCTAACTATTTGAGCCGCACAAAAAGAGCTAATTCATATTTCTGCAGAAAGTCACGAGACGCCCATTCTGAATTAAAACGTTTATTGAAGCTGCATTCACAAAGCAAAAACTGATGAGCTGACATCATTCTGTCGGACATGGCCAAGGTCGAAAGTGAACTTTTTGTCAGTCCTTAACTTGGCATCCGCGGAAGTTGCACTGAAAGACTATGGAAGCTGCGAGGATGACTTAATACAAAGTTGCAATCGCAGGAAGCCTCTGGCTTCACGTGGAAGAGACAATGGTCTTTGTAAGACATGATTTTGTGGAACTTTTTAAGAATCGGGTGACATGTCACTTGTCACTCTCAGCCAATGGGACGTCGAGTATTTCTGAAAATTTTCCTTCGCTAGTTTAGTTAGCGTAGAAAGGTATAAAAAGTCATGCCCTTAGGGTTGGGCTGGCTGCTGCTTTCTGACTTTCCGATGAGGGTGATGTGCTGCTGGACTTTGCGTGGAGCACGTAAGAATCCTCAAAGAACTTTACTTTAATTTCTGTCTATTTAGCTCAGTTAGGGAAATAGGTTTTAGAAATGCTAAACTTTATATAATTTCTTTAAAATTGATTCCATTGCTTAAATTGTATTTTTCTCATATTTCTTACCATCATGCTTGCTTTATTGCTAATAAAATTCATTTATAAAACTTACAACTTATATACCATAATTTAGAAAATAAAATCTTACTTTTGACAAACAAGCTGGTCTTGGTTATTTAGAAGTATAGGTTACCTTTAGCTAGATCACGTCGCCTATAGTGGTCATTTAAATGATTGGGTTTTATTCTAATGACAATATTCTTTCTGCAAATGTATAAAATGTTTATAGTTTGTAAATAATGTGTATATAGATTTATTTGACCACCTGATTCAGTAGGCCCAAAAATATATCAGGTTGAGGATGGTTGCTAAGCGGTAACCAAGGTAACATGTTGGTTGCTAAGGATTGCGTCATGGTATGAAAATAGGATCAATGTTTTAACACTCGTTAAGTTCGTTTTTCGTGCCTATCTGTAAGCTATACCGGTATAGATTGTGTGGCGAGAAATTAGTCACGCAAGCCATCTGTTCGTTTGTAGTGATATCGCCGAGTATCACAAGAGGTATCGCCGTGTACCATAGTGTTGTCGCCGAGCAGCACAGTTTTAGGGCTAGGTCTGAATCTTGTATAGTGAGGAATTTCTAAGAAATCAAAGCAGCATGAGAATAGGGACAAAGCGCCTTCCATAAAACTCACTGTGATGAGAGTATTAGTTATATCCAAGCTTGAGTGAAGGGTAAAATTTAACGTCGGTGCATGATTATCTATAAACAGGTTAGAGTCCTGTACGGGTACATGTTTCATATCTATAAACAGGTGAGAGCCCTGTACGGATAACGTCGTTATTTTGCTAACGGTGCATGATTTCTATAAACAGGTGAGAGTCCTGTACGGATTTCGTGTGTGTTTGAAATTAGGGGAATTTTCCGTGTAAAAGTGCGAGTTTGAATTGTATTTTATGTTCAAGTGGAACTCTTAGAACTTTCACTTCGCGGTGGGTTCAGAGCAAAGCGAGTTCATAATTATACTTGCTTGAAGGGTGGGGTAAGGTTACTCTACTGACAATTGAATATTATCCTTAGTGTGAATAGCGCCGTCTATTCCGAAGTGTGGATACTTGAATGTATGTAAACTATCCTAATTAGTGAAACGAACAGATGTTGTCTTTATAAGTCATTGTTAAGAATTAATTTACACTGAAAAGTGTTCTTAAAATGGTGCTGTGAAAAGATTTTGTCAAGGAGGGGTAAGCGCCAGGAGTGAGAAACGAGAAACCGCAGCTGCTGTGTACGTCACAGAGCCGCGCAGGGATTGGGTGACCTACGTCACAAGCTGTATTCTGATTGGCTCCTGAGTCTCTGACGGCCTGTGAGCTGATTGGTCCTTAGGAAAATCTCCAAAATTATTGGTCGAGCTGAAAAGTGACGCAGCTCAACTGCCGTTGGCTTGTTGGTGTGTTTCGCGCACGGATTGGTTGTTTTGCGGAACATCCCGGAAATATTTTACGAACGATTTTGTGAAATAAATTTTACTTTTGAAAATGAGTTATCATTTTAAACATGTTGAGAAAAAGACAACATTATTTCAGAAATTTAAGAATTTATTTTCACCTGACAAGAAAATCGAAACGCGAGGTGGTAAACTACTTCATAAGTATAAAACACCTGCAGCGTACATGGAAGGTGAATACGGATATCATACTGTCTTATGGTTCGACAGTTGGAAACGCTATACTAAAAACGATGGTGTTTTGGCTTGGCCTGATGATGGTTCATTTAATGTAAGAGTTTTAAGAAACTTACGAGAAAAAATGAATGCTCTTGTTCCAAAACCGAGACCAACTCAATTTGAAGCTTTAGTTGAGTGGGAAGATGAGATGTATCAGTTACAAAGAGAAGCTAGTGGAATTAAAAGACCTTCTAAAAATCCATCATGGAAAAGAGAAACTCATGAAGATAGATTACGAATGTGGAGACAGGGAAACATGAGTGAAGGATTGTATTTAATTCATGAAATGGTAATGGGTTCTCCTACAGGAAAATCTATGGAAAGTGAATCTGAGGATGCAATTATGGAAGAAATATATACAACTGCTAAAAATAAACAGCCTAATCAGCCTTTGAGACCTTCTAGATCATGGTCTACTCCGGTGGTTTCTACTGAAACTTCACCGAGTGCACCTCCAATTAATGAAGCTCCTAAACTTTATCCAAATAATTGTGAAATCACTGAAACTCCTAGAAGACCAGAATTTGAGAATGCTCGAAATGAGGGTAGACATTTTTCAATGACTCCAAGAGCAAGGGAACCTCCAAAAGATTATGCAAGAGAGACAAGAAATGTTGATGAGGTCGATTATAATGAATACTTAAGGTCTAAAGAAGAATTAATCAAAAGAATGACAAAAAGCATGGAAGCTGTCACAGTTCCAGTAACAATAGGTCCTGTTCAACCTGTATTTGATCAAAGAAATACAAACAAAACTGGATTAACTATTCCTTTAAATACAGAAATTCAAAAGCCTGCTGAAAAATTTTATTCAGACTTGACTGAATTAAACACTTCTAGATCGAGAATGCCTGATTTAACCTTTAATGAGGATTTATCTCCAAAAACACCAATGGGTGCTATGTCAGATGTAGGAAGTCCTGAAGTTAGGGTAACCACACCAAAGCTTGATGTGGCCAAATTAAAAGCAAATATTGAAGAATTAATAATTGGAACAATTGGCCCAGATAGTTTAAATTACTATCGGGATGATGAACTATTATTCATTTGCAAAAGTATTCAATGGAAAACGAAAAATAAATATGATCAATTAGAGGATCTAGCTGCAGAACTTGAAATCGATGTGAGTAAACAAAAGAATTTTGCAAAACATTACAGATTAGATTTCTCAGAAAGCGACATTGAGAGTTTGAACTCAATGGGAAGAATAGTTCACATTAAAGATTTAATTGTCTATATCAAAAAGCTAGGAGAACTGAACAAATGGAGAGTGAAATGGACTAAAAGGAAGGAAGATGAAAGATTAGAAAGAATGTCAAAACAATTTCCAATGAGAGAAGTTGCAGGTGGAGGATATGTTCATGTCCCATGGTCGAGACAGGACATTCTGTTATTCACAAATGACTTTCCTAAATTAAGAGAGAAACCTGTTGAGTGGTACAGGCAAGTCGATAGATTTATCAAAGTGTCAAAAGTTCTGTGGATTGATTTGGATGGATTTTTTGACATTGTTGTTCCATCTGATCTTTGGACAGAATGTAAAATTTCTATTAGTTGGCCAAAAACAGAACCTGAGCGAATTAAAGAAACAGGTGCCCCAAATCCACTTGTAATGGATTTTTATGAGAAAGTAATTGTTTGGATGAAAAACAAAATTCCACCCAAAGAAGTTGATTGGGTTAAAATAGAAAGAACAGAGCAGGAAACAAAAGAATCAGTTCATTCTTTTTATGAAAGACTACTGTTAATCTTTAAACAATACAGTGGTTATGAAAAATTAGATGAGAAAGACATGAGTCATTTTATCTATAGATTTGTTTATGGACTAAAACCTGAAATTGGAGAAATGATCAGAACTAGTATTGTCGGATGGCAAGCACTATCTATTGATGATATTCTGAGAAAAGCAAAATATTGTAGCGATGAATTAGAAGTAAAACAGAAGAAGCTGAAGGAGAAAGCCATGTGGGCACAGGTAAAGGTGGCTGAGCAACAGATTGCCAGCATGGGAAATAAGAACACTAATTTTGTTCAAACTGGAAATACGAACCAGATACAAGGAAAGTTTAAAGGTAATAATTTCCAAAAGAAATTTAGCCCAAAGATAGAAGAGCTGAAACAAAGATTACCTTGTTTTAATTGTGGCGAAATTGGACATTGGAGGGACGAGTGTCCTCATCCTCCTAGAAACTTAAAGAATCCCTTATTGAATCCACAGATGCAGAATGGTGTTAACGTGCAGCAACAGCTACAGATGCAACAGGGGTTAAATGAATTTAATATTCAGCGACAATTACAACAACAGCAACAACAACAGGTGAATAATCGTCAGGACCAGTTGCCACAACCACCTTTTCCGAATTGTGGGGGAGTTCAAAAATATAATCCAAACGTGGGATTTCAGGGATGTGAACAGGTAATAAAACCACAAAAACAGCAAAAGCAGCAAAGGGTTCAAATGCAAAATGCTTCACAACAATTTTTATTAACAGAAAGCCAAGACAGTGATTCTGATGATTATTGCTGACGGTGCCCGAGAGAGGAGGAAGAGTGTGTTGTTGGAGCCACTCTTGAGGTTGACCAGTCTGGTCCTTATGTAAACGGGAAAGTTAATGATGTAGACATCACCTTTCTAGTGGACACTGGTGCTACCCGTTCTACTGTTAGATCAGTGGAAATTGAAAACCTACCTCTCTCTGGGGATACCATCCAAGTTGTCGGAGTAAGTAATCAGCAAATTAAAACAGATTTAACTGATCCAGTACCAGTTGAAATTGGAAATTACAGAGACAAACACAGATTTGTGGTTTGTAATAGTAGTCCAGTAAATCTATTAGGTAGAGACATACTATGTAAAATGAATTGCAGAATATATTGTTCTCCTGAAGGAGTTGAATTACAAACAATGGAGGAAGATGGTTTGTACAGAATGACAATGATGATGATGGAAGCAGAAGAAACAAAATTGTTTCCTGCATTTGAAGAAAAAGATTTACCTGAAGAGCTAAAAGAAACAGTGAAATCTGAAATATGGGATTTTACTGGGAATGAGATGGGTCTGATGAAAAACGTAGATCCTGTTAAAATTGCATTGAAGCAGGGAATAGAATTTCCAAACACTCCACAATATAAAATGAAAACAGAGACAATTGAAGGTATTACACCTGTAATTGAAAAATTAATCAAGCAAGGTGTATTGGAAGAAATGAAGAGTAGCTCTTGTAATTCACCTATTATGGGAGTTAAAAAGGCTAACGGAACATTTAGGATCGTACAAGATCTGAGAAAGGTTAATCAAATTGTTATTCCATGTTGTCCTGTGGTTCCAAATCCAGCAGTAATTCTATTTCAGATTCCATATGATGCTGAATGGTACACAGTCATTGACCTTTGCAATGCATTCTTTACTGTTCCTCTACACCCAGACAGTTATGAAATCTTTGCTTTCAGATTCCAAGGTAAGACCCTTGGATGGACAAGAATCCCTCAGGGCTATACAGAAAGTCCTTCAATCTTTAACGAACTGTTAAAAAGATCATTAGAAGATTTAGACTTACCAGGTAGGTCTACGTTGGTGCAGTATATTGATGATTTGTTAATAGCTGCAAAGACAAGAGAAAATTGTGTAACAGACACAATAATTCTGTTAAATCGCCTTGCAGAAGAAGGACATAAAGTGTCCCCAGCAAAATTACAGTTTTGCAAACAGGAAGTGAAATATCTTGGTCACAGAATTGCAAAGGGAAAAAGACAAGTAACAATAGAGAGAATAAAAATGATTCAGGCAATGTTACCGCCAAGAACACAAAGACAGGTCAGAATGTTCCTGGGAATGGTAGGTTACTGTCGACAATGGATAAGTGGATTTTCAGTAATTGCGAAACCACTACAAAGACTGACCAAATCAGATGTAAAAGATCCAATTATTCTCAGTGATGTTGAGATGGAATCTTTTGAAAACTTGAAAAAGAGCTTATGCCAAGCTCCTGCTTTGGGTATGCCAAATTATGAGAAAGATTTTGAACTGTATTGCAGTGAGAGAGAAGGATGTGCATTATCTGTGTTAATTCAGAGACATGGAAACCTAAAGAAACCTATTGCATATTTCTCTGCAGTTCTTGATCCAATTGCAAAAGCATTACCAGGTTGTTTGAAAGCAGTTGCAGCTACAAGTATCAGTCTTGAACAAAGTGAAGGAATCATTATGGGATTTCCTGTGAAAGTTTTTGTGCCTCATTCAGTTGAAATATTACTGACAAGAGGTAAGACTCAACATTTAACAAGTAGCAGATTGACAAAGTATGAGAAAATCATACTAGGAGCAGATAATGTTTCGATTTCAAGATGTTTGAATCTAAATCCTTCTACATTACTGCCTGATTCAGAAATCGTTAATGACATTGAGACAGAACATGAATGTTTAGATGTCATGGAATTCTGCACAAAACCAAGAAAAGACATCAAAGACAGACCTTTGCCTGAATCGGATTTTGTCTACTTTGTAGATGGCTCATGCTTAAGATCCGAAGGTGGTGTCTTGAAAGCTTCATACTCAGTTTGTACAGTCGAAAACATTAAAGAAGCATCATGTCTTGAAGGAGTTCGTTCAGCTCAAGTAGCTGAATTGATTGCTTTAATTCGTGCATGTGAAATATCAAAGGATATAAGAGTTACCATCATTACTGATAGTCAGTATGGGTACGGAGTTGTGCATGATTATGGACAACTCTGGTCACAGAGAGGATACATGACATCAACAGGGTCACCAATTAAAAATGCAGTTTTCATTAGAAGATTAATTGAAGCAATACAATTGCCAAAAGAAATTGCCATAGTCAAGTGTGCAGCGCACACTAGAGGAACTGATTATATTTCCAAAGGAAATGCCTTCGCAGATGAAACAGCAAAGTACTGCGCAAGGAAAAATTATTCTTACAATCGGAATAGAAGTACAGAAACTGATTCAAATTCATTAATGCTAACAACTATTGTAGAAACATGGAATGAGATTAGAGATTTACAAAACGAAGCAGATGATGAAGAAAAAGACCAGTGGTTAAGATCAGATTGTAGACAACGTGATGAAGATGGAGTGTGGGTTTACAAAGATGGCAGAGTAGTTTTACCAAATTGCATGATTTCTGACATGGCCAGATTATATCATGGTCCTGCACATTTAGGAAGAGATTCTATGGTCAGACTGTTTAAAGAGACATGGTTCAATACCAAATTTAGAACCATTGCAGAATCTTTTTGTCAAAGGTGTTTGTCATGCCAACAAATGAATCCAAACAGAAAATCAGTGGTGGGGACAGGAATAATTGGTCGAGAGGGTGGTCCCTTCACCAGGTTACAAATAGATTTCATTGAAATGCCCTTACACAACTGTTTGAAATATGTACTTGTAATTGTATGCTTGTTCTCAAGGTGGGTAGAGGCTTTTCCTACACGACATTGTGATTCAATTACAGTAGCAAAACTAATGCTCAGAGAAATCATCCCAAGGTACGGTTTTCCAGTCACTATTGAGAGTGATGGAGGAAGTCATTTTGATAACAAACTGTTGAAATTAATTTGCGAAGCTATGAGTATTGAGCAGAAAATACACTGTGCATACAGACCAGAGGCATCAGGTGTAGTTGAACAAATAAATGGAACTATCAAAAACAGAATTGGAAAAATGTGTCTAGAGACAGGAGTTAAGTGGACTGATGCTCTTCCACTTGTTTTGATGTCAATAAGAAGTACACCAGATAAAAAGACAGGTTTGAGTCCTCATGAAATTTTGATGGGAAGAGTTATGAGGCAAGCTTTTGTACCTGTAGGTAAACTGTTGAGCATAAATGACAGTGCAATTTTGGATTACTGTAAAAGGTTATCTGATATGGTAACTTCTGTGTCTAATCAGGTGGGAACTGAAGCACAATCAAATGACAAAGTTTTGACACATGATTTGAGACCTGGAGACTGGGTCAGAACGAAAGTACATCGGAGGAGGAATTGTCTATCTCCTAGATGGCAGAAACCTAGGCAGGTAATCTTGATCACTACTAATGCTGTAAAGTGCAGAGGATTGAAGCGCTGGATTCATCCAAGTCATACTATTCCAATACCAACTCCTGAGAATTCTGATGTTGAAAGTGATACCACAGATGACTCTGATTCTGAAGCAGAAGACAGAACAGAAGGTGAAGTAATTCCAGATTCTGAAGATCGACAAGAAAGTCGACATCTGGAAACTGTGCCAGTGAATGGAAAGCTGACAAGAAAAGACTTAGAAATAATTGAAATAGATTCTGAAGGTGAAGAGAATCTGTTAAAAGGAAGGATAACTGAGGATTCGGTTGTCTATATTGAAGACAAAGAAGCTGAACCAAAAGAAGTTTCAGACCAGGAGAGTATCGAAAGGCAGAGAACAAGCTCTGAAGTAAGGAACAAAAATCCGAAATCTGGGAAGCTAGAGGTAATTGAGGAAGAGGAGGAGAACGAATTACCGAGTACCAGTGATGGAAGACAAAGTGAAGTTCCTGAAGGAGTAAAATTGCCGAATAGAGAAGTTCCTGAGTCAATTGAAATTTCAGACTACGAAACTGAGGAAAGTGACGTGGAAGGTGGAAGTGAAAGCAGAAAGAAAAGGACTTGGAAATCTGAATCGAATAATTCTGAACCAAAGAAAAAGTACGTGAGAAAAGCAGACTACTGGCCTGGTGGAAGATTGAGAGTCAGATTGATTAAAAAGCCAATAGAACAAGTTGAAGAAATCAGTAGTCAAAAGAGTCCTGGAAAAGAGGTTGGAGTTGGAAGGAAAATAGAAGTGATATCAAGAAAAGGGAAGAGAATAATTAGACCAAACCAGAAATACAAGTCTCCTGAGTGGACTTACTTAGTAATTCCACCTGTTATAGACATATATGATAGTAGTGAAGAAGAAAACGAAATCCAAGAAATTAGTGACAATGATTGAAGTACAAAATTATTAAATTGGCATAAGGCTGAAGAAATCCTGTTAGTTGACACAAGGTCGAAGAAAAACTGTCTAGTAGAAGAAAAACTTATGTATGACATAAGGTCGAAGAAATCTTGTTTAGGGTTATAAAAGAAAAATATATTTTAAAAGGGGGGTGTATATAAATTTTAAAATTTATTTTTTATTTTATTTTTGAGGCTAAAACTAACCTAAAAATGCCTTACATTAAGGAGAGCACTTCAAAATGCTCTGTTTTTAAAAGATGCTGTAAGATGACTCTGGTGTGTCTGCTTATTTTAGTTCTGCTCTGGTTGGTACTAGCTGTGATTATACCTTTAGAAATGAATAGAGAATTACACAAAGTTAACATAACAAGCAAAGCTCTGGTTAGCCAAACTAAACATAGTGCATCTGCAAAAGTAATTGATCATCAGCCTAACATTCATCAAGATAAATCAATAGGTGATTTTTCAAGCAATACTTTCACAAAGCTTTTGAGTGAATATGTAAAGGTAATGGATGCAAAGGATTGTTATGTATGCGTTAAGTTGCCCGCTTCTGTTTCTGAGGGAGTAACATATAATATGCTTCCTCTCACTTATGCTGTTACATGTAGTGTATTAACTAGTTTATTTTATCAAACTGGTCGTTTAGAATATTACTATTCAAATTATGATGAGATTTTTGCTAATGTCAAGATTGATAATGCTTTAAATAAGCATAAGAAAGCTAAACAAATGAGAGAATATTTCCTTGTTACTAACGAACTCACTTATGAGTATGCTTACAAGAATAATCTAACATGTAAATTAAGTGCTGAAGGAAAGAAATTTTTGAATATGGTTGAGGAGAGAAGAGCAATTTATAAGAGAAATGAATTAGTCAAGCAGACTAAGTCATCATTCTGGCAAAAGGAGGATGAGAAACTAAATGGCAAAATGCTTGAAAATATTGCAATTCACATAGACAAACCTGTTAGTGGAAAGCTTTGCATTAGAAGAGATAACACACTTTTTGATAATTATTTTGTAGGTGCAAGCAACTGTGAAGATACTTATCAGATTTTGGGAGGTTGGGGATTTAAAGGTGGAAAAGATCCTATCTTTCCTGGAATTTATTTTGTTTGTGGTGACAAAGCCTACTACAACCTTCCAGACCATTGGTATGGAACTTGTTATGTGGGAATTGTTTTTCCTAAAGTGTTTCATGTTGACAGAGATTCAGAAGGGTTATTTAAAATTCATAATTATGTAAATAGAGCTAAAAGAGAAACTTTTACTGAAGTTCTGGGAGATATTTTCCAAGCTGTAATACCTTTTGTTGGTATAACCCTAAATGCAGGGAGAATCAGAAAATTGTCCACTATAGTTGATAGATTATCAACTGACACTGCTGATGGATTTCAATTAGTGAATGTTGAAGTTATTGCAATTAGATCCATGGTAATTCAAGACCGTCTTGCTTTAGACATACTCCTAGCAAAGGAGGGAGGAGTCTGTGGCATTTTACATGTCCAACATTGCTGTACATATATACCGGATGAAAGTAAAAATATTGAAATGTATATTAAGAATATTACACAAATGCATTCTGAAATAATTCCTTTAGAAGAAGAAGATTTTACTGGGAAACTTTCAAATAGGTTTCAAGCAATTAAAAACTGGTTTCATAATATCGGAAGTTCAATTCTTGGCAAGATTCTGGCACCTTTGATTATAATTATATTCATTTTTATTTTGACTAAAGTAGGTTGTCTGTTGCATAAAAGAAAGAAGCATTTAAGAGAAAAGAAGAGAATTTATAAACTCAGAAAAGAAGAGGAAAGGGAGATTGAGTTGCAGGAGTTACATAGAGAGCGTCATGTTAATTGCAAGGATTATGCTGAAACAGACTTTTAGGTTTACTAATACAATGAATTTGAATCGATTTCTTATAAATTAAATTTACCAAAATTTTGAGTGCTGGTGTGGTGATTTGTTAATCACCAGATGAGGGAGTTGATGGAGCGAGATAAAAAACAAAATTTTGTTTAAACTCGCAAAGTCACATTTCCATAACATGAATAAAATTATTAATGATTTGTGATATGTTGTGCTAATACAACCTAGATTAAACTTTACACGTGGGGGGACTAACATGTGTGCTCATAAACGTGCATAAATGTTGCATCTTTTTGTTCGTGCAAAATAATAAAATAATTTATTGTTTTCGTTTTTGTCATTACTAACTGCTGCATATTTAAAATAAGCATGTGCTTGTTTTGCTTTTCCTTGTCTGTGTGATGTCATTTCTACTATTCTAGGTGCATATGGGTCTCATAGAAAAACGGAGACTGGTAAATATAAACGCTGCTTTATTTGTTTGCAATGGCTAGGTAACATTTTGATTAATCGGGTGGGTTAATTATTTAGTAAACCATGGGGTGGATACAGAATATACTTTATTTCTTACATTAATACTTTTCTTGTGTTTGTTTTATACTAGAAATCATAAGTTGCCTGCTTTTGAGGCCTAACTATTTGAGCCGCACAAAAAGAGCTAATTCATATTTCTGCAGAAAGTCACGAGACGCCCATTCTGAATTAAAACGTTTATTGAAGCTGCATTCACAAAGCAAAAACTGATGAGCTGACATCATTCTGTCGGACATGGCCAAGGTCGAAAGTGAACTTTTTGTCAGTCCTTAACTTGGCATCCGCGGAAGTTGCACTGAAAGACTATGGAAGCTGCGAGGATGACTTAATACAAAGTTGCAATCGCAGGAAGCCTCTGGCTTCACGTGGAAGAGACAATGGTCTTTGTAAGACATGATTTTGTGGAACTTTTTAAGAATCGGGTGACATGTCACTTGTCACTCTCAGCCAATGGGACGTCGAGTATTTCTGAAAATTTTCCTTCGCTAGTTTAGTTAGCGTAGAAAGGTATAAAAAGTCATGCCCTTAGGGTTGGGCTGGCTGCTGCTTTCTGACTTTCCGATGAGGGTGATGTGCTGCTGGACTTTGCGTGGAGCACGTAAGAATCCTCAAAGAACTTTACTTTAATTTCTGTCTATTTAGCTCAGTTAGGGAAATAGGTTTTAGAAATGCTAAACTTTATATAATTTCTTTAAAATTGATTCCATTGCTTAAATTGTATTTTTCTCATATTTCTTACCATCATGCTTGCTTTATTGCTAATAAAATTCATTTATAAAACTTACAACTTATATACCATAATTTAGAAAATAAAATCTTACTTTTGACAAACAAGCTGGTCTTGGTTATTTAGAAGTATAGGTTACCTTTAGCTAGATCACGTCGCCTATAGTGGTCATTTAAATGATTGGGTTTTATTCTAATGACAATATTCTTTCTGCAAATGTATAAAATGTTTATAGTTTGTAAATAATGTGTATATAGATTTATTTGACCACCTGATTCAGTAGGCCCAAAAATATATCAGGTTCATAAATGGGTCCATGTATAGTTTAGAATTTTGTTTATAAGTTATGAAATTGGGTAGCGTAGTTTATGATATATTTTCTATAGCCCGCTGGATCAGAAGCTGGAGGGCTGCTTGGACCAAGTGGTGTAGTGGCACGTGGAGGTGGAGTTATGCTGCCGTGAGACACAGTGTGGGTGGGAGATTGTATAGGGGTGCCTTTCTACTTCTTGGGGAGTTGAAAGGCTTCCCTGTCTAGGGATTAATGGCAAGTGGTGTTGACCCAACAGGCACACTTACCACCAAATCTGCATCAGGTGCAGACGGTGGCCCTCCCTCTGGGGGATATGCTGGATCCAGCTGTTTGCTTGGGCTGGTCTTGCCTTTGCCCTCTCCATCCCCTGTTTACCAGATTTACCCCCTTTGGTGCCCTCCTTTCCCTGCTTCACAGGGCTTTGGATGGGAGTTGAGTTTGTGGGTGAATCGGCCTTGGAGCTCTTCTTATGTGTACTCTTAGCAAGCACCACCTTCTCAGCGGGCACAGAAACTCTCTGCTTGTCTTTGCGAGATGCTTTAGGGACACGAGAGTCCATGGCTGGGGATGCCTCTGAGGCATGTGACCCTGAGGTCTGCTTCTTGGCTTTGTGGCCCTTGGTGTCACCTGACAGGCTTTTGTCTTTGCGCAAGGGAGTGGCTTTAGTTTTTTGTGGGGATGGTGTCTACGCTCTGGACCGCTTGGGCTACTGCTGCTGTGTGCTGCATGTGCTGTATCTTGACCTTGATGTCTGTGGTGCATGGTCACTATTGTCAGATGTGGCGACTGGCAGGGGGGTGGACAAAGGGACTGTAGCTGGACTCTGAGATTGTGACAGTTGAGAGGGCCCACCCACGTCTGAATGTATGCCCTCCATGAAAGCAACCACCTGTGCCAACTTTTTGTCATGGTCTATGAAGGCATTGAGGAGAGCTGTCCCACACACAGCTAGCGCAATAGGTCCACAGACTCAGCACTGATGGCAGAAGGGGGGACATGGGCAATGGCAGTGGTGCCTGGTATAAAGGACACTTTTCCCCTCATACTGTTGCGAACACGGGCAGGACTAGTGGAAGTAGCTGGGAGGGTGGGCACTGTACGCTCTGTGGTGGAAGAGGAGGCAGAGTCCCCATTCTTTGTGCCCGCCAACATGGATGCATCACCGCTGGCATCAGATGATGTTGAGGTTTGCGTCTCTGGCTGTGATTCCTCAAGCAGACTCTTGTCCCGCTCCGAGGCGCTGGTCACATCTGTGTCACTGTGCTCGTGTCCAGTTGTTTTGCTTGATGCCTCCTACTGGTGTTCATCCCCTGTCCTTCCATGCCCACAGGAGAAGCTGCATGAGAGAGAGATGTAGGGTCAGTTCATTGGCAGCAACAGAACAATCATATGCAGCAAAGCATCACTGAAGATGATCAAATCTACATGTTGCACACCACCCTGTGCAATAACATTGTGCGACCTCAATTTTTAACTCGAACATTGCGTGTCAACAAGCAAACCAGGCATAAGTGGGCCATGTGATGACCACACAGCATAATATCCTGCCAGTGGCTCCGTTGAACCTGACACACAAATAGCTCTGAGCACACCTAGGGCCGTGATGGGGGAAGGATGAACCTCACGACATGTTGCCACTGTCATATCTGGATGGAGCAGAAGGGGACAACACAGATACAGACTACAACATAACAGTCTACAATGGCCATGAGCTCATGCCCTCCACCATGTTGTACTTTGGGGCACAACTACTGTTGCACAATGGCATCAGATGTCTAAGCCTCACAAATCTGAGGTCAGGCAATGCATGGTTTGATGAAAACACACTCAGATTAGGCACACTGCCATTCCCTTCCATGTGATTTCCAAGACTACCCCAATGCAGACGATACCTGAAGCCCACGACTCAGAATGCAATGTCAATGCCCAATACTCAAATTACATTAGGAAGTACAGGTAGGGCAAATGCATGTTAGCTGCACCCAGCGCAGAGGCCACTTACAAGCCACTGCATCACACTGACAACATCACATAGCCCATCGCTGGTCCAGGCTGTGTACACATGCTGTCCTCACAGCCAAAGTCACGCTTCAAAGAATACTCACCACGAGCTTGCTGCTGATGCTCCTTAAAACGTGCATCCATCCCAGGCTATGTCACTGCCAAGATGCGGGCCATTAATGGTGTAATGCTCTGCCACGCCAACCTGACAGTGCGAGGGAGCAGCCCCAGCGTCATCTCCGCCACATTCTTGCTTAGCCAGCAGATGTCATCCCACCTCTTGTGACAGTGGGTGCGCCGTCGGTTTGAGACACCCAGAGCCCGCACCTTGCATGCAATGGCCCTCCACATGGCCTAACGCTGGTGTACTTTGAGCTGCAGGCATAGGAGACAAGAGTGGGGAAACATCAGTGACACAGTGTTATGTACCAATATCTCTCAGTACAGTAGCATGATACTAACTCATCCCAAATCTACACATATGTCTAAGAGAGCCAAGAATTCATCTCACATGGAACATCAGCCTGGGAGAACCACACGTAAATGCATGCAGGTGTGAGGGTGGACACAGTACCAGCCCACCTCATACACATGCAGGATGCCAGCACAGAAAGCCATGTGTAGTCTGCCCACATCTACTTTCCATTTTTAGTTAGAGCCAGACATACATTACATATCAATATATGTTTGGGGGTAGACTCACTGTATCCAACACTGCGCAGCCCTCAATGCCCGTGCCCTGTGAATGGCTCACTGTGTCATGGATGTCACATTGAGGGACATGATCTCACAAACCAACAGCCTACTCACAAGGCTTGTCATGTGCAACCTACAGGCCTGAGATGGCCGATTGATGGAGAGAAAGGAAAAAAAAGACGCATGTAACACTCTGTACATTCAGTGATGTATCCTTGTCAGATTGGGCGGTGACTGTGCAGGCCAGGTAGGCTCACACTGAGAAGGACAACAGGTACCCACACAGCCATTCACACAAGCAATCACTGTCATGACTCCTGCATTACCAGCTTGCTGCGTCACTGTATGGCTGACAAGACAATACATGTCCCTCCAATCTTGATGTGCAGGCAGGGAAACATGTGAAATAGGCTACACACCCCTTCCCCCTGGAGAGAGCATGCTAGGCACTGCATGACAGAACCTCACACTCTAACTGTATGGTGTAGAGGTGCTCCTCTTTAGTGGCAAAGGGGGATGGGATCAGGAGGAAGGTAAGGCTTTAAAAATGTTACTGTCCCTGCCAAAGTCAGCAATGATACAGGCAATTAGACTAGAAACAGGAATCATAGGATGGAATACCCAGGCCAAAATGGCGGTGGCAAGATTCTGGAAACGCCAATCCCAAGGGGAAGCCCAAAAGGTCTCACATTGGTGCAGTGATGAAATCCGCCATAGTAGCCTAAGATGGACAATAGAGGCAATAAGATGGACAATAGAGGCAAAAAGGAAAATGAAGGAGATAATATGGAGTCTAAACGTGGGTGTAAATTCAAATTCCTTAGACGTAGACTTCACGAAGAGCGCACTCAGAGCACAAGGAAGGGAGCTTTCCAGAATGCAGGACTTAGGATACCTGAGAAATAAAAAATCAGTCCAATACATGATAGAAGCATGGGAAAATGATGCATGGTATCCTTATTTAGAAACCTTGCCGAACTATGGATTTAGATCGCATATTTTGAAAATCCGAATTGGTGCCATCCCTTGGCTAATGGAGGGGAGAATTAAGGCAGAAATATTATATCCTGATGGTATATGCAAGTGTGGGCTGGGGACCAAGTGTGAAATGTTGCACATATTACTTGATTGTCTTGGGGGAAGTATTCTGAGACGGACTGCTGCTGCCAGGACTCTGTGAGAAGCCCTCACGCTTGTTTTGAACCTTTACTTGGCTGTGCAACCTGCCCACCCGCCTCCCGCCGCCCGACCCCTGTTACATCTTGGGGTGAGGCCGCCGAGCGGAGCGCGGTGCTGGGGAGGGGAAAAAACTACATTGCCCACCATCCTTAGCGGCGCAACCTGCGTCAATCGCGCGCCAGGAGGCGTTTAAATCCACAGGCACCCCGGTCGAGTGGGGGAAGTATTCTGAGACGGACTGCTGCTGCCAGGACTCTGTGAGAAGCCCTCACGCTTGTTTTGAACCTTTACTTGGCTGTGCAACCTGCCCACCCGCCTCCCGCCGCCCGACCCCTGTTACATCTTGGGGTGAGGCCGCCGAGCGGAGCGCGGTGCTGGGGAGGGGAAAAAACTACATTGCCCACCATCCTTAGCGGCGCAACCTGCGTCAATCGCGCGCCAGGAGGCGTTTAAATCCACAGGCACCCCGGTCGAGTGGGGGAAGTATTCTGAGACGGACTGCTGCTGCCAGGACTCTGTGAGAAGCCCTCACGCTTGTTTTGAACCTTTACTTGGCTGTG
This sequence comes from Lissotriton helveticus, assembly GCF_964261635.1. Taxonomy (NCBI): domain Eukaryota; kingdom Metazoa; phylum Chordata; class Amphibia; order Caudata; family Salamandridae; genus Lissotriton; species Lissotriton helveticus. The sequence continues at coordinate 1,436,231,038 of NC_136068.1, forward strand.
CAACCTGCCCACCCGCCTCCCGCCGCCCGACCCCTGTTACATCTTGGGGTGAGGCCGCCGAGCGGAGCGCGGTGCTGGGGAGGGGAAAAAACTACATTGCCCACCATCCTTAGCGGCGCAACCTGCGTCAATCACGCGCCAGGAGGCGTTTAAATCCACAGGCACCCCCGTCTCGCGGGACGCCGGGCGAAGCCCGGGCCAAGGGCGGGCCCGTTTAAGCCCGTTCAAGACCGGGTAAGACTGGACTGGGCCACCCCATTGACACTTTGTGGTTGCTATCATTAAGTGGACATATGCTTGATATTTTATTGTTGTGGTCTGTATACATACTGTTGTAACGTCTACTATTGCTTATAGTTTAGCATATAGTAACCATGTCACCCAGGAACACCAGAAGCACTAAACCATCTCGTGCAGCCCAAAAAACAGGCCCCATTGACCAGTTCATTGCGAAAGCCAACGACGCAATTAACCAAGGTGTATTACTGTTAGAAAGGAGGGTCTCCCAAGATCTTGCTTTAGCCAGGCGATCCTCTTTGGGATTACTGGCTACAGCTATAACCCCCCAACGTAACCCTGACCCCGGAACTCCATTAGTTACCATCATGGCTCCGGGAACGGTGGACCTATCAGTGACTATAGACCTTTCTGCTACCCAACTATCACTCCCCTCTCCTTCACGTTTAGCTCTATCACTTGAGAGAACACCACCCCTCTTTACGATTCCCACCCAGGAGGATTTTCCCTCACCTAATACTAGGGGGCAGAGGGAAGGGGCGATCCCAAAAAACAGAAGGGAACATAAAATGAACCATCATTCGCCTCAGGTTATCTCTCCCAGCCAATCCACGGTTCAGCCCGCTACAGTCGACCAAGCTATTAGCCATTTATCGCCACTTCAACAACAGGTGATTGCTAACACGGCTGATATGTCAAATTCTTCAACCAATACTAATAATTCTTCCATCAGTAGCAACATGGGTGATGACAACTCGCAATTGTTGGCTTCGTTACAGTCACTAATCAAACTTCACTTGAAACCCATTGAAATTGCACTACAAAACATAGAAAAAACATTAGCATCATTATTATCTAATTCAAACTCCAAGAATAACCCAACTCCAGCTCCTACTCCCTTAGAGGCCCAAACCTCAGCAACAACGCGCGTAAGCACGAATAAAGCAGGGCCCTCTACAACTCATCACTCCCTCCAACAGCATAAGCATGTAACTATCATAACTCAGCCGAAACAAAAATCCACGATCCCGAGCACGCAACAAGCGCAACCCCCAGTACCCACAAAAGGGTCCGTTTCTAATCCACCTTTATCAGCACAATTATTGTCTTCAGTGCCAACAAACCCGCACCCACACTCAACAAATCCGCCAAGGACACCTGCCACAAAAAACGCAGCCTACAACACTAAACAACATGGTCGTCGCCCAGCACACCTTCCACCTGAGGCAACGCCATACACTATTATTATGACTGGGGTTCCTGAGCTGCATTTAAACTCAGAGGAGCCAGGATGGTCTTTAAAGAATAAAGTCCTACACTGGCTATCGACCAATAGGCCCCTTCCCCCATACGCCAACAACAGAGTCACATCTGTCCGCAGGGTCCCTTGGGTGGGAAAGGAGTCAAAGACAATCTCCGGGGACTGTGTTATAATTACTTTTGAAGACCCCCAAACGGTTGAATATATTTCGTCAATCGGGGGTTCCCAAACGTCCCTGGAAGGTATAGACACCAAAAGATTAGCTTACTTCTATCCTCCAGCAAAAAGTTTTGTATCAGGTCCAGAATGGAACTGGACTCAGGTTGGGACCTGGAACAGAAAACCAGACTGGGTTCCACGGGTGGGATACGGAGCCGTAGATAAGAGGCCATCTCATGATTGGAGAGGTATTCCTATGTATAATAGATTCGATTGCCTCGAGATGGTGGATTGACCACCATCGATCAACATCCAGGTAAAAAACAACACCCCTATTTCAGGTCCTCCATCCCCTATAGCATTGACACCTTCATCTCCCTTAACTCCCCATCCTAGACTAGCGATACCCCCTTCCCCTGTAGAGCCTAAGGACCCAAATGATATTCTGTCACAACATAATGTGAAGGTTTTGCAACGATGTGATATTGCAGCCAACCACTCTTCCGTCCATGCACAGCCCATAATAAAAATAAGAACACCACGTTTGAAACACGTAACAGTACCATCTTTGCGGGTATCCGTACTATTTTGGAACGTAGCTGGACTTCGATCCAAGATCAAATCAGAATTGTGGCTGAAATTTGTTACCACTAATCAGATAATCTGCCTGCAAGAGACTTGGACAATCACCCCACTTCACATACAGGGTTACAAAACATTTCACTCCTCAGCGAGCCCCTCCACCCACGGCAGACCCATGGGCGGTTTAGCAATATATGTGTCAAATAACCTGCAAGTCCGGAATATTTCCACCCTCCAGTTTAATTCAAATTACCAAATACTTTTGGTCCTTTTTAAGAATGGTACTTCATATTGTTTTATTAACTTTTATAATAATTTGTCTGCTGTAGAATGTGTAAGGATAGTTTCAGGTCTTTCCCTGTTTATAAGTGAACAACGTCTAAAGAAATTACCTCCTGAGTGTAATCTAGTATGGGGAGGGGACTTCAACGTCCCATTATGCCACACACACAAAAATGGCACTTGTGGCATTCTAGACGAACAGGATAATCCAATGACTCATTTTGCCCATTCCCTCGCAGGTGAATGTCTTAACGATAGTATAGCGACCTTAGAACTGTCATACGCTAACGAACTCGTAGATCCCCCGGTGGAATTTAAACCTACTTTCCACGGCAGGGACTGCTCTAGTACAATAGATTTTATTTTATGTTCATACTTTTTAAAAGGTACAATTTTTAATTTTACTACAGGTTCAGAAATTTCAGGCGATCATTTCCCAAATAGCTTTACTTTTAATTTAACCTCCATCGACCCTAATCCTATAAGGTTAAGTCAATTAACTCAGAAATCGTTGACCATGGATAAAACCAATGGTTTCTCCGTGAAATGGTCAAAAATTGACCCAACTCTAACCACTACTAAGGTAGTATCGAAAGCATCCGAATGGATCAACAACTGTTTGTCGTTGGACCCTACCCCCGAGCTAACTATTTTTAGCTTCAGGGAAATCTTAAAAATAATTCAGGCTGAACTACGATGTACCCATAAACCTGATATTCAACGAACACCGAGCTGGTTTAATACCGCTTGCCGGAAAGCATTGAATGCACTAAAGAAAGCTCTCCATAACCAACCCAGAATTAAAAGCGAGGTGGCTAAACTTAGATCGGAGTACAATCAGGCCCGAAACAAATGTAAAAAAGATTACAAGAAAAATTTGTGGGCCCAATTACATGAGAGCTCAAGAAATAGGGATAGTTCTCAATTTTGGCAGGTTATCAAATCTCCCTTCTTGGCTGCTGATAATCATCATCAACATCTGGATGTGGCGGTGACTGCAGACGAATGGGTGACTCATTTTTCAAAGATCTTTAGTGATCCCCACTCGGACTGCCCCAGCCAAGTTGAACTACTAGCCGATAACCTCAAGGTGGATCCATATCCGATTGATCTGCATTTTTCACTTAGCGAGATAAGGCATGCACTAACTACCTCTAAAACCGGAAAGGCCCCCGGCCCTGACGGCGTCCCCCTCGATTTATTTGTTGCCAATATTGACCTATAGTCCCCAATAGTTGCCCGATTGATGACAGCAACCTTACAAACTGGTCTCTTGGAATCTTGGTCATCTTCCATCCTCCTCCCTATTTTTAAAAAGGGGGATAGAAATAACCCAGCCTGCTACAGACCCATCTCCCTCCTGGATTCACTGGGGAAAGTTGCGGGTCGCCTTATCCTGGAACGTCTCCAGGACTGGGCGACAGATAAGAACATCATTACCGACCTCCAGTACGGATTCCGGGAGGGACTGGGGACTGTGGAACAGGCTTTAAATCTTACCCTTTTGATAGGAAAATATGCGAGGGTAAAACGGGGTAACTTATTTTTGGTCTACGTCGACCTTAGTGCGGCGTTTGATTGTGTGATCCACGCCAGGTTATGGGCCATTCTGGAAGAAATGGGCGTTGACCCCCCACTAATTAAGTTCTTGCGTGAGCTATACTCTGATGCATCTGCTTGTGTGAGGTATGGCTTGGGTGGTGAATTGTCATCCTCATTCCCTATCACAAGAGGAGTCAGACAGGGTTGTGTCCTGGCACCCTTCTTGTTTAATCTTTACACCAACGGGCTGGAAACAGCCATGCTAGAGGGGTGCCAGGACCTACCCACTATTAATCGTCGTCCTATTCCGGCATTATTATATGCCGATGATTCTGTTATACTTGCCAGAACCCTGGTGCAGCTCCAAAAACAACTTGATAAATATTGTAAGTACATGTCATCATTGGGCCTAAAAGTGAACAAAACCAAGACCTTTGTCATGACCATAGGCCCAAAGGTAAAAACTTCTAAACATCTACATATTGATCATATCAAATTGGAGCAAACCAGGGAATACCCCTATCTTGGTATTTTAATAGAGGACCAGCTAACCTGGAAGAGGGCGCTGGCAAGTAGGAAACTACTCTTCCAGAGAGCAATTTCGGCCCTTCGCTCTTTTTCTAGTAAACTGGGCAAACCGGCCCCACCTGAATTGATTAAGATCTATCAATCCAAGTGCCAGAGCATTGCTACCTATGGATCAGGTGTTTGGGGCTATATAAACACTGAAGATCTTCAAAGGATTCAAAATCACTTCACAAAATATCTTTTGGCACTTCCACAGAGCGCGCCAACTTACGGTTGCCATATTGAACTGGGTATGGATTTTATATCGGATGTCATCAAATGCCAACCAGTTCTTCTATGGCACCGTATATGGTCCAAGCCAGAATGCCACCTAACACGCGCATTAATCTCTGATTGTTTGAAAATGTCGGCCTGGAAAAGAATTCCATGGTTAGCATATGTAGCCTATTTTTTGAAGGATTTGAATCTATTTCACCATTTCACTGAGCCATCCTCCATGGACCCAATAAGTAGAAAGACATTGAAACAACTATGTATAAATCATCTGAGAGAACTACGTTTAACTTCTGAAGCACACAAAACGACAAATACCCACTTATTGATGGTTCAAACGTCCCTAGAAATTCAGCCTTATCTTACCTTTTATATATCGAATCATGAGAAATTCCTATTAACCAGATTTCGTTTTAACTTGTTTCACCGCCTCGTTTCCTTTCCAACAGTGTTAAATTGGTCACACGACTTAATAAACTGTCCCTGCGATCACGTCTCCCCCCAAACGACCATCCACGTTACATTATTCTGCCGCTATTATGTACAAGCGCGCAAACGTTGGATTATGTGCTTATTACGCCAAATGGGGTTGAGGACGTGTCGCCCAGCTATGTTAGCACTCCAACAACTGGACTCCCAATATATGGCCAAAAATGTAGCAATGTTTTTGAAATCATGTTTAAAGGTTCGTAACGCCATGGTGATATCGCCCAACTGATTCCTTTTTATCTGAAACAAATTTATTCGTATCACATTATAATAATCTGCTTTTATGTATATGTATGTATTTATTTTGTCTATGATGTACTTTTTATGATTATCAAACCGATTAATCGAATAAAAGTTTTTGACTGATTGACTACTTGATTGTCTTATGTGTGTAGAAGTGAGAAAACAGTTCTTACGACCATTATTTATAAAATATGGCATAAGACTACGAGCCCAAGCAATTAATTTACTGATAGGAATGGAACATTTGGATATAGCAATTGCACTTGGCAACTATCTGAGAGGGGTCAACCAACTGGCGAGGGAAAAGCTTAAGAAAGTGCAGTGAGGAATTTACTTTTACACCATCTCCCGCAAAAGTCGAAGGTTAAAAACCGAAGTGAAGTAAGCTCTAATGGTCCTAATACTTTATTGTAAATGAATAATGCTAAATGTAAAGAACTTGGTTTTATCTTAAAAGATTGGTAACGTCCAGTTTTATTATGTATAGAGGGTTTTTATACTTTTAATGATTTTACAAATTAGAATATTGATGAAATTGATTTTAGTATAGAAGTAGACACGTGGAGCTGCACAGAAAGTAATTGTATGATTTTACAAATCTTGTACTGTCCCGCTATTGATTGGTTTTTATGCAGTGTTCTGAATTTTATATGATCTTGAAGTTTAAAGACTACGGTCTAAATAAACAGAGTTCTTCTCTCTCTCTCTCTCACACACTCTAAGGCACATACTGCAGCAGCTCAACCTCATGTGTGCCCCCCCTGCACTCTCACTTATACTGTTGAAGACTTACCTCAACATTTGGCTGCACCATATAGCCATGGATACTGTGTGAGCACCTCGTCCACCAGGACCTACAGCTCCTCGCTGGTGAAAGGGCTGGCCCGGATCTTCTCAGTCCTCGCCATCACTCTGGCCAGGAGACAGGAGCAGCAACAGTTTGTGTTGAGGGGTGGCAGGCAGCAGTCCCTGGAGACAGCAGCAGTTGGTGTTGAGGGGTGGCAGGCAGAAGTCCCTGGAGACAGCAGCAGTTGGTTTTGAGGGGGGGCAGGCCGCAGTCCCTGGAGATAGGAGCAGCAGCAGTTGGTTTGAGGGGTGGCAGGCAGCAGTCCCTGGAGACAGCAGCAGCAGCTGGTGGTGAGGGGTGGCAGGCAGCAGTCCCTAGAGACAGCAGCAGCAGCAGTTGGTGGTGAGGGGTGGCAGGCAGCAGGCTCTGTGATCTGTGGAAATGTGAGGCTCTTCCCCACACATATATAGCCCCCTGGGCTAGTTTCAGTGGTTCTAAGCTGCTGCAATTGGTGTACCATGTCAACCTTTTTCAAATGCATCCAATGACCGGCTCCGCGGTGGCAAAGCACGCCTACCGTGATTCTCAAAAATGCATTAGGTTACTGCGATTGCGGTTCCCATTGGCTGTAAGGGCATGGTCCATGGCAGTAACACACCACAGGGGCCAGGCGGGAGCTACCGCGGTGGTGCATCTTTCAATTGCATCCAATGACCGGCTCCACGGTGACGAGGCACGCCTACCGCGATTTTCAAAATTGCATTAGGCTACCGCGATTGCCGTTCCCATTGGCTGTAAGGGCATGGTCCAAGATGGTGACACACCGCAGGGGCCAGGCGGTAGCTAACGCAACATGTGTGCCATACATTAACATGAGTGACCGTGATTTGGCTAGCAGAGCATGCCAACTGCCATTTGGCAATACTCAAATTCCTATCACTACCGAAATTGTGTCTTGGGCATTGGTTGTGACACACCGCTGGTGCCAGGCGGTAGCTACTACGATATCTGTGCCATACATTGACATTAGTGACAATGATTTGTGTGGCGGAGCATGCCAACCGCCATTTGGCAGCAGTCAAATGCCTATAACTACCGCTATTGTGTCTTGGGCATTGGTGGTGACACACCACTGGTGTGGCGGAGCATGCCAACCACCATTAGGCAATACTCGAATGCCTTTCACTACTGCAATTGTGTCTTGGGCATTGTTGGTGACACACCTCTGGTGCCAGGCGGTAGCTACTGCGATTTGGGCGCCATACATTAACATGAATGACCGTGATTTGGGTGGCAGAGCATGCCAACCGCTATTTGAGCATGTGTATATGAGTATCACTACCGCAATTGTGTTTTGGGCATTGGTGGTGACACATTGCAGGGGCCAGGTGGTAGCTACCACGATTTGGGTGCCATACATTGATATGAGTGACCGTGATCTGGTTGGCGAAGCACTGTTACAGCACTTATGGACACATCATGCCGTGTCAATGGCCAATGGGCAGGTATCAACAGCGCACATTGGCCACATGATTAATGTCAAATCATTGTGCACACAATGCCAATGTAACCTTTACCCCACTGCTGACTACACATGCCTTGTTTGTGTATGTGATTTCGGAAATTGGCATGTACTCCTTGAAAGAAAATTGAAAGAAAATGTATAACACGCAACTAAAACCCGAAGGCATCAAGGCGCCTATCAAAAAGAATCACAAAAAGGCAGAGGCAAAACTACGGGTATGCTTTGGCAAATAGCCGTGTCTTCAGGGCTTTTCTAAAGGCCGGAAGAGTGGAAAGGGCCTTAATTTCCACTGGAAGAGCATTCCACATTTTTGGTGCTATAGTGGAAAAAGCTCTGCCACCCCATTTGACTCTGCGAATGCGTGGTACAGATAGCAGAGATTTGTTGGCAGAGCGCAGATTCCTCGAGGGGCTATAGGGGGCCAAAAGAGCCCCAACCCCCCTGACCTATTTCTCGCTAAGGCGCCAAAGGTCAGGCACAGGATTTTACAAGAAATCCTGTCCTCAATAGGGAGCCAATGCAACACCTTCCTCGCGGAGGTGGCCGACGCCCGTTTGGGTAAATCCAACACAAACTTGGCCGCCGCATTTTGGACCATTTGAAGGCGCTGCAGCAGCCCCCTATTGAGTCCTGCATACAGCGCATTGCAATAGTCAAGTCGGGAGCCTATAAGTGCAACCACGACTTGCTTTCTGGCCTGCTGGGATAAGTAATGTTTAATCTTCCTCAAGATGTGAATTATGCCCCACATGTCTATTGTGATATTGATGGACATGTACACAGAACATTGTTGTGATGGACTCTCTAATGTGTACACATGTCAATGTGTGAAAGTGCTGGGAAAATCACAGTGATGTATGTCTTAATGAATAATGTGCAGATTTGATGGTCTACGTTTCTTGGCTCATCCACACACTTGTTGTTTACACACAGCCTGTGGTCATTGTGTTGTTGATGTGTGCCCTGTTCAACTTACGCCTGAAGGTGTGGCAGGTACATCAGCTATGCATGAGACAGTAGTGTTGCAGTTTCACAATATACTGTGTGAAATACTCTCAGGCCTGCTCATGCTAGATGTAGCCATATCCATTTGTGCATCTTCATAGTCAGATGTTGTTTTGGAGGTACTTGCTCTGTGAAAGGGGGCAAGTGTATGAGTAGTGTAGCTGAAGGTGTCCCTACATGTAAGCTGGTCTGTAACTCACATGTGATGACAGTCATTGTTGGCGTTGTATCAGTAAAAACGTAAGATGTTGTACACATCTCATGGTGTATTGCATTGACATGTGTCTATTTTCATCTCAACTAGGAGGAGACCAAATCTTCTTCATCCCTGCACAGTGCTGGCAGACTTGGAGAATGAGGAGGTCATCTGGAAATTCCATCTGCCACCCTAGATACCCTACAAAACCTATGTGCGATGTTGGAACCACACCTGCAGCCTTGCAGAACATATCCAACTGTTTTCAATCCAACGTCTAAGTTGATGCCACTGGATCATTCCAAAACCAAGGGGGATGATGGGCGGAGTGTTAAACATTGCAAGCACTCACTCCCAGTCAACTGATCTGGGTTTAATCCATCATCATTCTTTAGCTCACTCTGCCACCCCAGTTCAGACATGGCCATATGCAAATCAGTCTGACCCTGTGCCTCATGGGAACTGTTCAGCCCGAAATGCCAAGCCATGTCTTCCCTGGACCGGAAACAAGCATCCTGCAACCGGTTTCTGGCTAATCAGCCGTCATCAGCCAGGCTAGCTTGAATCCAGTGGCAAAGTAAGCAAGGGACCCACGTCTGGGCATTCCCTCCCAACTTAGGGCGAACAAAGCAAAACCAAAGGGGATGATGGACGGAGTGTTGAACATTGCAAGCACTCAACCCCAGTCAACTGATCTGGGTTTAATCCATCATCATTCTTTAGCTCACTCCACCACCCCAATTCAGACATGGCCATATGCAAATCAGTTCCTCCACAGGCACGTGAGCACATCTACAGGAATCATAAACATTTCCACTCCATAAATGTACAAGTGGTGTGCCAGGCAGATATGATCACCTCGCACGTGTGTGCCAAATTTCCAGGCTCAGCCTATGACTCAAACATCATGTGTAACAGCATTCTACCACATATGAATGCTAATCTGCTTTCTGAGCGTGCATGGATTGTGGGTGAGTATGCATAGTCAAATAGCGTGCTGTGTGTGTGTGACATGCTGACCTCAGCCACAGTAACATTGCAAGGTTTCTCTGTGTTTCTCACACCTAGGTGACTCTGCATATCCTAACCGTCCTCGGTTGCTGACCCCACTGCGGAATCCCATGACACCAGCTAAGGTCCGCTACAATGATGCCTATGGGAGGACACGTTGTGTGGTGGAGCATTCTTTTGGTCTCCTGAAGTCACGATTTTGCTGCCTGACCAAGACCGGAGGTGCACTGATGTACTCACCTAGGAAGGTGTGCCAGATTGTGATGGCATGCTGCATGCTCCACAACCTGGCCATTCGCAAGGAGATCGCCCGGCTCCTGGATGCTGATGAGCAGCCAAGGTCCCCGCATGCAAACCAACCCATGTCCAGTGACGAGGATAGTGGAGAGGAGGAAGGTGTCGACCTGTGTCAACAGCTCACCAACCGCTACTTCACTAGAAGCAGTGAGTTGACAGTTATGGTAAATGAGAGAATAGACGCCATTCACAAGGCAGTGTGGGGAAGGACAGTCCAAAAAGTCAATGCAGTAGTGAAGAGTGTTTCCATCATGGCTGGCTCCATGTCTGACGTTTGGCAGGTGCTTTGCCACAGGATACTCCCAAGGATTTATTGGGACGGCCCCTCCGTCTCTTGGCTGGGGGGCTTCTGCTGTAGGGCCAGTGGGGTCTGAGGACTCACCCCTCTCAGGGGAGGATGTTGAACTGTCATCCTGCGGCCCAACAGTGAGAGGTGGAGGTGTTGTTTGTGGTGCAGGCCTGTCCCTCGGTACCACCACTAGCTGGCACAAGAGGTCCACAATTTGGCCCTTGGCGGGTGTCCATGGACTTCATCAGCAGGAGGAGCTCGCGGGAATCTTCTTCTGACCGGCCCGTTTGTCCATGGGCCTGTTCATAGGCCCCCAAGGACTCTGTTTATGTTGTCCAGGGCTTCGGTTGCAGGGCCTAATAGTCTGTGGCTGACCCTGCCCCTCCCACCTGCTCTGCTGCCATGGACCTGTTGCCGCACCAATGTGGGTCCCCGCATCCTCTCCCTGATCTCCTCAGTTGGTGGTGTGGGATGGTCATCCTCTGGGACAGGGAGAGTGTTGCAGGCAGCACTGGTGGTGATGGTGGTGGAGGACGCACAGGCCATAACAGAAGGGATCTGCAGAGAGGTTGGTTTTGCAGCAGATGTAGTAGGGGGGACAATCAGGTCCTGGGACCTGTGGCTCCCCGGCATACCAGATGGGCCGGCTCCGAGCTCCTGGTCCTCTGAATCCCAGGAGTCAACATCCGAGAGTCCATGTTTCGGGGGGGGGGGAGACTGGCTCTGCAGGTTGCTGGTGTTGTCCTCTGCAGTCAGTTCTTGGTCATCTGTGGGTCAGATGGGAAATGGTCATTGTAGTGCACCTCGCGAGCATTGTGTTAGCTGTGTATTATTCATTGTGTGTACACCACACAGTTGACTAATCATCACATTGTCAGTATGTGCACTACTGTGCCTCCTGACATGATGTTGAGGTACAAGCATTACTTGTCCATGATGTGAGGTATCAAAACATACCATGCGCCACATGTTGCCATCTAGGGACTAGTGAAACAAAGAATTTCTGTGAAGACTCTTTGTTGATTACTCTGCCCTGGCAGACGTTACATCTGAGCATGAACTGGCCATTGTCATCTCATGCATACCTTTGTCATGTCATGTGCATATCTGAGTTTGTACCACCAACCATGCTTTCTTTGTTTTCATATGGTCCTTGCTACTCTGGCACCATGGCACTTACACATGGCATTTAGTGCTGTGCATGACTGTGCACAGCCTTTCTTCTACATGTGAGTTGGTGTGTCACACTTTGGTTTCTGTGACAGGTTCATTTGCTTAGCTGTCTGCACACTGTGAGTGGCAATAGGATCGGTGTGAATATTTGTGCAATGAGAAGGCTGGTGTTTTCATATGGCACCATGCTTTTTGAGAGGAATGGCTGAGTGCATGTACTGGATACTTATCTGTTACGTTTTCACATTTGGCTTGGATTTGTGACACATCTGTGTGTGTCTGTGTGGTGGAGGCTTACATCCTGCTCTAGGGGGACAAGAAAGCATAATATGTCTTCCTACCTGTTAGTTTGAAGTGGACAGTGCAATGACTGACACATGCATCTGGGTGGGAGGGAGTGCTTCATCTTGCTCAGGTGTGGGACAGGGGGCCTGGTGGGAGTTGTTGTGCATGCCTCCCACCCCCAAAGCTCCCTCCCCGTGAAGATGGCTATCTACCAGTAGGTTTGTTTGTAGTCATACAATGGCTTCCAACTGCTTCTGGGTGGGGGAGTGCTCCATCCTGCTCAGGTGTGGGGCAGGGGGCCTGGTGGGAGTTATTGTGCAGGCCTCACACCCCCAAAGCCTCCTCCCTGTGAAGATGGATACCTACCTGTAAGTTTGTTTGTACTGATGCAATGGCTTCCAACTGTTTCTGGGTGGGAAGTGCTCCATCCTGCTCAGGTGTGGGACAGGGGGCATGGTGGAAGTTGTTGTACAGGCCTCCCACCCCAAAGCCCCCTCCCTGTGAAGATTGCTACCTACCTGTTATGTGTAAGTGTACAATGCAATGGCTGACACATGCATCTGGGTGGGAGGGAGTGCTCCATTTTGATTAGCTGGGGAACAAGGGGGCATGGTGGGAGTAGTAGTGCAGGTCTCCCACCCCCAACAGCCCTCCCAGGGAAGATGGCTACCTACCTGTTAGGTGAGGGTGTACCATACAATGGCTGCAAACTGCTTCTGGGTTGGTGTGCAGTGCTACATCCTGCTCTGGGGTAGGACGGGGGCATGCTGGGAGTTGTAGTGCTGTTTGCCTGGACACATACAACCCTGTAAATGTTGGCTACCTTTGTGGTCATTCAGATGGAGTGAATGTTACATCTGTGGGACATGGGTTGGAGATTGTGGTGCGTATGGATATACTTGGGCCTCAGAGATGTAGCTTTGTAGTTGTGCCGGACAGTACATAGCTGTGTAATAGTCTACATTTGTTTGTACTTACCAGCCTGTACTCCCCCGGCTATTCCTGTGAGACTCTCTGGATGCAGTATGGCAAGCACCTTCTCCTACCATGCAGTGAATGTTTTTGGTGGTATGGGAGGGCCACCGCCTGTCCTCTGAGCCAGCTCACGGGTCTTGCTCCTTTTCATTTTGACAACACTCTTCAGATCATACCACCACTATCTGTTGCGCTGGGTGGTCCATACTGCATTGACAGTCTCAACTATCCTTACCCATATTTAATTTCTTGTGGCTAATGGTGTCTGTTGGACCATGTTAGATCTGGGGGTCTCTAGTTGGCAGAGTTAGGTACCAATGTCCAAATAAGGACCCTTGTTTCTAGTCAGGATAAGGGCGATACACTCTTTAGATAACCCTTGCTCACCCCCTTGGTAGCTTGGCACGAGCAGACAGGCTTCTCAAAGGCAATGTGTAAAGTATTTGTACCAACACTTACAGTAACACAGTGAAAACACCACAAATGAACTCCACACAAGTTTAGAGAAAAAAAGTATCTTTATCTAAACTACACAAGACCAAAACAACAAAAATCCAACATACACAGATCATGAATATGATTTTAAAAGAGTTCTAGGGTTTGTTTCAAAATAATCCACAGTTGTGTCACGTTTAGCCCAAAGTACCTGTAGATGCGACAAAAGTTCCAAATGGAAGCTGCAGCGTTGAAAAACAAGCAATACGTCACGCTGGGGAGGCATGCGACAGCCCCGCTGGACGAAACGGGCGTGTTGGGACAAATCCGGTCTGTATCGGGAGGGATGCGATACCTTGTATGGATTCCGATGCGCAGGTTCGGTAGGATGCGTCTCGCACAGGCACGATGCGACAATCTTCAGGACGGCGACGATCTCAGGTGTGGCGGCGATGCGCAGCGTCGATCTTCTCCTCTGGAGGCCCCTCGATGTGATGGCTCTGCAACAATGTTCGCAGCGACGTAATGCGGTCCGCAAGCAAGCGGTGCGGCGATCTCACCCAGCGACGACAGGTTCTGCGACGATATTCGCAGCGACAGGAATCTTTCCGCACCGGGCCGATGCATTCCGCAAGCAAAGGATGCGTCGGCTCTTGCAGCGGCAACAGGCGCTGCGACGAACTCGATCTTCGCGGCGGCTGGAATTTCCTCGCACTGTCGGGGATGCGTTCGCAAGCCTGCGATGCTAGAAAATTTGCAAATAGTCTTCTTTTCTCCTTGTCCAGCTCCACAAACAGCAGGCACAACTTCCAGAGGCACCACAACAGGACCAAGCACTCTAGGAAGGGCAGAACTCATACAGCAGAGTTCAGGGGGAAGCTGGGGGTGAAGTCCTTTTGTTCCTGGGACTTCTTAACAGGGAGCCAGCTCTTCTCAGGCCCTTGGAGATCTTTTCAAGCAAGGGGACACAGCACACAGCAAAGTCCTTCTCCTCTGCTTGGCAGTAAAGCAACTGCAGGTCAGCCCACAGGTACACAACAGGGCAGTCCTTCATCCTCAGTCTTCCAGCTTATTCCTTGGCAGAGGTTCCTTCTTGATTCCAGGATGATCTAGTAGTCTGAGTAGCCCTTTTTATAGCAGTCTTACCTTTGTTCTCTAGAGGCAGAGAGGTCTTGGCTTGGCCAGAACCAGTTCAGGTCAGTTCCTGGGCACTTTATTTTTCTGTCTTCTCCTCTCCTTTCAGAGAGAGGGGCAGGGTCGTCAGCGGCTCTGCAGGAGGTGGAGCCACCATTTTGGAAGGCAGGCACAGCCCTATTCAGGCCCAGGTGGTATCCCCACCCACCACTCAAGATGCAGATGCAGTCATTCAGCCTAGGGCTGACTCATCTGCAAGGCCCATAATCATACCTTTCAGAGTTCGGTTGAACCTTTCAACCAACCCATTTCCTTGAGGGTGGTAAGGAGTGGTGAACTCATATGTTACCCCACATTCCTCCCACAGAGACGTTATGTACCTAGAGATGAAGTTGGTACCCGGGTCCGAGACCACCTCTCTAGGGAACCCCTCACGGGAAAAGATCCCCATCAATGCACGGCCCACCACGGGTGCTGTGATTGTCCGGACAGCTTCCGGGTACCGGGTGGCATGGTCCACCAAGACCAGGATGAACCTGTTGCCTAAGGCTGTCTTGGGGTCCAGTGGCCCCACAATGTCGATGTCTACCCGCTCGAAAGGGGTGCTCACCACAGGAAAGGGTTGGAGGGGTGCCTTGCACTTCCCTCCGCTCTTGCCACTTGCCTGACATGTCTGGCAAGTCCTACAGAATGTACCGACATACTTCTTCATCTGGGGCCAGAAGAAGTGGGTGAGAAGCCTTTGGAAGGTCTTGTCTTGCCCCAGATGACCTGTGAGAGGCACGTCATGAGCCAGATCCATTAGGAAGTTCCTGAAGCGCCCGGGTTCCATCAGCACATGGGCTGCACAACGCTCAGCGAACTTAGGCTCACTATAAAGTAACCCATCTTCCCAGTAAATGAGATGATCCTTGGACTCTCCACCTGTTGCCTGGTCTGCAGCCTGCTGCCACACACCAATGAGAGCAGGACATTCCATCTGGGCCTTGAAGAACTCCTCCATGAAGTGGCCACCTTCTTGCTGCCAATGGGTCAGCTCAGGTAGGTCCCCCAGTTCGGCCACCTGTTCCCTGGTAAGCTCCAGGGCATCCCTCTCAGGTTCTGATCCTTCCTGGGCCGTGGGAATGGCGGGGCGGGATTCCCATGCCCCATGCCCCTCTTCTTCATGGCCGGTACCTGGGCCACTGTTTCAGGCTCCAGGTTTGCTGAATCACCCCTACTGGCTGCCATAGACCGAGTGGTCACACAGACCCACTCAGGCAGGCCCATCTCCATATAAGCCTGGTGTTCTACCTCTTTCCATAGGGTACTCTCCAGTTCATTACCTAGCAGAAAGTCTACAGGCATGGATGGACTCACAACAACCTTCAAGAGACCTGAGACCCCCTCCTCCACTCAAATGGAACCTGCGCCACTTTGCAAAGGCACACCGAGTTGCCAGCTGCAACTACTGGGTGAAGTACATTGGGAATGACCTGCTCTTCAGACACCCACTGACACCTCAAGGATGTCACGCTGGCTCCTGTGTCACTCAGAGCCTCTATCTCCCTCCCATTGATGGTCACCTTCTGCCCGTATTTCTTAGTATTCGGAGCAGGTAGGTTTCCTGGACCATCTCTTGGTCTCCTGAGGAAACAAGGGTCATAACTGCTGGTCCCATCCCTTCACTAGAAATTAAATCCTCTCTCAAAGCTACACTCACTAAACCCGGTTTTGGAGCACCAGTGGGTGATGGGGGGTTTTTGGGGCACCTATTGATAACATGTCCCACCTCATTGCAGTGATAGCAGGTAGGGGGACCCCTGTTGTCCCGTCTGCCCCGAAGGGGCCATGGTTGTCTAGGTTTGGTGGGTTGGGACTCCCTTCCTGTGGAACTGTTTTGGGGCCCTTGAGAGAACTCCTTTTGGTTACCCTTGTCCTCCCACTCTTCTGCTGGGGACCCTGCCCACCTTTGGCTGTGGTACCCACATTTCCTCTGTGGACCCTGGTACTGGTCCAGCAGTCCGCCTCCTTAGCAAGCTCAATGGGGTCTGTCAGCTTGCTGTCTAAAAGATGTTGGCGCAGCTACGGAACACAAAGACTACTCAAGTGCTCCCAACTCATTAAATGCAACAACCCCTTATAATCAGTTACTTTGCTGCCCTTCATCCAACCTTCCAGTGCACGAGAGTACAGATTCACACACTCCATCTAAGTCTCAGAATCTTTCTTCTTGGAGTTCCTAAACTGCAGTCTATACTGCTCTGGAGTAAGTCCATACCTGAGCCATAGGGCCTCCTTCATATTTGAATAGGTCATGGTACCTGCTAATTCTAAGGGCTCTAGAGCACTCCTCCCAGAAGCCTCAAAATGTTTCCACAGGCCCGCTCTCCAATGCAGTTCAGCACACCATTCATTCTCAGAACAATCTCATAAGAGGTAAACCAGGCATAGATATCATCATTCCTATTGTAATTCTGTAGCAAATCCTTGGGGATATACACTTTACCCGCCTGCACTGGCTGTGCCCTGCCACCATTTGAACCGCACTCCAGCTCCTTGGCCTTGATATCCAGTTCTCTCATGCTCTAGTCATGAGCCAAAAGCAATTACTTTTCTTTCGGGGCACGGGCATTCTTGCTCTCCCCCGCCGCCCTGTCTCTCTCTTTCTCCATTTTCAATTGCGTCATCTTTAACCTCATGACTTCCAAGTCATAGTTTCTCACTCTCTGGTTCTCCTCTAACTCTTCTGGAGTAAAACCCCTACTGGAATGGGTGCTGCAGGCCTTGAGCCGGGTATTCTCACAGGCAAATTTTGGGGTTGAAACCCCTTCCTTCCACTTGCACCATTTCCCTCTTGGGCCTCCCATCAGACCTTCAAGAATCTCTGCAGCTCCTCCTTTCTAGAGCTGTTTTTCACAGGGCAACCAAGATCCTTGCAGAAGTGTTTAAGCTGCTCCACCTTGTATGAATACAAATCCTCAATGTGAAACTCCACTTCTGCCCCTTCAATTTCTGCCTTTCCTATCAGAGACATGATGCTTTGAAGAGTTAATCAAAAATAGAACCAAAAATCCAAAGACAGTATGTGGCTGCATAGTGTCTGCACTAAACTAGTGATGTACAACAATTACTGTGGGTGAAGTACAAATACAAGTTCAAATCCTCACCGCTGACCACCAATGTTAGATCTGGGGGTCTCTAGTTGGCAGAGGTAGGTACCAATGTCCAAATAGGGACCCTTGCTTCTAGTCAGGGTAAGGGGGATACACTCTTTAGATAACCCCTGCTCACCCCCTTGGTAGCTTGGCACGAGCAGACAGGCTTATCAAAGGCAATGTGTAAAGTATTTGTACCAACACTCACAGTAACACAGTGAAAACACCACAAATGGACTCCACACCAGTTTAAAAAAATAAAGTATATTTATCTAAACTACGCAAGACCAAAACGACAAACATCCAACATACACAGTTCAAGAATATGATATTAAAAGAGTTCTAGGGTTTGCGTCAAAATAATCCACAGTTGCGTCACGTTTAGCCCAAAGTACCTGTAGATGCGACAAAAGTTCCAAATGGAATCTGCAGCATTGAAAAACAAGCGATGCGTCACTCCTGAGAACCTGGGGAGGCGATGCGACAGCCCCGCTGGACGCAGCAGGCGTGTCGTGACAAATTTGGTCTGTATGGGAAGGGATGCGATACCTTGTATGGATTCCGGTGCGAAGGTTCGGTGGGAAGCGTCTTGCACAGGCACGATGTGACAATCTTCAGGACGGCGACGATCTCAGGTGCGGCGCCAATGCGCAGCGCAGTGCCGTTTTTCTCCTCTTGCGGCCCCTTGATGCGATGGCTCTGCGACGATGTCCGCAGCGACGTGATGCCATCCGCAAGTAAGCGGTGCGGCGATCTCACCCAGCGACAACAGGTTCTGCGACGATACTCGCAGCAACAGGAATCTTCCTGCATGGAGCCGATGGGTTCCGCAAGCGAAGGATGCGTCGACTCTTGCAGCGGCAACAGGCGCTGCGACGATCTTGATCTTCGCGACTGCAGGAATTTTCTCAGACTGTCGGGGATACGCTTCGCAAGCGATGCATGAAAATTTGCAGATTGTCTTCTTTTCTCCTTGTCCAGCTCCCCAAACAGCAGGCACAACTTCCAGAGGCACCACAACTGGACCAAGCACCATAGGAAGGGCAGAACTCATAAAGCAGAGTTCATGGGGAAGCTGGAGGTGAAGTCCTTTTGTTCCTGGGACTTCTTAACATTAACAGGGAGCCAGCTCTTCTCAGGCCCTTGGAGATCTCTTCAAGCAAAGGGACACAGCACACAGCAAAGTCCTTCTCCTCTCAATGGCAGCAAAGCAACTGCATGCCAGCCCACAAGTACACAGCAGGACAGTCCTTCCTTTTCAGTCTTCCAGTTTTCTCCTTGACAGAGGTTCCTTCTTGATTCCAGGATGATCTAATGTTCTGTAGTCTGGGTAGCCCTTTTTATACCAGTCTTTCCTTTGTTCTCCAGAGGCAGAGAGGCCTTGGCTTGGCCAGAACCAGTTCAGCTCAGTTCCTGAGATCTTTGTTTTTCTGTCTTCTCCTCTCCTTTCAGAGAGAGGGGCAGGGTCGTCAGCCTTCCTGCAGGAGGTGGAGCCAGCATTGTGGAAGGCAGGCACTGCCCTATTCAGGCCCAGTTGGTATCCCCTCCCACCACTCAAGATACAGATGCAGTCATTCAGCCTAGCGCTGACTCATCCACCCTCCTGGGGGCTCCCCAGCCCCTGTCACTCACAAACCAGACAGTCAATTCAAAACAGGCCAAGGCACACAGAAAGGTTAGACAAGAGAACAGCAACTTTCTAAAAGTGCTGTTCTCAAACAAAGGATTTAAAAACCATCCTTCCTAAAAGATGCTATTAAATTCTGAGTTCAGAGATACCAGACTTTAACTTTCTATCTGGCTCCTATGGAAAGATATGCAGGTAAACATTATACTCAGCATTTCCCATTATAGCCTATGGTCAAGATAGCCCTCTCAATAGCGAAAAACGAAAGTGGCTGTAATTCACTACCAGAGCATGTCACACACACCAGTACACGCTCTACCTTTCATATACACTGTACCCTGCTCAGGGGGTAGCTAGGGCCTTCTATAGGGGCGTCCACTGTGTACAGAAAGGGAAGGATGCTGCCCTAGCCAGTGTTGAGTCACTCAAACAAGAGAAAGCAAAAGCAAACAGGGAGGAGACAAAGTGAGATCATAGAGCAGATGCTAGGATTCCCATCAATGTATCGTGGTGATCAATCTAATCATTTGGTCATCCATCCATCAGGATGATGGGTCTCTTGATCATAGAGACTTACTTTCATCCAAAGGAAATTCTCTCATATGGATCAAACCAAACTCCCAAGGAAAGAAAGGATAGGTAGTAAATTCCTTTATTCCAGACCACATGAGAATTACGTGCAGTGCAAAACAAAAAAGTGGTGATCTAAAATAGAGTAGTGAGGAGAAAACAACAAACTATTTATTCAAGATAACGCCTCACCCCCTAATCTAAAAACAGAACAGAGGCCCTGAAGAAAGCCAAGGGCATTGTTCCCTATTGGCTGAAACATGTTGGCCTTATATATAATTTTTGCAGTTATTTGTTGAAACTGCTATTTGCACTGTTCTATCTATCCTAACATCTGCTCTATGATCTCACTTTGTCTACTCCCTGTTTGCTTTTGCTTTCTCTTGTTTGAGTGACTCCCTTTCTGACTCATTATTTAAAGCAGACTGAGGCGATAGGCACACATTGTTGATTTAAGACCCCCAGTTCTGTTTTGTGTTGCTATTGAATATATTTGGGCATTGGAACTGTGGCAGGTAGTTAAATATCCCTATGACCCTATATCTCTCTGTTGTTTTTTAATACAAATATGCCAATCATGGATAACCAATCACAATACCAATTTACACAGGGAGCACTTACACTCTGACACTGATCAGCAGTGGCAGAGTGTCCAAAGAATCTAAACCAGCAAAAATTAAATCCAGCACAGCATCAAAAATACTGGAGGTAGAGGCAAAAAGATAGGGAAAAACCACGCCAAGGATGCCAGGTCTAACAACTACCCTTAGATGTCTTACTTGTAATGTTCACAGGTTAAATAATCAGTGCAAAAGCCCATCTAGTGTTCGCTTACCTACCCCTGCACCACATTTATATCTACTACCTGCAGTAGCTTCATCTCACTAGTGCCTCAAACCCCCAGCGGTGTACTAGATAACTCTCAAAAACACATGCAGAAGTTTATTCTAATTAAGCTTTCGGCTTCACTGTTTTCATTTGAAAGGGCCTACAATGGCACGCAAACACGTCTATGTGCGACATGCAAGGCAGATAGGTTGTCTTTCGTGACACATTTATAGGTCGACCTCTCAAGCTGGCTGCTGTGTATTGGCCTACTTTTGATTGCCCCACTTTGTTTCCAGTACTCTGGCCATGCATTTGCAATGTGGGACCTGCAACAGTCTTCTGGGGGTGTGATTTTAATGTTTTGTTAGATCATTACCTAGACCGCTTCAATGGAACGAGGTGACTGCACCATGGTGCAGCCGCTCAACTGTGTCTCATAATGGAAGACCACTGGCTCCTTGACCAGGGACGGTATGCACACCCTAGGGATAGCGAGGGCACATGCATAGGAACCACACATGCTACCTGGTCCAGGATTGACTATTGGCTGACAATGAAGGATGTGGCCCCCTGTATGAGGACTACTGAGAATCTCCCCTGGGCACTTTCTGATCAAGCACCGGTCCTTCATGAACTTGCTACCCCTGACACGTGAGATTGCACATAATCATCGCGTCTCCCACCTAATGGTTTCTGTGACCCAGTTTTCTGGGATGAGACCTCGAATGTTACAGAATATTTCTCCCATAGCTCACACTATATGTCTTCTGCATCCACGATCTGGGAGGGTTTTAAAGTCTATATTCCAAGTATGTGTATGGCTAAGCAAGCTGGTGTACTTAGGGCAATACGAACGCAACTTACTACTCTCGCATCTAATATTCGTGCCTTCAAGCTTACATTCTTTACTTCAAGGGATGCAAATATCCTTGCATCAATCAGGCAGAAACTTGACAAATATGAAGACAGGGCTTTGTGGGATACATTCTGTCTCTGTAAGGAGGCAGTTGTCTGGAGATATGTGGAGGATGTTAGGTCAGGGCAGGTACTGGCCAAACTGTTGCAAGGACCTTTGGCTACCGACCATAGTACAGAACTACTTCATGACCAGCAGGTGCCCCATTTGGAACCAGAGGACCTTAAGCCCACTGTAGCGACTTTCTACACTGATCTCGACACCTCCAAGATTGTGCATGACTCACGTTTCTATATTCTATTCAACTCCTTTGACTCAAGAACTTCCATTGGCAGTATGTTGATGTCCCATTGTTGGCCGACGACATAGGACAGGTGACACGGGGCATACCCGGAGACAAGGCACCCAGACTGGATGGCCTGACAGTCGCCTTTTAAAGAGTATGCCCAGATTCTTGCTTCCCACAATGACGAGGCTGTTGGGGAGTACGACGAGGCTCTGTGGCTAGGTCGCCGGCCCCCACAATGCGTTAGGCAGTGATTGTCACCATTCTGAAACCCAGATAACCTCCTAACCACTTTGACTCCTACCACCCTTTATCTATGATCAATGTTGACCATACAATCCTTGCCAAATTACTTGTGATCCATTTGACCCCACTGCTGCCTGATATTGTCTGCCTGGACCAATCAGGCTTTGTGCCTGGGTGAAACAATTGTCATAATTTACGTACTATGCGTGTACTCGTGCACTGCATTATACCAGAGCTTGAGGAGGGAGTGCTCTTACTTGATTCCAGCTGGATCAAACTTCTTTATCAGCTATTGTGCTTTGGGTTGTGCTCAATGGTGAGGGCACAACCCCCTTCGTGGTCAATGGAGGAACCAGACAAGGTTGTCTGCTCTCTCCTATTCTCTTTGCCATTGTGATGGTGCCACTGGTGGCCTGTCTGCACCAACACCACACACAGAGTGGACTTGCCTTCCATGCCAGAAGTATTTTAGTTTCCATGTATGCAGATGATGTCACCCTATATAAACGTCACCCACAGCTTGATATATCCCCAGTGACTCATTGGGTCATCTGTTTTGGTGGCTTCACTGGTATTCATATCAACTGGTCTATATCTTTCCTCTTGCCACTATTACAGACAGTTTCACACCAGATTACCCATTACAATGGGTGGACGACCCAGTTCGCTACCAGTGTGTATGGATCAGTAGAGATATCAAACTATATGCAAAACTAATAAGGGCATATTGATGATGTGCCTTGAAGCTCATGCTCCAGCCCTGAACCGCCTGCAACTCTCTATGGCCGGGAGAATTGCTACCACTAAAAGTCTCATTCTCTCAAAATTGACATGGAGCTCTATTACTGCGCGCAAGCGCAACATGCTAATTTCTGGATACATCTGCCCCCCTTTCAACTACATGTGGTCATAGAGACAGCCACTGCGGCCCGCTGCCGATTAAGCACTGCGCTCTCTCTGCCTGCCTGTCATCCCTTGGGTCATAATAGATACCAGTGCTTGTACAACTTGGGCATGGGATAGACTGCATCTCCACGCCAGCTTAAGCACTCTATATTCTCCCTTTAGCCACCTGAATGGTCACCCTTAGCTTCCGGCAGTTGATAATGACATAGTATGCGGCCAACTGTCGCGGTTATGTCTTGTTACGCTAGGTGATTTATATCCAGAGGAACACTTTATATTGGTGCAACACATATCCGCTCTATTGCAACATACTCCACTCAGAGTTTTCAGATACTTCAGATTTCACCCTACACAATACTGAGGCTGCTGTTCCTCCCATGTTATTGACCAAACTATCACCACGGAAACTAATCACATGCCTAAATGCATCATGCAAGATACGTCACCCATATGCACTCCCAGACTGTACTCCAATTGTGAAGTCATGCTCGATCCTCCCTTCACTGTAGCACAGTCGCGATATTGCTGCGGGCTGAATAGGGAGCTCTCTCCCAACTACCGACTGTGCTTAATTCACATTAAATTTCTTCATCAAATGTACTGTATTCCTGCACAGTTGTTCCATATGGGGATTTTAGGTGAAGCACATTGTTGTAAATGCGGACACGATTGACCTGCAATACACAGCTTATGGTCCCACATATATGATGCCATCACCTCTATCACTGATTATCGGCCCCAAAAGACTCCACTTGTTTCACTTTAAGGCTATGTCAAGAAAGTTCCTAGTGGAGTTTAGCGACTGATTGCAATCTTATTCCTCCTGGTTAACATAGAGTCGTAATACACTGGGGGCGCCATACTGTACTTCAAATTGATAGCTTGATGCCCAATTTCGCAAATTGCCATGAGCAACTTACAGCATACTGGCAATTGTTGCCCCAGGGCTCCCGCCTGGTAGATATCTGGCCACCCTTTGATTGTATATTTTTCATTCCATAAAGATTTCACAGGAGTTCAGAACACCTTCTACCCCCAGGCATATGAGGGGGTGTCTCCCCGAGACTGTTGATGACCCTGTATAGCCACTTTTTTCTCCTTTGAATGCACCAGCCACTCACTTGGTGTGTTTCCAGTTGATCATAGCGTCATACGATCTACAGGCTATAGCAGATATTGTGCTTGTGTGAAGACATACTGTGGGTTCACTGGGTTACAATCATTGATTACTGGCAAACCTATTTTGCTGTTGATTAAGTACCTTGTCTCCCTGCGCTTTTATTATAATCCTGCTCTGCTCGTTTTCTTTGTTTGATTTGTCCTAATGTCCTAATGTTTGTGGTACCTTGCAGTTGCAGTACCCTTCCTTAAACTTCATAAACAACATTTTAAAAAAATATATTTTTGTTTACAATTTCTGCGGTTTTGATAATAGTAGAAATAGATATTTTTAACTGCAATATTTCCGTCATTGCTATTTGTCTTGTTGTTATTTATGTATAGAGGGCAATATTGTTGTAACTGATATTTATGTGAATTGATGTTGATTTAAATGGTATTATGTCATTGATCCACACACTTCTCAACCAACCCACCTACATAAAAAAGACCCCCACCCAGAAGCAAGGGTAAACCAAGCTATAGGGCACCCTCACTGACAAGGATGGGCAGGCATCTTTCAAATAGCTCGCACCTCCACATTTAGTATGGCAGGTAAGGAGGCAATGTTGAAAATTACAGTCTAGTCATATTACGCCACAGCTCGAAAGACAAAATGGATGATCATTGACTCAGGAGATTGCGGGCCCAACTGTGGTGGCCACTAGACACTTGTGGAGATCACCCAAACTTAAGAGGTACTGGAAGGAGGTGATCTATGAAGTACACAAAATCTTCAACACAGACATACCTCAGTTAGCCAGCTACATTCTCCTAGGTTTCCCAAACAAACAAACATACCCATTACGCTCAAGCACAGGTAAAGCAATCTCACTTGCCCCCTGTATTGCCAAACAAGTTATTACTGCTGAGTTGGGTACAGATATCACTCCTGAGCATATGGTAGGACTACATAAACTGTGGGATCTCCCTGGCATGAAGAAGAGTAACACCACCCTAGAAAATAAACAAATCCTGTTCAATATGATATGGTGTCCCTGCATAACATGTTGTCCCAAATATTTACCAACCTTGGGTCCTGAGGTTCAATCATTCCGGAAAGTTTATCTTTATTGCCAGTTTGGATATAGAAAATACATAGACACATATACTTTAAAATCACAAAATACAAAAGCACTAAAATGACAAATTTAAATTTAATTAAAAAACATTACAAATCAATGCATACAATCAATAGAAAATGTCACCACTCTACAACCCTGATTGTGGTACTCTGGTCCACATGTGCAATACTGATTGATTTAGTAATTATAAACACATCACGGGTA
Organism: Lissotriton helveticus; assembly: GCF_964261635.1. Lineage (NCBI taxonomy): Eukaryota > Metazoa > Chordata > Amphibia > Caudata > Salamandridae > Lissotriton > Lissotriton helveticus. The sequence continues at coordinate 1,436,256,709 of NC_136068.1, forward strand.
CTGGTATCAGACTTACATATTTTCAAAGCAAAAATACATTGCCCTCTCCCTAGTTGCAGGCAAAGTGGCCTAATCCATGTATGTCTATGTTTCATATAAGTGATGCAAAAAAGATAACATGTTTTTCAGTTTCATATGATTACTTACCCATTGGGCATTTCTTGCAAACGGAGACCATATGTGCTGGCCTCACATGCATGCTACAGAGCACCTGAAGATCCTCATGGGTGATTAGCGTGCTATAAAAACGCAGACACATAACATAACTTTGACCATGTACTCTTAAAAGCGGCTAACAGTAAAATCACCATCCTAAACTTGATGTATAAACTTATTTTAGGAGGAGATGATATAAAGTCCATATATGCTTCAAATCTATATTGCCACTTCGTCAGTAGAATTTTGCTTTTAATATAGCCCACCTTGAGTATATATTAACACTTTCTCAAGTGCACAATCCCAGCACCTTTCCTTTAGTGAGTGGTGAATGTGCCTAGTAATAGATGAGGTATTATGACAGCAATCCCAAAACCCTAGACTAATTAGTTAATCTTTATCAAACTTGTTGGACTCAGCCCTTTCGGCAGGGTCACCCCCAAACATTTTGACTTTCTCGTCCCTTTTTTATGAGCTCGTTTTTGTTGGCTTTAGGCTTCTGGACACTTTACCACTGCTAACCAGTGCTAAATTGAATATTCTCTTTTCCAAAAATGTGATTACATTGGCTTATCCACAAGTTGCATATGTGATTTACTTATAAGTTTCTAGTAGAGTGCAATATATGTGCCCAAAGCCTGTACATTAAATATGGCTCAGAAGCCTTTTGAACATTTCTCAGGCCTGCTACTGCCTTCCTTTTATTACATACAAGTCACCCCTAATGTAGGCCCTAGGCAGCCCTATGGGCAGAGTGCAGTGTATTTAAAAGGTAGGACATGTACGTATGAGTTTTATAGTGAAAAACGTCTACATTCATTTTTCACTACTGATCGGCCTATCTCTCATATATGTTAACAATGGGATTGCCCTAAAACATCTTTTAAGTGTAATTTCCAATTGGAAAGAGATAGAAAATGCAAGTTTGGTGTCTCTGGAATCACAATTTAAAATTACGGATCATGGTGAAGTCGGATTTCAAATCGTAAGTTTTAAAATGACACTTTTAGAAAGGGAGTCAAAAAGAGGGGGGTTGGGCCCTTGTTTACAACTAGATTATGCCTCTTTTATAGTATAAACAATTGTAGACCTAGCTGTACCTTTTTGTTCTGAGCTATTTGAAAAGTAAGGGACAGAAAACCAAATTTCCTATGCCCATGTTTTATTTAAAAAAAAATCTGAAATTCATTTAATCTGTTTAGAAACGTATGTCTAATCATCAAAGGGTCACTTTAAATGTTTCTATCTGTGCATGGATATATGTCTGTCCCCCTTTTTGACAGATGAATACAGAGCTCAGAACATTTTGTCATATTTCAACTTCCAACACATTTAACATACTAAATATCAATATAAATTATATGAAGCTCAAACAATTGTAGCATTTGCTACCCAATTAAATACAAATTGACAACATATTCGTACAACACATATGAACAAAATGACTCCATGAACCAGTCAACTTCTTTTTAAGCTAAAAACAGGAGGTCAGAGTGGAATACACAGCAGGCCACAGCAGCAGGCAGTCCTCTGAGAGTCCTTCTGTAGGTCCAGAAAGTAAACTGAAGAGTGCCTATGAGGGTCCTATTTTTGTACCTGGTGCCTTTTTCAATTTGGGAAAAGTTTCTAGAGGTTTCTCTACGAACTGCATGGAATTTCCTGACTACCCTGCCCTGGCTCCAAGCTAGCTGTAAAGACAATGTGGAGGTGATAAGCCATGTGTGTGAAGGGAGAGCATAGCCTATTCAGTTGCAAATGGGGTTGTGCCCAGCCCACCCCCCTCCATCCTGGCAGCAGATGACCCATTCAGGCTCACCTCATTCCTCTATTGTGTGACTCTCTGGGATGAATTCACAAAGTCTAACTATCAGTTGCACCCTCCTATGTGACTTAAGAGAGACTCCAGGCACAAAAAGGCTAAGCGCAGGACAATGCCAACTTTATAAAAGTGGCTAAATCCAAATCATCATTTAAAATTTGACTTTACTATTAGGGAATATTTTTCCTTACAATTTCATCGATTTCAAACATGAAATGCTTACCTGGTCCCAATCAAACGTTACTGCTTACTGAATGTAAGAAGGCAGTCCAATGTTGTCCTCCGGGACAGGTAGGTCTCACAGTAGTTAAAAACTAATTTAGGAGGTTTTCAGTACCAGGATATGTAAAACTTAAAAGTACATATCCAACCTTTTATTTGCAATGCACCCTGCCCTGTGCGATCCCAAGGGCAAACGTTAAGGGTGGCTTATGTAAAAAGGGGAGTTTAAGGGTAGACAAGGGGGTTATATTGGCAAGTTAAATTGGCAATTTAAACCTGTATTAAGGCTGCAATCGCATACCTGGGACATGTTTTAATGCGCTATTTAGGTTGGGTGGCACAATAAGTGCTGCAAGCTCTCTAGTAGCATTACAGGCCCTGGGTATATGGTATACCACTCTGTAAGGGACTTATAAGTAAATTAAATATGCCAATCAGGTGTAAATAAATGTAAACACAAGGGACCCGATTCACAGAACTAACTTATGACAAAATCCTAAACTTACTACTCATGGTAGTCACAGAATGCACTCACGACTGTCCTAAGTTTACGTCCGCACTCGGGCCGGAATTTCAGCACCCAGAGTGGAAGCTCCGCACCCGGAGTGGAAGCTCCACACCTGGAGTGGAAGCTCCACACCCGGAGCGGAATTTCCACCATCGGTCCAGAAACTCCGATTCCGGGCAGGAATACCCACAATCTGGTGTTAATTGACTATATCTGATGCATTGTGGGTATTCCAGCCTGGAAGCGGAGAGTCCGGCCCAATGGTGGAAATTCCACTCCCGGTGTGGAGCTTCCACTCCAGTTGTAGAAGTTCCGGCCCAAGTTCGGACGTAAAGTTAGGACAGTCGTAAATGTATTCTGTGAATACCAGGAGTAGTACGTTTAGGATTTTGTCATAAGTTAGTTCTGTGAATCGGGCCCATTGGGTGGGAGAGCACAGTTCACCCATTGCATTCTGGTAAATGCAGTATGCTTACTTTAAAGTTTCTGTAGTTTTTCACCAAAGTTGGTGCAGGTAGTGCTGTTATTCCCTACAATGTGCTAGCATTTTGCCATGTCGTCTCCTTATGCCAATTTTCCTAATTTCCAGGGTTTTTCCAAGGATGCCCCATATGTCAAGAATTACTTCTAGTATACCAGCACCAGTATTCCACCATGAAACAATGATGCCAAGATTTAATTCTAATTTGCCAGCACAAGTTTTTTTTTATCAAAGGTGTCTGTACTGATCAGAATTGCACTGGTACTGGTACAGGTATTTTTCCATGGGTGCCTCTCTAAGCCAACGATTTCTCAAGTATGCCTGGGAAAATCCAAGACTCGTAAGCGTAACACTACATTCCCAGTCTATCTCATTTACATTCATTCACTCACATTCCTACTCATTGACACTTGCACTCTCTCATTTACACTCATTCATTCTCACTTTTTTACACACTCTTACTTTCACTCATTTGCACTCCCTTACACCCATTTTTACTCTGATTCATTCATAGTCACACTCAAACTTGCTTTGACTCTCAACATCTCATTCTAACTCACTCATTCTTATTATCTCTTACAGATTCACTCATTCTCACTTGCGGTTACACTCACCTCCTGTCACTTACTAATTTGCACTCACAATCTCTAATACTCCCTCACACATTTTCGTGCTGATACATTCTCACTCACTCACTCTCACTCATCTGCAGTCAGTCTTACTTTTAGTTTGACTCACTAACACTCAGTCTCAGTCAGTCATGCTCCCTCTCTATCTGTCACTGAGTCTCACTCACACACACACATGCTGACACACACAGACACAAATGCCCACACATACAGAAGCTTTTTTCTCTCATGGTCACACTCGTACCCACTAACACATGCACAACCTCCCTTCCCTAACCACAACACCTTCTTCTCTTCATCTTTCTTTTTTCTTCTCTCTCCTTCTTATTATTACTCTCTTGTTTTTATCTCCAAATTCTTCATGCTCTCTTCAATCATCCATGCCATTGCTCCCATCACTTTCCATCCTTATTCACTAAGATGTTTAATCCTTTTCACTATCATTGTTACTTGTGGGAATTGTTCTGACATCATCATTTCTTTCTCTGGATACACTCCCCCTCTCGTCCTCCCTTTGCTTCCGTCCTCATCTCCCTTTCTCATCTTACCTTCTCTTTGCCTATTACTTTCTGATCCTGTCTCCCTTTACTTCTTTCCCCATCAAAAACCATTAAAAGCACCAGCACTTAGCAACAGAGGTAGCGCTTGTCAGACCGCTCTCCAGTAAGGAAGGGTGGATTTGATGACCATTTAGAGTTTGACAATATGAACATGCTGAACACTGGATGATCGTAAGTTGTATGGGAGGAATTGTATTGGGAAAGTCCTAGGGTACATCTGGAGACAACATAAAATTGGTGTGTAAATAATGGCAAGGGATAGAGAGGTGAGCCATAATACCAGTTGTACATTTTTAATGGCAAGCAGGAAAATATAAGACAAGGTCTGCCTTCTAAATTAAAAAACCAATGGGCCTGATTCACAAAGGTAAGCTTAGATGTTTGGCCTAAACTTAGACCAAACATCTACGTTCACGACTTTAAGAATCCACAAAGGGCATTTACGAGTACTATCTTTATGTACAGACTCGTGGAGGAGAGCCAGCCCGAGTATGGACAAAAAACTGTACTCGTAAATGCCGTTTGCGAATTCCCAAAGTTGTAAACTTAGACGTTTGGTCTAAGTTTAGACCGAACGTCCAAGTTTACCTTTGAGAATCAGGCCTAGGAAATGCCAGCAGAAACAATGTGTAGGTTAAAATTCAAAAAATGTTGAGGCAAGGGATATAAAAGTAGACTGCAGCAACTGCTATTTATATAGATTTAGCAGACATCATTATTTTTGTCTCTAAGTGCTTTACTTCTTTGAGGGCTTCCAATTCTGAATGTTTCCTAAAGCCTGGGCTTTCAATAAATAGGTGGTATCCTAGCTTCTCTGGAATGGCCTTTGCCTGCAGCTATCAACAATGCTGATATCGAATGGGGCAGTATTTGCACTTGCCTACAGCGATGCTGCATTTTTTACACACATACCTCAGACTTATTTTACAATGTTCCTGCTACTTTAATGCATTACTATCTACAATTGCTATTATAGTTAGTTATTAAAGAGGCAGCAAGAGTAGCTGTTAGCAGTGTATTGAGCAGCACAGTGTCTGCACTTGTTAGCAATCATACTATATTATAATGGAACTGTCCCTTCACTTTTGCCCTTTATTACTGCTGAAAAGTGTATGAACATCTTAACAGAATTGTTATCATTTTAAGAGGCTAGTGTATGAATTGTCAGTTTTGATATCAGAATGTTTCCTATGATAGGTAATTACCTACGCTTATAAGCATGTGTTTTAGCCAGCATTCACAATTGCACATTCCAAAATTCAGAACACGCCAAAAAGTAGACGAGCAAGCCCGCAGATTCACATATGAAGCCCACATCCAGAAACAGGGGGCATACTTGCCAACATTTTGTGTTGACAAAAAAGAGGTAACATATATCTGGGCTAGTAGTAATAAATCAGCATTGGGCATCATATTTCTCTTGAAAGGATTTTCACAATATGGCAAGAATTATAATCAGAAGTGTTTCCTTGGTGTACAATAACACTGTCTCAATGTCCACTAATGATGAGTAAATACAATAGATAAAACACTAAGTTTATATTTTAACAATTGGTAAAAAGGCAGTTCTCTTCAGCAGGAGCATTGCCCAACAGAGCTGGTTTAAGGAAGTGAGCAAAACTTTTCTAGCAGCTTTTGATTGCAGTTGAGGTTTCACAGTTGTGTATGTATAATGTCCACTTTCATTCCCGGTCAAGTAAGGTCCCCCAAAGCCCTGCATTCCCCTCTTCCTGAGCTGTCCTTGAGTTCTGGTCTGCAAGGGTAATTTGTTAGCCCTTTGTCTTCAGTAGCTGTTTTGGCTTTGTTCTAATGGGGTTCTGACCGGAGTTTAAAAAGTGTCAAAGGGGGTGGACATAGGACTGAAAGCAAGTGAAGCATGACCCCAGTTTGGACTGAGGGAGCAGGAACTAAGTCTGAGCATGCCTTTTGAGAAAAACAGAATCACAAACAGTACCCAACTCTGTTTTGAGATAACACGTAATAACCCTGGGGAAATTAATTTGTGAAGCAAACTAAATATTCTCCACTGGGTAGTGGGGAAGGAAAACATTCCCTTTTGTTAATTACCCTCGGGTCACCCAGTCCCCTAAAAGGTTGGGTGGGCTCAACAGTATCTCAGGGAGTGCTTGAAAGAAAAAGCCAGGGGGTCTTTGCAGAATACAAATCCTCAGGCTGTACCCGGTATCCCTTTATTCTTGGAACAGCAAGAGATATTAAAAACAAATTAGCATATACAAGGGTCAGTTGGCTGTATTGTCGGTCCTATGATCCTAGTGCAACATGTTTCAGCCTTTCTATTGGCCTATAAAAGGTCCTAGGCTTTCTTCAGAACTGTGTGGATGCTGGGGTTCCCTCCCTGGTATGAGTGGAAGATAATTAATCGCCCTACTGTAAAAAGGGCAGAACGCTGTTCTTTTAGTAAAATATAAGATAACCTTATCTTCAATGTTTAAGGATGTTATTCCTTCTTCCCCATCCCGATTTGGGAGAGGTAACACATCATGGGGGTTTATAGTTCAGGGGGTAGCCCTGTAGTCAGACAGTCATCAAGGGTCCTGCCCGCTTCTGAACCTACTTGGTACAAATCCCTGGGGTTTTGAGAAAAACACCAGGCAGGGTCCAAAATGGAAGTCAGCCCTGTGTGTTCTGCAAGGGAAATCAGGGTGCTTCAGACAGGATAGGCTGTTAATTGCCTGGCAATGCTAGGTGTTGTGCATAATCGGGTGGGAAGCATTATGATCAGATAAATATGCATTTCTAATAAATAACGCATGCTAAAGCTGTACTTGAATAGAGGCAAGAGACACTGCTGGGTGTGCCTCAATCGGAGCAGCTAGCTTATTGGCTGAAGTGAGGATCTTTGCTATGGTGCATGAATCCACCACAAACTGTGTATGTTGCTTCCTTTTGCTCGCACAGAACGACTTCACAATGACTTCTGAAATGAATTAGACCCTTTAATCGCAGGCCGTGCTGGGCCTTGCTTTTCTCTACAGTTTTAAGAAGCACCCTAGGGGATATGCTGAATGCAATCCATGACCAGTCTAGCTGGATCCAAGATGTCACAGAGACGGTGCCAGGGGTCGCAAGGGGCAAGCCAGGGGTTGCAGCTGCGAGCCCTGGCGACTCCCAAATGATGTCCATGCTTTCTTCCCATCATTATTGCATTGGTTTTCAAATTCAACATTAGATAGGACCAAGTTTAAAACATGTAGTTCTTTTCCTTCACTTGACATTACTGAAGCTGATAAATGGGCTGTCCAGTTTTAGGTTTAAACCTATAATAACTGATAAAGCCCCACCGGAAGGTAAACGGCCCTCACCAGTGTAAACATATAAACACTGGAAAAAAACCTGCACAACACCAAACTAAATGCCATTCAAAAAAAGGAAAAGAAGAATGAAAGAGTAATTTTTATTTTTTCCTGAAGGGACTATTATTATTATTGGGACATTTATTAAGCGCTGCGCTTACGCACACCGGCGTGTCCACGCGCTAAAAGTGGGAGTAGGCAGATGACAGGGAACACAAAACAGCACGAGCCATTATTTGCTATAAAGATAAGTTTTTAATTTTTCCGGAATCTGGCCTCCTCTAGTTCCAGACGCAGGTCCGTTGGCAGTTTGTTCCAGATTGTTGCCGCCAAATGTCTGAAAGACCTGCCTCCCATGCGGGCCTTCTTAATTCTTGGGGTCCTCAATAGGCCACCCCCTGTTGATCTGAGCGCCCGTGTTGGTATGTACGCTTTGATCAAATTCGTCAGGGGGGCGGGTGCCCTGCCATTCAAAATACGATGACAGGTACAGAGGGCTTTATACTCCACTCTTCTCCTTACGGGAAGCCAGTGTAGCTGCTGAAGGGCCGCCTTAGAAGGCGCCCTTTTAGGCAGTCTGAGTATCAGACGTGCTGCCGCATTCTGGAGCACTTGCAGCCGGGCCATGCTTTTTTCTGGCGCCCCCAGGTACAACAGGTTCCCGTAGTCCGCCCTAGCTGTTACCAGGGCATGAACCAGGGTTTGACGTGCTTCCAGCGGGAGTAAGTCCAGGACCTTTCTCAGCGGCTTCAGAATCCCGAAACAGACTCCCACCACCCGATTAATCTGGGGGCCAAAAGTGAGTCCTACGTCAAACCACACCCCCAAATTGCGCGCCTCTAGGCACGGGGTAGGGGTGGGGCCAAGGCAGGAGGGCCACCATGCCGGCGACCAGGCAGACTGGGCTCTCCCTACCACCAGCACCTCTGTCTTGCTGCCGTTCAGCTTCAAGCAATTGTTGGCCATCCATTCGGCAAGATCTTTCATACACGAATGGAAGCCATCGGCAGCAAGACAGGGCGCCTGCGACAGGGAGATCACCAGCTGCGTGTCGTCGGCATAGGAGACTAGTTGGAGGCCATGACTCTCCACGATCGATGCAACAGGCGCGACGTACAAATTGAAGAGGGTCGGGCTCAAGGACGAGCCCTGCGGCACGCCTTGGCCCAGAGGCACCCCCCTAGAATAGCAGTCTCCCTGCCTGACTTGAAAACTTCTCTCATTGAGGAAGTCTTGGATCCATCTCAGCGCGGTGCCAGAGATGCCACCTCTGTTCAGACACTGTAGCAGGATGTTGTGTGCTACAGTGTCGAACGCCGCGCTGAGGTCCAGCAAGATCAGAGCCATAGTTTGGCCTGCATCCACGCCCTCTCTCAGATGTTCCGTCGCCATGAGGAGGGCGGACTCGGTGGAGTGACGTGGCCTGAAACCAAACTGCGTCGCATGGAGCAATCCCCTTTCCTCTACGTGCTTCATAATTTGGGTATTAACCACCTTTTCCGCCACTTTTGACAGAAAAGGCAGGAGGGAGATGGGCCTCAGATTTTCTAATACCTCGAAGCCTAAATGGGGTTTCTTCCTGAGCGGGAGCACCACCGCCTGTTTCCATCCGATCGGCAGCTTCCCTGACCCGAAAGAAACGTCGAGGATATGCCTTATATAAGGCTCCAAGACTACCAGACTATCTGCCAAGCGTTTTGGCGACACCGGATCCCACGGGGACCCTGTTTTTACAGAGCGGCACACCACTAATAGTTCCTCAGGAGGAGGGGTGCAATAGCGTATAATATGCCCTGCCGTCTCTATGTGTCCCATTGCTTCCTCTAGGTCCAGCCCTATAGGCCGAATAGGGAAGGTTGAATAAATCTTCTCTACTTTGGCGGAGAAGTAGTCTGCAATTCGGTCACAAGACTCCGTAGAGCAGCTCTCCGGCTCTGTAGATGCATTCACCGATGTCAGGGATTTATAGATAAAAAAAAGTTCCTTGGCAGAATTTTCCGCCCCCTGAATTTGTTCAGCAGAATAGGCTGCCTTAGACTTTTTTATCAGCCTATGGTGAATGCGCCTTTTTTCCAGAAATAGCTCCCTGGCATGGTTGTCATAAGACAACCTCCAGACTTTTTCTGCCCGCCTACAGTCTGCCTTAGTCAGTCTCAGCTCAGCACTGAACCAAGGAGCTGAGCGATCTTTCCGAGCGCCCGTAGTAGTAGCGCGGCAGAGTGGGGCTGTCTGGTCAAGCGCTGCCGTAATGCGCTGATTCAGATTGAGGACAGCTGTTTCTATGTCCTCGCCCCCTGGCAAACCATCCCTCGTTAAGGCTTGGTTAAAAGCTGCCACCGAGAATTTGGCCCACTTCCTCCTAAGATAGTTAGAGGGTACCTGGCTGGTTTTGTTGGAATTTCTACTCTGTATGGAGAATGCCACCAGGAAGTGGTCGGTCCAGGGAACGGGTTCAACACCTGACACTTCCACACCTTCCCAATTAGCATAGACCGGGTCCAGGAGGTGTCCCAGTCGATGCGTAGGCGACTTAAGTTTCAGGTCCAGTTGCAGGGCAAGCATGTCCCGACCAAAATCCTCAACCCCTATAGCCTCAGGGCAGTTGAGGTGCAGGTTAAGATCTCCTAAAAGGAGAAATTTATCCCTGCGCAGGGTCGCCTCCATGAGGCTTTCTAACAGGCTCTCCCTAAACTTGGTGCAGGCCCCAGGGGGCCGATATACCAAGCAGCCATTGAGAGTCATGGCCCCATTAATTTTAATCGAGAAGAGACCCGCCTCACTCTCCATGATCGGCGTGCGTTCTAAGCAGCAACCCAAAGTGTCTTTAAAAATAATCGCAATCCCCCCTCCCACCCCCTCAGGCCTATCCTGCCTGACCCAGGAGTAATTCTCCGGTGTGGCTTCAATGATGTCAGAGTCGGAAAACTGATCTAACCACGTTTCAGTTAGAAACAGTAGGTCAAGTCTTTTTTCCGTAATCAGCTCGAACACATCGAGCCTGTGTTTACGTAGCGACCTTAAGTTCAGGAGACCGCAGGACAATGCCTGCTCCGTGGTAGCCAGCGTGGTCGTCGTCATACGAAAGCTACAGTGAGGGCATACCCTGTCACTGCTCACCATCCCGTGCATACAAGAGGAGGCAGTGTGGGGGCGGAAACCAAGAAGTTGTTCCCTAGTCCAGTAGATCTTACAACCAGGGGTAGTAGCCCTAGCCCGCAGTCGGCCGCGGACGGGCGCAGACGGGCTCGACTTTGGCGACACTTCGGCGCGCCTTCGACGCGCCCGCTGCGCACGTCCGCTGCGCTCCCGGTATGACTAATACAGTGTAACTTTGTAATATAAAGTAGCAGTAAGAAAGACTGGGCTAACATTATTCTGCTTGAGTTTTGTTGTTCAGGGATGTCACTAAAATATTGTTTCTTCTTCCTTTTTTCAGTTTTGTGGTCTTTGGTCTAAAGATTCAGGGGTTCGAAGCATGGTTTAGGTGTTGTTTATTTACTTTAAAAACTGTAGAGAATCGGGAATTATCAAAATCATATTTGATTTTTTTGGATCGTTTGAGTGTTTTATTGATAGGTAAAATGTAGATTTCATAAGAATCTTTCCCAATATGTACCACCACATTACTCACAGAGAATGGATAAAAACCCTTGATACATCAGCACTACTTTCCAGTGCGTCAGTATTGATAGTAGATGAATTGCCAAACACCCCAGGCTTTAAACATTCAATACAAGTTATAGTTACATGTATGTGTGAAAAGAGTGCAGTAACAAAGCATCTGGGATTCTGGCGAAAAACATGACACCAGACTTTTTGAAAACATGGAACGCAGTGTCACTTGGAATGCTGCTGCAAAAAAGTTCTTACCAAGTTCAACAAAGATTGGAGTGATTTTGTATGTATTTGCAGTGATTCAGCTACGCATATGAAAAAGATGTGTAATGACCTGTCAAAATCGATACCTAAGCTAAAGTGCTTCCCTGTAACAGATCCTTGCCACTTGTTTGCTGATATGCTGAAAGGATCTTTATAATCTTTAGAGTTAATGAAGAATGCTATTGACTTTTTAGTCCATTCTGGTGCACTGTTTTGCTATGCACAGAAACTAAAACGCAAATATTTCTAATGTTGTGCTTTCTGTGGTATTGAAGAAAAAGTCATTCCAACTGTGTCACTTAGCTGGTGGCTCTCAGTCATAGAGGCCATGAACTCCATATTTTCCATGTGGCAACCGTTTACAGAACTTTTGCTGAGTGATGATGCAAAAGGCAAGAAATGTGAGGATCTTTGGTCACATATTGATAGTGATTTGAAAAAAAGTACACTCTAGATTTTTACTCGAAAGCATGACTGCCGTAGTGGACATAATAAAAAAAACTAGAGTCTGAAAACACCCTTGTCTACCAAGTGTTCAGAATAATTGATGTAGATTTGAAACATCTCCTTGAGAGTTGGCTGGGTGACACTTTTAGTGACTTTGGCACTACATCATATTCCATGTTAGAGTTCTTGCCACTTGGTAAGCAAAGAAATGTTGAGGAGCAATTCCGGAACTTTTAGTTTACAATGTATGAGAAATAGCCCTTCACCAACGATGGCATTTGAATTCAATAAAGCCTCACTGTGTTACTCTCTACAAGTTATAGATCCCTTACATAAAGGGAAATTTTCTACGGAGTTTCAAAGTGTTGCTTCATTTGGGACGGCTTCAATAACTCTGAGGGTATATGTGCCCAGTTCAATGCATATTTTGCAGAACCTGTCACAGAGAATCACAATCTTCAAGTGCACCAGTATTGGCATGGTAAGCGATGTCAGTGGCCAGAGTTAGAAAATTGTATAGTGTCTATTTTGACGGTGCTGAGAGGGCCTTTCACAGATAAAAGTTTACATGGGAAGGAAAGAGCAAGCGTGCATAACCAAAGACTCAGTGTAGAAGTATTGTATGGTGTACTATGATAAGTTTGATTTGTAAAAATGTATTTGGACCTCATTTACACTGTCCGTACACTGTCTGTATACCATGCACTATCAGTACTAGGAGGTGGTGGCAGCTCCTGCAAACACCGCTGAGCGCTGGGGGGGCAGACTGCGAGGCACGCACTGTGTAATGACTTACGATTGCTGTGTCCTCTTCTGCCTTCTCATTTACTCTCACCCTCACCCTACTCTATCTGCCAGTTCCTAAGTACTTCATTTACGCTACTAAAAGCGGCTGCTGGATTTTTAAAATTGTTATTTCCTCATTTATTTTAAATCTTGAACTTACTTGCTGCGAGGTGTGCTTTCCCCTGCCCAGGTCCATCACGGCTGCATTGCCGATTGTGTGGAGGGCAGGGTGCCATCTTAGGTCAGTCCCTAGCCCGGCAGGACCGTAGGTTGCGGTCTAGCTGGAGGCGGGGCTAGGCCACATATTGTACATGTTGACTCGAACGCGCAGCCTAAGGCAAGCCCGTCTGCGCCCATCTGCGCCCGTCTGTGCCCGTCCGCAGCCGGCCGGGGCCAGGGGCAGGAAGTTCTGTCCGTTTCCTCAACTACCCAGCCCCGGCCTTGATTCGCCTTCACGACCACTGGCCCCTCAGCCCCACCACGCAATCACGATTGGACACATTGGGAATTCTCAGCCCCCGGACACATTTTGAGGAATTAGTTTCTCCCTTGACTGTGGCCCTGTTCCCTCCCTCTTTGGCTGACCCAGGTGAGGCTTCCCCCCCTCACCAATAGAACAACTAATCTAAGCCTTACAGTCAGCTATCTTAACACCCGCTCGCTGGTTAAACATCAGTTAGAGATCTTCCACCTCCTGGACTCGGAAAAACCTGATATTCTATGATTGACGGAAACCTGGCTTAATGAGGAATCTACCCCTGATATCCTGGCCGCAGTCCCCCCGGGCTACTACATCCTCCAGACAAATAGGTCATAAGGTAAGCCCGGTGGTGGGGTCGTGGCTATCATCAAACAGTCCATCAGGTTCTCACTTCTTAATACTGTCAGTATCCCTTACGTTGATTGCCTTACCTTAAGACTTGAGTCCTCTTTGTCCCCCCCTTATTTGTGTTTTGGTATATCGGCCTCCTCAGCACATGCCCGATTTCCCGTCACTGTTTAGCGACATGTTCTCCCAGCTGGTGATCAATAACTCTAGAGTTTTAATCATAGGCAATTTTAATTTTTGGCCTTTGGACGCCAGGGAAAGCACTTGTTCCTCGGCCTTCACCAAGCTACTAGAAGGCATGAACTGCTTACAACACATCCGATAAGCAACTCATGTCAAAGGCCAGGTTTGGACTTCTAACCTGGCCATTTCCAATCCCCTTATTTCCCACTGCCCATGGTCAGACCACTTTACTATTTCGTTTTCCCTGACCTCGACCTATCGTACTAGTCTTACCCCTGTGGGAAATCTCCTGGCTAGGAACTGGAACAGAGCTGATCCTAGGGAACTTTGTTCCTTACTCAGTTCCTCGATTCCTGCTGAGCATGATTCCCTTGACACTCAGGCCTCGAGCTTGAGACACTGGCTTGAATCAGCTAGCGACATTGTTGCGCCGTTTAGACGCATCAAATTAAAACGCCCCCACGATGCTCAGAGATGGTTTTCGGAAGAAATGAAAGCAAAAAAACATTTGCTTAGGCAGGCTGAGTGTAACTGGAGGCGGGAATATGCCCCCGAGAAAAAACTGCTATTCACAGCTCAGCTTAAAGACTACAAGCAAGCCATCCTTCAGGCAAAAATGTTAATGTTAATGTTAATGTTATATGGACTTATAAAGCGCACGGCTGCCCCAGCCAAGGGGCGTCCCGGCGCTAGCTGCATGAAGCTGGGCGGAAGGAGATGTTTGAATTGACATAATAGAGATATTGCACACTAACAGAAAAGATGAGTCTTTATAGCTTTCCTGAAGGGTAGCATATTTTCTATTCCTTGTATTTGAATTGGAAGTTCATTCCAGAGCTTTGCCGCGAGGTAGCTGAATGAGCGGCCGCCCATCCTGACTAAATTAATGCGGGGCACCACGGCTAGATTCTGTCCCTCAGAGCGCAGCGTGCGTCGGGGAACGTAGGATGAGAGAAGTGGACAGAGCATGGAGGGGGAGCAGATTTAAGGATTTTAAATGCAAGGCATAGAGTTTTAAAGTGAATCCTTTTTTCCACGGAAAGCCAGTGGAGTTTCGTGAGGACAGTGGTCACCGACTTATAACGAGGGAGGCCGGTCAGAGCTCTGGCGGCGGCGTTCTGGACTCGCTGGAGTCTGGATTTCTCTGCTACGTTTGCCCCTAACAGGAGGGAGCTAGCGTAGTCTAGCCTCGAAAGGATTGCTGACTGAACCACTAGTTGGCGGGTTTGGTGGTCTACAAATTTTAAAATCGGCCTGAGATTGCCTGAGATTGCGTAAAATTCAAAACAGGTGGCCGCCACTTTCTTGGTATGGTGGGTAAAGTTCAAGGCAGAGTCCACCCAGACTCCCAGGTTTTTTACACAGTATTTATGCTCGGGTGGTTGGCCGAGGGTCTCTGGTCACCAGCTGTTCCCCCAGGCAGATGTCTGTTTGCCCACCAGCAAAACCTCCGTTTTGCCGGCGTTGAGCTCGAGGTAGTTCGCCGTCATCCAGCTGGTGATGTTTATGAGAGTCTGTTTGAAATTCTGTGCACTAAGACCGCTTTCATTTTTCAGTCCCACCACTAGCTGGGTGTCGTCAGCGTAAGACACCAGTGACAGTCCATGACTCCTGGCTACTTCTGCCAGAGGTTGGACGTACACATTGAACAGGGTAGGGCTGAGAGCCGACCCCTGGGGCACATCCTGCTCAATGGGGCATTCTTTAGAAATCCTGCACTTTTCCAAAAAGATTGTAGACTCTGCCACAAAGGCTAAATACATTTTCTCTATTGTAGAAGAACTTTCACTTCCAGATAGGGTGACTATTAAACCTCTCCCCTCCCAAGCCCTCTGTGACTCCCTTAATTCGTTTTTCGTGGAGAAAATTGTCAAAATTAAAAACAGTATTGCCCGCTGCATGGCACCCTCTACACCTACACCTGCCCTCCCCTGGCCACTACAAATCCCCATACAGTAGATCAGATACCTCCGATGTCTGAGGATGAATTCCTTGCCCTGTTAAAAAAGGTTGGGTCGGGCTCCCCTACTGACTGCTGTCCCCCCCATATCTCACGAGAGGCTTTCACTGCTTGCCCCACACCTCCTCTGAACCTTCTTAATAATTCCCTATGACTGGGCCGGGTCCCTGAATCCTTTAAGACCGCCGAAGTAGTACCTATCCTGAAAAGGCCCAATGCCGACCCCTCTGTGATGAGCAACGTTCGTCCCATCTCCCTTCTTCCCTACTTGAGCAAAGTGTTGGAGGCCCATGTCACTGGCTTTCTGAGCTCCTTCATTGAAGGCTCCCTGTTCCTTGATCCGCAACAGGCTGGCTTTAGACCTGCCCATTCGACTGAGTCAGTCATTCTCTCAGTAATGGAGGAATTGCGGAGAGGGGCGGACCTCGGGACCAGCCAGGCCTTGGTGTCCCTTGATCTGTCTGCCGCCTTCGACACGGTCGACCACAACATTTTGGTCGACCGTGTCGGAGAGGCCGGCATCCGTGGGACAGCCCTGGAGTGGGTTTGTTCTTTTTTTGACCGACCGCCACCAGGCTGTCCATCTCTCTAACTTCTCAGGATAAAAGGTTAAGCTGACCTGCGGAGTCCCCCAGGGCTCTTCCCTCTCTCCCCTTCTTTTTAATCTATATCTGACCTACCTTATTCACTCCCTGCAAGGCAGTAAGGTCACTGCATTTAACTACGCTGACGACATCCAGCTAGTTTTTGATATTGATTCCTCTGATCAGCCTATTTATAATTTCCATTCTACTCTGTGCCTCATCAGCAACTGGATGGAGAATAATCATTTAAAACTCAACCCCGATAAGACCGAGTTGGTCCTAACCGGTGGCGTCTCCAATCCAGTCCTTGGAGCTCTAATTTCTGGCCTTCTTGCCTTGGTCCCCCTCCATGCCCTGTGGACTCCACCAAGAGCCTTGGAGTTATTATCTGTAAGGACCTTTCTTTGAAGCCCCATATCAATACCGTGGTCTCCTCTAGTTTTTTCCATCTCCGGAGAAACCGTAAGATCTCTCGCTTTTTAACCAGGGAGGCCCTTACTCTGGCTCTATTGGCCCTAGTAGTGTCCAGGCTTGATTATGCCAACTCTCTTTACGTAGGCATCCCTGCGTATCAGCTAAACCGCCTACAGTTGGTGTAGAATCAGGCCGCGCGTTTAATCTTTCATCAACCTAGACACCACCATGTCCGCCCTCTGCTTAAAACTCTTCACTGGCTCCCGGTGGCCAAGCGCTGCGAATTTAAATTAGGCTGTATCACTTTTAAAGCATTGGCAGGCTAAGGCCTCATCTCCTCTCTCCTTCATCACTACCTCCCGTCACGTAATCTTCGTTCCTCCCACTTGGCTCTGCTCACCACCCCTACCTTCAAACGCAAAAAACATGGTGGCCAGAGATTTTCGTTTCTTACCCCTTCCTGTTGGAATGCACTCCCCCTGGAACTGAGATTAACTAATTCCTACGCTCGCTTCAGGTCACTCCTGAAAACCCTTCTGTTCCATAAAGCCTATGATTAAATATTGTTTGTGTTACTTCACTGCTGAACTGTCTGCCCCTCCCCCGCTCACAGCGCCATGAAACCGCTAGGTGTAAGTGCGCTTAATAAGTACTTTTAACATAACATAACATAACAGTGCTGAAAGCAAGCAATAATAAAAGCAAAAAATTCCATAAACACCGCAAAAACACTTTTTCTGTTGTTTTTAATGGCGCGTAAATGTGAAACCACTGATAAACACTGCATGTATGGTATTGAAATCGCTTGAAAACACTGAAAAAAACACCAGAATTTACCAAAAATAGAAACTGAAAAAAGGAAAGCCTACTGATAAATATACTTTTGTACACCACAAAACACCTTGTTTAGTTAAGGGATGCGAATGAGAATAGTCACAAACGAAATAACTGTTACAGGCAGCCTGGGGTTGAGGACGTTGCAAGGAAGTGGGGGCACTGATCAAACCACAAACTTGATCAGTCAAATCACCATCTATTTTAAATGGAATATCTCAGTTTACAATGCGATAACAAGGTCTCCTACCCAATAACGGTTGGTGGTGGGAGTAGCGGTGACGTGGGGAGGGCAAGGGGCAGGGTGTGGGGTAGTAATCTATGGATTACTGAGGATTACAGGTAAGTAAACATATAAATAAATAAAACAAATTTCATTGTGGGCACTGCATCCCCAAATGCGATGTAGTGCACGCAACGAAATTTGTTTTATTTATTTAGATGTTTACTTACCTGTAATCCTCCGTAATCCATAGATTATTTCCCCCACCCTGCCCCTCCCCCTCCCTACATCACCGCCCGGCAGCTACTCCCACCACCGACCGCTACTGCTCCAACCTCTTTAAGACTAAGAGAACAAGAAGGGTGACCACTGTCAGTTATCTTTGGTTGTGGTCTCACATGCATGCCCTTATCCACACACCCTCTGGTCCACCCTGTTCCCAGATATCTTGAGTGTCCACCACCTTGTATCTATTTGAACCAGAAATGTTTGGTAAGAAGTGAGAACATTCCACATTACGTTTGGATTTTTCTAAATGAGAAACAATAACCAGTCTCATAGGCAACAATGGATTTTGGCACTCCTTGATAGGATTTTGGTGTAGGGCAGTGAAGCAAGTCACCTTGGCAAAGCTTAGTTTATTTTTCCTCGACCTTTTGCATGCTTTGTTTTCCCATTTCCTGTTTACCTCTACCAGAAAAGATAGCAGAAAAAATCATTTATACCCAGTTGGTTGACCACATCCAATCTAATAATCATCTAGACACCACTCAATTCGGCTTCTACAGTGGCCATAGCACAGAGACAACCATGATCAAGCCCATTGAGGAGATTAGGCAGGAGCTCAATCAGGGGCGATGGGGCCGCCCTCATCCTGCTTGATCTCTTGGCTGCTTTTGACACAGTTAATCATGAGCTGCTGCTGTATTGACTGACAAAAATTGGTGGCACCGGTCTCGCCTGGCATCTGTTGAAGTCCTTTCTTTCTGCCTGGAAACAGTCAGTCTGGTTTGGTGAGTTTGTCTCACATCCTTTCTCTTTCCCTTGACGGGTACTTCAAGGGTCCTCGCTCAGTCTGACATTTTTTATTGTCTATGTAACTCCCTTGGCCGACCTAATAAAAAGCTTTGGCTTTTCTTTAGCCTCCTATGTGGATGATACCCATATTGTCATTTTCCTGGCCAAGGATGACACAGGCATACACTCCAGATTAGGTGGCTGTATATAGGCAGTTATTATGGATTGATAGGTACAGTCTAAAACTGAACGCAGGAAAGACGGAAGTGATGCTCTTTGGAGCTCAAACTTTCTTTTGGACCCCATCCTGCTGGCCAGCAGATATGGGCCCTCTGCAAATGCCGGTCAGAAAGAATTGGAACTGGGTATTCTGACCGACGATCAATTGGACTACATAAACCATGGCAACACAGTGTCCTCTGCTGCCTTTTTCACACTCAAAACGCAAAAGCAAAATCTGCCCTGGCTCCTGGTTGGACAGAGTATTACTTTTAAAGCACTTTGTATTGCTTACAAATCACTTCACGGTATAGGCCCTGACTAGCTACAACACAGTTTTAATTGGTACACCCCAGGCAAGACCCTATGCCAAATGTGCCATTGTCCCTAAGTTTACATGTTATTCCTGGGGTGACAGGAGTTTTTCCCCTGGGAGCCACAAAGACTTGGAAGGCTCTACCATTGAACATCAAGAGTGTACAACTAACCTTTTTACTTCAAGGAATTTCCTGAAGGCCTGGCCTTTTAATACTTACTAGCCCCTTTGATCTTCTTTTGCCTTAGGCCTCTCTCTTGCTTTTTAACATAACATAACATAACATAAAATAACATGCCATAGCATATACAGGGCCACCTCCAAGGCTGCAAACCATTTATAAATGTCATCTCCCACCGCACAGTTAGGAATCAGAGTTTTGGGGATGTGGACTCTTTTATCTCTCCCGGGCACTACACTGTTGCTGCCACCATCATAGCTGAACTCAGAGTGACACCTTGCCTTCAAGCCTAGTTCTCTCTAACTCCCCTATCAGGTCAGCAAGACCTTGTTCTCTCAAGGCTAGGCTTAGTTTCTTCTCCTCTGCGGTCAGTGTTACCTTCTTATCCTCTGCAGCCCAGCAGCCGCTTTTCTCCACCAAGGCCCTAGTAGGCAGCTGTGATTTTTGATTTTTGCCTGCCTGTCCTCCTGTTCTGACTTGGTTAAACTTTAGGCTGAAACTCGGCTCTCTGGTCTAGACAAGGCAGGGAATATTACTCCTGGGGGTATCGCCTCCCCTGAAGACTTCCCAAAATCATTTTTGTTTTCCCCCTATATATTCTTCTCTTCTGCTTCATCTACTTGTTTCTGTGGGGTAGATTGAAGAAAGCGTGCGTCTTCTTATGTCTAATCTCATAGACCTCCTTCTTTGACTCCCTCACAAGCTTCAGCCCTCTCCATTTGCACACCTCACTCAGATCTGCCAAGTCGAGACTGTCCATGTTGCTCAGATCCACTTCTACTCTTTCAAAATATTCAGGTGCAAAAATGGAGGGGAGGAATGAGACAATTTCAAAATTACAAAGACAATTTTTGATGTCACTTAAAAAAATTAGATTTATTATTTTAACACAAGACCTGTATCACGTTGCTGCCAACAATTTAAGAAATTGGGGTACTGATTAGGGGGGAGTCGTGAAACAACTCAAGCAAGAACCACAATCCTAGATAGGGGGAATTGTTAAAGTAGCTAAATTATCCTAAACTCAATCCCATGGTAAACATGGCAGAGAGCTGACAGTCCTAACTTAGAGGCAATATGTAAAGTATTTATGCAGTACTAAAACAGTTATGAAGTCAAAATGCAACACAAGGTAAATGCCAAACCAATTAAAAAGAACTAGAAGAAAATTGTAATAAGCAAAATGAAACCAAAACAACAAAAATCCAATAAGGGGTACCAGAGTGCTGAATTTTGAAAGTCTAAGGTTAAAACTAGAACTAAAAAGAGTGAAGCGACAACCATGGTCAACTGGATGTGGTAGATCAGGACTTAGCTGTGATTTGAGCCTTACCATGAGCGAGAGTGGATCGGCTACATAAACCTTCAGATGTTTTACCTTTTGACTTAGGGCCTGATTTTGACTTTGTCTGGGAGGGTACTCCGTCATCGTTGCAATAGCATACCTTCTTTGCTAAAGTGAAGTACTGCGAGTCGGGCAGGGCTTCACTATGCAGACAACATAGACTACTCCATGTCAGCTGTGTGCATACACCTCCGATGGCCTGACAGATTAAGAACTATCAGAGGTTAGTCCATTTGTTTGCCCACCTTATTTAGAATGGGGGCAAAAAACGTAAAATGACCACCATGCAACAGGAGGAAACTCCCATGGTGTGGGGGGTCAATGTCTCTTTTTTATTTTCAAAGCAAAATCCCACTTTTGGAATCGTTGTCCATGAGAATTTCAATGCATTTACAGGAAATGCAAAAGCTATCCACTGAGCCAGCGCACATCTCCAATTTGGGCAGGCAGAGTACCCTTGCCGTGGGCATCGTTTATAAATATAGTACCCTCAGTCTCACTCTTCAGTACACTCCACAACCTGTGGATGCTGCTGAAGAAAGGGACCCTCCTGCCCTGCAGCTTGCACCCTGCCCTCTTTTTAAGAAGAAATAATGGACCTACACTCTTCGTCCCAGGCTGAAGTGATTTGAAAGGACAGCTTACTGACCTCCTGTTCTGAGCTACAATAACATAACAAGCTTCAGAAACCTCCCTGTACCTGCCCAGCTGACCTGCTGCCTTGACTTGCAACTGGAACTGTCAAAGCCCTGGTGACCTCTGCAAAAGTGAATCCCTGCTTCCCAAGATGGGCCCCCCAGGTCTTGGACACTTGGCTGGCATCAAAGTGCACTCCTCGGACTCAAAAGGGAGAAATCCTGAGGTTTTGGGCTCTTCACAACTGCAAATGGACCCTGTTAGACCTGTCATCCTTAGGGTGGTCTTCCCCCAACTTTTTGCCTGCTTCCCTCCACTTTTTGCTGTATCTTTTTGTGGCCTTAGGACTCTGAGCGCCTTACCACTGCTGGCCAGTGCTAAAGTGCTTGTGATTCTCCCCTAAACATGGTAACATTGGTGTACAACTGAGTGGCACATTTAGTTGACCTGTAAGTCACTTATAAAGTGGGATACCATATAACCTGGGCCTGTGTTCTAAATGCTACTAGTGGCCCTGCAGCACTGGTTGTGCCACCCACACAAATAGCCTTTCAAACCTGTCTCAGGTTTGCCATTGCAGGGCCTGGGCGTGCACTTTAGTGGTTACGTTAGATATAATATTACCATTTTAGAAATGCCACTTTTAACAAGTGAACATTTCTCTACTCTTAACTTTGCTTTGTGTGCCTGCAACCTGGCTCCAATACACGTCTGGGCTGGGTGATAGCTACACTCTTTGCATTCCCTATAGACACCGGCCAACACTGGAAGGGCTGGGTGTGACAGAGGACTCGTCTGCATTCATCTGCATTCTGATAAACGCCATGGGCGGGAATGGGGAGAGGTTGCTCACACATCTGAATAGGTTGTGTCTTGTCCTCACAAAAAGGGATATTTACCCCCCCACAGATAGTCTAGCAGAAATGACTGTGTTGAAAGGGATCCTTTTGCACTTTTGAGAACTCCTTTGAAATCACCCCCTACATCAAAGGTACTTTTAGGTATATGTACTTGGGCTCTTACCCTACCAAAGCAGTTCACTGTTGCATCCGGGAAGAACTCTGCTGGAGTACAGATTACTGAGCTGTCAGGACTGCCATTTTGCTGTGAGTAACTGTTCTATTCTCAATTTTTTTATTTATTATTCACAGCATCAGATTTTATCAACATAGATTACAAAATCATATACTCATGAAAAGCACCCCAGATATAATGCCCATCTTGCGTTTCCTTGAACCTTTAGCAGAAAACAAACTATATTCTGAATTATAAATATTATACATTCTGGCACGCCAAACTTCAAACACGGGAGCATCAGATTGCAACCAGGCTGAAGCAATACACAGCCGAGCAACAGTTACCGCCAAAAACAATAGATAACGATGTTTATACATTGATTTACCTGGCTCTAACTCAGATCCAGTATCTAACATCATCATACCTGCAGTAATACTAATAGCATCCCAGTTATCACCGACAAAAACGTTTCAATATTATTAATATATATAGACAGCTTGCTACAAGTAAAAAAAATATGTAAAGAATCCGCATTATCGTTCCCACAGCGAAAACACTTGCCATCATACCTCCCACCCCATTTCAACATCTTTGCAGGTGTATAATATAAATAAAATACAGTATTAAAAAACTGAGCTTTCAAGTTCGCTGATAAAAAGGTTTCTTGGGCCATATTAATAATCTTCTCTAGAGACACTGATTTCATTACAAGAACGGAGGCTACATTATGCAATGACTTTTAATTGCAGATCCAAGCCAGTCGCATCACAATATAAAGGTTCCAATAAGAACACTGAGAAGAAGTAATAGGCAGAACATAGCAACCATCAGCCTCTTTTAAATGCGGCTCCAAGCAGATAAGTAGCTCATTTCATTCTCTCTAGTATTAAGTTTTTATCTATTAACTGAATGTTAGATATTTGTCTGGGGAGGTTTTAGCTTAAGGCAAGTTAATTACCCAACATTTCCCTGCCTTTCATTACTACTGGTTGTGTCCCTGTGACACTCTCTACCCTCCACCCTCCCCGGATCTGCAATTTACGGAGATCCACCCCCTCCTTGTACCCCTTCGTTCTAACACCACTGACTCGCTACCTTTAAGAATATTAGGCTTACTCCCTGCGTTTAAGATTATTCCCTCGTATTGGGCTCCCCCGTGATTATGCCTCGTTGTACACTATATGGGCTCCCCCGCGATTTCGCCTCCTCGTAATTTTGCCTAGGCTGTTAGGGGCGCTCGCACCACGCAAGGCACTCAGCGCTCCCCTCGGTGTCGGGGGGCCGCGCGCCTGCCGTTCAAAGCGGAGGGGTCCGCGGTGCCCCCGACATGCGCGCGCAGCCTGAGGCGCTGAGGTGCCCTTCAGACACGCTGGGGCACTCACCTGGAACATAATCGGAGCGCCGCATACCCGTCCTGGCCGCCCGTCCCCTAACATTACGCGGAGCCCTTTCCAAAACAAAACATGACGCGTGACGCGCCTTAGAGGAAAGTACCTCGGCGAGTCTCACGCTTCGTGAGTGTCTCGCCGAGGGACTTTCCTCAACCCTACCGAGCGACAGTTAGCTCGCAGCTGTTGGAGGCACCTCGGCATCGCGACCTAGAGCCTCTTACAGACAAGATAATTTGAAAAGCACTGGGACCTAGAGCCTCATTACAGACAAGATCATTTAAAAGCACTGGACCTATACTCCTATCCCTACGCCAAAAAAAATAAAAAAATAAAAAAACCCATATAGCATCTTTACACAAAAAAAAAGGGGGTTATTACAATAAATTAAGATGGATAATGCCTCTGACTCAGATTCTGAGGGCAATAATGCTACAACCCCTTCCTTTAATAGGGAGGATTTTCGATCCATGATCCAAAAAGAGATGAAGTCCTGTTTAAGGGAGACCTTCGCCAATCTCGCCCCCTATAAAAGACCTCTTAATTCCCAAGAACTACCTGATACGTTCAAAGCGGGAGCAAAACGCACAAAGAAAAATAATAACATCCCTATGGGAATGCAGGTGAGCACGGGAGGTCCTAGCACCTCTGATATTGTTGGTGGTCTTGGCACCACAAAATCCTTGGGAGGTCCTTACACCTCAAATAATAGAGATGTCTTCTATGACTCACTTTCTTCGGGTGCCCCTTGCGGCCCAAATACCTTGGACGCCCTTAGCGGCTCACTACCCCAAAGTGCTCAATACTACCGAGATGGCTCTGATGATGACGATGACATGGATCCAGACGAATACGCCCTGGACCTTGATGACGGGGATGTTGACCCTTTCGATGAGGAGGACGAACTCCCCTCTACATCTAAAGATTCTATCCTAAACCCCCTGGGAGAAGAGATGTTCTCCCCCCTAAACCTAAAGCATCCCCGCTCCACTCTATGGTCTCCACAGGAACACGTATCTAAATGTATCAAAAAATGGATCCGTTTCCCTCTCGAAAGAGGGACAAGAAATATCCTAAGAGCCGAGTGCTCTAGACCCTCAATCGAGGAAAAGGCATGCTATGCCCCTAACATGGATCCTGAGCTAATTAAATATCTCTTTAGACTAGGGCGCGACCCCAGAAAGGGTCTTGAGAAAGCCTTTAAAGGATGCCAGGATCGTCTGCTGGACGTACTGGGTCCACTAAGCAGGATTCTTGACTCCGCCGAGGAGTGTTACCTCAAAGGCACCCAACTTGATACAGACCTCATAAGGGGTTGGAGTCAAAGAGCCCTCATTCTCCTTGGTAATGCCAACTCCAGCATTAACGCTGAGAGACGTAGACTAATCCTCTTTAAACTAGATCCTAAACTTACGGACATGGCCGACAAAGAGCCATCCTCAAATCCAAAAGGCCTGCTCTTTGGCGAAGAGCTTATAAGATCTCTAGGGAAATACGTCTCGACCTTTACTGCACTTGACAAGGCACAAAAGAGCATCAAACGAGTGTTCAGTAATAATGTTTTCGGGAGGGCCGGAAGAAGGGGCCTTTCTTCCGGCCGATTCAACCAGAGGCCCTATCAGAGATCACGTCCTTATGGAAGAGGCGGACAACAAAATAATTACAACAACGGCTTCTACCGCGGAAGAGGAAACAGAGCCAGAGGTGCACGATCACAAGCTTCCTTCGCGTCAAACCCTCCAAGTAAGTCTCCAGCCTTCACCTCCCCCATCTACCCCTCCAAAGGTGGGAGGGAGACTCAGCCTTTTTTCAAAAAAATGGGGAGAAATAACTCAAGACCCTTGGGTCCTTTCCACAGTAACAGGCTTTATGATAGACTTCACTCAAACCCCTATTCAAACCTCTCTACCAAGAGATATTCCTATTTCATTAGAAAAAGAGAAAATAGTCGAGGAAGAGATCCACTCTATGCTGGAGAAAGGAGCGATAGTAGAAGTCCCCTTAGATTCTCTAACCTTCGTAAGCTCTCTGTTCCTTGTAGAGAAAAAAGGAAAAGGTTGGAGACCGGTTATAAATTTGAAGAGTCTCAACAAATTCCTGGTCTACAGGCACTTCAAAATGGAAGGAATACATCTCCTAAGAGACCTCCTCCAAAAAGAAGACTGGCTAGTAAAACTAGACCTGAAGGACGCCTACTTCACTATCCCGATGGCGGAAATACACCAACCTTACCTACAGTTTCTCTGGAAAAATCTTCTCTATCAGTTCAAGGCTCTCCCCTTCGGGCTCTCCTCTGCCCCTTGGTGCTTTACCAAGGTAATGAGAGCAGTAGCCTCTTTCCTAAGAGAACGAGGAATTCGACTTATCATTTACCTCGACGACATTCTGATTTTGTCTCAAGACTTACCCCAAATCCTTATAGATCTGGAAACGACTATGAATCTGTTAGAAAGTCTAGGCTTCATCGTCAACAAAGAGAAGTCTATTCTAACCCCCTCGAAATCTCTGGAGTTTTTGGGTTTCACTCTAGACACCTCCAAGTGCCTCCTCCTTTTGCCTCCTTCAAAAATCTCGAAGATCAAGAAGGAGATTCGTCATGTCCTAAGGCAGGAGGACATCCCGTTAAGGGAACTGGCGAGACTTCTAGGTCTCTTATCATCCTCCATCCAAGCGATTTTCCCAGGCCCCCTGAATTACCGGGCCCTGCAAAGGATCAAAGGAAGGGCGCTGAGATCCGGTCTCTGGTACGAAGACCGAATCTCCTTAGATATAGAGGCCAAAGTAGAACTGAACTGGTGGTTAGAGAACCTAGAAGCTTGGAATGGGAAAGCAATTTTCGGTTCAGAACCGGATTTTGTCCTGGAATCAGACGCTTCCCTCCATGGCTGGGGTGCTTGCTTCCTAGACCAGAATACGGGTGGTATCTGGTCTCAGGAGGAGTCATCTCACCACATCAATTTCCTAGAACTTACTGCCGGTCTATACGCCCTTATGAGTTTCAAGCACTCAATTCAAGGGAGTTCGGTTGTCCTGAAAATGGACAATATTTCAGCAGTGGCCTACATCAATCGCTTGGGAGGTACCAAGTCTGCCGACCTCTCGAACCTAGCAAGGAAACTTTGGATGTTCTGTTTAGAACACAAAATCGCTCTCAGAGCGGAATACTACCCAGGGAAGTCGAAAGTTTCTGCCGACTGGAATTCCAGATTCCTTTCAGACTACAGCGATTGGAAACTGAACGTCGCTGTCTTCGACTCACTAAATTCCTACTGGGGTCCATTCGAGATAGACCTATTCGCGAGCCGTCTCACCTTTCAAATAGAGCGTTACTTCAGTTGGATGCCGGATCCCGGCGCACAAGCAGTGAACGCTTTTCTCCAACCCTGGTCAGGGATCAATGCTTATGCCTTTCCCCCATTCGCAATGATCCAGAGAGTCCTACAGAAGGTGAGACAGGACAGAGGTTCCCTAGTCCTAGTAACTCCTTTCTGGCCATCACAGGCGTGGTTCCCCACTGTTCTGGAACTGACCTTCGAAATCCCATTTCTCATTCCTTCCCTGAAAGATCTCCTTACGGACGTCAACGGAGACCCTCACCTAATGACCCTGTCAGGGAGTTTGAACCTTCTTGCCTGGAGAGTGTCAGGAGATCTAACAAAGTCTCAGGACTTTCGTCATCAGCTTCTTCTCTCCTCAGAGAGTCATGGGCACCAGGGACTCACTACAGATACAACAATATCTGGAAATGCTGGTTTCGTTGGTGCTTGGAGAGGGACTTGGATCCCACTCAAGCACCTATTGTTGATATAGTGAATTTCCTCGCTGAACTCTTTGACAAAGGATTGAGTTATAGATCAATAAACTGTTATAGATCGGCGATCTCTGCTGGTCATGCCCTTATTAACGGCAAGTCTATCGGCAAAAATGTTATTGTTTGTAGGGTGATGAAGAGCATTCGCATTAAAAGACCCCCAAGACCAAAATATGACTCTCTCTGGGATGTAAATTTAATTCTAGATCTTTTCACTTCCTGGCCGGAAAATTCTCTTTTGAACAGAAAACTGCTTTCTTTTAAACTCGCAACTCTTCTTTGCCTCATCTCCTGCCGTAGAGTTTCAGATGTTAAGGCTCTAGAGATCTCTAATAGATCTTATAACTTATTTGGAGTTAAATTTGAAATCTTTAGAAGAACTAAGACCATGTCTGATTCAATTTTCTATCCCAGTTTTGACCCTTCCCCAAAACTTTGTGTTGTTGAATGTATGAAGGCTTATGATAGAACAATGTCTAACCTTCGCCCCCTTAATGAGAGTCAGCTCCTCATCTCCTTTATTAAACCTCATAAGGCTGTCTCTTCCACCTCGATTGCCAGATGGGTTAAATCTACTATGTCCCTAGCTGGTATTGATATATCTAAATTTCAGGCCCATTCCGTTAGAGGCGCCATGGCAAGTAAGTCCCTTTGGTCCGGAGGTAAGCTGGATGATATCCTTAAAGCTGCCGACTGGTCTAATGCTAATACCTTTGCAAGACACTATTGTAAACCTATTGATCACATGTCTAATGTAGTTTTACATGGCTACCAACATGCATAATGTAGCCTCCGTTCTTGTAATGAAATTGCGATTCTCCTATTAACATGCCTAGAGAATCTAGATTTCATTAAAGACACGGAGGCTCACATTATCCCACCCATCCCTTCCCTGTTTGGGTGTGGATATATAATTTTATTCTAAGTATGACTTAATATGATACGATGTATTTATGCTTATACTTAAATGTTGTTTATGACTATTCAATTCTCTTTCAGGATTTGTTTATTTAAGATTACCCTTTTAGGATACAATTTTCATTGTCTCCTTTCTTTCAGGTAATCCTTCCACCTAATTTACGTTGGATGTTTCATCACCAGGAGTCCGTCCGGTTGATTTCTTCGTTTATCTTCTACTTCGATATTTCTGGATACTACTACATCTCCTTTCTTCGCCTGATTTAAAAGAGGCTGATGGTTGCTATGTTCTGCCTATTACTTCTTCTCAGTGTTCTTATTGGAACCTTTATATTGTGATGCGACTGGCTTGGATCTGCAATTAAAAGTCATTGCATAATGTGAGCCTCCGTGTCTTTAATGAAATCTAGATTCTCTAGGCATGTTAATAGGAGAATCGCAATTGTACACCAAAAATATTAGCCCATTTTAAGTTGTTTTTCTCCAAATCATCTACCTTTAGTGACAGCAGGATTTTATATACTGCCCCAATTCTCTCCTGACGTTTAATTGATTCCACCAATTTATGGCGTACTATTACCAGCTTTTTCTTACATAAAAAGTTTCGGATTTGGAAAAACTTAAAAAACTGTGTCCTAGGTACATCATGTTGCCTTTGAAAGTCTGAAAATGATAAACAGCTCCCCTCCTCATCGAAAAAATCACCTATTTACTCAATACCTTTGCATCTCCAGTTTCTGACTACCACCTCACAAAAAATAGACGGCAGAATACGTCCAGCATTAGTGGGAGTATAATATGTTATCCCCATTAAAGATAGTTTTAACCGAATAACCTTCCAGACCTTGAAGGCGGCCTCCATAATCTTAAAACGCATCCGTTTATAGTAGCTCCCATCAATCTCCTTAAACGAACAATTTTTAACTTCTGAACCGAGTAATACTTGAAAGATTGATGGAGCTTCTGCCACATTGCTGACCTCTTCCCCGGTCAACAATACACACATTTTAAGCAAAAAACAAGCATAGTAGTTAAAGGTAAAATCTGGTATTGACCAACCACCCCTTTCTCTTGGCAATGTCATGAACCGCATTGCTCTTCTAAGTTTACCTGGGGCCCATAAAAATTTGGAACATGCAGTTTGCAGTTGCTGAAGTTGCTCTTTAGTCACCTCTAGAGGGACAGATCTAAAAAATATAGAATCCTAGGTAAATTATTCATATTTAGAATATTCCCCCTACCCACCAACGTAAGTAGTAAGCGGGCCCATCTAGCTAGAGATTCTTTAACCTTGAACATGATATCTATCCAATTTGCTTCTACTAATTCCCTCATGGATACCCAAATTTCTATCCCTAGGTATGTTACCTCCTTAATAGATGAAGGGCAAATATTAATACAGTCTGGAATAAAGAGAACGCCAGGAAATATTTGACTCGTAAAAGAGAGTGCCATGAGTATGGAGAGGCAGTAGGGCGATGTCTCGCTTTGAGAATGCGGATGATAGAATCCGCTCAGAGAATTTCTAGCCTTAGGGATAGTTCTGGTCTGGTCGCACGTGACTCTCGGGGAATTCTTGCTATATTTCATCAGTTTTATACTGAGCTATGTACTCAGCAGAAGAACCAGGGAGATGTGAACAATATTTTGGACATCGGGGGATTTATACAGTTAGACCGGGAGGAGGTGTAATGGTTAGACGGCGGTATTACTATGGAGGAGTTAGAGGCGACTGTTAAGGGATTAGCTAGTGGAAAGGCTGCTGGTCCAGATAAGCTTGGAGACTATATGCTCCGCTCAATAGGGTCATGCACCTAACTCATGGGATGAAGCCATTGTCGTTGTTTTTAAAAAGAAGGGGTAAACTTCCGAGATTCCGGGTTCATATCGACCAATTTCATTGCTCAATTGCGATGGTAAAATGTATTCCAAAATACTGGCTAATTGAATGGCTAAAATTATATCTCCTTTGGTATCTCTACACCAGCACGGTTTTATCCCCTCTCGAGGGACTGTGGATCATGTTAATAAAGTGGTGACATTATTTGATGTTGCACAGGCTGTAGGACGAGACCTGGGACTAATATTATTAGACGCGGAGAAAGCGTTCGATCGCGTCCCATGGGATTACTTATGGAGCATCATGGGCCAAGCAGGTTTCGGACAAGGTTTTATTCAGGCACTACAGGTGCTATATAAATCACCACAGCTAGAATGTGTGTGGGGGGCAGGGTATCTGATCCTGTGGTAATAACTAGAGGCACACGCCAGGGATGTCCCTGCTTTCCTTTACTATTTGTGATTTAAATGAACCCTTTAGTTAATATGCTGGATAGGAGTCCTTCAGTGCGACCGTTTATTGTTCAGGGAATACAGCATTCCGTATTTGCTTATGCGGATGATATTGCGATTACTACTAGCGACCCGGCTATGGCAGTTATAGAAAAAGAACGTTTAGCACAAGAATTTTGGCATGTATCAGGTTATAAGTTAAACAAGACTAAAACACAAATATTATGTACAAATGATATGCTGTGAGTAACTG
This sequence comes from Lissotriton helveticus, assembly GCF_964261635.1. NCBI lineage: Eukaryota > Metazoa > Chordata > Amphibia > Caudata > Salamandridae > Lissotriton > Lissotriton helveticus. Next base: position 1,436,287,930 of record NC_136068.1, read on the forward strand.
TTCTGAGGAACTGCTTCTCTGTTTTGCTGAGCTGCCCTGCTGTCTGCTGATCTCTGTCCTGTTGAGGACAAGGACTGGACCCATATCACTTGAACCCAGAGTGACTCCAATGGCTTTGCCTCCTGTTTTCAGAAGTCTCAGGGGCACAAAAGAGTTCCTGCAATCCTGCTTATGCTTCTGGACTCCGCCATCTGTAAGTTCTACCCTTAATTAAGATGCCCACTCCAGTCCTGGGCCTCAGACGTAAGTTCTGCAGATGATTTCAGCAAAAGCCAATTCATTGCTTCAACTGCATGAGAATTTCTACCACATCGCCTTTTGACTCCGACACAGAGGCTGCTCAACAATAAATAATCCACAGTCTCAGTGGCTTTATGACAATGCTCTGTGCGGCTTGCCGATGACGCGTTGCATTCAGTTCAACAATGACACCGGATCCTATTTGTGCGGCTTGGCGATGATGCAGTAGACTCTTGACATCGACAACAGCCGGACCTGTCTGGATCTAGTATTCAGCCCGTCCTCCTCAGTTGGCCTAAACTTTGAATTTGCACCGGTCCCTCGCGACCTCAAGTAATCTTTTGACTCCTACTGACTTCTAAGCACTGTTTTCACATTAAAGGTTTAAAAATTCATATCTCGACTTCTACTTATTGAATTTTTGTTGTTTTGATCTTAGTTCACTCTGACAAATAATTAATTCATGGAGGATCACTAGTGTCATCAAAGTATAGTAGGACTGCTGGTTAAGTACTAATAAAGTATTACAGACCTGCTGGGAAGTGTTGGTAAAGTACTTAAGTTGGTGGAGAAGTTCTCAAGAACCATTGCAGATTTCTAAAGAAAGGCTAGTAAGGTGCAAGATGGTGCTGATTTGTTTCATGTGTGAACTCCTAACCTATGTTAGCCTTCTGTTTAAGTACTGTTAAACTAGTGTAAGCCTTTTGAGTTGTGCTGGAAAAGTGCCGAAGTCATGTGGAAAAGTCCAAATGGGATATTAGAGAACATTAGAGAAAGACTGATAAAGCGCTCTACCCCTGCTGAGAATTGCTTGTACAGTTATCTGCTGTGTATAAGTGACAACGGTTATCACAGGTTTACAAGAAAAGCTGATTAGGTGCTGTAGCTCTGTTATGAAGTAATGGAGAAGAAAAGTAGAGAAGTGCAGTAGAGCTGAGGAGTAATGCAGATCTTTAGGGAAGGCGATAAAGGTGCTATAGCCCTGCAGTCTGGGGTTGGTTCAGAAATGCAAGTCTTGGAGTGCTTTATGTGCAAAAATCAAATGAGCACCAGGGCTCTCGTCAGGAGGCCACTGCAACTTGCATCACATGTAGCCCCGGCCACTCTGACAACAATAGTAACAATGCAGGTACTAGCCATCTCACTCCTACCAGTGTGACATGTCGGACTATTTCAGGCCCCCAAAGCTATAAGAATGGTAATTGTCATTTTTAATGTTAATCGAATGAATTACCTGTTGTGGTCGTGTTAGACCTGGCATCTTTGGCGTGATTTCCCCGGACTTTTTGCCTCTGCCGCCCGTATTTTCGACGCTGTGCTGGATTTCGTTTTTGCTGGTTTAGATGCTTTGGGCACTTTGCCACTGCCGATCAGTGTCAAAGTGGAAGTGCTCCCTGGGTAAATTGCTATTATGATTAGTTATCCATGATTGGCAGATTTGTTTCATCAGTAGGTCCCTAGTAAAGTGCAATCAGTGTGCCAGGGCTGGTGATTCAAATGCTACTAGTGGGCCTGCAGCACTGATTGTGCCACCCACATGAGTAGCCCTAAAATGGTGTCTCAGGCCGGCCTCCATAGTGCCTGTGTGCAGTTGCTAACTGCCATACTGACCTGACCAGTGTCCCCACTGGCCAGGCCTTTCTGTACACATTGGACACCCCTATGGAAGGCCCAAGGTACCCCCCTGGGCAGGGTGCAGTGTATGTGAAAGGTAGAGCATGTACTAGTGTGGGTGACATGTTCTGATAGTGAAATACTGCCAATTTCGTTTTTCACTATTGAAAGGCTATCTTGCCCATAGGCTAGAATGGGGAATGCTGTGCATAATATTTACCTGCATATCTTCCCATAGGAGCAAAATAGAAAATTGAAGTCTGGTATCCCTGAACTCAGAATTTAATAACCCATCTTTTAGGAAGGATGTTTTTTAAATCGTGTTTTCAAAAACAGCACTTTTAGAAAGTGGCTGTTTTCTTGTCTGACCTTTCTGTGTGCCTCTGCCTGTTTGCGAATTGACTGTTTTTGAGTGACAGGGTCTGGGGTGGCTCCAGGAGGCTGGGTGAGTCAGCACTAGGCTGAAAAGCTCCATCTGCATCTTGAGTGGTGGGACAGGATAGCACTTGGGCCTGAATAGGGCTGTGTCTCCCTTCCACAATGCTGGCTCCCCCTCCTGCTGGGCGGTTGGTGACCCTGCCCCTCTCTCTCAAAGGAAAGAAGGAGTCATGTAACAGAGTGCTCCAGGACAGACCAGAGCTGGTTTGGACTAGGCAAATGCCTTTCTGTCTTCAGAGAACCAAGAGAATATTGGTATACAAAGGGGTACCCAGGCCCCAGAGCTTTAGATCATCCTGGAATCAATAAGGAACCTCTGCCAAGGAGAAAAGCTGGAAGAATGAAGAGGAAGGACTGCCCTGCTTTGTGTGTAGGCTGCCCTGCAGTTGCTATTCTGCCAAGGAGAGGGGATGGACTTTGCTGTTGCTGTGTCCCCTGCTTGAAGAGATCTCCAAGGGCCTGAGAAGAGCTGGCCTCCTGTTAAGAAGTCCCAGGAACAAAAGGACATCACCCCCAGTTTCCCCCCTAAACTCTGCTGTGTGAGTTCTGACCTACCTAGAGTGCTTGATCCATTTTTGGGGCCTCTGGGGGGTGTTTCCTGCTGTTTGGGGAGCTGGAAAAGAAGAAGATCTACAATTTTGCACGCATCGCTCTCTTGCAGAACACATCGTCGACAGTGCAAAAAGATTCCTGTCGCCGCGAAGATCGTCGCAGCGCCTGTTGCTGTTGCAAGACCCGACGCGTTGCCCGCTTGCGGAGCGCATTGCCCCGGTGTGGGAAGATTCCTGTCGATGCAAATATCGTCGCAGAGCCTGTCGTCGCTGTGAGGCCCGTCGCACCGCTTGCCTGGGGACCGCATCCCATCGCTGCAAACATTGTCTCAGAGTCCAGCGACAATGCAAGGACTGCGACAGAAGAGGATCAATGCTGTGCCATGCATAGCCACTGCACAGAAGATCGGCACCGTCCTGAAGATCGGCGCATCGTGCCTGTGCGAGACGCTTCCTACCGGAGAACCTGCAAACCAGAATCCATACAAGGCATCGCATCGCTCCCCATACAAACCGGATATGGCGCAACCCGTCCGTTGCGTGCAGCGGGGTTATCGCATCGCCTTCCCAGCGTCTCAGGAGTGACGCATCGCTTGTTTTCTGACGCTGCAGCTGCTGCTTGGAACTATAGGTCCTTTCGGCTAAAAGTGATGCAACTGTGGATTATTATGGTGCAAATCCTTGAACTCTTTTTAAAGACTTATTTTGGAACAGTGTATGTTGGATTTTTGTCGTTTTGGTCTTGTATAGTTTAGATAAAGATACTTTATTTTTCTAAACTGGTGTGGAGTCCATTTGTGGTGTTTTCACTGTGTTACTGTGAGTGTTGGTACAAATACTTTACACATTGCCTTTGATAAGCCTGTCTGCTCGTGCCAAGCTACCAAGGGGGTGAGCAGGGGTTATCCAAAGAGTGTATACCCCTTACCCTGACTAGAAGCAAGGGTCCCTATTTGGACATTGGTACCTACCTCTGCCAACCAGAGACCCCCAGATCTAACAGGTCATCTCCAAATTAGAGTGACAGTGCCACCTTGTGGCAGCTATCACAAGCACCGGTGTTGAGAATTAAGTGCCAGTGCCAAGCACCGGAAACCACCGGCTCAAATTAAGCACTACTTGTCGGAAGCATTGGTTAGGTATTAAAGCAGCCAGTCTGAGAAAAGAAAAATGGTGCCTTGCTTTGCATCATCGACTGTCTTTCACCAACAATAAGCGTTCATGAATGTCCATTTTTTTAAATGATGACTAATTGGTATGCAACGCCTAGTGTGACATGAGGAGATTGATGCCACAGTCAAGAGACTCAGAACGAACCTTGGAGTGTTGGCAGTTCTACCAACACTGGTTCCCTTGCTCAGAAATGCCCTTAGACCAGGTTCATTGACAAAACAGGAGAGGAAATAAGGAGACCCATCAAAGGCTGAGTGGCAGATGGCAGAAGGGAAGAGATGCAGGTAAAAGATGGAAGGGGGGGCGAGAGCTCACAAAGAGAATGATAAAGTACAAGCATTTTAAGGAGGGATAACTTGTTTTTTTTTTTTAAAGAAGAGAGCATGTCAGCAACAGAGGTACAGAGAAGGGAACAAAATATAATCAAGCACTGGCATAGCCAACATGACTGGCTTGCACTGTCAGTCCTGACTAAAACATTAATAAAAAGCAGGACGAAGTGAAAAAAATAAACATCAGAATAAAAAACGATCATTTGTGTATTTAATGTACCAACGCGATAAAGAATGTAAGGTGTGCTAATTCAGAGTACTTTGGAATATAAAATAGATCCTCAACTATTGCGATGCAAGCAGTCAGTAGGATCAGGAGAGATACATACCCTGAATTGCCAGAAGAGTGTGGTGAGAGTGGAAAACTTCTCTGAATCTAGCAAAAGCGCACTCTACTTATATTTTAAAGGACTGGTAACAAGAAGGCTTGCAGACCGCAGCGCTGACATGCCAACCCCGAAAAGTGGTAGAGGAGAATGAAAAGACTGGGGAAGAGATAAAACAAGGAGTCGAAAGAGGAAAATGCTGAAATAAAACAGATTAGACCAAACAGAGGAAAGTAAGAAATGGGAGGGAAAAATAAATGAAGACAAAGAAGGCTTCAAGCAGATAATACAATGGGGAAATCATGGGTATGATGGAATAAAGTGGGACCATGGGATGTAGAGCAACAGCAGACATCTGGGCCCCCTGGCAGCGTCCGAGTCTCCATGGAGAGGGGCCCAGGTGTCATTTGCAAATGACAGTGACACAAGGCATTATTACTAATTGGCCTGTGTTTGAAGCCTTGGAGGATATGTTGCGAAAGATTCCTCGACATATTTAAAGGCCCCCCTCACCACTCACCACTGGAGCAAGCAGCCTCCCCAGCGCTCCAGCCTCACAGATGTGTACCGGCGATTAGGCAACTAGACTGCAGCCTATTGTAGAGTACGTTGGCAGACATTGAACGTTGACAAATATTGCAGTGACATTTGTTGTAGCATTGGACTCCTAGCTACCTATCTACATTAGCTGCATATATAATTCGATAACTACTTACAGATCTGTCTATCTGCCCCCTCCCTGAAAGTCTATCTGTCGAGATAGTCATTTTTTTATCAGTTTATATCCCTGCTTACTACATCAATCTTTATATCTGTGTATTTCTGCCTGGATGCCTGTCTTTCAGGCTCTGTGACAATGTGCCTCTCTGCCACTGTCTGCAAATACGGTTGTTTGCTTCCCTGGCTGTCTCCTCAATTGTCTCTCTGGGGCATATTACCAACAACTAGCGATAATTTTTGTCTCTAACTTGTTTAGAGACAAAAATGATCGCCGCACATCGGCGATTTTTATCGCTGATAAACCTTGCTATTAGCAAGGTTTATCGCAAATGCGATAAAAAACGGCCGCAATGCATGAATATCGCTGAAAAGTCAGCGATATTCATGCATTATCGAGCAAATGCTCTTAGCCATGTTATCCACCTCCCATTGGATAACATGGTGAAGAACTGCTCAGGGCAGGTGTTAGCTTTTGGAGATATTCGCGCTTAGCGCGAATATCTCCAAAAGTTGGTAATAGGAGATAGCGATGTTAGCGACTGTTTCCAGTCGCTAACATCTTGGCACGCCCACTTTGCATGTCATTAGTGATAAATATCACTGACATGCAAAGCGGGGCCCAAGATGGTCGCTATCTCCTATTAGCTGTCACTAACTGGTGTTAGCGACAGCTTGGTAATAGGGAGATAATTTTATCTCCGCTTTCTTGGCTTTTAAAGCCAAAAAAGCGGAGATAAACCCCTTGATAATATACCCCTCTGTTTTTCTCCTGACTGTAAGGAAGGGAAGAGTGCAGCGCGTCCTGGCAGCAGCAGGGCTGTGAGTATGACACCTCTTCTATCTCTGATGATTGTCTGTACATTGGCGTCTCTTGTAAAGTACATGCATGTTCATTCTCACGTGAGGCGATGGGAGCAGTCGGTGGCTATGCCTAGATTTCACTCAGTGCACTGCTTCCACCTGTCACTCTGATGTGCTTGGTTGAAAGGGTCGAGCTTGGCTTCACGCTCGTGTTTTGTTGAGTCGCACTGCTGCCCTCTCTTCAGCATGTATTGATTTTTACAGTGTGATTACTTTATTTTAAGTACAGTTACTGTGTAATCTGCAACATCGTCCATGGGATATTGTAGGTTCAGACATGACATGCTTGTTTGTTTCGTTTTCACTCATTGAAAGGTATTCAGGTCTGTGCATCTAAGCAGAGACAAGGATTCAAGAACATTCCCTGAACATGCACCGGCAATTACTTTACTCTTCCAACAGTTGAGCTGCTCATCGAGACTACCAGAGTGAGGGTCTAGTGGACAGACTGTTCACCTGATTGTAGTGACTAACAGCCCCAAACATAGCACTATCTCACATGCAAACAATACTGATTCGTTCTACAATTTCACATCCTCAAAGTACAGCTATGTCAAAAAACATTCTCTATATTCATAAAACCCTGCATGAAACCTGGTCTTTACTTAACACTTCTGTTCGTCACCTGACCTTTTTCTTTCAAATGACCCTCTCCTTCCTCATTCCATCCTTTGCAAGTCTACTCTAACCAGTGCTCAATTGGAGCCAGTGGTTTCCAGTGCTGGGCACCAGAACTTAATACACAACACCAGCCCCTATGACAATCTGCCACATGGTGGTGCTGTTTGTCTTATTTAGAGATGCGTACATTTCAATATAAATTAACAATGACTAATACTAACCTAAGCCATTCTTATAGCTTTGGAAGCAATGAGTGGCACGAGCTGAAGTGGCCTTCTGAGTCTGACGAGGGCCCTGCACTTATTTGTTTACAAATTAAGCACTGACTAACTCACATGCAGGTTTGCTTTAATCTCTAAAATGTAATAATATTTTTCAACAAATTGCCCAAACTGCAACACAGCAATTAATAATCCAGTCTATTAACTGCACCACCCATCTGCATGAAGTCAAAACCCCTGACCCCAGTAATGTTCACACCTGTTAATTTAATCTACCACAAAGAAACTGGAGTAAATGCATGTATTAGTTTACTTGAGTGCACAAGACTCATCCCGACGAGTATTAATACCAATCATACTGCACCAACCACTCCCCTTGCATTCCGAAGCAGCGTTATGCCCGGCGTAAAGCGCTTCAACATCTCGTCTGGGGCATTAAGCCCTATATAAACGCAATTGCAATACAATGACATGATATGCCTATGTGGTTGTCTGTTTTCCTGTCTCTCCATCCGTGCATCTACCACCACCGTTCATTGCTCTGACTGTCTGTGTGTCTGGTGTTCAACAGTGTACAGAAGTTCTGCGCTGTTTCACACCTGATATTGTTCGCAGCTGAAGAGCGCTCCACAGCCGGTGAGTTTGTTTTATTTTCTACAGCATTGGTGAATAGCCACATGTAATTGAACTATGCACACTCAGGTCTTCCTTCCATCCCACAGATGGAGAGCTAACTGAGAGGCGTTTTCAAACGTAATGAATGACCAGTGACCTTTTTGGAAAATGATAAAAGGCTAAATCTTAAAACCAAAAGCAAATAAAGGCGAAGTTTACAGCACCCTACCTCCATTCATATCGACTGCATTTCCCCAGCACGTTAGGTTATGTCTTTATGTTTTCATTTTAAATGTTGGTGTATATGTGAAGTGCATATGTACATGCTGGTGTATATGAGTATATGTATATGCTAGGCCTTGGGAGTCTGAGTTTAGATTTTAGATGTATTCCTTTTATCGAAAAACACCGTAGTTGTTCAATACTAAGTGAGGCTCGTATTGTAAAACACAAGTTACAAAGTGGCTATTTAAATTGCATGGTTTTGCATTACCCTCAGAAAAACACACTTTAAGTGATCGTGCTTCATATTATAATCCTATCTGCAAATATCCAAACTTTTTTAGAAACATTTTCCCGTTTACAGTTTTGCTGTGTTTTTCTCTAGCATATTACTTCTGATAAATGAATTGTTCACTGGCTTTAAGAAAAATACAAAAAAACTTTACAAGTTAAAAAAATTAACAAAGTTGAAGTATGCGAAGTTTCGCAACTTCGCCCACCCCTAGTTTAGAACAGATTTTTTGCAAGTATTGAAGTTGGCACGCCCTTTCACCCATACGGTACTCTAAGTAAAGCTGCTCTCGCCATCAACTTAATGACTACGGGGCATATTAACAAGGAACAGGGAAAATTAACGCTAAGGGTGCTTAGCGGTAATTTTTTGAACGCCCGCTATTGCTGGATAATATCGTCTGGTAATCGTGTTATTAACAACGCTAATCGCCTAGGCGATAATAAATCCAGCGATAGCGGCATTTTGGGAGGTTATCGCTAGTAATGCAGCAATAAAACTGCAAGGATAGGGATATCCTCGTTGATAGCCCATGGTGGATTTAGCCATGTAATCCACCTCCCATTGGATTACATGGCTAAATATGAAAATTAGCAGACGTAAAAAAGCAGCGTTAACCGTGGTTAGCGCTGCTTTTTTTGTCTTTAACAGGGTTAGCATGAAGCTTGAAAATAGGAGACATTTCTCCTATTATTTTGCTCTGGAACTCCCACTTTGCATCTGGGAAGCATAGTGAAAAATGGTGCTAACATGCAATTTTGCATGTTAGTACTCTGTTGTTGATAGGGCGATATTTTTAACACCGCTTCTTTGGCTTTTAAAGCAAAAAAAACCGAGATAAAGCTCTTGTTAATATGCCCCTACATGCCACAAAGTTAGGCAGATTGGGGAGGCATAAGGAACCAATGCACAAATATCTGTCAATTTTTCTAAGAATAATTTGCATCTGCTGTGGGAAACACGCATTAGCAATGGGGCCCTTTGTTTGCAAAAGCAACAGTCTTCTTTCAGGTAGGGTGTGGAAAGAGAGAAAGGGATACTCAAAGGACGTGACTGGTGATGTTCTGCAAATGTTATGTCAGATTTTGTTCTACTGGTTAGACATGATGTAGAAGTGTAAACGCTGCGACATAACGCACACTGTTCAGTTAGCGGCAATACTTTGAAATGGTCTTTGTTACCCACTGTCTGCACTTGTGTGCAGAAACCAAATTGTGTTACCTTATCATTCAATAGATGTTGATTCATTTGAAATAAACCAACTCCCATAACGGCGGAGTTATGCTAGTCATACTTTTCACATATGCGTACAAATGTGATGTCAGACACAATTAACAAGGTTGTGCAGAATCTGAGGACGACATCAATCAAACAGCAAACAGGAAGTATGATCCATATTGCAAGCAGACAGTCGGGAATGTAATGTTATTCTCTTAAGGATGAGAGTGAGACTTGCATTGTACTTGGCCAACATGTACTTCTTGAGACCCGTTTTAAGAAGAAGTGCTTCTGTTATCATCAGTGCGGCCCATTTCTATTCTCCCGCTGATATATACATGTTCTAGGGTAAGATACTGTGGAATATTGCTTATGGCTGCTTCTTCCTATATAGAGAGGGTTCGAATGGGTGAGGTATCAGAAACATCATCTGATTACTTTCATGAAATTGTATCTTTTAGAAACATCTTCATAACTGGTTGATGGGCTCAGAGGATTGGTTCTGTTAGCCATATCTTTATTTTACAAATAGCAGCAAGATAGTTTCCGGGCTACTGTAGGCTTTCTGGCATGTCATCCTTGATTTTTTGTATTCCATTGGTGTATTTCAATTTTGTTCATTCTCACTTGCTTTACTTTTGCATGTTACATTGTAGGAATGAATCATTACAAATTCATGTCTCTATCTCCCGTGTCACTCTGGAATATCTACTTGGGGCATTCATTTATTGATGTTATTCGGCTGTCTAGAACATTGATTCTAACCTTCACTTGACACCTTAAATGTATTAAATGAAACATCTGTTTTCAGAATGCACTGTCGTGACTAACCTTTAAGTATTTGCTCTCACTTGTTTAAAATAGTTCCTTTAGAGATAGGGTGGGCATAGGACACTCAAGCTGAATCTTTTCTTAATACTTGAGACCTTCCATGTGTGCAGCAAGACTGTGCTGCAGGAGCTTTCTATATCAATTGAGCAGCAAATTTTCCATTATTTAATATTGAATATTAAGTCAGACTCTTATTTATCAAATAATAAATCAGCTTTCAATAATCGTAACCCTCCTAAACTTAGTGTCACAAATGCACGCATGTAAAATATTTTGGTTGTATGCGTTTAGACCAGAAATGTTGTCTTTCATTTAATATTGTAGGAACATGTTTTCAGTGGATGGTTGCTAGATTGGTCTACATTTTGTTATGCATGGCTAACAGATAACATATGTTCCTGAAGAGCATAAGAAGGTTGAGACCATCACAGTTATCTTAAGTCCAGGGTTCAGAGTCCCTATTCCAGGACCCCACTTCAAAGTCTGTTATTGTAGCTGCAATCTCTTCAGACATCCTTCTTTCATCTTTATTGTATTACTTTGTTATTCTGCTAGCCCACCAAGACATGCTTCCCATACATCTAAGCATTTGGGCTACAATCACAAATCCAGTTTTGAAATTAGGTGCATTGCACCTCGTTACTTGTGTCCTAGAAAATGGCAATGTCATTGAAATCTCAGGACACAGTATTTGCCTCAGTCCTTTTCTTTGCAATGGTAGAGGTCAGTGTTTACACTGTCACATAAAAACCCGATCACTCACCGAGAGGACTCGATCAAATGGGGAGGACAGAGCACAATTTAAGACAAATTGCTGTTTCCATAACTTAAAATAAAGTGTATGCATTCTCCAAAAATCCACAATTCTGACCAAAGATGGATGTTCTGTTGAGTTTGTGTATCCATTGCTCATCAGTTTGCTCGCCCAGATAACTAGTTAATTTAAAACATTCCTTCCATGGCATTCCAATAAATGCTTCCTATTATTTTGAGTCTCTCCAAGGCAAGTTTTCAGAGGCAGCAAATGGTTTAAAGCTGAACTTGACAGCGTTAATATGAAACACTCTCATGGCATTACGATGAAAATATGACTAGTTGGAATATAGCAGGAGGAAATAATTTTCTGAGTTAGGATGCCGAACTAATCTTTCTGGAAACATTGTGAAGGATTCAACAATTTGCCAGCCATACAGTTTGAGAGGTAATACATAACATGGCAATGTATTGCAAAAACAGAACACCTCAATGCCAGGTGTCTCCTCAAGTACTTAGATGCAAAGAAAATATAATTGACTAGAGTAATCAAGCACAATTTGCGGAAATATAATTAGAAAGGCTGACTATCTGTTTCAGGTAGAGCAATCAAAATGGTCATAATCAATGCAAAGAAACAAAATGTTCACACTCAAAGAGAAAAGGTAGTAGCATGGGAAGTAGAGTGTGGAACACAGATCAGAAGGCCACCCCACTCCAAAACAAACTGGAGTGCAACTCAAGTAATTTGGTGATGAGTACTTAAGGAACGATGATGCAGCCACAAGGGGAGGAGTGAGGTATGGTTGATGTTGCAACAGGAATCAATGAAAGAGTTTCTGCGTGAGGATAAAAACATTTCAGAATGGTCGGAAGGCACTCATGTGCACTTGCTTTCAGTTCTTAATTACATTCCAAGTATTCTGTGTAGGACGGTGGAATCTGACTACATGGTTGCCCCCACTTTTTTCTGGTGTTTTGATGGTTTTTGACTTAGTTTGGCTGGGATCCTGCTATTCAGGGCCCCAGCCTATCTGATTTCCTCTCTAAATTGATTGCATGTACATTAGGTACACTCCATATTGGTTACTGGGTTATCCGTGTGAGTCCCTAGTGTATGGTACCTTAGGTACTAAGGGCATAGGTACCCCAGAGGCCTACCAAGGGCTGAAGCATGTATTATGCCACCCCTGGGAAGCCGTCCAAAATGGCACCACAGGTCTGCTACTGCAGCCTGGGTAAGGTGGTGCATGCACCCCTTACTAAGATATAGATTATCTATATCTACCTTTAATCACTGACACACATAAACCTATAAGTCACTCCAATGGCAGCTCTTATCAATCCTGAAGGCAGAGTGATTGGTTTTGTGTGAGAGAGTGCCCATGCATGAGCAGGACTCCTGTGCAGCTTTCAGAACCCAATCTCTGTAGCTGTTCTATGATGCAGCCAGACCATATACTCTTAAGTGCATTATAATCTTCTTCACCTGAAATCACCCGACATCTGTTGGCATCTTCTCATCGCCTTCCTGGTCACTGGCAAGTGACCCAGACTCTGCCTCCTGTGCTATCAGGTTCTTCAAATCTCCAATCCACCCTTGGATCCACCCGGACACCTTCCACTTTGTCGCCTGCAGCATTTTTTAGCAGCTCGCCATCGAAATCTACGACGAAACCCAACACGAAAAGACACCTATGCACCCTCTTCCCTGCGTGAGGTAACTCGAGTACTCTGGTGCTCCCGTGGGTGTTGATTCTAGAACCTCCTAGGTCTAAAGGGGTTTTCTCCAATTCCTCTTCTAAGTGTCTTTTCTCTTTAAAATTACGACCGCAACAATTCCCGTAGAAGATAATGAGGATTCGCCGCTGTGTTTAGACACTGCAAGTGTCCCCCTTAGGTCCCCTGTTTCACATCCTTGGGTGGTTCCTGGTGGCCCCAGCGGTTCTAAAGGCTCTAGACCTTGTATCTATGTCAGTCATGGTTCTTATACCACTTTCTTAATATATGGTTTGGTACGCCCCTAGGGCTCAACGTATATTGTGCTAATTTACCGTGTGCTAAATAAGTTTACTGAATGCACTTTTGCCTCTAGCCTCATAAAGAGACTAGAGGGATGTGTTTAGAATAAATACATATATTTTATATATACCTGGTGTGGTTCTCCTTTCATTTGGTCATTCATGAGATTATAGACTGGTAAAACAAGCTGCTTTACATTCCTCCACGACTCAGCCTGAAGGTTGCTCTCCACAGCTACCACTTGGATAGCTTTCTATATAGGTTGTCTTTAAATCTACTGTCAAGAAGGGTCGTTTGGACTGGTGCAAGGTGCCCACTGGAATAGTGGACAGCATATGCCAGGCAAATTTCTCACATTCTGTTTCAGGTAAAAAAAGGATCTTGTATGTTTGCTTGGAAAACTTTAAACTGGCTATCAGTAAAGGCAAGGATCTCACACAAGTTTCAAAGTTCAGTACCTGAATATCTGCAGAACGTAATATGTTTTCTACAGTCTAGTTAAAATACTGAGCTAAGATGGCAATATCTCATGAGAGGTACTGACACTTTGGTTCATGTGAAGATGCAGCACAAAAACATTATGTGCTGTGTGAGATAGACAAGGTTCAGGAATAATTCCTGGTTAGCATTTGCATGTTGACCACTTTTTAGTTCTACAAAGAGATTTCTTTATGACCACAGTACCTAATCCATAATTCCTTTCCGTATCAACTTGGGGAACTAAACAGTGGCGTAGGAAGGGGGGTGCGGTGGATGCAGGCCGCCCCGGGTGTCATCTCTGAAAGGGGTGACAACATTTTTTTTGCCTTCTTTTAATAATTTTAATGTGGGGGTGGTGACATTTCAATGGGGGGGATGGGGTGACAAGAACCGCACCGGGTACCACCTGACCTTGCTACGCCATTGGAACGCCAGGTGTACCAAGTTATTAGTGGTAGCAAGCAGAAAAAGTTCTATATCCCTTGCAAAATATCCCTCTTCTATTTGTGAGAAGCAAATGGCTTTTGACCGCAATGGAGGTTAGAAATCATTAATGAATTACAGGAACGGGAGTTGGTGTGGTGACTCTTTCACAAAGGATACGTTGCTCCTGTGGGTCGCCTTAAGGGGGCAGACAGTGGTCCTGGGGATGACAGCATGCTTTTAGTGGTGTTTGCTCTGCCTCTAAAAGTGCATTAAGCAGCATTTATACATTTGAGAGACACAAGCTTGTTTAAAAACACATGTTTTCAGGCAGGCACCGAGAATCCGGGATCATAAGGAAGGACCTTTCCTGTCGCTCATAGACCAACATCGCTGCGTTCACAGAAGTTCACAAGGGGTCACAAAATGCCCCAGGCTCATTAATATTTATGAGGTGGGAGTTTTTTTTTTGCTCTCCTGAGAATATGGGTTTTGCTGTGTGACTGATTAGTACATCACTCGCACTGTAATATTCAACTTTGCTTTCAAAGCAGTCAGTATGCTCTTTGCAACCTGTAATTTGTAAACAGAGCTTGGTACACGGGGTCCTAAATATGTTCATGGTTTGAATACCATTAAAAAATAAGGGCCTGATTTAGATTTCGTGAACAGGTCTCTCCATCGCAACTGTGACAGACATACCACTTGCTAAGTTACAAGTGTATTATATACAATGGCACTTGTAATACGGCAGACGGGATAAGCGTCACCGTTGTGACAGAGTAACCCATCCGCTGAATTCTAAACTAGGTCCTAAGTTTGCAGTGGTAATAATAGACGCCCCAAATGAAATAAAAAGTTAATTACCATTACTACTGATAATCTGTGAATGTGCAGTAAACACAGCATTTACTAACAGTGGTGGGTTTTCTGCTAAGGCAGAGAAGCATTGCCGCACTGCGCACGGAGCAGTGTAAAAGAAAAAAGAAAATGATAATAACATGAGTTATTATCAATTTATTTTAGTATCTTCTGGTGCGGGAGGGGCAGGGCCGGGCTCCTGTGATGAGGGAGGAGGAGTGGTTGCTGCACTTTAAAGTGTGCTTGATGGTTTGGTCGGAGGTCTTGGCCTGGCCAAACCGTCATGCGCACTTTGCATGTTCTCCACCCAGGCTGCCCTACAGCCTGGGTGGAGAACCTGCCAAGGCTACCATTTCCCGTCTGAGCACAGAACCGCGGCACTCAGCCTCATCACAATGCTGCATTGCAGTGTTGTGATTGGCTCATAGGAGCCTGTGTGCTTCCTTTTTCCAGCCGGATCGAAGGGACGATTTGGGAGAGATAGAGGAGAGACGTGGCGATCCGGTAAGTGAATTCTTTTTATCTAACCTCCCACCCCTCTTTACACCCTCCCCATCACCCCGCCTACCTGCCCCACCACCACCGTACTGGCCGCCACTGTTCACTAAATACATTATTTGAATTTCAGTTTGCCTACAAAAAAGCATGTGGGTCTCTATTTTAAACTGATTATAGGTCCAAATGGGCAATTTTGTCTCTTAAATAACGATTCTGAACAAACAAATATACTTATCCTTCTCCAATTGGGATGATGTGGAAGTTGCACTTTTCTTCTATTCTACATGTTTTCCTAAACTCCTTCATTTGTGATTCAAACGCGTTGTTCTCTCTTATTCTTATAGCACTTTGATTGAGACTGCAAAAACATCCTTGGTTCTTCGAAGGCAAGAAGAAATTTGTAAGTTGGTTTTGTTTTCTCCTAAGTACATTGGAAAGCCAACTATATCTGATGTACATGAGCCAGGTTACAGTCCTGCATTACTACTAGAATGATTTTCTAGTTGCAAGGGTGTTCTTTCTAGCCTTGTACATAGATTTTGGAAAGTGCACTCAAATGTGCTCCAAAAGACGTAAGTTTTTTGTTTTCTTCCTGTTCTAAGTTATTTTCATTGCTGCATTTTTTTCCTGTTTTTTGTTTCATTTTGTACATTAGTTATGCATGAATGTCAACTGATCAAACAAATTGGTTTGTCAGTAGGGGCATATGAAGTGCATTTGTGAGTGTGCATGGTAAATAGAAAGACCCTGAGCATTTTATTTAAGGCTCTTATAGTGGTTGTGCAAATAATTTGTGTATGTTTATATTTTCGTGCTTCATTAAAAATATGTAGAATACATTTTCACATATGAGTACACATATAAAAGAATGTCTATGATATGTAGCAGTGCGTTTTCCTGACTCTTGTCAACTAAGCCTCAATTTAGGCCTAGTCGCCATGTTTTCCAAAATGTTCTCTTGTCACCCGTGTCCTCTCCCTTCACAACTCAGTCCCTGTGGTTTCTGCAACACGTAGTAAGGTGAAATATTCTTTCTTTATTTCCATTATCATTGTTCATGCTGTCTAGGATGAACACTTCCCCGCTCAGTCACAAATCTACACCTATTTGCATAAGTTCTTTAGGATAGATCACTGTACCCTAGTCATTCACACACCACACTGTTAATCTTGTATCTAGCTTGTGGCACCGTCTCCGGATGACATCAGCATGGAGCGGGCACAATAATACATATTTATGTAGTTGGATAATGCATAGTTGTAAAGGCAATATGAGGTGTTATGCGGCTGTACTTTGGAATGTTGTTTGAATGTAACATTCTTAATCATACCACGATGATTCTGCAGTTCTGTTAATTTCATATGCAAAATTAATGTGCAAGAACCCTTTGGAGAGTGAGTGAGGAGACT
The DNA here is from genome assembly GCF_964261635.1 of Lissotriton helveticus. Lineage (NCBI taxonomy): Eukaryota > Metazoa > Chordata > Amphibia > Caudata > Salamandridae > Lissotriton > Lissotriton helveticus. Next base: position 1,436,304,651 of record NC_136068.1, read on the forward strand.
TTCCTGTTCTACTAGGGATGCTGTCTGTTCTTTCCCAATTTTTCTGGCCACTTCGGACTCAAGGCAAGTTTTTTTATTTTACATTTCTGTGCATTGCCATTTTTTTCTGACAGCCTTCATGGCATTGACTCTGTACTGCCTTACTTTTGAGTTCTGTGATACAACCCTTCAACTATTCTGTTAGATACTATATAGATATAGATATATGATATATATAAGGATAGATACTGGTAAGTTATAAAAGAATTAGGTTTATTGGCCTAATTGTAGGTTACGGATAAAGCCCCACCAGGAGCAGCATCCTTGCTACTCAACCCATTCCTTCACCTGACATTCATCAAAGCACGAACACTCTCAACTTTCTGATGTTGTTCTCACGCGCTAGCTGAGCAGCAGGAAACACAAAGACAATGAGGAGGATTCAAAAGGTTACAACACATCTCCTCCTTATAAAAGCAATACAAATACAATAGGACATAAGATGGAGAATGCCCAAGCAATATGTCCTACTAATTCATATACACCACTCCAAAGAAATAAACAGAATAGTTGAGCAGACAACTCAAAATCCCACTACCAATACATAGGGGAGACCAGCTCCACGCTCCCCTGTAAAACACACTTAATCAGTGAAACCAGATCCACCAATCAATTGTGCTTTCCACACATGGGTTTGTATCCCATCCTCGTCGCCATTGTTACAATCAAGGATAGATACTCGTAGGTTATAAAAGAAGTAGGTTCATTGGCTTATAATTCTCTTAAGCAGACCCAGGGCTTCACCTACCCTCTACTGCAATGGAGTATAAAAAAAATCGACCCCTTTCACAACACACGTAAACAGGACCAGGGCTTCACCCTGGTCCTGGTCACTCTATTGCATCGGGGTGTAACACACATACCCCCTACAACATACACATTGGGTTTAACACACTCACCCTACACATGTTACCCCTTAGGAAGGATGGACACAAACGGGGGTGTAACACACGTTCCCCATACAACATACAAATTGGGCTTAACTTACTTCCCCTACACCCATAACCCCTTAGGAAGGGTGGGCACATGAACTGGGGTGTGATAGCTGTAACCCTTACAACATAGAACTTTGAGCTTATATCACTGTCCACACACCCTTAACCCCTTAGGGCGGATGTACAAATGAACTGGGGTGTAACACACGTACCCACCCCTTAAAAATGTAGGCTAAACACACTTGCCCCAACAACATACATGACAACATCATCGATAAACAGTAAGGCAGTATTGGAAAATACACTGAAACAACAGATTCAGGAAGGTTTTAATTAAAATCGCGCCTCTCCCCCGAATCTAAAGCTATCCACATGCAGCAACTCCGGATCAGAATGGACCATACACCTAGGCAGCAAATTCAGCATGGCATACATAAAAATAGCCTTAGTCATATCTTATCGAGTGACTTGTGATAGGTTTGTTTTGAGTGTGTTCGTGTCCCACTTCAGTGCTTGGAAGGGGTGGAGTGGGATTTGGAGTGGGAGTTTGAGAATCTGAATGTTAGTTCCTCACTTCTATACCCTGTCTGGGGTGGGGTTGATGTTTGCATATATCACACCAAATACCATATGTGAGGCATATCTGTATCTCACACTAATTTCAATGACTGTAACACCTCAACATAGAATGTTTTCTGTAAAACGTTGTAGATACCCCTGGAAAGTGACTTTTTTTTTAGTAAACCGAGAATATTATAAATTGTAAGACTGAAGAGTGAAAACTACAATACACCCAAGAAATTATTTCTGCTTGCACCAGGCTTCCAGAGATATGCATAAATGTGTCAGATGTGTTCAATAGCAATCACATTTGCTTGGGGTCTTGCACTCTTCTCACTTTGGGAACCCACTCCAAGATAGACTAAGAACCTGAGTGATTTTCACTCCACATGGGGCATATGACCGTATAATCAATCCAAGGAAAGGTAACCCGATATTACAGCACCTGTCACTTAATTCGAACAGTAAACCGAGAATATTATAAATTGTAAGACTGAAGAGTGAAAACTACAATACACCCAAGAAATTATTTCTGCTTGCACCAGGCTTCCAGAGATATGCATAAATGTGTCAGATGTGTTCAATAGCAATCACATTTGCTTGGGGTCTTGCACTCTTCTCACTTTGGGAACCCACTCCAAGATAGACTAAGAACCTGAGTGATTTTCACTCCACATGGGGCATATGACCGTATAATCAATCCAAGGAAAGGTAACCCGATATTAAAGCACCTGTCACTTAATTCGAATATGTGTTTTGCACTTCTCCCCACTTTCTCCCTTGTTTTCCTATCACCAAGTCTCTTAACTACTGGCTTATTCTTACTTCCAGATGGCCATTTCAGTCTTCGATCTTCACAAAACAAATTATGTGCAGAATTTCCAATCTCCAGTAAGCCTTTCCTGTGTCAGTTTGCTTTATTCCTTTTCCAAATGAAGGTTTAGCAGAGATTTGTAAGTCAGAAATGTACATCCGCCGAGTCTGGTACCTGTTCCTCTTGCCACTGTTGTCTCTTTTGTGCTGTCTTCAAGAGAGGGCATAATGGCATTTGAAATAGGTAGTCACTATATCTTCAACACCATTACAAACCAGAGTATCAAGTATGCTCTTCCATTCACACTCGCCAGCATTAACCAATGCATGTAAGGGATATGTTCTCATCTTCTGTAAATGTGTTGCTTTCTGTACCATGACTTCTCAATTGCCTTCTCATTTCATGTAATAGATATTTTAACATATAAATGGGTTCACAAATAGTGGCCTGCATGGCCATTTTGATTTTCCAACACCGATTACTTTAGAGGTTGTGTTTTTACAAACAATATCACAGGCAACCCATTGAACTAGTTATACGTCCAGTCAGTAACAAGTAACACACAGTCCTCACAACAGACTGGGTCAAGGTAACAAAACCAAAACTAAAAACCAAGTTCATCAGATGTTGTAATTGAGATCTTGATTTAATGGAGTTGTGAGCCAGCTGGTAAAGTATTAAGAATTTACAAGTAAAGCTTCTGACTTTGCACATTAGCACCATAGATGTGTCGTGCTGTAACATCTGTCAATTATGGCTCTGTAATCAACACACAATCCCTACCACAATGTATACTCAACTATTGTTTTCATATGTGATAGTCCCTGGTTTTCTCTGCTCTGTCTGCAGAGTGACCTGCATTGCCCACTAGGTAGGTGGATCAAGTCACCAAATAAAGGTATTTTATTGGCAGAAATCTCATATGCTCACCAGACATTTGGGCATATAAATAACTGAAATCAACTGACCTCTGCCGCAAACTGTATTTACAATGCGGTCGGAACCACGCATTCATCACAATGCAAGCTTTCAAAGGCATACGTCTTTACCATGCATGACTTCACCATGCATATCTTTCGACGAAAATGATGTTACCACATATACCCTTTTCAATGAAAATGTAAGTATTTTACATTTATATATTCTTGGACTTGGCCCTTTTTGGCTAACGTTCCCTAAACTGTTTGCCTTCCTCCTAGACCTTTTTTTCTGACATGGTGTTGCCAACATAGATGCTTTGGGCTCTTTGCCACTGCTGATCAGTGTCAAAGTGCAAGTGCTCCATGTAAAAAGTGTACTGGTAATTGGTTATCTATGATTGGTATGTTTGCCTTACTAGTAAAGGCCCTAGTAAAGTACACTATGTGTGCCAGGGCTGGTAATGCAAATGCTACAAGTGGACCTGCAGCACTAATTGTGCTACCCACACCATTAGCCTAAAAGAGAGAACTGAGGGCTGCCACAGCAGAGCCTGTGCACAGTTTGTTAAACTGCCATGTTGTCCTGACAAGTGCACCCACTTGCCAGGCCTTACCCATCCCTTTTTATGCACCTCAGACACCCCTATGGTAGGTCCAAGGTACCCCCCTGGGCAGGGTGCAGTGCATTGGAAAGGTAGAACGTGCACTGAGGTGTGTACCATGTCCTGACAGTGAAATAAACTCCATTTCGTTTTTCACAATTGAAAGGACAACTTGCCCTTAGGACAGAGTGGGGGAGGCTGTGTAATATGTTTCCAGCCTATCCTCCCATAGGATTAAGATGGAGAGGTGAAGTTTAGTGTGCCTGAACTCACAATTTAATAACACATATTTTTGTGAAGGCAGTTTTCCATTGTGTTTAGAACCCACTCTTTTAGAAGTGGCTGGGTTTTTGTGTTTTAACATTTCTGTGTGTCTCTGCCTGGTTGTGGATTGACTGTCTGGATTTGAATGTGTCAGGCTCTGGGGAATGTCTTGACCCAGGGGAGGACGTGAGACAGCAACAGGCTGACCTGCATCTGGAGTGTAGGGGGGAGGACTAGCCCCTGGAGGTGAAGATGCCTGGGCTGCCGCCATAAACCAATGGCTCCATCTCCTGCTGAGTGATTAAGGATCCAGACCTCGACTATCAAAGGGAGAAGGTAGGTGTCACAGGCAGGGAGACACCCAGAACTGGTTTGGACAGTGGTCAGTGCCCCCCTGAACACAAAGACTTCAAAAATAATTAGGGGAATAACTATGAGAGCTGTACCCCTGGACTTTGGATTGCTCAAGACTGAAAAGGATTGAAACTACTTTGTGGTCAAGAGGAACCTCTGCCAAGGAATAAACAGCTGAAGAGACTTAAGGAAAGGACTGACCCTTGCTGTGTGTTCTGGGGCTGACCTGCAGTTTGCTGATTTAACCAAGGAGAGGCTACTAGGACTTTGCTGTGTGCTGTGTCCCCCTGCTTGAAAGGACTTTGCTGTGTCCTGAAGTTATCCCCAAGGTCTTAGGAGAGCTGGCATCCTGTTGTGGAAACTCAGGAACACAAAAGTTTCCAGGTGTGTCTCGGCGATGCTCTGTGCATGTGCTTTTTGCAGCCTGAGACCCTCGTAAGAACTGCCCTATGATCGTGGGCACCAGGAGTCCAAGTGAGTCTCAGCATCGCTGAGTGCGTGTGCTTCGTGCAGCCTGAGACCTTCATGAGGATCGTCCTGTGATTGTGTGCACCCGGAATCCAAGTGAGTCTCAGCAACGCTGTGAGCATGCGCTTTGTGCAGCCTGAGACCTTCGTGAGGATTGCTTTGTGATCGTGTGCACCTGGAACCAAAGTGTGTTGTGTTATGTTATGTTATATTTATTTGTACCGCGCACGGCTACTCAACAGAGTGTCCTGGCACGTGCAGTGGAAAAGAGAGCTAAAGCCAAGCAGTGACTAGAAAAGAAGGGTTTTTAATTTTTTGTTAAAGATTATAGGATCCTGGATGCCACGCAATGCCAATGGCAGTGCGTTCAAGGCCAAGCCAGCTTTCCGAACAAAAGAGCTCCCGACAAGCCTTTCGCGGTTGAACCTAGGGTCTGCATCAGTAATTGAGAGGAGGAATGCAGCTGTCTCCCTGGGTTATAAAAAGCAGATCTCTTCTGTAGATAGAAAGGGCATAAGCCATAGAGGCCCCTATGGGCAACGGTCAGCATTTTACATTTTATTCGAGACTCCACTCGGAGCCAGTGCAGGGTGTGCAAATGAGCGCGCACCGTACACCTATTTGACAGACCCAGAAGGAGTCTAGCTGCTGAGTTTTGGACTACTTGCAGTTTCTTTAGGAGGTAGCCAGGGACACCCACAAAGAGTGCTTCAGCATAGTCCAGGCGGGACAGGATCAAGGTACGGACCACCGTTTCTTTGGCAGGTCTAGGAAGAAGGCGGAGAAACTTCCTCAGTGCTTTCAAAGTGCTGAAACAGGTCCCAGCTAGCTTTTGGACCTGTGTTTAAAAGTTAACATTTTCATTTAACCAAATGCCCAGATTTTTTGCAGCATTTCTCCGTGCACTAGGCAGGGGGAAGCGAGGGGACACAGTGTGTCTCAGCGACGCTGTGTGCATGTGCTTTTTGCTGCCTGAGACCCACATAAGAGTTGCACTGTGAACGTGGGACCCAGGAGTCCAAGTGAGTCTCAGGGACGCTGTGCTCGTGTGCTTCATGCAGCATGAGACCTTCGTGAGGATCGTCTTGTGATCGTGTGCACCCACAATCCAAGTGAATCTCAGCGACGCTGGGTGTGTGTGCTTCGCACAGGCTGAGACTATCGTGAGGATTGCCCTGTGACCATGCACACCCGGAGCTCAAAGGAGTCCCAGCGCCGCTGTTCACATGTGCCCTGTTGCATCCTGAGATCTTCGTCAATGCCATCGGCCCAGAACGGCATCCCCAGAGGAGTGAGCCGCCAGTCCGAGCCTGTCTGTGCCAAGGAGGAACCTCAAGCCTTTCCCATGTCGGGGGGAGCCCGAGTTCCACTGCCAAAGTCAACAAAGCTGCATCGGAGGCCCAGTCGCGAGGAGAGGAGTGCAAGGTCACACTCAGCGAGCATGTGTGTGTTGCGCCTGGGGTGGGGTGTGGGCTCAAAGAGGAACGCTCTCGGCCTTTCCCATTCTATCAGCGTGAGCCTCCGCTCAAGCTCATATCGCGGCCCGTACTTGCCAGGGAGTGACAGTAACGAGGCCAGAGTGTTGACCTACATTTTGTTTACACCATATCCATGTTGGGGGCATATTGAGGCATTATGGAGTACATTATTTTGGTATTACGAACGACCTGATGGTTGCCTTACGCATTACACCATTTTAGGTAATACTAACTGCCTGATTGTTGCATCATGCATTGCATTATTTCTGCATAACGAATTACCTGATTGTTGCATTACGCATTACATCATTTTTGTTAAAATTGCTGGAACCCTACATTGATAGACCCAACCTGTACATCCTTGGAGATTTTAATTTTAGAGAATGACAGCTCTGCTGATACTGCCCTTCTGCTGGATTCTCTGGCCTCTTGTGGGCTGACCCAAGGAGTAGTAGGTCCCACCCACTTAGCTTGACACACCCTGGACGGGGTCTTTACCAACGACCCCAGGGTAGGGTTAGGGCCCCCCCTTCCCCTGTCCTGGTCAGATCATTTGGCCGTCCCATTTAATTTTACACCCCCCATCCTGGTATACCCTTAGCAGATCCTAGTAAGTGGGAATTAAAAAGGTATTTTAGGGGTTTAAACAACGAGACTTTAGCCCCTCTGATGGCCAGTCTTATGCCTACCTTAGCGAGAGATACGGATACTGCTGCCCTTTTTAACTCTATCTCGAAGGCCGTGGATATCCTGGCCCCGATCAAGCAGCACTATTCCGCTAGAAAGCGACCCTCAACACCCTGGTACTCAGACACCCTTAGGCTGTTACGGCAGGGCTGCAGGAAGCAAGAGAGGCTCTGGAGATCACACCTTGACCCACACAAAAAAGATAAACATAAAAGCTTACTTAGGGACTACAAAGCCGCGGTGTTGGTGGAAAAGAAAAAACACTTCACTAAACTGACTGCCTCCCTCAGTTCTCCCAGGGAACTGTTTAAAATTGCTGATTCTCTGGCTGTCCTTCAATCACCCGACCCCATAATAGCAACACAGGAACTCTGTGATCAGATTTCAACCTTCTTCCATGTTAAGATAACCGACATTTATTCAGGCCTAGAAGCCCTTAACCCTTTGCATGCTGATGACGGAACCGCTCCGTCATCAGCTGCGGTGGCGCTGTGCTGATGACGGAGCGGTTCCGTCATGGCCCTGCCGCCGCGCCTGTGCGGCGTGGATTCCGCGCCTGCACTGGGTGTTCTATTGAGCGAGCGGGGCCATGACGGAACCGCTCCGTCATGAGCACAGCCCAACCGCGGCTGATGACGGAGCGGTTCCGTCACCAGCATGCGGCCGCCGCGCGGCCGCCCCGCCCCCTTAGCACTGCGGCGGAATAGCCGCCGCAGTGAAGGGGTTAATCTAGACCCAGGGGCCCCTCCTGATTCAGTAGCATCGCCTTTGGAAGAAGTTTCGGTGAAGGCTCTGGGTTGCGTTCTCACTAACTTCCCTCCGCTCACACTGGTGCAACTGAATCTGCACCTGGACAAACTTAAATCCGGATCTCCTCTTAATCCCTGTCCTTTGAAAACTTTCAAAGAGTGCAGGGAAGTTTTACTTCCTCCACTCCTGGAGGTAATCAATCTGGCAATCCACGAAGGCGTTTTCCCGACAGCGTGGAAAATGGCCATAGTTAAGCCCCGCCTAAAGAAGGCCACTTTGGACCTGGCGATTTTAAAGAACTTTCGCCCAATTTCCTTACTCCTAGCTCCCTCGAAAATGCTAGAGGCCCATCTAAACAACCACCTGAGTGCCTTCCTGGACAATTCCAGCCTACTCGACTCTTCTCAGCACGGCTTTCGGAGGGCACATAGCACTGAGTCCGCCCTGACAGTAGTTACAAATAACATCCGCGCTAAGGTCGACAGTGGCCAGACTACCCTTCTGGTCCTGCTCGACCTTACATCTGCTTTTGATACCCTGTCCCCTTCCATCTTGGCCAAGCGCCTTAGGGGGATAGGAGTGGACGGACCAGCGCTTAGCCTTCTGACATCCTTCCTTGACCACCGTGAACAGAGGGTCAAGTTGGGTGACTTTCTTTCCCCAGTCAAGCCTGTGCAGTGTGGGGTGCCTCAGGGCTCGTCCCTGAGCCCCACGCTCTTTAATATCAATGTGGCGCCGCTTGCCAGGCTTGTGAGATCATTTGGGTTGGAAGTCCTATCATACGCTAACGACACCCAGATTATGGTTTCCCTCTCGCAATCTATAGACATCACGGCCCGGAACTTCAGGAATTGTATGGAAGCAGTGGCAGGTTGGATGATAAGGAACTTCCTAGAATTAAATGGGAAGAAAACTGAGGTCCTTCTCTTCGGAGGCAAGGAAGAGATCTGGTCGATGGAGTGGTGGCCTTCTGCTCTTGGAGCTTGCCCTATGCCCTCACAGTCTGCCCCCAACTTGGGTGTAATCTTTGACACTAAGCTCTCCTTCGACTAACTAGTCAGCAGAACTGCCTCAACCTGCTGTGGGGTCCTAAGAATTTTGAGGAAAATTGTACACTATCTTTCCATCGAGGCCCGAAAACAGGTCACTGTGGCCCTCATATCCTCAAGGCTAGATTACTGCAATGCACTATACCTAGGAATCAACAAACAACTAGTCCACCGCCTCCAAATAGTGTAAAATGCAGCAGCTAGGTTCGTTGCTGATGCCCCGAGGCTTTCATCAGGCTCCTCTATCAGGAAGAATCTGCATTGGCTCCCCATGCAGGCCAGGATAGAGTTTAAGGTCCTGTGTCTCAGCCACCGGGCCCTGTATGGATCCGGTGCTGAAGACATCAGACCCCTTGTGACCCTCTATACCCCCGGTAGGGCACTTCGCTCAGCATATAAAAATCTTCTTTCTGTACCACGAGTCATCAAAGCCAGGTGGGGCGGGAGGGCCTTTTTCTCCCTCGCCCCCAGGATTTGGAACATACCTCCGGCTGAGCTCAAAGGACAAACCTCCTATCCTCTCTTCCGAAAGGCATTGAAGACTTGGCTGTTCAGGGAGGCCTACCCATAGTCGGTTCACCCCTTCTCCCTCCATACAGTTAGTACCATCTTTAACGCCTTGATGCCTACGGGCAAAGTTGCGCTTTATAAATCCTTACTCAACTCAACTCAACTCAACGAACTGCCTGAATGTACATTACACATTGCATTATTTCTGCATAACGGACTGCCAGATTGTTGCATTACGCATTGCATTATTGTTGCATAACAAACTGCCTGATTGTTGCATTCCGAATTGCATTGTTTTGGCATTACTAACTGCCCGATTATTGCATAACAAACTGCATTATTTTGACATTACAAAGTGTCTGATTCTTGCTTTACGAACTACATAGCATTGCACTAGAACTGAATTTGATCATAGAAAATTGCTATTTAATATTACAAGGGCTGGCTGGCCTAATAACCGGCCAGGTGAAATATTACACATACGCATATGGTGGATTTTTATCGTGTGGTCTCATCGTATATCTTTTATATAAACATATACTTTTTTTTAAGAAACTCGTTTGGAGTCCATTTGTGGTATCATCATCATTGGATTGCTGAGAGCATGGTTGCAAATACTGTACACATTTGCCTTGGAGATAAGCCTGGCTGCTCGTACCAAGCTACCGAGGGGGTGAGCAGGGGCTATCTGAGAAGGTGTCCTTCCTCTCCCTGATTTAGAAGCAAGGGTCCTTTTTTGGCCTAAGGTAAATATATATATATCCAACACCAATAACTACGTGTCAGAGCCCCAACCTCCACAGGGCAGCCTCAGCGAAAGGGGACGGAGTTCCCTGCAGAAATCCAAACAACCTTCCTTGTCACCAGCAAAGAAACAGCCAGACCTTCAAGATAACAGGTGCTTTATTTTTCCAACCACAGTTTAGCAGCTAGCATTAAAGTCCATAAATCGTTCCTGACGCGTTTCAGCTCATTTGTGCCTTGATCACAGATGAGCCATCATTGTGTTTGCAGTGATGTCACACGTATTTGTATGCCATCTAGAACTATTCATTCTCCAGTAGTCCTATAGATATTGCAATGCCCATAACGCACCTTTTGAAAGCAGATTCTCCGTATTTTTCTAATTACTGCAATTTGATTTCCAAGTAAACAGCTCATATTACGGGGACATTATAGTTTTACTTTCATATGTGAGTATGTTCAAGGTGCAGATTATCAAGTTCATAACAATGCCATGTTGCCACATTCTTGTCAATCTCAGTCAGCGTCCCTATCCCTAAGATCCATTAGGATGGAAACACTTTTCCTTCATATTCCATTGCCACCCTGCGCCTTCCATTCAAATGTTGGGTCCCTTCCCATACCTCTCAAACCTGGTGCATTAAGCGGGTGGGTCAGGCTCCATCCTTCAATAGCCAACACCAATAACTCCATGTTCAATTTTACATTTTGACTCTATATTTATCTATACATTATTAATAATATGTAATTTTCTAAGCAGTTGCAGGCCCCCTAAGTATTTGTTGTGGACCTCCTGTGGTCCAGGGATCATCAGATTAGAATCACTGCTCAAGAAATGAAACCTGCCATCTGAAACTAGGAGACTATAAATTCTAATCTCAGCATTCAAATACATCTGTGAAAAAGCTATATCTGAGTGCTTCACCTGCTTTCCTGTATGTCTACTTGTGGTGGCAAATTGAAACATCCCTATATAAAAAAAACTCATATTTTTGCATTCATGGTTGCTACAGGCCGTTTCTTACTGAATATTTGTCTACTAAAGAAAAAACTGTTAAAACAGTTAAAGAAATCAAATAGTAAAGTGTGGCAATTAAAAAGCAACAAACAAGATGCTGAAAGGGGCGAGATCTGGAATTCAAATACTTTAATAAGGTCTATTTCCTTTTAGATTATTTCCATGTTAGCAAATTAGATAGAGTGTGTGTGTGTCTCTATCTGATACTCAGTGGCCCATAAGTGTAAAGCCTAAGAGGAACAACTTAATCTTTAAGTTCTCTGAGCTTGATAAAACTAGTATGATCAAGCTGGTGAATTGTACTACCTGTAAATTATAGCACTGCAAACTGTCAAAAGCTGTTGTAACATACTCTACATAGAAACTTTAACCCCTGCCATGCTCATGACGAGCTCAGCTCGTCATGAGCCACGGTTGCCATGTGCTCATGACGAGCTCAGCTCGTCATAACGGCTCCAACGCTCGCACGCGGGGCTAATTCCCCCGGTGTGCTGAGCATTCCAAAGAAACGGGTGTGGCCATGACGTGCTCAGCTCGTCATGAGCACACGGCCACCGTGGCTCATGACGAGCTGAGCTTGTCACGAGGACCGGGGCGCTGTGCGTGCCCCCCGCCCCCCAGCACAGCGGGGGAATTACCCCCGCGGCCAAGGGGTTAAGAAAGAGAGTTATTTATAGGTAGGGGTATTCCCCCTCAGCTAGTGATGATACCACAATCACTAATAGGTCCAGTCTGGTCTTGGTAAATTAATCCTTACTCAACCATTAATAGCCTGGCGAACAAGCCATCCAGCATAATTTAGGAGATTCCACATGTAAAGCCACCAAAATAGTGAATAAGTAAAAGACACAACACAACAAAAATCCAGCACCAATTTCTAAAATTAGAAAATATTTTTACCTTCATAATGACACCAAAACAAAAAAAAGCCAATGTAGGGAACTGGAGATATGAATGTCTAAATATTAAATCAGAAATGTTACTTTATACCGCTAAAAAGCCTAAAGCGCCACTCGTGACCAGTTGGGGGATGCACTAGTGGGACAAATTTAAGTTTCAGGGAGACCGCGATGGCGCGTGGGCCAGCTTGGCTGGTGGCTAGTTGCCGGTCAAAGTTTTGCCTTCTGACTTTTTCTTGGTTCTTTGCTGTGGGCACTGAACTCCTCTGCGGGTCCTCAGGCTTGCTGGGTTCGAGTCAACGACAGCGGACTGCTGCAGCTCAGTGGCTCGGTATATTACCAGTTTACCTGCGGGTCAAGTCATCTGCATCAAAGGTGAGGAGAATCTCGAAGCAGTCGCTGATTGTTGAGCCAGTCTCCTCTGGTCAACAGGAGTGATCCTCTCTTTGGCTTGGCAGGAGTCTTCTTCCAGCTCTGTTGTATCTGTTGTGATCAGGAAATCTAATCCTTTCTCTTCAAGTTAGGCACAATCCTTTCTTTGTGGAGCCTTGTGAGTGCAGCAAGTACAGTCTTTCAGAGAGTAGGCCCTCTGTAATGCAGTTCAAGAGTCCAGCAGGCAGTCCTGTTTCATCTTTTGTTCCAGGCAGAGATCTGGGGAGATACTCAGAGCTACCTCATTTATTCCTAATTTCTGGACTTGATGGAAGGGGCACCCTAACCAAAAGGGAATAAGCTACCTCCCTTCAGTTAGACTACTTCCTTTGACGTGTGGCAAACATCTAGCCCAGGATGCACTATTCTCCACAAAATCTAGAAGTAGAACACATTTCTTTGGTGTGTGTGTCTGTGTAACCCAACCAAGAGATGTGGCTAACTACTGGTTACATTCCCCTTTTGGTCCCTCTCCTAATCTATTTGGGGGGCTCCCCTCTTGCTGGGGATCAAGGAAGTGGAGACTGACCGGGGGCCTATGGTATTTGCTCTCCAGCTTTTGATGTCCAGCTTTTCTCGCCAGCCCCCTTACTGTCCCAGCAAAAAGAATAATTGATGAACAGGTTGCAGAACAATGTCATACATTCACCCCAGTACAGAGATCTGGGCCTAAATCCGTCGTTTTTTTGCTCACCATGCAATTCCAGTTCGGACCCATCCATATGCAAATCAGTCTTGACCCTGCCCCAATGGGAACAGTCCAGCCTGAACTGCCAGGCCAGGTCCTCCCTGGACTGGAAACAAGCATCCTAGGACATTGTCAGTTGTGGAAACAGGTAGCTAGAATCCCAGGGGCATATTCTCAAGGACTTACCACCGAGTTATCAGCACTTTACTTTATCACAGCCAAATTAGCTCTAAATTTATCGCCCCATTCACAAGCTGGTGCTAACAGCCGATATTACCAGTTTACCTGCGATAGCAGTCGCCAAAAATATCGCCACAGATGACCCCGGCAACTATCGCTAATGATATTCAGAATAGTCGTTCCCGTGCAAAAAGCCACGACAACACCACTCCGCAACATTCTCAACGACCAGCCAGAGCAGTGATAAGATTCCAAAACAGGCGATAAGGCATGTTAGCAGCAGGAAATTAACACCTGCTCTGACCTGGTGTAAAGTCGGACGACAGCCTACACCAGAAAAGGGAGCCCAGGCCAGAGCCACACCTGAAGAACAATAGATGCCATGGAGCTACTGAACATGCAGCTCGGAACCCCAAGAGGGCCTCAACACCCACCTCCACCAGACCCAGGAACGTCACGCCCCCCCGGACTACCACAGAGGCAGTGCAGACCAAGACAGCGGACCTTCAGAAAAAGCACCAGCCTTACAGACCCAACACAAGAGTATGCCATTGCCCACTACAGGCTCAAAAGGACAACCATCCTCCGCATCCTGAACATCATTGCCCACAAGCTGACGGTACCCACACAGTGGACAGCCAACATCCCTCCGCAGACAAAGCTGCTGGCTGTGCTGCATCAGTTAGCCTCAGGTACCTTTCAACCAGCAACTGCCAGAGTTGAAGGAGTCTCACAGCCAGCCCTATCAAAGTTCATCACAACTGTCTTGAATGCCAATATCAGCTTGATACCCCAGCACCTTAACTTCCCCCACACGGCGCAGGAACAGCTGGAGGCCAAGCAAGGCTTCTACATCATAGCTGGCTTCCCACATGTGTTGGGGGCAATTGACTGCACACATGTCCTACTTGTGCACCCTGCCGAGACTGTACGCAATTACCGCTACAGAAAGCACACCATTCCATCAATGAGCAGGCAATAGTGGACCACCGGGGACTCTTCACCAATGTCTTCGCCAACTACCCAGTAGTACAGAGAAAGGGGGTCCCAGAACGCAAAAGGTTAAAAAGGGTATACACATTTAGGAATTGGAGACATAAATCCTAAAATAGTAACAACATTGTTGTTTAATCACAATGTGTAAGTACATTTAGTCACATAATATTAATCATATGCAAAAATTCAACGTATTTTGTGCCCCTAAAGAGGGAAAAGGGGTAGGGAAGGTGGTAGTGTAGGAAGGAGTGTAGGGTAGTTAGAAAAGTGACATAGCAATGGTCAACCGACCTTAATATACAATGCAATAATTTCATTAACAAAACATAGACCAATGGTTCCAAATTGCTATATGTACATCATGCTTCCGAAAGAAAAAGCAATCAATGATACATATGGAAGGAAGCTGAGGATAAGGAGGTGGTTGACGTTTCGACCCACGGATAATTACAGGCGATTGATGGTGCCTTGCTAGGGGGTCTTCATCAGGACGGGGGTGGGGCGTGTTACCATGAGGTGTTGAGTACTCTGGTCATGGTAAAAAGTGTCTCATAATAGGCGAGGAACATCATAGCGTGTAAGTGAAAGTGACTCACGGTCATGGGTACATCAATGGGAGGTGGACACGACGTCGTACGGTCTGAATGCTGTATTTCTAGTTAACGTTGTTAGGGATGTGCTTAAAAGATCCCGCCGACATATCGGGAATCTGAATTAATGTATGGAGAAGAATGTCTACTGGATTCCGCCGGAAAACCGATCGGAAATATTGTAATCGGGACGAATCCTCCAAAGGCGTGGTCCACAATGGCGGCCGACGACCAAGTGCTGTGGCTGGGTGCATTATTCCTACATCTTCCGACAGTCCAACATCAACCGGCGCTTCCCGGATGGCACCTACGGAAATGCTCGTTGAACAGTACCAAATGAACACACCACACACCCCAACTCCACAATCATGCAAGTCACAACTCTAGGAATGCACACATTACACACTCACACACAACATCCATCCGTCCTGCTCCCAGCAGAAGCGGTCGCTCCACACGCTGCTCCACGCCTCACCTGGTATCGTAGCGATCTCGCCTTGCACTGCTTCAGCCTGCATAATTATTTCATTTAAATTCATAGCGATAGATTGCCCCGCCTGCCTATTACTAATTAATAAATTGCTGAGGTATATTTGATCGTAGCGCTCGTTTGCCAAGGTGCGCTTGTACAACCTTTAACTTGTGCCGCTGTGCTGCCTGCAGATTTATTTTGCCTGATTGTGCCGACGCCACTGCCATTTGCTTCGCGCTATTGCCGATCGTGCCCCAGTCCTGTTTCATTATTGGCTTGCTGCCATTTTGTTTGTTGTTGTTTGTGCCTCCCTGCCCTGATCTCCACCCCGCTACCGCCTCCCAGCTGACCCTCCCTCGCCCCTCCCCTTCCACTATCCACATATGACAGATGCTTTTGCGCGCAGGGTCCACCCGCAGCGGTCGCGCCCCTTGCTCGCCCAAGGTGCGCCAAAGGTAAGCCCGTCTACGCCCGTCCGCGCCTGGACCGCGCCCAGTGCCAGACCCCCTGGACCCCGCAAGACCCACCCCGCTCGCATTACATACGACGCAGCAACCCTCTCAGCTCTGAACCCCGGCCGCTCACCACAATGCTACCAGGCTGCCCCGGGACACACCCATGGACCCTTCACCTGCCACTCCTGCAAATTCGACTGTATCAGAATCCACAACAAACCCACTAACTCCAAACAGTGCCCCGACAACAACTACCTGAAGTGCATCCTCCTCAACACCCGCTCGATCCACAAACACTCCATTGAACTCTGGAATCTCCTCGACACCACATCTCCGGACGTCGCCTTCCTCACAGAAACCTGGATGAACACCTCTTCAGCTCCAGACATCGCCATAGCCATCCCGGACGGCTACAAGATCATCCGGAAGGACCGCACCAACCAAACAGGAGGAGGCATCGCCATCGTCCATAAGAACACCATCCGCATCATGACCAGTTCCGACGATCACCTCGCAGCCGCCGAACACCTTCACTTCCAGATCCACACCGACCCCAAGACCACACTCAGAGGCACCCTCATCTACAGACCACCAGGACCGCGCACACAATTTAGCGAAGATATCACTGACTTTATCAGTCCACATGCCCTCCCCTCCGAAAACTACATCCTACTGGGAGACCTGAACTTCCATCTGGAAAAGAAGAACGATAGCAACACCGCCAACGTTCTAGACAACCTGTCCAATCTCGGACTCAAACAACTTGTTGACACCCCCACCCATCTAGCCGAACACACGCTCGACCCAATCTTCACCTCCAGCAAGCACATCTCCTTCGATCACACCACTACTCTCTATTGGACAGACCACAGCTGCGTTAACTTCAACTACAAAAAGACCTCGACCCACAATCCCCCACAACCTATTCCCCGAAGAAACTGGAACAAAATTACCACCGACCAACTTCTCACATCGCTTCACCAAAACCCCCCTGCCAAATCATCGGACCCAAACCAAGCAGCCACCAACCTCACACATTGGATCACCCACAGCGCCGACGAACTAGCACCCCTGAAAAACCATCAAATCAAGCAAGGCAACAAAAAAGCCCCCTGGTTCAACAACGACCTTAAGAAATCCAAGAAGCTCTGTCGTACCCTCGAGAAAGCCTGGAGAAAAAACCCAACCATCGACAACCTGGCCTCCCTCAAGAACGCCACCCGCAAACACCACCAACTCATCCGATCCTCCAAGAAATCAGCATTCAAGGATCGACTCAACAACAACGCCCAAAACAGCAAGGAACTATTCAACATTGTCAAAGAATTTACCAACCCCAACGCCGGCTCCAACGACATCACCCCCTCCCAAGACCTCTGCGACTCTCTATCCTCATTTTTCTACAACAAAATCGCCGACATACATAACAGCTTCAAAAACCAATCCGAAGACCAGCCCACTTCACCCACCCCCGAACCAAAACCGCACTCTAACAACCTCTACGCCTGGAACACAATCACCACCGAAGACACCATCCGCCTGATGAACTCCATCCACTCAGGATCGCCAACCGACCCTTGCCCCCACCACAATTTCAACAAAGCAGACTCTATCATCGCACCCCATCTCCGCGATGTCATCAACTGCTCCTTCAACTCCGCTACCTTCCCGGAAAGCTGGAAGCACGCCGAACTCAGCGCCCTTCTAAAGAAACCCACAGCAGACCCCACTGAACTTAAGAACTACCGCCCCATCTCGCTCCTCCCATTCCCCGCCAAAGTCATAGAGAAAGCCGTCAACAGTCAGCTCACCGCCTTCCTTGAATCCAACAAATCCCTTGACCCCTCACAGTCCGGCTTCCGAGCCAAACACAGCACCGAAACAGCCCTTATCGCAGCAACAGACGACATTAGAACACTACTGGACAACGGAGAAACGGTTGCCTTCATCCTACTTGACCTCTCCGCGGCCTTCGACACAGTCTGTCACAGCACCCTCATACAACGTCTCAACAATGTCGGAATACAAGGAAAAGCATTGGAATGGATCATCTCGTTCCTCGCCGGAAGAACGCAGAGAGTCCGCCTTCCCCCTTTCAGATCAGAGGCCACCGAAGTCATCTGCGGCGTACCACAAGGATCATCACTCAGCCCCACCCTCTTCAACGTATACATGAGCCCCCTAGCATCCATCGCACGCCAACACAAGCTCAACATCATCTCCTACGCAGACGACACCCAGCTAATCCTCTCCCTCACCAAAGACCCAAACACCGCCAAAACCAACCTACACGAAGGAATGAAAGATGTAGCCGAGTGGATGAAGAACAGCTGTTTAAAACTAAACTCGGACAAAACGGAAGTCCTCATCTTAGGTTCATCCCCCTCTGCCTGGGACAACTCTTGGTGGCCTCCTGCCCTGGGAACCGCTCCCACACCTACGGATCACGCACGCAACCTGGGCTTCATCCTAGACTCCTCTCTCTCGATGTCCAGACAAGTCAACGCCGTCTCATCATCCTGCTTCAACATCCTACGCATGCTCAAAAAAGTCTTCCGTTGGATCCCCACCGAAACTAGAAAGACGGTCACCCACGCCCTGGTCACAAGCCGTCTAGATTACGGAAACACCCTTTACGCCGGAACCACAGCCAAACTACAGAAAAAACTCCAACGCATCCAAAATGCAACAGCCAGACTCATACTGGACATTCCTCGTCAGGCTCACATTTCCGGTCACCTGAAAGACCTCCACTGGCTCCCCGTCAACAAGAGAATAACGTTTCGTCTCCTAACCCACGCACACAAAGCCCTCTACAACCTTGGACCTGAATGCCTCAACACACGACTAACCTTCTACACCCCCACCCGCCAACTACGATCATCCAATCAAGCCCTCGCCGCTATCCCACGCATCCGTAAATCCACCATGGGGGGCAGATCCTCCTCCTACCTAGCGGCCAAGACCTGGAATTCTCTCCTCACCCACCTCCGCCTTACTCAGAACCACCTCCCCTTCAGAAAACAACTAAAAACTTGGACATTCGATAAGTAAATGCACCCCCCTCCCCCAAGCGCCTTGAGACCCTCTGGGTGAGTAGTGCGATATATAAATTTCTGAACTTGAACTTGAACATGCCAAACAACATGCCCACCCACCAGACATGACAGCACACCCTACTATGGTAACCTGGGCTAGCCATGTACATGAGAGCAGTGTGAGCTGGCGCTGACAGCGTGAGGATCATTTTATTGAGTGTCTGGCACTGGTGCGGTTGATTGCAAACCGGCCAGCGCAACTTTCTTTCTTTTGTGTAGCGCCTTGGTGCACTTACTTTTAAAATCTAAAAACTTCTATTGGGGGTGAACTGTGTGCTAATTACATCTCTGCTTGCACCTAGCACCCACCTGATTCAGTCCCCGGTCCGTCACGGCGATCTTGTGCCGATTGAACGTAGGGACGCGACTCCTCCCCCTGCTGCCTACATAGCTGCCTGTAATTTCTGCCGCGCTGGTGAGAGCAGTGTGAGCTGGCGCTGACAGCGTGAGGATCATTTTATTGAGTGTCTGGCACTGGTGCAGTTGATTGCAAACCGGCCAGCGCAACTTTCTTTCTTTTGTGTAGCGCCTTAGTGCACTTACTTTTAAAATCTAAAAACTTCTATTGGGGGGTGAACTGTGTGCTGATTACATCTCTGCTTGCACCTAGCACCCACCTGATTCAGTCCCCGGTCCGTCACGGCGATCTTGTGCCGATTGAACGGAGGGACGCAACTCCTCCCCCTGCTGCGTCACTTCCCTTACCTTCCTATATGGGCTATGGCCACTCGTCCGCGCAGCGGGCGAGCGCTAAGGCAAGCCCGTCTGCGCCCGTCCGCGGCCGGCCGGGGACAGGGGCCCCTACCCCTGGTCGAAATAGGTCTACAATACACTGGAGCGCTCAACAACTCCGCGCCCTATGTCCGGTATTTGCTGATGCCTGTTTCCACAGTCTTAATGTGGAAGGTTCTAGCAACTGCAAGGAATGTCAGTATAACTGGCGCAGTATCCCCACGCCTAAGGCTGAGATTACTAGCCTTACTTGCGGACTACTTAACACCCGATCCATGCGGAAGCATAGTCTCGATATTTACGACCTGCTTATAGACCTGAAACTTGACCTTCTTTTTCTTACTGAGACATGGCTGGATGCCAACTCAGAACCGGACATAGTCGCTTCTCTCCCTGTTGGCTATTCCATGGTAAGACTAGATAGAACTGGGGGCAAAGGCGGCGGGGTAGCCATTATTTTTAAGCAGCCACTTTGCTGCCAACTTGAACCCCATGATATTGCTGACAGCGAGACAGGAGCCTTCTCCATTAAGGTCAACGCTAGCAACACACTAAAGGGCTTTTTGGTCTATCGCCCCCCAGGCCCTTTTTATAACTTCACTGTCAGCCTCATTGAAGGCTTAACAGAAGCTGCTCTACGTAGGGACAAGTTTATGCTTTTAGGTGACTTAAACATCCACTTGGATGACCAACTTGACAGAGGTGCTACCGACTTCTGTCATCAATTACTATCCCTCCTATTACACATTAAATCTAATGCCCCCACCCACCAAAAGGGCCATCTATTAGATCCTATTTTTGCCAATTGGGAAGGCATGGAAGTTAAGGCCCCCGTCCCTATTCCTTGGTCTGACCACCTGTTAGTACCTTTTACCATTAATATTTCTGCTGGCAATACTCATAAATGCACTAACTCTAAATATATGAGCCGTAAGTGGTCGGCTTTTTTCAAAGCTAAGTTCCAAACTGCACTGACTAAAGGTGGCAGACCAGGAGGTGAGGATGCTGACACAGCGTCAGACAGACTAGAAGGCCGTATTAATAAAGCCTTAGATGAAATAGCCCCTCTCTGTCAGAAAAACCTCAGCAGTAGACCCCAGAAATCCGCCCCCTGGTTCAGTGATGAGCTTCGCTTAGCAAAATCACAATGTAAGAAATTGGAAAGACAGTGGCGGGTGGAATACCTCGACCAAACTAAACAGAGGTATTTGGACAAACACAGAGAATATCATAATTCCATCAGGCGTGCTAAAACAACTTATTTCTCAGGTAGGATAGGAGAAGCCAAGAACTCAACCAAAGAGCTGTTTAAAATGTATAAAGAGATCTCTTTCTGCGGCTCTTCTGTGGACCCGACCTTGGTCTCGGAAGAATCTTGTAACCGCATTGCTGCTTTCTTTTTTGATAAAGTGGCTACCATCTACTCTACCTTCACGGGGGGAAAGAAAAAGGGAATTTAGTTTAGAGAAAATACGCTAGAGGTTGATGGAGCCAACAGGTTGGACCACTTTTTCACTCTATCCCCCGACAGGCTCCAGCAGATATGCCGCTCAATTAAGTCTGGATCTCCCTGTGATCCGGTGTCACCTAAACTTCTTGGAGAAAGTATCGAGACTCTAGAACCCTATATTAGGGATGTTCTTGATCTTTCCTTTAAATCCAATATTGTACCTAAAAACTGGAAGCAGGCGGTAGTCCTCCCTCTTCAAAACAAATCCAATCTTAGTTGGGACCGGCTAGATAACCTACGCCCCATCTCACTCCTCCCTTACCTGGCCAAAGTGGCTGAAAAGGTGGTGAACTTTCAGCTTATGGCATTCGTTGAGCAAGCCAATCTGCTTCATCCCACTCAATTTGGCTTCTGGTCCCGCCATTCCACGGAATCTGCGCTGCTGATGGCCACTGAGACCATCAGGCAAGGGGTAGATGAGGGTCAAACTATGGCCCTCATTCTACTAGACCTAAGCGCACCGTTTGACACTGTGGCACATTATACTCTGCTACAGTGTCTAAACAAAGGAGGAGTCACGGGGTCAGCACTGAGATGGATTCAATCTTTCCTCACTGACCGGGGTTTTCAGGTTAGACAGGGTGAACACTACTCCCGTATGTTCAATCTTGAGCAGGGGGTGCCTCAGGGCTCGGCCCTGAGTCCCACCCTGTTTAACCTTTATGCTTCCCCGGTGGCCACCATTGTTGAACGCTATGGAATCCAACTAGTGTCATATTCCGATGACACACAACTGGCCATCTCACTGTCACGAGCACCGGATGTTGCGGCGGTCAGCTTCAGTGCTTGCATGCAGGAGCTTGCATCCTGGATGTCTGACAACTGCCTGAAGCTGAATGGGTCCAAAACTGAGGTGCTGGTGGTAGAGGGTGGTCCGAATGTGTGGTCCTCGGCATGGTGGCCTGCGTGCCTGGGCTCCACTCCAGTGCCTTGCCAACAGGCAAAAAATCTTGGGGTAATGTTTGACTCCGCCCTGACATTTGCTCCCCAGGTAGACCGGGTAGCCGGGATGTGCTTCGGTATACTCAAGAGTCTACGAAAGATCCTGGACCTACTTCCTGTCGGTGCCAGACAGACTCTTGTGCACGCCTTGGTTACATCAAGATTGGACTATTCCAACCTTCTCTATCTGGGAATAACAGCAAAAAGCCTCAATCGCCTCCAGGTACTGCAAAATGCCACAGCCCGGCTGGTGCTAAGGCTACCAAGAAGAACTGCCTCTAGAGTCGCTTTGAAATCCCTTCACTGGCTTCCGGTAAAGGAGAGGATCACTTTTAAACCATTATGCGTCTGTCATCGTATCATCAATGGCAAGGCGCCTAATCCCCTACAATCCCTCATCACTCCCTATAGTCCAGGACGCAGGCTTAGATCCTATGGTACCGGGCTACTTGTAGTCCCCAAAATTCATAAAACCCGAATGGGAGGTAGATCCTTCAGGCTACTGGTGGCCAAGAGCTGGAATACGCTTCCGATGGAGATGCGTCTCGAACCTTCTGAAGCAAAATTCCGCAGAGCTCTAAAAACTTATCTTTTTCGCTCAGCTCTGATGTAATCTCCATGTTTCGTCTCTCACTCTCTCTCTCAGCGCAGGGACACGCCGGTGTGCATAATGCCATGCGCTTTATAAAACTCCTAAATAAAAATAAAAAAATGAGCCAACAACGATATGGCACCCCAGCCAGACAATAGCAGAATGTGGGGAGAGGTGGGAACCAGGCATGTGCGAAGGAGGCAAGTGACGCATATATGAAATTGACACAATGCCAAGTGTGGCGTGGATGTGCGGGGCAGACTGCAGTATGCAGACCACAGACAAATCCATGTTGACATACATTGCTGCTGTTTGGAGTCTAGTGGACAGTGGATGCAACCATGTCACTCCAGCCAGAGGGGAGGTCCCGGAAATATAGCTTGTTACGTCCCCCCCTGTAAGCGTTAGCGGAGTGGACCGGCCCAGTGTATGCCAGGCTGGCATAGGGGTGTGAATAAAAAGGATGTAGCTCTGGGCGTGGTTCTCTTCCGGAATGCCCAACATGTCTGCCAGGGTGGCGCCTCTCACCCTGCCATGATGCCGCCGCCGTCACTATGAGCGGTGTTGCTTAGGATCCTGTGCGCCTGCTGCACCCCTGGCCACTGGTCCCCGAATCCGTCTTGGCCGCCCCTCCGCACACAGGCCTCACTGCTCACCTGCCGACACCGGCGTGTGTCAAAGAGGGCCCACCACGTGTTGGTGCAAGCTCCAATCCCGAGGCCTGTGACCTTGGCAGCCTCCTCCGACTATCATGGCCACCACGACACAGGCCCGCAGTACTCCTTTCTCGTTGACGTACTCCACAGCTGCCTCCTGCCTACACTACGGTCAAGTAGGGCACACATTTGGAACTAACTGAGTCTTGATATCCTGATGGCCGAGTTCATATGTTGATGGGACATATGATATCACTGTATTCCCTTCGAAGTGGTGCCACCAAGCCTGTGTATAGCATTCCAACCACACATGTCTGTGGTCCCTCGCTGACTACTGCCTTCGGCCCACACTGCTGTCCAGTAGGTCACACATTTGGAACTGAGTCTTGATTGCTCAATGGTAGAGTTCATATCATTGTGCACGCTAGGAGAGGTGTAAGAGGAAGACGTAGTTTAGTTCGGAGGATAAAAGGATCATCATTACAGAGGTGTTCGAACACTACCAACAACTGCTCTAGTGTCACTAACTCTGTGCATCGCGAGCCAACAACACGTGGCTGTGGGCCCCTGCTGACTGCTGCCTCCAGCCTACATTTCAGTCGAGTAGGTCACATATTTGGAACTGAGCCTTGATTTATTCATGGCAGAGTTTATATCATTGTACAGGCCTCATCACAGACTGCATCCCATTTCAGCTCCAGTGCCACTAAGTCTGTGCCCCGACATTCATGGACACTCTCCAGTTCAACTTTGGTGGCATCTGAGTCTATGGACTGGGAATTGTCTTCATCTTCATGTAGTGATACTGACTCGGTGGTAAAAACTAGGCTGTAGCATTCCACCCCTCCATTTGCCACTTCCTGCCAGCTTCTGCCCTCTGCATCATGCCCTGGAGGACACCTTCTACTGTCCCCCGCAACCCTCCGCTACGGATGTGAGGTTGTACATGTATATTTTCATCTCACAGTTTCTTGCTATGTCAGGTGTGATTGACCAGGTTCAACGCACAAGCAGACCCAGTTGTGTCCTCTGTTCTACAGTGTAAGTGTTGCAC
Organism: Lissotriton helveticus; assembly: GCF_964261635.1. NCBI lineage: Eukaryota > Metazoa > Chordata > Amphibia > Caudata > Salamandridae > Lissotriton > Lissotriton helveticus. The sequence goes on from NC_136068.1 coordinate 1,436,329,140, forward strand.
TTTGTACCACATTACCGTCAATGTGGGTGTGCTGTTATTGCTATGGGCGTGTGCTGCATTGTGGGGAACAACCGCCCCTGCAGCAGAATTTGCTGCCCCTTATCCCTTTGAGGTGGTGTGCCTTTGACTTTTGTGCTTTTACGGTGCGGAGATGTTGGCTATGTGAAGTGTTGCGTTAAGCTAATTTTGCTGTAATTATCACACATTCTTGAGAATATCCCTCCAAGCGCGGGCAATAAGGTCAGAACAACCTTGTTCCAATAATAGGAACCCAGCTACACCTAGCATCCTGTCTTTGGCCATCCCTGCACTCACTTATCAGCTCATCAAGTCATCCATCCATTCACTTTCCCATGCATGTGCTCACCCATTCATCCAGAAAATGTTTGAGGTCACTATTTGCTCTACAGGTGGTATAAATCTTTAGAACTGGCCCTGTCACATACTTCCACTTTTACATTTGCAGCTGCACCGCTCCCTGCCCCTCTGTACCACGCCATTTCCATCTATGAGAGCACACCCCAGAATGCATCTCTTGTGGGGGGCTTGAGTGTGCCACCAAGTTGCACTGTGTATCCCTCGGGTTATCAGTGACCTAGTGGTACGAGGGTCAGCCATTGTGTCTGCTAGGATTTCGAAAAGGGATGCTGGCACCTCTGTGATTTGTCGTCGACCGGTTCTCAGCTCCACCACAGGTTCTTGCTGGCCATATGTCACCGTGAGGCAGAAGCTTCCAATGGGCTTCTGAAGAGCCGGCTATCCAGTGCACGACCATCCACACCCATCATGTGATTTTTAAACAGAGCAAATACTAATTTGATTGATTCTATTTGTGCTAGAGTACTTTAGAGGTAGACTGGTCCAGAAAATGTTCCTCTTCCACACAGCGGAATGCTGATTCCAGAAAAGGGGTTTCAATTTGCTCAGTAGGAATGTTCATGAAAGAGGGGTTCTGTATTTTTAGTCAAATGTGAGGAAGCCATCAGTGTTGACAGCTGCGCGCAAGAGCTGCACTTTCCCTGGGTGTCTGCTGCTGACACAGAGTACACATCTCAGCTTCAAGAGCTTAAGCCTCAGGTGTGACTGCAATATCAATTACTTGTTTCTGGACAGGCAATAACGGGCGTTGTTCATCCGCAGACTGATGCATTTTAACATAATTTTCGGGCAGGAGGACATTAAGTAGTTGCAGGCAGGGAGTGACAGGGTCGGCTCTTGGAGTACCTCACAGGTGGCTGCATCAAGGGCCATACAAGAGCTCATCAGCTTGAACTGACCCCGAGGAAGTATTGTTCATATGTGTGAAACGTATATATAAGTTAGAAGTGTATTCCTTATTTTTTGTGAATTTATCAAGGATAACATACATTTAATGTAAATACTAATAATTTTGTGTCAGTCTTGTTGAGAGTAAATCAGGAAACCGAACTGCAACTGTTCTTTTGTAAAGAATCTTGTTATTGCACTGAATTGAGAAGTTCATCGTGTGCCTTTTAAAAGGATATTGAAAGTGTGTCTTCGTGTGTGATTCATTCACTGTGTTGGAACGTGCCCTTGGAATTACACTGACTATGGCCTTCCTCTTTTTCCACTGATAATATTGTTCCTTTAACATGTTGCTTTCATTGAGTTGTAGAGCTCTGAAAGGTCAAATATCAAGAGTTCACCAAAGTATCTAATTTTGGTGTTTTCCCAGAGGGTGCTATTGAGGAGGACCCTGGAACCTCCGTGTGATTGATGTGTTAGCGTTGATTTTGTTTTGTTTTAAGACATTTTTCACATGATGCAAATTTTTGGGGCAAGTCAAAGGTGAGTGAAGAGTGGGATGTACATATGCAGTGTTTCATTTCATTACCGATTTATCTGCTTCTGCTAGAAGAGGTGCTGGCGAAGAGTGTGGAGTAGCCTCATCTTCTTTGATTTCTTGCCTGCAGGGTGTGAAGGGAGGTCTTTCTATTGTATGATTAAGTAGCTTTTGTTCTCCTGTCTTCTGAAAGAGCATTTTAATTATTGTGCATATCATAATGTGGGTGGCTTCAGCTTCCAGGAGGATTTCAATGGGACATGAGTGTCAGCCAAAGTCTGAGGATAATACTGATGCCAGGAAGTGGGGAAATTACATCTTTGTCGGCATCTAATGAGCCTGTCAGGGAGGTCAGTTTCATTTGGCATGCGTAAGTCGGAAAATTTGTTGACTTGTTTTGGTTATGCTCGATGAGAATTTCTTTAGCGGGATACATCAAAAGTGATGACTGCATGGTAAATCCACCTAGATTTAGGGGCCCATTAGGATGTCGGGCGGATATCCCCTGCCAGGCTGGCGGTAGCCACCGCCACCCTGGCGGGGGCAATCCGCCCGACATCCTTCCCTGAATTCCCCCCCGCCATATTACAATGGCGGGGGGACCGCAGTGGAGAAAAACATCGGCCGCCACTTTTCCGCCCCGGTCGCCTTGCGGCCGGGGCGGAAAATGTTTAATATGGTGGCGGTGTCTATTAGATACCGCCAGCCATATTACAATGGGCTTTGGTAGATGCCTTTCCGCCCGTCATCCTAATGACCCCCATAGTGTTCTGCAGGAGGAGAAGTGAAAAGAAAGACTAGCTCTAGTGGGATAGATATATGCAATGAAAGGAACATCCCAATATTTATTTGTGCTTCTGGCAGAGTGGCTTGGCTGCTGTGCTTATTTTTGGAAGAAAATATATTTTTTCACAATGGTAATTATAAAGGAATTGCTGTGTCGAATCTAGGGATGTACAAAGTTTAGACCGACGTTTTCCTTCGTTTTTTATTTTTTTATTTCATAGAATCATAACTTTTAACCCAAAATCCATAGATTGATATAACTCACAAACGATTTCAAAGTAATACACAAACTAATAAAACAAATATAATACAATAGGTGAAATAGGTGTCCGCAAATGACGGATAACTAGCCCATTTAAGGCCACCAACAGGAAAATCGCCTTCAGGTACCAGCACTCAATTAATATTAGACCATCTAATGCATTTCACTAATTAATTAGCAGCAACATTGGTTTTTTGGTCTAATCCAAATGGGGTTATATCTTTTTTCTGAATGCTGAATGGTGAAGGTCCAAGATGGTAAGACGCCGCTGCTGGATCAGCAGATGCCCTTGTGAAGTCTAGATTATTGCATTTGATGCGGGTTGGATGTGAATTGAGGTGTTTCAGATCAGCAGTATCAACTAAACTGAGCGTCTTGAAGAAAACTATGTAGAATTAGTGACAACTCTGACTCGGGTTCCTGCTGGCTTTCCTACCAAGTGTATTCACTGTCATTTTTATAGTCAGTTATATCCCTGCAGTACTTTTCTATTGTGGAATCTTGTGTTTTGTTTGCACTGCATTTCTCTTCCATTCACTGTTTCCTTTCTTCTTGCTTCTTATCTCATTGCTCCAAACTTTCTCTTCCTTGATGCTTTCTTTCTAAATTACAGCTGCGTTTTCCTCCCCCCTTCCAATGTCAACATCTCTCTCTTTCAATCAGGAATTCATTATCTTTCTATCCTTTCTTATCCCTGGATGAAATTCCATTCTTGCCACTATTCACCACTAACCCCCCACTCCATATTGTCTCTTCTTGTCTTCATCCTGTCAACCATTTTTCTTTCCTCTAATTGTTTGTCACCATTCCCCAACGAATTGCCTTGCCGTCCCTCACATTATATGTTTCCCCATACAATGAATATTTTATGTTTTCGTTTTGCATTGACTGATATCTCACATTTCCTCAATGTTTTTCTATCTCCTACCATTTCTTATCTCTTTATCTGTCTCTCACCAACACTAGCTTATTTCACTGTCTATTACAACATCTTTTCAACATTCTCTCACTGTTGTATGGTCTCTCCTGACCCCATTGACTGCTTTCTTTTGTTTGCGTCATCAGTGGTCTCTCATTCCACCTCTTCGTTTTCTCATTTGTTTTTTTTCACTCCATTTAAACCTGTTTTCTTTATTAGCGCCATGCTTTAACTCTCATCGGTGGGATATTCTATTCTTATTCCTGCCATATCCTTCCACACTTCCATCACATTCCACCAAATGACCCTCCCTAAATCTGGGGCCAGATTAATTTGCTGCTGTGGGTAGTGACTCGACATATAATCATTTAGTCCTTGTCCATCCAGTTCTTTAGGAATTATTTGTACCACTCTAACCATGAATAGTAAAAGCAGTTTAAAGATCTAAAATAGTGTTTTTGAGGTTGCAGTCCTCTTCAGATCTGTTCATTAAGCAAACGATCAAAAACGATTTTTAAACTATGCTGGTGTTTGTGTAACTCTTTGATCAATAAACATATGATTGTTTTTATTGAAGGTTTAAGCTGTGGAGATGATGGAGAAAGGGAATCACAGCAGTGTGTCTGAATTCATCCTCCTTGGGTTTTCCGAGCCTCCAGAGCACTCAATAATCCTATTTCTGGCTTTCCTATTTATGTACTTGTTGGCCCTGGTCGGAAACATCACCATCATTTTCATCATCAGGGTGGATTCTCACCTCCACACACCCATGTACTTTTTTCTAAGTATTTTATCTTTTGTAGACATCTGCCTCACTACTTGTACAGTCCCAAAACTTCTATCCAACATCTTCTTGGAAAAGAAAAGTATCTCTTTCCATGGGTGTTTTCTGCAGCTGCACTTCTTCACCTCCTTTGGTAACATGACCGGGTTCCTGTTGGCCATCATGGCTGTGGATCGATACTTGGCTATCAGTAAGCCACTGCACTATGCCATGATAATGAGCAAGGGAGTCCAACTGAGGCTGGTGGCCGGGTCTTGGGTCATCGTTTCTATGCATTCAGCAGCACACAGCATTATGGCAGCGCGATTATCATACTGCGCATCCAACAAGATACACTACTACTTCTGTGACCTGCCACCACTCTTCAAACTGTCCTGCTCAGACACATCCCCAAATGAGCTCCTTCTTCTGACAGAGGCAACCGTAGTCCTGATGAGTCCATGCCTCTGTATCACCATATCCTACATCTTGATTATTGCCACCATCTGCAGGATGCCTTCAACAGAAGGAAGATTCAAAGCATTTTCCACTTGCTCTGCCCACCTGACAGCAGTGATTCTGAACTATGGCCCAGTACTATACACATACATTCGCCCAGCCTCTGCTTATTCCTTGGAAAAGGACCTCATTATCAGCGTGTTGTACAGCGTGGGGAATTCCATGTTGAACCCCTTTGTCTACAGTATTCGAAACAAGGAAGTCAAGGGTGCATTCACTAGAGTTCTGAGAAAAAGAGGACTTTTTTGGAAGAAATAAAATCTGAGACTATCCATGTCTTTCTGCTGTAGTGTCTATGTTATCTGTAGCTTCATTTTGCTACGCTAACAGATTTTGCAGAACATTTAAATCAGCAGGCGATCCCTTCGTTGTGCTGGAGTTTGGAGAGGGTGGGTGGGAGAGTTGGAAAGGATGTTCTGAAGGCCCAATCTTATGCAATGTATAGACTGGTGAAATACCTATAGAGTTATTTTCAGCAGCTGGGATACATTTGTGGCTTGAAACAATTACACCTCCAGATTTCATGTTGAAGGTCAGGGAGTATGAATAAGAAAGAAGCTGGGGCAGGGTTTTGCAGAGAAGGTACTCTGTCACATCAGTAATGGAGTAGCATCTTCGCCCGACTGAAGTCCCACCCACCTCTTTTAAAGCTAGATGGAACTTACGTATGTCAACAACAAAAACAACTCCAACTTACTGGACCTTTCGGCTTTAAATAAAGCTCTCTGTGGCAATTCCCCCCCCAAAATGGCCCCGAAATGGAAATTGCAGCAAAGACCACTCAAACCTGGCTTTCTGAAGCCGTTGATTCATGTCTGCCTAAACCTTACATAAAATTCAATAATCATCGTCCCCCAGCCCCATGGTATAATGACTTACTTAAAATTGAAAAGACAAAGTGCAAAGCACTAGAGAGGCAATGGCGCAAACACTATTCACCTGAGAAAGAAATCATATATACTAAAGCTAGAAATAACTATCATACTAACCTGTATAAAAACGAAAGCCTCTTATGGTTCTAAAACTATTACAGAAGCTACCAACCGTGCTAAAACTCTGTTTAACATGGTCAAAGAATTGGCAGGTTCCCAAACAGTTGCAACTCCCCGGCCTCTTAATGAGCTACAGTGCGATAATCTCGCCCAATTTTTCATAGGGAAAATTGATAATTTAATCCTGGAAATGAATAGCTCAAATCCTTACACCACTACATCCACGAGTCAAGAGGACACTGTAACTTTTCCCGCCTCTATGGGTACTTTAGACTGTTGGCCTCCCATTATTATGAAGGACTTTAAGACTATCCTCAAAAGTATCAAATCGGGATCACCAATGGATCCAGTTCCCATTAATATTCTGAAACAACTTGAAATTTCTCATCTGGAGGGGATTCTTAATACTCTTAATACTTCGCTTTTACAATCTACTGTACCTGCTCTCTGGAACCACGCAATGGTGACTCCCCTACTAAAAAAAACAATGGCTGATCCTGAGGTACCATCCAATTATTTACCCAATTCTCTCTTACCAGTCTTTTCGAAAATCCTAGAAAGACATGTCCGCTCACTCTTAACACATTTCACAGAAATCAATAATTCTCTCCATCCTTCTCAATCTGGCTTTCGGGACGGTTACTCCACGGAAACAGCACTACTGGGAGTGACCGAAAAGATCCGTAAGCTTCTTGATGAAGGCCAAACAGTTGCACTCATTTTATTAGACCTCATTGTGGCCTTTGATACCATCTCGCACAATAGGCTGATAAATACACTGAAAAATACTGGTATACGTGGTGCAGCACTTGAATGGATTTGTTCCTTTCTAGAAAATCGCACTTTTCAAATCATGTCAGCTTCAGCTTACTCTAAAATCTTTACCTCACCTCATGGAGTACCCCAGGGTTCAATTCTTAGCCCACTGCTATTCAACCTGTATGTGAAACCAAGCGCGGATATAGCAGACCAAGCTGGACTCATTCTAATGACCTATGCAGATGATTCCCAAATCATCTTTTCCCTCTATGACTCCAGTCCATTAGGTCCTTCCCTTCTCAAACAGGGCCTTACCGATATTTCTAACTGGATTACCCACAACCAGTTAAAACTTAATGGCGATAAGACGGAGGTTCTTGTCCTAGGACAACATAAAGATCTTTGGAAGTCCTCCCACTGGCCTACTCAAATGGGCAATCTCCCGGTTCCGACCAGCCATGTTCGTAACCTGGGTGTCATTATAGACAGTATACTGTCTATGAACCAACAAACTGGTAAAGTAGCTGCTCTATGTTTCACCATTTTAAAATGGCTCAAGAAAATGTTATGGATGTTGCCTGTTTCCACCCAAAAGACCGTAGTCAATGCTCTTATTACATCAAGACTTGACTACGGCAACATTCTTTATCTTGGGTCAAATAGGGCCGTGGTACGTAGACTGCAGCTAATCCAGAACTCTGCCGCCAGGCTGTTTTGTAGTGTTCCAAAGACCTCCAGTATCTCTGGTTACCTACGTGACCTACATTGGCTCAGGGTGGAGAATCGCATACAATTCAAAGCCCTGAGCTATATGTTGAGGATAAAAGCTGGTACTGCTCCCAAATACCTTCAAGCACTAGTGCATCCCTATGTACCTGCTCGTTATCTACGATCTCAAACTGCGGCAAACTTTTGTGTGCCTAGGTTTAAACTCTCAAGAATGGGTGGGAGGTCGTTCTCCTATCTAGGCCCCTCCATCTGGAATACTCTTCCTACCTCCATCCCCAAAGAAACTAACTATATGTGGTTGCGAAAAAACCTCAAAACCTGGTTGTTTGATCAGTAATTCCTACGGAAGGTCCTGCTCTACTGAATGCTCCGTCTTGGCGCCGGGAAACCCTTCTTGGGTAGCTGTGCGCCTTATAAACTTAACAAATAAATAAATAAAATAAACTCCTCTTCCAATGGCCCAATGGAATGAGGGCAATCGTAAGTTTGGTTATTTTTCCACCTGCCCTATTGAGAGTGGACGGATAAATGATCAGTTTTTACTTTCACAGACCACCATCGAAAACATGGTGGTAAGTGAAAGTCAAAACGTTTTACCAATCCCCATGCAAAGGTAGAAAACTGCCATGGTGAGGGGGTCACTGCTTTTTTATTTTCAAAAATAGAAATCACGCTTTGGGATTTTGTTCTTGAAAATACAAAATAAACATATTGAAAGTGTGTTTTATAGCACCGTGATTTTGATGGGGCCACAGGGCACACTCAATGTATTGACAAGAACCACTGTTATGGCGCTTCCTGCCACATCCTGTTAATGTAAGTGATGTCTCCTGGGGCGGCGATCATCTCTAAGTCCAGAGTACGGTAACAGTGAATTTTAAATTAATTGTTTATTGCCATCTTGGCATATTGAGGACAAACTTGACTCTGAAGCAGTTAAGTGTGAGTGATTTCCCCAGATGTTCCCTCGCAAATATTGAAGATCCAGGAAGGTTTGAAGGTGACACGGAGATTCCTTTATGGAAAACATAATGGTTATAGGGTCCTGTCACCTCCTCAAATTTGAGGAATATGTGAGTAGGTGCGGGTGATAAAAGCGAGATAGAGAAAGTTCAAAATCCAAAGGGAAGGATATTCTGACATGCAGTAATTAAGTCAAAAGAGTCAGTTTTACATGAAAAAAGGGACAAAATGCTTATAGAAAGAATGCCATGAAGTATAGCAACTGAAGCTTTAACAAGTGGAATGTAAAAAGTGGCACTGACAGGTGAAGAAGACCAACACGATTATTTAGAGTCTCAAGGCAACTACATACTTAGGTGTAATGCTGAGTGTAATGCAGTGTTAGTGCATTGGTGAGGTTGCCCTATCCTGCATTACGTCTAAATTAGCCAGGCACTCTAACCCCTGGGGAACGGCTGCAAAATGTTCTGAAATGATGAAAGCCAATGACCACATTATTTCTTTCTTTATTGTCAGATCAGCATTTAACTAAATCTATCAACAAAATGCACATAAATCCCAATATACAAATCATAAAACCTTCAAAAAAGACTGCATTACAAAAGGGTTGGCGAAAGAACTGTATATAAAAGAACTAGTGGAATATTACAGGGCGGGGTACCCCAGTTTACTCCACTGCTCGTAATTTTCTTTCACAATTTGGGATCTGGTCTACCAGCACCGCATTTCCGCATTTGTTTGTTTTCTTAGAGCAGCATAAGAGCCACATTACATCAGAGGCCTGGTGGTAGTATTTTGCTTCATTGCTTTTTGCAACTATCTGTGCTGTTTCTTCACAGCGAAAAATGGATTGCTCAAATTGTATTTAAATTGACAAAATATGACCGTAGATTTCTATCTCAGAAGAAAGCAGTGACCACGGGAAAAAAACAATTACAGTAGCCTTACAATATCCAGTATGGTGCCAAATTGCACCTCAGTGTAAAATTCTGCCACCGGACTGCTAATGTATTCCAAAAGAGATTGTTTTCATCTAACTTATTTTCTTCCTTTATAACGATAGTCATTTGACCCTTTGAAAGCAATGTGGGACAGAATATGAACTGGGAATATTTATGGGAAGCCGTTCACGTCAAAAGTACAGATCTCCATATAACACACCCCCTAAACTGCATGGAGTGCTCCAAACATGAACTTCAATCAGTGATACAGAACAAAATCTAAAAAAGCATTATTTCTGGAATCCGTGGATAATTTCAGCAGAAGAGATACAATAATTTGTCAATGTGGAATATGCCAACTGAATTGTTCTCTGTTAACAACAACAGTTGAATTCCTGTTATTTGACCATCAAATATATCAGTTGGGATCAGCAAGGGTAGCAGCTGTACTCCTAGTTTATATTTGCTACCCCCGGTATTAACCTTGATATCCTTAGTTTTAGAAGCAGTGACAGAAGAAGAAAATAAACTGGACACAAAGGAGCATTTTTATTTTTAGTGGTTGCCACGTTCCTTATCACCACATCATAAGCAAATAGGAGGATGTGGAACTGCTCAAGGTGGGACAAGGATACTCTGTGATGTCATCCTTTTCTAAGGGTTTGTGATGTCACTTTGTAGTAGTCTTCGCCCCATTCTTAGCCTGTGGAATGCTCACGCCATTGTGTTCCGGCTGTGAGTATTCCACGGCAGAAAATAGAACTTGGGGGCATATTACCAAGGGCCTTATCGTCGCTTTAGCGGGAATTTTTCCCGCTAAAGCAGCGATAATTTTATCGCCCTATTACCTAGCTGTCGCTAACACCAGTTAGCGACAGCTAATAGGCGATAGCGGGCATTTAGGGGCCCACTTTGCATGTCAGCGATAATTATCGCTAATGACATGCAAAGTGGGCGTGCCAAGATGTTAGCGACTGTAAACAGTCGCTAACATCACTATCCCCTATTACCAACTTTTGGAAATAATTGCGCTAAGCGCGATTATCTCCAAAAGCTAACGCCTGCCCAGAGCAGCTCTTAGCCATGTTATCCAATGGTAGGTGGATAACATGGCTAAGAGCATTTGCTCGGTAATGAATGAATATCGCTGACTTTTCAGCGATATTCATGCATTTCGGCCGATTTTTATCGCTAAGGAGATAAACCTTGATAATATCAAGGCTCCTAAGCGATAAAAATAGGCGAAGCTCGGCGATATAATTTCGGCCGCTAACCAAACTTAGCGATAATTATCGCTATAGCTTGGTAATATGCCCCTTGGTTTTGAATATGTACTTGTCAATTACTAATTATTAATTGCCTGAGCTGGCTGCTGCGCAGCACCTGATCTATGGATAAAGCTCATCTTTAGGACAAAGCACTTTGCCTAACGTCTGACATACTTAATATTAATGGCGACGTTCATAAGGGGACTGCTGAACCCACGGACTTCGATTGGAACCTTTTCCTGTGGTTTAGTCCATCGATGGTGTCCAAAACATTCGGAGAAACCTCATCAGGTGAAGGAAGATTGATGAAAGATTCCGTCTCAAACATTCACGACTGTGAGGTACAGTCTATGTTTTTTTTTTAAATTGCGGCAGCAGCATATTGAAGGCTACGGCTATGCCCTTGTTGTGACGTCAGACAGTAAATCTGCACAGTGTAGTCTGCACAATACTCATTCGACGCGTGTCTATGTAGCGCCATTTTGGAAGTGGTTACGCATTTGTGTTAGTGAAAGAGACCTCAATGCCCTTCAGGAAGCTGCAGCAGACATTTTGAGTGACAATAGAGTTTCCCTACATTTAGATGTGACATACTACATAAGCGCCATCTCGTGTGTGGCTAAAAGTACTAATTTCAACAAACTTGCTTGTTCTACAAAGACACAAGCAAAGAGCAAAAAGCAGCCTGTTGTTTATTTTAAATTTTTTTAAGTGTCTGTGCCATATGACTTGCTCATGGATGTACGTTGTTACAACGCATGCTTTTACCACGCATGCTGTAACAACGCAAGTTTTAAAATGCATTCCATTACAAAGCATTACACTGGGGGGTGCTGGATAGTGAATAGTTTAATTTACTATTCCAACACCAGTCCCCGTGGACACTAGGGAAGGTGTTGGATAGTAAATTAAAACTATTCCCTATCCTAGAGCGCCCCCCAGTGTAATGCGTTGTAATGGTTTTCGTTTTAAAGTCTGCGTTGTAATAGCACTGCGTGCTAAAAGTTGCGTATTAAAGGTTGTTCCCCCTTGCTCATCTGTGACGCACAACTGGCGTTTCAAAGTAATAAAATTGCGTACCTACACATCGGTGAAACACACACACCCGGCATGCCAAAAGGGAAAAAAAATTAAAAGCTGATTTATTTTAAATTCACATGCATATTTTGTTATACGGTGACACACACCAGGCGTGTCGAGATTGTGCTTCGTGTAAAAAGAAGAGGGAAACACAGAAGCATGCCATCTTCATGGTGACATGCACACCACTCGTGTTAATGAGCCGCAACAAAGATACTTTCCCCTCTGTTGAAACACCCATTTTGTGTTAGTGTGTCAACGCACTACTTCAACACCTTTCTTCTTCAACAGTGACACGCACACTGTGTGTCAAGACGTGGTACATTTAGTATATTGGAGCATTGCTATTATTTACCGGACCTTTTTGCTTTTAGTTCCACCTGTTTTCTAGCTAATGTAATGAGTTTTAATTTGGCTGTGCACTTGGAATAAATAAATAAACTTGTTTTGTATTGCATTCTTTGTATTATTGTGTTTTTTCACAAATTTTAGACACTATTTTCTTGGAGAGAATAGTTTGTTTTTTTTATTTAAAAAATGTACTCTGTATCTCCACTTCCACCTTTCCTCGAACTACCAATTAATCCTTCCATTTCATGGAAGAGTTTGTATGACACTTTTGTCACATATCTCGGTGCCATTGGTGCATCACGTTACAGAGCTGAAAGAAAAAAAGTCTTCTTCATTCTCTGGGTTTCAAACGGAGGTCTGTATATAAACATTTGCCTGCTTTAGTGCATGCACAAGATGAAGTAGACATAGATGAATTTGTTGAGGCCGTCAAGAAGTTAGAGTTACGTTTTGACATTCAGCCTAGTCTAGTTGTGATCAGACTCACATTTTTCAAATGTGAACAAAGGCATGGAGAGGATGTTGATGCCTTTATCTCTGCTTTATGGAAGTTGAGTGCAGACTGTCATTTTGATGCATTTACAGAACAATTAATAAGAGATAAAAACATTCATCAGCAAAAATTGCTGTCTATGGGCAACCCTTTTCTTGTAGAGTCCATCCACACTGCAAAAAGCATTGAACTCTCCAAAGTTTGCATCAAGGAATTGCATGAAAAGGTCTAAAAGAATGAAACAGTGACTGTTGTCAGATCAAAGGATGTTAAGAACTCGGTGATGCCTCGTCCTGATAACACATTTTTCAAACAGTCTAATTTTTGTTTCAGATGTGGGAATCTCTCTCACTTCAAGTCAGGAAAACCTTGTCCTGCTAAAAATGTCATTTGCAGGGTGTGTGGGAGGTTAGGACATTTTGCTAAAGTCTGCCAGAGTGGGAAGCGTGGGAGTTCTTCTACCCTAGATGGAAAACAAATGTCCAATTCTTCTTCTGTCGCGAATGTGTCTGTCTCAGAATGTTCTGGCGACAGTTACAGTAACATTCAAGATGACCTTGAGAGACATGGTTGTTGTTGGCGAAATGAATGTCACAGAAGGTGACATCTCTGAGTGTGTGGATCCCTATGTTGATGTTGACATCGGTGGAAAGAATGTGTGCTTGTTAGTTGACTCCGGGGCAAGAATAACTATGATAACTCAAGAATTGTTTAGTGAGGTTTGGGGCTCTCATTTTTTTAAGCTTCCAGATAGGTCACCAGTTTCATACAAAGGAAGGAGAATTGAGTTAGCTGGTTATTTTAAAGACATCCTGGAATTCAGGGGTAGGAGAATACATGGTAAAGTGTATGTGGCGATTAAAGGCTTGTCCATTCTTAAATGGTTTCATCAGGGCTTGTTCAAAATGGTGGTCAGACCTGGGACTAAGGAACAGGTTTCTACTCTTCGATCAGAAGATTTCGTTGGCGATTTTACAGAATACTACCCCTCTGTTTTTGGTGGGGGTCTAGGTCAGATTAAGGGTTTCACTCATGTCATCAGGGTTAAAGACAACGCAATACCTATCAAACACAGGCTTAGGAATGTTCCATTCAGTGTTAGGGAACAATTGGAACAAGAACTTAGTGGGTTATGTCAGAAAGGGATCATTGAGCCAATCGAATCTTCCATTTGGCTTTCCTCCTTAGTCGTCGCAAAGAAGAAAAATTGTGACTTGTGCAGCCTCAATGAAAAAAATTGGATAGATTCCCATCCTCTTCCGAAGATCTCTGACATGTTATCAATGATCAGTGGTTATAAGTTGTTCAGCAAGCTGGATTTAGGGTCAGCTTACCACCATGTGGTTTTGGACCATGCTTCTAGGCATCTGACTGCATTTATATCACCCATTGGTTCTTTCCAATACTGCTGTATGCCCTTTGTGTTAGCCTCTGCGGCAGCAGTATTTCAGAGGCTTATGTCTTCCATGCTTAAGGGAAAATAAGGTGTTGTGGTCTTCCAAGATGACGTTTTGATTTTTGGTGAGTCAAGTGAGTCCCATGATGAGACTCTGTATTGTGTCCTAGATGTCTTGCAGGAAAGCGGTGTTGTCCTAAAGAAGGAAAAGTGTGTATTTAAGGTGCAGAAGGTGGAATACTTTGGGCATGTGTTTTCAGAGCATGGTGCCGAGCCCAGGCCTGGTCTTGTCAAAGCTATTATTGACAGCCCTGCTCCCAAGGAAAAGGTTGGCTTGAAATCATTTGTTGGACTCTGTGAATTCTACTCACGGTTTGTGCCAGACTATGCAACAAGAGTTCAATCCTTGACCAACATGCTTAAGAAGAGTGTTTCTTTTGTCTGGGATGGCCATTGTCAGGAGGTGTTTGATTGGATCAAAGCCCAATTGGTTAGTCCCAAGGTTCTCAAACCTTTTGACCGCAATGCAATGTGCACCATTACTGTAGACGCTAGTGGCCTAGGCCTAGGTGCTATTATCAACCGAGCACACCTTGGAATATGCCTCCAGGGTGTTGCGAGGGACTGAATTGTCATTGAAAAAGAACTCTTAGTGTGCTGGTGGGCTGTCAGGAAGTTTAATCCCCACATCTGGGGCAAAAATTTCCAATTGTGCACAGATCATAGCCCCCTGGTATCTATTCTCTCAGGGGATAAGCTCAAAGAACACACCCCAAGAATTGCTCGCTTGTCTACCAAGTTGCGGCAGTATGATTTTGAAGTTTCGTATATTCCTGGAAACAAAAATGGAAGGGCAGATTACTATTCCAGATTTCCCGTGGAGGAGGATGGTGATGTTTATGATGATGATGAAGACAATTGTTTTGTCACTAGCTTGGTTTTGAATGACATGTGTGCCGTGAGTGAAAGAGAATGGAGAGATGAACTCTCCAAGGATGCCTTACTCTGTCATGTTGTCAACTATGTTAAGAATGGTTGGCCAAGAGAGAAAAATGCACCTTACTCTTTGAAGACTTTTGTGAAAGTTTCAATGGAACTTTCTGCAGAGGATGGTTTATTGGTGCGTGGTGACAGGTTGGTTCCCCCAGATGTGCTGAGAGCAAGGTTGGTCAAAGTTGCTCATGAGGGAAACTTGGGCAAAACGCTCACCAAGAGAAGGTTGCGTGAATATTTTTGGAGGCCTCAGATGGACAAGGACGTTGATGTATTCATGGGTGAGTGTGTGGTGTGTTCCGGTGCTGAGAAAAGTTTTAATCTGAGAATTCCCCCTCTTCAACCCATTAATTTGCCTTCCAGGCCTTGGTAGAAGATTGGCATTGACCTGGTTGATCCGTTCAATGTGCTTCCATCTTCTTCAAGGTTTGTGATTGTGGCCATTGATTACTATTCCAAATGGCCAGAAGTTCATGTCATTAGTGAACCTAACTCTAAAAATTTAATATATTTTCTTAAAGATCTTTTCCTGCATGAGGGTTTTCATCCACAATAGTAAGCTACAATGGAGTACAATTTGTTAGTCAGGAATTTGATCGTTTTCTGCTGCAAGGTGGAATATCTCATTCTAGGAGTTTTTTCTATCACCCACAAATGAACGGTCTGGTGGAGATAATGAAGAGGGTCCTTAACAGCTGTGTGCAGTGGGCGTTGGCGGGGAAGTGCAATGTCCAGAATGCTGTTAGGTCCATGTTATGGTTCTATCGTACCACACACCACTCGTCTACCAAGTGTCTCACTAAGAACTTCTGCGAGGCAGAAAACTGTGTTCGAAAGTATGTCCTGGATGGATGTCTAAATGAGTGAAGATGGACTCCGTGATTGATGTGGACTTGCTTTAGATTTGGGGGTCTCTAGTTGGCAGAAGAAGGTACCTTTGACAAATAGGGACCCTTGCGTCTAGTCAGGGTAAGGGGTACCCTCCTAAAATAACCCCTGTTCACCCCCTTGGTAGCTTGGCACAAGCAGGCAGGCTTATCTCAGAGGCAGTGTGTAAAGCATTTGTGAACACATACAGTAATCCAGTGACAACACTAGAAATGGACACCACACAAGTTGTATATATATAAACATAGGTATTTTTATATAGACTTATCACAAGACCATAAACGACAAAAATCCACAATACTGTATCAAAAATAATGTTCTATGTAGGAATACTTCAAAATCAAAGTTTGTACGAGTCGGTAGCTCCGTCCGGCTACTACGATGTTCTCAACAACAGAGTCTAGGAAATCAAACTGATTGTGTCGATACGGGTCAGCACCAGTGTTAACAGACTCGGTCACAGTACCTTTTACTCCTTGCTGCAGGCACTGGGGTGCGAGCCGGATGTGGCAACCGTTGTGGTTGCGTTGCAAGATGGCAGCGGTGCAGGACGCGGTGTCCTCTTGATGCGGTACAGGCAGTGGCTCGGTGATGTTGTCAGGACAGCGTCAGTGAGGCCAAGGCGTGCGGTGCAGGGCAAGACGGTGCTCGATGCGGTGCTGGCAGGTTGCGTTGCAGCGACGGGCTGCTTGGCGGGAGCTGGCATCATTCAGACCAGTTCAATTCGGTGAAGCCAGGTGGTGCGGCGTCGTCGAAAGTCATGGATGGTGAGGCCAGGGTTGCGGTGCGAGATGCTGACGGTGCTTTTGCGCGGTGCCTTCTGGACACAGAGTCGGTCACAGCTCCATTCCTCTGTAGATAATAAAACAGCATTTCCAGAAGTGATACGCAGAGGTTGGTGAAGTCTACTAGCCCTGAGACTTTGGTCAGGAGGCAAGCTCAATCTCAAGCCCTTGGAGATCCTTCACAAGTGGAATGAAAGTAGCACAAAAGTCCATTCTCCCCTCTTTAGCAGTCGGCAACCACTGCAGGTCAATCCCTCATGCTTAGGGATAGTCTCTCCTCAGTCTCTCTGGTTCATCTCCTCAGCAAAGGTTTCTTTTTGTTTCCCAAAAGTGATCTAAAGTTCTGGGGTCTGGGTCCTTTTTTTATACACTGTTTCTCTTTGTTCTCTGAAGGCAGAGAGGCCTCTGCCTAGTTCAAACTGGTTCTGGTCAGTCCTGGAGCACTTTGTTGACAAGACTCCTTTCCTTTCACAGTGTAGGCCAGGGCCATCAGACGCAACACAGGAGGTGGAGCCAGCATTGTGGAAGAAAGGTACAGCCCTATTAAGGTCCCAGGTGCAACTCCTCCCTCCCATCTACATGCAGATCTCTCTATTCAGCCCTGAGCTGACTCGCCCTGTCTCCTGGAATCCCCCAGCCCCTGTCAGTCAAACTCCAGACAAGGAATGCACAACTTAGCAGAGGCAGGCTTGGATGGTTAGACAAGAAAATACCTACTTTCTAAAAGTGGTATTTTCAACCACAGAATATTAAAACCAATTTCACTGAAAGATGCATTTTAGGCATACTAAACTCGAATTCCTAACTCGTTCCCTGAGTCAGTTAGGATTACAAAAATGTAATATTCAAACTGCCCATTCTGGCCTATGGGGAATAGGTAATCTTGCAATAGTAAAAAACGAAAATGGCTGTATTTCACTATTAGGACATGCCACACACATCAGGGCATGTTGTACCTTTTACCGACAATGCACCCTGCCCTCAGGCCTACCATAGGGGTGACTAATATGCAGAAAAGGGAAGGTTTAGGGACTTTTTTAACTGCAACGGTAACAACCTCATCTATTTGCTGACTTGCACTTGTTCAATTCAATATGTGGGCATGACAACCCGCAAAGTTCACACAAGAATGCTTGAGCATAAGAGCTCTTTTCGCTGTAAGAAGTTCCATACGAGACTTACAAGACATTTTTTGGAAAAACAACATCGCGAAACGGATTTCCAATGGACTGTCTTGGAAAAACCTTTCATACCTGGAAATATAAGGGATGTGTCTGGTTACCTCTTCGCCAAGGAACAAAAATGGATTTACAAGCTCCAGACTAACACCATTGGGCTTAACGATGACATCCCTTGGACCCTACTATAGGGAATGCACTATTACCACACATTAATCTCTGGTTTAGTTTTATCATACCAACGAATACTTTATAACGAGGATTGTGTGTATTTAGAAGCACTATACCGTGAGCAGTGTCTTGTACATCAAAATGTGGGCTTTGCTCGCCCTTACAGTCAGCAGTCGGGTTATTTTGCCATTTATTTACAACAGGAAATATGCTTTTATAACATCAATCAAGAGTACAGTAGCTAGATCTGTTCCCTTAAAAAACCCTGAATGCATATTATTTGCTCTGTTTTGAGACTAAAAACGGGCATTAGGGCATGTGCTTGATAGTCGTTTCCGTGATAATCGACCCAATTGGCTGTTTCCTTTTGCACAAGATCGGGGTCACAACTAGGGAAGGCGCCCGTTTATATCTCGTATCTGGCAATCATTATATGTAGAGAAACTACCAAAATGGTGTTTTTGATGTCATCCTGTAGTTTCGAGTGGCAGCTCACGCGGGATTTCGAGCGTAAAAGAGTGCACTCTATATTTTACAACAAAGAGAGCAGATAAGCAGATATTTGTGTAGATGGCTGTTTCCTTTTGCACAAGATCGGGGTCACAACTAGGGAAGGCGCCTGTTTATATCTCGTATCTGGCAATTATTATATATAGAGAAACTAGCAAAATGGTGTTTTTGATGTCATCCTCTAGTTTCGAGTGGCAGTTCACACGGGATTTCGAGCGTAAAAGAGTGCACTCTATATTTTACAACAAATAGAGCAGATAAGCAGATATTTGTGTAGATGGCTGTTTCCTTTTGCACAAGATCGGGGTCACAACTAGGGAAGGCGCCTGTTTATATCTCGTATCTGGCAATTATTATATATAGAGAAACTACCAAAATGGTGTTTTTGATGTCATCCTGTAGTTTCGAGTGGCAGTTCACGCGGGATTTCGAGCATAAAAGAGTGCACTCTATATTTTACAACAAATAGAGCAGATAAGCATATATTTGAGGTTATTATGCTTCAAGGGTTGAAGCAAAGTAACAATGAACCAAAATTACTTTATGGTCGGTCAAAATTACTTTATGGTCTGTCACGATTTGAACAACTTAAGGTGGAGGGATACCATACAAACTACCTTCCATGACACTATGTAAGAACAGATCATCAGCCGATCGATACCTCCCCCAAGACTCAGATGAGTGCTTGAGGTACCGACGGATAGGTGAGTCCTCTTGTACTAAAACAGACTAATGGTCTGATAGAGTTATGCAGAGTCAATACAGAGATAATGAATGAGATGGTTTGATTCTGCTGTTTATTACTAGTCCTATGTAGAACATCCATTCTATCCATGTGTGCATGTGCTGAGTGATATTCCTGGGTCACTTTGAGATTAGGCCCATTCAGTTTGAGTGCTGGGTTTTCCACATATGTTGGTTTTTAGATATAAGTTGATGGGATATACAGGAAGATTCTTTTTGGGGCACTTTTAAAGGTTGTATATTTACGCCTTATAGTTTTTGCTTTCTGTTTTACTTCTTATATCTATGTAGTGTGGGGCCTCGTAATACCGGAGCAAGGTCCAGGTGAGGTGAGGTCAATTCCCCTACCATGAAGGGTGAGCATCAATACTTTATCTTTTTATTTCAAAGTGATTTGAGTGTAAACACAGTGTATAGGTAGATAACACATATATGTTCGGAATGATAATGTTATATGTTGTATATATTTTTCATCTTCAGAAATCGTATTTCCCATGGAGGTGTAATGTTTCCAGGTTGTTACAGGTCGTACCGTATTCAACCTTTTTCTTTTTCTAAGTCTACTCACTTGGTGAAGGTGGTGTTTGCTTTGTTTTTCACTACTATTTAAGTGCAACTAATAAAAGAACAAAGGCCCTGACGAATGCCATGGGATTGTTTACCCGGTAGGCAGAAACATGTTGGCCCGTTACAAGACAGATATTTGTTGACTATCTCTTTTGCACTGTTCTTGGTTTTTAATTAGGAGGTGGGGTTCGTCCGCAGAATAAAGTTTTCTATAGGAGAACACTCCATCCTATTTTAATGTCACTCTATAATTTGCGTTGCACTATTTTTCACTTGACCATCATAGATCAGCCATTACTGACGTTTCATTTGCAGCGGTGGTCCAAATCCCTTACCAGCAACAAATGGTGTGGTGCTTGATGTCCCAATCATCAGGGGACCAGCCGGATTTACACCTGGGTTTGGCCAGATGATAGGACTGATCATTGAGTCAATTTGATGGTAACCCATTGCTACAGTGTTTGGATTTGTTAACCATCTGTGATTATTTCGAATGGTGTTGGGTCTTTCTATACACAGTGTTCACTCTTCATTATAACACGCTGTCTCCATGCGATTTATACGCTCCGTGATTTTGGTAACTCGGTTTGACAGTGAAGCCATATAATAGATTTGGCAGACCCTCTGTTTTCTTGTGTTATATATAAGGTTTAGGGACTGGCAAGTGGGTGCATTTGCCCAGTCAACACGGCAGTACCAGACTGCACACTGGCTCTGCAATGGCAGACCTGGGACACACTTTTACAGGCTGCTTCTGTGGGTGGCACAACCAGTGCTCCAAGCCCACTAGCAGCATTTGGATTACACACCCTGGGCACACTCAGTGCACTGTACTAGGGTCTGACATTTAAACCAAATCAGCCAATCATGGAGTCAATACGTCAATTTACCATAGGGAGCACTCGCACTGTGGCACTGGACAGCAGTGGCACAGTCCTCAAAGCATCTATAACCAGCAAAAACACCTGAGGCAACAGCAAAAAATGGAAGGGAGACCCACGCCAAGGTGCCTGGTCTAACAACATCTTTGTGGGAGATAATGTTTCTCAAGCCTAATCCCGTCAGAAATCTTACTTTGATGCCAGGAAAAGATCTGTTCCCCACACATTTGTTGTTGGTGATGTAGTGTGTGTAAAGATCCCAGTACACAGCAAAAAGGGAAGCTCGAAGTTCTCAGTTCCCTTGGTTGTCGAGAACATTTGTGGTAATGCTGTTCGTGTGAATCACAAGCATTGGTGGAATGCCTCCAGAATTGTAAAAGCACCTGGATGTTGTGTTAGTGAAGATTTGCACTGTGGTCGGGTTGAGGTTACGCCTTCCACACCCTCTCCGCCTGTTTGCTTATGCAGAAATTGCAGACAACGCTTTGCTCCTGCCAAATACAGTTAGGGGCATATTAGCAAGGGCGATATCGCCAATTTAGTGGGACTTTTTCCCGCTAAAGTGGCGATATTTTTATCGCATAATTAGCAAGCTGTGGCTAACAGCAGTTACCGACAGCTTGTAGGCGATAGCTACAGGTTGGGGCCTGCTTTGCATGTCAGCGATATTTATCGCTAATGACATGCAAAGTGGGCGTACCCAACCTGTTAGCGACTGGAAGCAGTCGCTAACACAGCTATCGCCAATTAGCAAGGAAGGCAAAGCAATAAAAAAAATCGCCAGAACCCCTGCTCAGACCATGACTTAACCTGTATATCCAATGGGAGGTGGATATTCAGGTTAAGTCCCCATTGGCGTCAATGCATGAATATTGCTGGATTTCCAGCGATATTCACGCATTGAGCCGCAATCGCTGGATTTTTATAGCATTGGCGATAAACGTTGCTAATAGCATGTTATCTCCGCGATAATATCCGGCGATAGGCAGCGATAAAACAAAATGCGCTAAGCGCATTTAGCGATAAATATCGCTATTTGTTGCTACTAGGCCCCTTAGTCTTTTATTTTATCTCTGTTCTTCAAGTTTTCTCTTTCTCCTCTTCTCTTGGTTGTGTTTTATCTTTCTATTTTTCTTTTTCTCTTCTTGGCACTTTCTTTCTTTCTCCTTTTCCGTTTGTTTATGAGGAGGAGGATAATGTAGTGGTCTTCTTCCCATTCTTAGCCTGTGGAATGCTCACACCATTGTGTTCTGGCCGTGAGTATTCCACTGCAGAATATAGAACTTGGGGCCATATTCTCAAGAAAGGGTGATACTTTATCGCCGCTTTTATCGGCAGGAAACTGCCTCTAAAGCGGCGATAATGGGCTCGATAATATGCCCTTGTGAATTCCCATAGAAGCCCGGGTTAACACCAGAACCTGGGTTTCTATGGAAATTCACAAGGACATATTATCAAGCCCATTATCGCCGCTTTAGCGGCAGTTTCCTGCCGATAAAAGCGGCGATAATGTATCGCCCTTTCTTGATAATATGGCCCTTGGTTTTGAATATGTACTTGTCAGTTACTGATTATTATTGCCTGAGCTGGCTGCTGCGCAGCACCTGATCTATGAATAAAGCTCATCTTTAGGACAACGCGCCTTGCCTAACATCTGACTTACTACACTTCTCCTACCCTTGTCATGTTGGTGAATCGATGTCTATGTGGAGCAGGAAACCTGAAGTATGCTGAAACCCAAGGGCTTCATTCCACAGATCAGATTCTATTCCATATGAAGGAAGTGCATAGATGGACATATGTTTATACCTTATTAAGATCTGGTGGCAACTGATTAAAATTTGATGACGGGCATTTAGCACACTGCCCTGCTACTTTTTTCTTCAGAGACATGGTAAATATTGCCTTAACAAAAATGTTATACTTAGATCATGATATACATATATATATATTGTGGGGATCTTGGTGCTTTGTTGTTTCACGTCTGTGTCAAATTATCCCATTCTTTGTCTCAAGATACTAAGAAGCAACTAGTAAATGTATTAATACTGTCTGATCAGGGTCTACATCTACTCTAGTCATAGTCATAGAGGAGACCATTTCAGGGGTATTACAAAGCTTGCTGTAGGTCATAGGTCCTTTGGTGACATCAAGCTAAGCTGATGTATGAACTAGCACTTGAAATAGCAAGTAAACATAATGAATTTCAGCATGCATTGAATCTATTGCCAGTCCATTTCACAGAGTGAATGACGTTTATTTTACATTTTTGGGCTGTACCTATTGGATTTTATGTTTATATTTAAGAAAAGCAGAAGGATAAATAAGCATGTGGTAATTTGTTTTATTTGAAATCAGTGTGGGAACTGTTCTTCTACAGGCCATGTGTTAGAGTTTCACGTGGCATTTTACCTTTGCGATATGTGCATTGTTGTTAGACCTCTCAGACTTAGGGTGCTCTTTCTTCCAATTTTTCACCTTCCTCCCCCACTTTTTTTCGATCTTGCGTTTGGTAGTATTCAAACTCTGTGCACTTTACCACTGTTAAAGTGCATATGTTCCCTACCCTAAACATAACATAATATGTATTTGTAAAGCAAAACATTAACCCAGGGTTATCTTGATGATGAATAACAGATGTTTCATACCCAACTGAATGTACTCACTTTATCAGCCTCATGAAGATGAATGAAAGGCTGAGTGGGTCTGCCGGGACATGAACCTTTGATTATGAGGTCGAACACAGGCCCTACAGTGTATGCATTAGTCCACTGAGCCACCAAACCTTAGCCATTTGGTGCCTGCAGCCTGTCTCTGGTCACATGCCTGATTGTAGTTGAAGTGGAGAAGTGTGGCTCACTGGTTAGTGCAGCGGACTCTGAAGCAGAGATCGGGCCCGAGACCAGGGTTCAAGTCCCGACGCGGCAGGGTCTTGGGCTCAATGTCCACGGACTCGATAATTCTCGCCTCGACGCCTACTCTAATCATGGGTCCCACGCTGCAACTCTGGGCAATAGCTTGCTTAATCTCCACAACGGCCCCAACAACACTGGGATGCCTGGCTTCACCTTGGGGGTGCCCAGGAGGGGCATCTCACAGGGAGAGCCAGGAAGGGTTCCACAGCGTTATACAGCGCCGGGATGCCCCGTTGGGGCAGCTGTGCGCTTTACAAAATACACTACATTTAGTTGACAGGTGGACTTTGTGTATTCCTCCTAGACAGCCAACACAATGTAAGCTTAGGAGTGATTGGATGGGCAATCACTGGCAGGATGGGAAGGAGGAGCTGGGCACAGCTTTACTTGCAGCTGAATAGGCTGTGTCCAGTCTCCGCACAAAGGGCTGCATAGCCCCTTTAGTAAGTTTGGGGCCAGGACAGGGAAGGCAGGGTGTTAGACCTGGCATCCTTGACATGGTTCCCCTGACCTTTTTTTCTCTGACCTCCTGTTTTGCTGACTTCATTTTTGCTGGCTTTAGGATTCTGGGCAGTCTACCGCTGTTGACCAGTGCTAAAGTGTATATGCTCTTTCCCTAAAACAACTGGCATATTTAATTGTTTTACTTATAAGTCCTTAGTAAAGTGCACTACAAGAGTCCAGGGCCTGTAATTTAAATGCTATTAGTGGGCCTGCAGCACTGATTATGCCCACCACTCAGGCCTCTGAACTTACAATTTGAAAACACAACTTATGGTGAATTTGTATTTGAAGTTGCAGGTCTGAACATGCCACTCTTAAAAAGTTGGCATTTTGATACTTTAACCATTCTATGCCTTCTGCCTGTCTCTGAATTCACATTTGGGGTGGGTGACTGCTGGGCTTTATGCATTGCCTCTAGACAGTCACAGACAAAAGGACTTAGGTATGCATGATGGGCCATTCACATCCTGATGGGCCATTCTGGGCAGGATAGGAGTGAGGTGTTGACAGTGGCACCAAAATAGGCCTGTGCCTGTCCCCACTGAAAAATCTGCATACTCCCCCTGTGCTCAGTCTGGAGCAAGGGTAGGAAGGACAGGGACCATGTGCACCTCAAAAGCCTTTCTTTGAAGTCTCCACCACTTCAGAGGCACAGCTGGGTATAAGTACTGGACTCCTGACATCACCATCTCAGTGCACATCTAGACCTGAGAACACTGCAAAGAAGAAGGACTGCTGTGAAACTAGAAGGACTGTCACTCTGCTGCACTCTGCTGGACCCCTGCTATGATGTGCCTGCCCTGCTGCCTGCTGCTCTTCTTGCCTGGTAGTGAGAAGGACCTGCAGCTCTACATCCCCAAAGTGCAATCCTCAGGGACGAGGTAGTCCCAGTTAGCTTTGGGGGCAGTTAGAGGTGACCGTAGTTTCCCCGTGGCCATATACGATACGCCTGCAAATACTTCTAAGCAAGGCAGTGGGTTACTATCCATGGGCAATGCGTGGAGGCTCTGAGGGACACAGGAGCAAGCATAACTACTGTCAAGTCAAGTCAAGTCAAGTCAAGTCAGGTGCATTTGTATCGCGCACATATCACTCCAAAGAGTTTCACGGCACTGTGGTGTGTTAGCTGGTCTCCCTTCAGACCAGGTCCTTCTGAGCACATTCCACCAGGTCATAGTTGGTAACAATCATGAGAGTCACCTACTGGTAGCTCTGGTTCCCATTGTGGGATGTGGGGGTCCGTGTCTGTCCAAAAGTAGCTGTGACTCCAACAATGCCTGAAGATTGTCTTTTGGGCAGCAACCTGAAGCATGCTATCTGGAGGAAGGTAGAGCTCAGGTCACACTACAAGATGTTGGGATTATCTGAATGGGTTTTCATTACCACAAGGTGCATGGCTGCCTGGGAAGGGAGTGAAGGGCATCTGGAGCCTGGCACATTGTCCCAGACAGCTACCAAGAGGGAGAGTGGCATTGTAAAGGTTGACAGGGAACATGAAGATGATGACCCCGCGCCAACTGGGGAGGATATTGCCACACTGTGTGACCTACCTAAGCGTGCTGGGTAGTAAGTTGAGGGGAGGCCAACCGGGAAGGAATTCTACAAGGCGTAGAAGTAGTGCACCACTCTTAAGTGCTTGAGATGGCAAGTTGAGGCCCAGGCAGCAAGTGACATCTCTCAAGATCACCTGATCTATTAGGAGAATTACCTCCTACATAGTAAGCCTAATGCTCCTGGGCCTGGGGCAGCCCATGTGCAGATCGTGACACAACCCTAGCAGGACATCTGGGGCAAGAAAAAACCTTTTCCAGGCTTGTTACCCATTCCTATTGGCCCCAGTTGAAGATGCCTTGGATGCAGTCTGTGGGTTCTGTCTCATATGCCAAGTCAGTGGGAAGTAAGGACACATTCATTTTTGGTAGGCACATGGGGATTAAGTGATTTGCCCAGAATCACAGGATGTGCAGCGTCATTGTAGGGACTCGAACCCAGTTCCCCAGATTCAAGGTCGACTGCCCTAGCCGTTAGGCCAACCCCTCTCCCCTTTGGTTGATGAATGGCTTTTGACTGGCTTGTATTCATATTGTGGAAAGTCAAAGACTGTTACCCACAGTTGTCACAACAAATGACATGATGTTGTTGCAGTAGCATTTGAAATGTTTCTAGTTATTTTGTTAACAATGCGCATTTCTGTGCCAATGTGAATAATAGTTTTTCTTACAATACTTTTGTTCAGTGGAGCATTTTTGCTAAATTCATAACCTTTACAAGGATTATCCCTCCAGCATCGGGTAATTAACTTAAAGAAGTTAGCCAGAAAAATGAAGATTTTATGTTCATATAATACTACTTCACTGTAATGAGATGTTGCTTCGATTCAGAGCTTTCTGTGTTAAAGGTACATGAGAAGGTTTTGAATACTAGGCTGACATCCATACTTGGAAACCTAAATGTCTACCACTATCTTAAGTTTGGTATGGTAAGGTATGTAAATACAAAGAGAAGCCCCTGGGAACAGTCATTTTTACCGGGATTTAGCTACTTGATTTGGCATGACGTCAAAATATCTACCAGTGAAACATTTGTTTACACATCAGTAGGAACAAAGATGTATATTGGAGTGATGAAGGCCAAGACGTTAATTAACTAAAATGTTTTATGCAGTCACAAGGGAGCAATAGTTCTCAGATTGCTAGGGTTTCGCTGCGAGCCATAGAGGAATTATGTGAGCGTTCTAAGTCAAGAAAAAAGCTTAAGGCTCTCTTGACCCCATTGCCTGTCATTGGCATTACCTTTGAGAGGGTAGGCATCAATATTATTGGATCCTTGGACCCAAAGACAGCTTTGGGTAACAGTTTCATCTTGGACTTGATGGACTTTGCCACTTGCTACCCAGAGGCCATTCCTCTGAGGTTGGGACTGCACCTGTGATGGCCAGGGCCCTGGTGAAGATGTACACCTGTGTGGGGCACTAACTTCATAAAGTCCATGTGGGAGGAGTGTGGGGTGACTCATAAGTTCTCCACAGTCTATCATCCTCAAACCAATGGTCTTGTGGAAAGATTCAACAAGAGCTTGAAAGGCAGAATAATGGGCCTACCTAAACCTATGAGGAATAGGTCAGATGTTCTCCTTCCATGCCTGCTCTTTGCCTACAGGGAGGTGCCACAGAAGGGAGTAGGATTTAGCCCTTTTGAACTCCTCTATGGCCACCCTGTCAGGGGACCTCTTAGCCTTGTGAGATAGGGGTGGGAGGAAGCTCCCAGAAAACCTCCTCAGGATATGGTAAGCTACTCCACAACCGGAGGCACTGCTTCTGGAAAAAGGCAAAAAGTAATCTGGAGGCCAGTCAGAAGGTTATGAAGCTTTAGTGTGAACAGAAGTCCACTCTGGAAGAGTTTCTACCTCGCCAGAAGGTGTGGATTTGGAGCCTGGAGAGCCCAAAGCTGTCAAAGACAGCTGGACAGGCCCATGTGAAGTGAAGGAGCAGAAGGGGGAGTCCACTTTCTTTCTGGATCTCAAGATCCCTAGAAATTTCTTAAGGGTGCTCCACATGAGCCGCTCACCCCACACTTTGAGACGTCGGAAATGAACATGCTCCTGGTGACAGAAAAGGGAGTGGAAGAGGAGAGGGAGTCTCTTCTTGACCTCCTGTCTGTCTAGGAGCATAATGGGTCAGTGTGGGGCATCAACCTCTCTCCCACACTGTTCTCTCTCACCCCAGACTCACACACCTGTGTGTCCACAGCATTGACACTGAAGACAGTTCACCTGCTAAATATAAAATGTACAGGTTGTCAGAAAAGGTAAGGGACAGTGTCAAGGAGGAGGTCTCCAAGAGGCTGATGTTATGGGTGATTAAGCTGTCCAACAGTCCCTGGTGCAACCCTTTGGTGCTGGTACCAAAGGGTAACCCAGTGGGCTCCACTCCCAAACTTAGGTTCATAATCTTATGCAGAATATGAACCAGATTGAGGTCTCCTAGACCCTCTGGTCAAATGCAGGCTTACTGGCAACTAATCAACTGGTGACAAGAAAACTGTAACTCATGAACCACCTGAGCAATGTGATGATGGTGCATTGTGCCCCGTGAGACAGGGAAGATCATTTGTTTGCTAGTGAACTCTGAACTTCTTTCATGGATTGACACACACAAGAATAAACATTGTAGATATATTTTAAGACTTTATTAAAATCATCATCCTAATTTAGTGCAGATAATGTGTATAGCTCTTTATCAACAGACAAACAAAACCTCAACCAAAGAAGTCACGCATGGCTAGTAATAAACACTGATAAAAGCGACCAACAACAAGGCTTCCTGAAGGAAACTTTCAAGGCCTGCTATAAATCAGACATATGCAGCTCCACGTTGGGCTCTTTTTCACCCATAACTATATGCTTAAGTGGGCCTTTTGCAGACTGTTCGCAAATCATCTGGAAAAACTAGCTCACCTTTTGTGCACCTTCACAAGGTTATTAAAAGAACGCAGACTCTGGTTGCAAACTTTATTTAACCAGTTCGAAATTTGTTCCTATCTTCACCCTAAAATCTTCCTGGAGGGAGAATATAGGTATAGTCAACAGGTTAATTCAATACATAGACTATGCAGACAGACTGCTAGCAAGGCAATTAGGTCTTAGGTATTTTATTGCATTTTAAGAATTGTCTTGAACTATCTTGAAGAGAAATAAGAAAAGTTCTTTAATAAAGGATATAAGAAAGTGGGTGTTATTGTTTCATATTCATTATGTGGACTGTCCTTTTAGACACAATGGGGTATATTTATGAAAGAGTTGTATCGCTAGACGCAACTCTTAAGTTCGAATTTATCAAGTCATGCAATGCCACCTTGTGGGGCCTTGCATGGATTGATACATCTAGAGCAATGCAGATCAAATTGCTGTGTTGGGTTACTCTGCCCCCGGGAGGCACTCCATGGGTGAAGCATAGGTGTTCCCATACATCCACCCATGGATTTTGATGCATTCCCAGATTTACAATTAATGGAAGACCTAAGAATGTGCCAAACTGGTACGCCTCCCAAGGTGAGGTGTAACGAAGAGAGATGTCTTTATTTCTTCTTACTTCGCCTTTCTATGTGTGCTGCATTCTGGAGCACACATAGCAAAAAGAATATGCTTAAGGGGATTTTTTTGTGCAGGAAGGTGTTTCTGCCTGCACAAAAACAATCATACTTACAAGGGTACCTTCTAAATTGCTCTCCAGCACTTGCACATGACAGGTATTCACAGTATATTGTTAAGTACTGCGCATTCCTTCACTTTCCCTGTCACACAGCACAGCAAGGTGACTTGCTGTGATGTGTGATTATTTGTTAAATATGTCCCTTAATTGCATTTCAAGTACTATCATGAAAGGAAATAGGATACATTTCTTTATTGATGAAATTAAGGAAGTCGGTTTTTCTTTTCTTCTGATCTATTATATGGACCGGCAGTGGTACGTACAATTTAATGCTAAAAGCAACACATATTTTAACAATTTATTTCAATAGGACATCACAGGTCCCAAAATATCAACTTGGTAAGCTTCTTTCTCAGCTTTTAATATGAAAAATGATTAGGCTGCTGAGATCCTTGTCTTTGAAGCAATTAGGCAAAATAATTTTAACTGTAGGTACTTACAGGCACAATGCATCAAAGCCTTTTGCAATCGTAAACGGTGCGATTCGCAAACATCGTCCGTTTGCGATCGCAAAATTAGCTTTTGTGATGCATCAAGGGTCAAGGCCCTCACAATTTGAGAATTTGCAATTAGCTCTCAAATTACGATTGCATTTAAGGAATCACATTTTGACACCCTTGAAATTGCATTATCAATTTGCCAGTCTCTGACGGAGAAGCGCAAATTGAGAATGTCTTCCCATTCATTCCTATGGGCCTCTAAGCCTATAGGAATGAATGGGGAGGTATTCCTTAATTGCGAGTCGCAATTTGCGAGTCACACTTAAGGAATGTTTAGAATTCGCTATTTTTTAAGCGATTTCTACAGTAATAGGCGTTTGCGATTCCTTAATTGTGATTCCTTAGAAATCGCAAATAAGAAATCGCAAAAGCCAACATTGATGCATGTGCCTGAGAGTTAATTGAATGGACTGGCTGTTAGCAAGGAAATTGACTCACCCAACCAATGGTCCACGAAAAAGTATTTTACTCAATGCTATCTCTATCAAGCTCCTTATCTAACTAATGTTCTGAAACTAGGTACACATTGCAAGAATTTCCAATATCCTTATCCATGAACTATCCAGCATTTTATCTACAAGCATTTTTAACTGCTATGTTTTTAATAGTGGATGTACCAGGGGAAAATTGCAACATTGTGATGATATTTCTGAAGCTCATTGCATTGACCGTTGTAAGCAGACTTTGTTCACCAACCCCTCCCTTCTGGCCTCTAGCTAATCTGCCTTAGCACCAAAAGTGCCTGTATGAGTTCTTTGAGGTGGCCTCTTGCTTGCATATCTTAGATCAACAGGAAGCCTGCTGATCTGTGCTTTGAGAAGGTTGTTTTCTGTCTCTGCATCTCAGTAGGCGAGTCTTGCTCGAAGAAGCTGCTGTCCTTCACTGTGTTTGAAGTGCAGATCACACCAAGCAAGTCCCCCTAAATTTGAAGATTCTTTTCTGCCTAATATTTGTCTGTACCAAGCTTAAATACACTTTTCTGATTATTTTGAAAATGGCAGGCCTCGGAATTAATGATCTCAAATGCAGGAATTAACATATTAATCATGTTGCACCTTCATTTATTTGTGTAACACACTACAAACCATAACAATACATGTATGTGAATACTAGATGCATTATCAAACTATTATGAAGCAAATGTTATATGCAACAAGCACACGTTTATAAACAAAAACATATGGAATGCAGTGAGGGTGCATAAGCAGAAAAATGCAAATATTACTTCAAATTTAAACCTAGGTGGTGTAGTTGATTTACATGTGAGCAAATATGTATTTGAAAAGTAGCAAAATTACCATTGTAAATAGTCCCAATTTGTTTAGCTCTAGGTATGACTCTCGAGGAAGCATAGTGCTTGGGAATTTACATTTGCCAATCTATATTCTGCACCATTCAATACAATTTGTAGTGATGTCCTGAGAAAAATACAAGAGTAACATAGTGGTTTATCCATAGTACATCACGGGATGAAGCTCTGAGGTAACATTGAACAAAGGAGATGCAGAAATTTTAGCTGTCAGACCAAGGTATGAAAAAGTTACTTTTAAGAGTAGCAAAGCTAAACTCCCTAAAATCATTCCACGGGTATTTACAGCCATAGGCCTAGATCATTTAGGGTGTAAGGCTTCTAAATCCCAGTTGAAATCTAAAATGATGGTGTCAGTGATTCCAAAGGGTAAGAAGTATTCTGAAACAGAGAAAACGACATTTAAAGGTAAATCCTATAAAGGAAAGAAGAGGATATGTAGAGATGATGACACTCAGAGTGAGTATAATTTTTTTATAGTAAGAGGAAAATAAAGCTAGGTGTCACTCTGATCAATGAAAGTCTTACGCTCTTCAGGTTTGAGTAGAGCAGATATGCTCTAGTAGGTCACAAAGAGAGCAACAAGACTCTCAAAAAAGTTCACCATTTGGAACATCAATGTGATCATTGGAACAGTAAAGGGGAGAAGTTTTAGGAAAGAAAGAATATCATGCTAAAAAGAGCCTGCAGATCAGGCGAAAAATGCCTTGCAGAAAGAGAGTTCTCCTAATACACAAGATATGTAACAATAATCCGACCCACCTGCTGCAGAAAACCATAACTAAAGAATATGTCCAAGCCGCAATAACTGATAAACCATTGTGGTAATATTATTCTTTTGTTCCTTGCATTATCTGTGATGTCACTTTTAGAATTGCTATGTGTCATGAGAATGTTACTCATGTAATGGGGAATGTTGTGTTACCTGTGTTCTAGATCAGAGAAGCGGTTGGAGCTGATCTGATCTAGACGCTTTGTTTGTGCTCCAGTGGGTCCTTGGATTTAACCTAAATAAATCCTTATTTAAAACATTTACTGCCTCCTCCGCTCTTTACAATGGCGACGAGGTCTTTTTTTAAAATAATTGGACCCACTGTGATGCTAAGCGTCTTTTACATTTTCATCTAAATAATTTAAACGAAACGGACCTACTGTGTGATCCTTATCTGGTGCAGTTCGTGAAGCTGTTGACGGTAGTGCTTTCTTGAGACTTCCAAGGTACTGTCATTTTAAATTAATTTAAGGACTTCGAGTCGTTTTCCCCGAAGCGTCTCTGGGACAGTTGGTCTGCTCGCGCTCCTGAATGTTTCCAGTCTGATGACGTCCGTGATTCACAACGGACTTCTGGAACGCATTACTTTGCTGAAACGCAGCGCTTAGAGCACGCAACGTCACGGCCATTTCAAGAATACTTTTCTATCTACTAAAACGCATCTGGAACGCAGCGTAGTACGCAAGCTCACGGCCATTTTGAAATTGATTTTCGGATGATCAGCTGTTTTGTGTTAGCAGCGTCAGCGGTTATCAAGCAGTGTTGACAGCAAATCACGTCCGACGCCTTTCAAGTGACAACTAGCGGTTTAGAGTCATTTTCAAGGAGTATTTCTTGCGAATTCAGTGATTCGCTCACTTTTATTTAAAATTAATAATTTTGAAAATCGAAAAGTGAAGGTGTGGTAAGCTGGTTCCTCCTTCAATACTCTATTTACTTCAGTGATGTGCACACTTTATTCCTTTAATTCTCAGTGATGTGCACCCTTTATTTGTTTTGAGAAGTGCATTTTGTTATTTACTTCAGTGATGTGCACACTTTATTTATTTTGAGAAGTGCATATTGCTATTTACTTCAGTGATGTGCACACTTTATTTATTTTGAGAAGTGCATATTGCTATTTACTTCAGTGATGTGCACACTTTATTTATTTTGAGTAGTGCATTTTGCTATTTACTTCAGTGATGTGCACACTTTATTTATTTTGAGAAGTGCATATTGCGATCTTATTGCTACTGTGTTCTGCACACAGAAAATTTTTCAGTTTTACTGTTTGTTTGTATAAGTGGTTGAAATGACTTCATCTCAAATCTGCAATCAACCTTCTATATTTTAACAAATACCAGCAAAACCGAAGCTAAGGTGGAAAAATGGTTTGATACATTTGAAAATTACATCGTTGCTATTGATGGTACTAAGTTTTCTGCAGAGAGGAAGAAAGCTATTCTTTTCAGTTATTTGGGCACAGCTGCTATTGAGATTTTCAAGAACCTCATACCCATTGCACCACCAGTTGAAGGAGGTGATGGTTGGAATGTTTTTGTTGAAGCTGTTGCTAGACTTGAAAAACAATTTGAAGATGAACCTAACGTTATGATTGAAAGGCATTCTTTTCATAAGAGAAAACAGCTCGCAGATGAATCTGTTGAGGATTGTATAGCAGCTCTGAGGGTGTTAGCTGCACACTGCGAATTTGGGGCCTATGTTGATACTGCTTTAAGAGATCAATTTGTGTTTAATTGCGCAGCTAAAAAAGTTCAAGAGCGACTCCTAGCTTGTCGTAATCCTACTCTGGCAGAGGTTATTGATTTAGCCAAAGGGATTGAAAGATCAATTGAGTCTTCGAAGATTATTACTGCTAATGAAAACAAAAATACTAATGACACCTCTGTTTGTGCTGTACAAACGCATAGTAAGGGTAATTTTCAAACTAATAGAGTTTTGAGTTGTTTTAGATGTGCGTCAAAGGCACATTTGGCGAACTGTCCAGTTTGTCCTGCTCTTAAAAGAAAATGTACCAAATGTGGTAAAATTGGCCATCTTGCATCTTCTTGTAGGATTCAAAAGAAGGGTGGTAAATCTAGTTCCGCTAATGTTTCTTATGTTGATGAAGATTTAGAGAATTTGGTCATCACTATTTATGATGACTACTTTGATAGTCACATAAGTAGTATTTCTCTTCCATTCAAAGCTCCTTTAGGGATAGTTCATGTTGGTAAGATTGCCTTTGAAGCTATGGCTGACTCTGGTTCGCCCGTGACTATCTTATCGGATGTATTCTTTTATCAAAAATGGAAAGGTGTCAAACTTGCTAAATCTGATATCAACCCTAAAGCTTTTGGTAATTTTGATATCAAAATGTTAGGTTTCTTTGAAGATTCGCTAACATTTGAGACCCGTATCATTTTTACCAAAATTTATGTTGCAATTGATGGGAAAAATATTGTTGGGTGGTATGATCTTGGTAAACTTGGCATTAATTTATGTCCAGGATCTGATCATCCTATTCAATTGAGGGAGATGCCTATCAACAATGTTTCTTTGGAATATCCTTTGTCTTCAATTTTGAATAAGTATAAAAATGTTTTTGAGGATGTTGTAGGTGAGGTCAAAGGTTTCTCTCACAGAATTAAACTTAAAAAAGGAGCTTTGCCTGTGCAACATAAAGTTCGTATGGTACCTCTGGGTGTGAGGGACAAGCTCAAATTACATTTAGATGGTCTCTGTTCTCAAGGTATCATAGAACCTACTGATAGCTCAGAATGGGTTTCGGCTATCGTTATTGCACTTAAAGGGGGGCGTGGCTAGCAGCCAGCGAGGATGGTCGCAGTCTAACGAGGCTCCTATCCCCCTGCCCGTTAATCCGTAATATTTATTCTTCTCAGGCACGAGATCCCTGTGAAACTCCGGGAGATCTCTACGACTGACCCCAGGCCTGCTCCGGTCTGGGAATTACCCCGGCGGCCGGTCCGGTGAGGGAGTACGATGACGTTCGAGTCCGGGAGACCTGGCAATTATGATGGCAACCGCCGTGATGCTGGAGCTGTCGAATCGGTGCTAGCGACCCTCCGGCCCCCCGGACGACCGGCGGGATCTGCAGTAGAGAGGGGGCAGTGGAGCGAACAGATTGAAGCCCCGCTGGACTCAAACTTCAAGCACCTCGAGCCGGCTGGGACGGGGCTCCTCCCTCCCTCCGTGGCTCCGGCCGGAGTCCCCGGCTTTCATCGGCCCTAGTGGTGGCGACACCTTGGCGCCGGCCCCACCTGCCCCCAACTGGGCTGCGGCCCCGGAACGAGAAACGCCGAGGGCCGGCTTATCTAAGGCATTGGGAGCGGCGGAGTGAGTACTTGGGCTGCGGCCATTTTGACTCACTTGGGCCCGGCCCGTCATCACCCGGCACCCCGGCTGTTGGGCCTGGTGGAGCCGTGTGCCCCCGAGCTCCTCTGCTGAACTGTGGCTCTCTGGCTGGGGACTGGCACGAGCAGAGAAGCGCTTTGCACCCCAACTCCTAGGCCGGGGGGACCACCCGACGGCCGCTCCGAGGGGGATTGGGGGCCTTCCTGACGCCGACCTTTGGATGAGAAGCGGCGTGTGAGCCTTGGTCCCGGGCTTCCCCTTATACCCAGTGCCGCCCGATAGTGCTGTCAGCGGGGGGCCAGCCGTCGCCTCCCGCCTGGGTGCTGATTTGGTGCGACGACCGTGGCCCGGTGGGGCGACATAGCTCGTGGTCCTGCCCCCCCCCCTGGCCGAAGAACGCCCCTGGTGGGGCCCGTCCTGGATCCGCATAGCGGAGCTCCAATTTTCGATCAGCCGAGCCCTCCGACTCGCCTGCCCGACCACTCCCCCCACTCCGCGCCGGTCCCACCTGAGGCCCACGGAACGGACGATTCGAGAGGAAGCTCCCCCCCCCCCTACAGGAGAGAACAAGGACACGGCGGAGCGGGCCAGTAGGTGGGTGGAGGCGGCGAGACCCTGAGACGGGAGTGGGGCCCGAGGCCAGGCAGGTCGTTTAAGCGAGGCGCAAGAATCGGGTGGGCCCACTCAGACCGGATCCTCCTGGAGGCGCTTGTGGCGAATATTATCCCAGCTGTGGGAAGGCGCCCGGACCACCCCTGGAACTGAAGTGGCCTCGAACCGAGCGGCGCGACCACAAATGGGGAAGCCTAGAGGACCGAAGGGGGACGAGGCCCTGCTTTGGAAACGCCCGAGAATGCGACGCAGGCCCCGACGGAACTACAGCAGATGCAAGACCGCATCCTGGAGGCCAACGCTGCCACGAAGGACGCTCTACATCAAGACATTGCGCAGGTGGCAACGGGTCTGGGGCTTCTGCGAGCCGATCATGGGAAACTTTCGGACAGGGTCAAAGCCACGGAAGGCACATTGAAGGATTTGGTACCGGAGCACAAAGCCATGGCGGGCCGGTTGACGGAGGCGCTGGAGAGAATACAAACCCTGGAGAGGCGGGCTGAGGACACCGAAAACCGCAGCAGGCGCAACAACGTACGCCTGGTGGGCCTTCCCGAGAAAAAAGAGGGCCCTGACATGGTGGAATATCTGACCAACTGGCTGAGAACTGTGGTGGCGCCGGAGGGTCTCTCGCCTTTCTTCACGCTGGAACGGGCGCACCGGGTGCCAGCCAGACCCCCCAAGCCGGGCCTTGTCATCAGACTCTTGCATTACAAAGACAGGGACTGGCTACTGCAGAGGGCCAGGGACGCGGGCCCCTTCCAGGTGGATAATAGCAAGGTCACGCTGTTTCCTGACTATACGTTCGAGACACAGAGGTCGAGAGCCTCCTTTCTATCCATCAAGAAGGAACTTCAAACTGAGGGCTTGCAGTACTCGCTACTCTTCCCAGCAAGACTCAGGGTAGTGGTGGATGAGAAGTCATTGTTCTTCACCACGGCAGCGGAGGCATGGACCTGGTGGGACTCCTACAAGGCTGGAATGGATGGGGCTCGCGCGGTGATGGAAATGGAGCTGCGCCAACAACGCACAGTGAGGAAATCACAAAGGCTCCGCGGGCGCAGACACAGATCCAAGAAGCCAACGGAATCCCAGACGGAGGACGAGAGGCGTGCGGCGCTGCAGGCAGTGATGGACCTATCGGGAGCGGAACTGGCCCATTCGGGACGGACCTCGGGCTCTGAGGACCGGGGATCGGGATCGGAGATGGAACTCTCGAAACTTGGCAGCACGAAAGGCCTGGTGATCACTCCGCAGACGTCGGGGGACATAGTTGAATGCTGAGTGCCAGATGAGGAACTCCTCCCGAGTTGTGGCAGCTGGGGTTTGCCTTCATTGACATCGGAGCAGGCTGCAGTAAGACTGTACTACCGTGAGTTACATGGGCATTGTGGGGCGGGGAGACGGGGACGATACTTGAGGTCCTTGTAGCTAGTTCACGCCCCAGAGGGCCCTTACGGTCACCGTGGTGCAGACTGCGGATTAGGTGGGTTAGGAGAGCACGTTTGCTCTACCGTAGTTTGGATGGGAGCAGCTTTTTTGAAGTTAGGTCCTGTTCTGGGGGAGGGGGGGCCCGGAGAAGTTGGGGACACTCAGGGCGGGGTTAGGGGCGGGGGGGATGTGGGTAGTTCATGGGGGGGGGGTGGGAACAGTGTCACCGCAAGCGCAAGGATGCGATTCATTTCCGTGATGTACCGGACACTGTGGGACAATGGCTAATGCAGGTTCAATAAAATGTGTAACTTGGAATGTGAGGGGGATTCATACTATGGCACGGCGACACAGGGTGCATGCTTACCTGGTTCGTAGAGGAGTACATATAGCGTTTCTGCAGGAAACTCACTTGACAAAGAAGGAGGGCATAGCGCTGCAGCGTAGATGGAGGGGCCACGTATTCAACACCACATACTCCGCCTTTGCCAGAGGGGTTATGAACTGGGTGAGAGCGGGCATTCCTTTCCAGGTGATCAGGCAAATAGTGGACCCAGAGGGGAGATATGTGGCGGTGGAAGGCAGACTCAGGGGTCGGCTTATTGTTCTAGGGAGCGTTTATGTACCAAATGTGGATCAGACGACTTACTTCGCTAAGCTCTCTGGTGATCTAGCCAGCTACCTCACGGGCCCAGTATTGTTAGGGGGGGACTTCAATTCAGTGGCAGACATAACCCTAGACAGGTCGCATCCACCGTTACCCGCTTCCCTGATGCACCGGCTCGCGAAGAGCAGATCGAACTGGCAAGACGAATGGGGACTGTCCGATGTCTGGCGCGCGCAGCATCTGGCGGAGAGGGATTACTCATTTTACTCCAGCCTTCATGACCTTCATGTCCGTCTTGACGCTTTTCTGTGCTCTCCGTTGGTGCTCCCAGCGGTGGCCCGGACGGAATACCTAGCACGCACCTTATCCGACCATAACCCCCTATTGTTAACACTGGACTGGATGAACGTAATACCTCAGATCCTGTCATGGCGGCTACGGCCTGGCATGCTGGATGACCCGCCGTTCAGAGGGGCACTAGAAGAGAGGGTTTCCCAATACTTTGCAGAAAACGAGGGTTCCGCGACCTCCAGGGCGCTGGAATGGGATGCCTTTAAGATTGTAGTGCAAGGCTTCTGCATAGGAAAATTTGCTGGGGTACGAAAGATCTTGCTGGACGATTTGGATAGGGCTGAGCAGGCGCTGAGAGAGGCTGAGTTGGGGCGCCCTAATCACCCTGAGCTCCATGATAGGGTTTGTGAGGCACGGGAAGCGGTGGTGGTGGAAGTGGAGCGGCTCCACAGCTTCGACCATAAGGCGTATAAAGCGGGGACGCTGCTGGTTTGGTTAGCAAACCCCACAAGGAATAGTTGTCCGATCTTGGCCATGCAGGGGAAGGAGGGACGGATATGTACCACGCAGTCAGGCATACTGGACAGCTTCAGTTCCTACTACGAGAGGCTCTACCAGAGCGCGCTAGTAGCCCAAGGGGATGAAATAGATGCATTCCTGGAGGAACTCCAATTGCCGCGCCTGGAGCGGGAGCAGGCCGATGCCCTAGGCGGTCAAATTGAGATAGCGGAGATTAGGGGAGCAGTGAAACGGATGGCACGCAACAAGACCCCAGGCTTAGACTGCATACCCATTGAGTTTTATGAACGATAATTGGAGCAGCTGGCTCCCAGGCTCTGTACGGTGTACAACAAAGCCAAGGAAGGAGGGCGGCTACCGCGGTCTATAAGCGAGGCCATAATGATTCCCTCGCTCAAGCCACGGAGGGAGAGTACCGATCCAGCCTCTTATCATCCGTTAACCATGCTGACGACGGACTACAAGATTCTGAGCACAATACTGGAGGCCAGGTTGCTTGGCCACATGCAAGACCTGATCCATAAGGATCAATCTGGGTTCATACCCACTCGTAACACCACCCACAATATCCGACGGCTGTTCAAGCTGGTGAATGACCCGCCGCAAGCTGCGAGAGCGCCACTAGTGCTGTCGGTCGATATAGAGAAGGCCTTTGATAGCCTTGAGTGGGAGTATTTATATAGAGTAATGCGGTGTTTTGGACTGGGTGAGGGTTACATACACTGGACGAAAGTATTGTACTCCTCGGCGAAAGCACGGGTGAGGGTGGGCACGCTGGTGTCACGCCCATATGAGGTGTGCCGCGGCACTAGACAGGGATGTGCATTATCCCCCCTGCTGTTTGCATTGGCGGTGGAACCTCTCGCGGCGGTAGCTAGGATGGGTAGTTACTATGGGGGTCTGGAACTCGGAGGGACCCGCCACTTCATTTCGCTGTACGCGGACGACCTCCTCCTTTTCCTGGAGGATGCTGAGGGGCCGGTGGACGGAGCGGAGAGGCTACTGGAGCGATTCGGCAGACTATCGGGTCTTAGAGTCAATTGGGCTAAGACCTGCCTGTTCCCCCTGCGGCTGGATGAGAATCAACCCTCCACCTGTCAGAGAATTAGGTGGGAGCCTAGTTGCCTGGACTACCTGGGAGTGCATGTGTACCATGACGCCACAAACGTTTTGGAGGGCAACGTGGGACGCTGCATTCGTGCCCTGCGGGGCAGTATGTCCTTCTGGTCCACCCTGCCGCTATCAGTAACAGGTCGCATATCTCTCCTGAAGATGATCGCCTTGCCCCGGCTGTTATACTACTTTTGGGCGCTCCCGATCTGAGTACCAGGCGCGGTCTTCAAACAGCTGAAATCGTTGGTGATCTCCTTTTTGTGGGGCTCGGGCAGACGCAGGATAGCGCTGACGTCGCTCACTCGCCCAAAAGACGAGGGGGGCCTGGCGGTCCCGGACTTTGAGCTCTACTACCTGGCGGCTCAACTGCAGACCTTCACGCAGGAAGTAGCAAGAGAGTTTCGCGGCCCGGAACAGGAGAGGAACAGTGGCACCCCCCGCCATGTGTTGTCTTATATTGTCCTTCAGCAAAGGTTGGCGCTCAGGGACTTGACCCAGGAAGAGCGCACGTTCCGACTATGCTGGAACCGCTCACAGAAACGTGCGGGTTCAGACACCCGTACGCGCCCGAAATCCCTCTGGGCATAATAACGGCGCTCCCGC
Organism: Lissotriton helveticus; assembly: GCF_964261635.1. Taxonomy (NCBI): domain Eukaryota; kingdom Metazoa; phylum Chordata; class Amphibia; order Caudata; family Salamandridae; genus Lissotriton; species Lissotriton helveticus. Next base: position 1,436,369,624 of record NC_136068.1, read on the forward strand.
ACGGAGGTGACTGGTCGAGACTGCTGATTTGGGAAGAGGCAGGACTACAGATGGTGGGAGACTTATATGATGACGGTGTGCTGTCCCCCTACCAAACGTTGCGGGCCCGTTACGACCTCCCGAGTGGAGACTTCTTATTGCACGCGGCGGTGGTGCGGGCCATACAGGCACACTGGGGAGAAGGGTTGCTCGAACCAAAGACGACGCTGGCTTGTCAATACGCCATGATGTCGGCAGGCACCTTCAAAGCAGTAACTTGCCTTTACTCGCGAATGCTGACCGAAACCCTTCAGCCCCTGGCGGCGCTAAAGGCCAAGTGGGAACTGGACCTGCAGCGTGAGATCCCGGACGCCGCGTGGTCGCAGCTGGTGAGACGGGCCAGGAAGAGCACTAGGAACGCACGTTTCCAACTGATTCACTTTTATGTGCTCCACAGGGCGTACCTCACCCCGGGAAAAATAAGGAAGTACTTCGGGGCTGAGGAGGCCGCTTGCCCCAGATGCACCCAACTGGGAGTGGATCTCATGCACATGTTGAGGGACTGCCCCCACCTACAGGACTACTGGAGGGGAATAGGCAACACATTGAACGAGGTAGCAGGCAGGGACTTGCAGTATGACACAGCTGTTAGTATACTCCATTGGTTTCCCCATACGCCCAAGAATAAAACATCCAGCAAGTTTATAGATATGGGCCCCATACTGGCCAAGAGGGAAGTGACCAAGGGGTGGAAGGCGAAGTCGAGTCCCACGCACCGGAGATGGCTAAACGAATTTCTAAAATGGGCAGCTAGTGAGAGCACGCTTAGATACCAGCTGGTTTGTCGCAAACCAAATGAGAGGGCTCAGGAAGCGGCGATGGCTTGGGAGATTTTGGTGCAGGCGCTGCGGGAAGAGCTGGCCGAGTGGGTGGCGGAAGGAGATCTTGACAATGCACCTGATGTGCCCGAGGCTCCAGTTGCATCGCCAACTACACACACACCCATTGACTGATAGATTATTTCCTGCTAACCACCACATACACTGACTTTCCTGCGCTAGGTATTGTAGGGGACACTGGGGGAGGGGGTTCTGGGGAGGGAAGTTTAATCTGGCCCGTTGGCATGGATTCGACACTCATGGATAGTTCGGGTGTACGGGGAGAAAATGTTAAAAGCAGGCAGCAGAAGTCCTCACATGACCCCATTCAATGTTGCACACATGACGATGTGATATATGATTGGACATTGCCGCCCGGCCTCAGGGATGTGGGCTGAACGGCTGTGTACTTTACCTAGATGCTCGACTAGGGGGAGTGAGAAAACTGCTGTAACAGGAATTATCCTATTTGACGTACTGTTCATGTGATGCTGCAATAAAAATGGTTTAAAAAAAATCGTTATTGCACTTAAAAAGAATCAAGAAATTAGACTGTGTGTAGACCTCCGGTCTCTCAATAAAAACATTGTGGTGGAAACTTATCCTTTGCCTAGGATACAAGAAATGTTGGCTGCTGTTAATGGTGCCAATTTTGTTTCAATTATTGACTTGAAGGCAGCCTATCATCAAGTTACTCTGGATCAGGATTCTAGAGATCGGACGGCGTTTATAACTCCGTTTGGGTTATTTATATTTTTGAGGATGCCTTTTGGCCTGGCATCTGCTGCCAGTGTTTTCCAAAAGCTAATTGAAAACCTTTTTAGTGAAGTTGAAGGTGTTCAGTCTTTTCAAGAGGACATCTTAATCTTTGCTAAGTCAATTGATGAGCATAATGTCACCTTGGAAAAGGTTTTGAAAATTCTAAGCAGCAAAGGCATGACGGTGAGCAAGGAGAAATGTAAGTTTCTTGTTAAGGAAATTGACTATTTAGGTCATAAGATTACCCAGGAAGGGATTTTCCCTAAAAAAGATATTATTAGCAGTCTCGAGAATGCCAGAAAGCCTCAGGACAAGGATGCTTTACGTTCTTTTCTTGGGTTAAGTGAATATTATGCGAAATTTGTTAAAGGATATGCTTTGGTTGTTGAACCACTTAGACAACTTTTAAAGAAAGGTTCAAGATTTGTTTGGATGGATGTTCATGATTCAGCTTTTCAGGGGGTGATTAAGCTTATTGCTAATGCTCCAGGTCTCAAAACTTTTGATCCTGAAGGGAGGTCTTTTGTGACTGTGGATGCAAGCACTGTTGGTTTGAGAGCTGTTTTCACGCAGATGGTTAATGGCAAGGAGAGAGTTATTTCTTTTATTTCGAGAGCCATTAGAGGTGCTGAAGTCCATTATAGCACGATAGAGAAGGAGGCTTTAGCCTGTGTATTGGCTGTGGAGAAGTTGAAGAATTTTTTGTGGGGTAGGCCTTTCGTTTTGGTGACAGACCATAAGCCGTTGGTTTACATGATGGATGGCGTGAGGAGCGGTAGAGCGTCTTCCAGGTTGGTTCGGTTAATAGCGAGACTGCAAGAGTTTAACTTTGAGATTCAGCATATTCCTGGTGGTAAGAATTTTGCTGCAGACTGTTTATCGAGGTTGCCTCCTTTGAACGATTCTTGTGATGAGGTCACGGATCAACATGAGTGTGTTGTGGCTGCTTTGGATGCTGTGGAATCAAGCAACTTTGGTATTGATGAGGATGAGTGGAATGATCATGTTAGTAGAGATAATTTGTTGACCAAGGTTAAATCTTATGTTGTTAATGAATGGCCCTCTGTTAAAAGTATTGAATCTTCGCTAAGAAGTTTTGCTCAGGTGGCGAATGAGTTATCTATTGAAAATGGAATTTTATTAAGAAATGAATTGTTTGTTCCACCAAGTAGTCTCAGGGAGAAGATTATCAGTTTAGCGCATTCTGGGCATCCTGGTGTTTCAGGTACTAAGAGATTACTCAAGTCTCACTATTGGTGGCCTGGTTTAGATTCTTCTGTTGAGAAATTTATCGATAACTGTGCGGTGTGTGTTAGGTCTGACAAGCACTGGAAGGTTTCTACTGAACCTTTGTCTATTTGTGATGCTCCTGCAGGTCCTTGGGAAAGACTTTCCATTGACTTTTCAGGACCTTATGATTGTCTTGGCAGAGAGAGTAGGTTTTTGATTGTTCTCATTGATGACTTTTCAAAGTGGTTACATTATTCTTTTGTAGAGCATCCTAGTACTGATGCGGTTATTAGTTTCCTGGACCATGTTTTCAGGATTGAAGGGGCTCCCATTTCCATCAGGTCTGACAATGGTGTTCAGTTCATCTCAAACAAAATGGAAATGTTTCTCAAAAAGTTTGGTGTGTCTGCTAAGAGGGCTCCTCTTTATAGTCCACGTTCCAATGGTCAGGTTGAGAGGGCCAACAGATTTTTTAAAGAGGGGATCCAAGCTGCTTTGGAGAGTAATTTGGATGTTTTTGACTTTTTGAAAGACAAAATTTGGAGTTATCATCTGACTCCTAACTCTGGCACTGGGGTTTCTCCTTTTTGTCTTATGAGAGGCAGACAAGCAAAATCTTTATTTTTGCCGCAATTGAGAAACAAAAGTAATTTGACAAAGAGTTTTGAGTCTTCTGTCACTAAAGCTAGAGTTAACATCCAAAGTTGACGAAATCTATCAGGCATTCTCGGCAAACTCACTCCCCAGGACAGTCAATTCCCGGATTCTATCTCCAGTCAACACGTTCTCCAGCTTTCAACCAGTTACAATGGACCAAATCAAAATCATAGTGTCCACCATTAAATCAGGATCGGCCCTGGACCCCTGTCCACTCTCAGTGCTTCTGCCGGTAATGGACTCTATCATCCCACTACTTACCCAAGTATGTAATTCCACCCTACTTGCAGGCATTTATCCAGATCCCTTAAAAAACACCCTATTAAAACCCTTGTTAAAAAAAACGTCCCTCGATAAAAACGAGCTAAAAAACTACAGGCCCATTGCGAGTCTCCCGTTCATGGCTAAGGTGATTGAAAAAGCCATGAACATTCAGATTTCTGAATTTATTGAGAAACACCATCTCTTGGATGACACGCAATTTGGATTTCGGAAATACCATGGGACAGAGACAGCCTTGATCAAGGCCGCCGATGATATCAGGGTAATCCGGGATCAGGGGGGAACAGCTATCCTGGTACTGCTGGATTTATCGGCGGCTTTCGACACGGTCGACCACACGATTTTGGTTGATCGTGTCGAGAGATTCGGAATCTGCCACTCCGCCAAAAATCTAATTGCCTCCTTCTTAGCCAAAAGAACGCAGGCCGTCATTTTAGGCCCATATCAATCGGCACAACTTTCATCTCCCTGCGGAGTTCCTCAAGGCTCATCCCTTAGTCCGACACTTTTTAACATTTATGTGTCGGACCTTGCTAAAACCATCAAAGCACACGGGATGAGCCTAACCTCCTACGCCGATGATACCCAGTTGGTACTGGCAATCAAAGGTGATGGAGATCAAGTGTCTGAAAAATTTAAAAAGGGACTTATCGACATAGGAGAATGGATGGCCACCAACTGCCTCAAATTAAACTCAGATAAAACTGAGGTGGTCATATTTGGACCTCTTCTCCCAGCCTGGCCATCAAGTTGGTGGCCAGATGCCTTCGGTACCCCTCCCATCCCAACTGCCAAAGTTAGGAACCTCGGTATCATTTTCGATGAAGGTTTACACTTCATGGATAACGCCAATAAAACAGTTTCCACAGCACATCTAAAACTAAAGATGATCAGGAAAATTCGACCTTTTCTCCCGGACTCTGCCATCAAAACTCTGGTCACCTCCCTAGTATTTTCTGCTCTGGATTATTGCAACGGCCTCTTTCTCAACGCTCAATCTAGAGTCATATCCAAACTGCAAACTATCCAGAATGCAGCAGCACGTCTGCTGTCAGGAAAAACAAAATATGAATCAATATCTGGAAGCATAAAGGATTACCATTGGCTCACCGTTCGAAACAGAATCCATTTCAAGTCCCTCTGTATCGTGTTCAAAGCGCTCAATAATCAAGGACCTCATTTTTTGAAAGAGCAGCTGCAACCGTACAAACCTAGCAGAATTTTACGTTCAGCCACACTCGGCCAACTGTTTATTCCCCGCACAAAGACAGTATCCTGGGGTGATCGACGCTTCCTGGTGGCAGCCCCAAAGCTCTGGAATACTCTACCCCTAAACATCAGGCAGAGCCCCTCCCTCCTTCACTTCCGTAAGCTCTTAAAAACTTGGCTGTTCGATCAATGACCTTTCCAACTCCTCGTTTTTTACCATAAGTAACTGGTTTCTCAGCGCCAAGACGCCCTAGGGTATATGCTGCGCTTTATAAATATCAAAAATAAATAAATAAATAAATAAACATCACTTCTGCACGATTGTCAGGGAAGTCTTATTATGATGATTTTCATCATTGTAAGGGCAAGATTATAAATGTTGGTGATTGGGTTAGGATTATTAGTCCCTCTCACACACCCAAATGTATGTCCAAGTTCAGTAAGCCCTTTATTGTGGAGAAAGTTTCTGATTCCACTGTTTTTCTCAAGGGCAGAGGGTGGTGGAGTAAAAGTTCTGTTGTTGTTCTGAAACCTGGCCAAGAATTCTTTTTTTATAAAAAGGAAGATGAGGATGTCTGGTTTGATGATTCCTGTCATAGTCCTTTACCTAAGGAACAGTTTGTTTCTTCTGGTGATGGTCTTGATATTACTCCTGGTTCGGGGCTTGATCCTGTTTTGGATATTTCTGCTTCTGATGTTGATGCTGGTACTTGCTCTTCTGTTCCAGGTTCACATGTTTCTCTTAAAAGATGTGTTAAGTTGCCTAAAAGATTCGACGATTATGTTCTGGATTCGTTGTGTTTCTTTATTTCCCTTTGTTTGGTTTTCTTTTATTTTGTTTTATCTGTGGAAAAGGTACATGTGGTAATATTATTCTTTTGTTCCTTGCCTTATCTGTGATGTCACTTTTAGAATAGATGTGTCATGAGAATGTTACTCATGTAATGGGAAATGTTGTGTTACCTGTGTTCTAGATCAGAGAAGCGGTTGGAGCTGATCTGATCTAGACGCTTTGTTTGTGCTCCAGTGGGTCCTTGGATTTAACTTAAATAAATCCTTATTTAAAACATTTACTGCCTCCTCCACTCTTTACAACCATATAGTGAACTAGACTTGGTTTTTGAATTTGAACTACAAATTGAGAGAGCTAACTGAAGGACTAATAGGGCAATATTTTGCCACTGCACATGCTCTTATACTTGCTGAAGGTGAACTTCACACTCAACACTCATCTGGATCCCAGGCCTTCCGCAGGGTTGATGAGATTCCACACAAGCCCCCCTAGAACAGCTCTCAACACAAACACTTATTATCAAGGGTTGGTAGATGTCTCAGAAGGAAAATAGGGTTGGGAGGAGAGAGAGAAAGAGAGAGATAACACTTCTAATTAATTTGTGGTTAGAACCTGGCTTCTCAAACCAATAGATCCACTTCCTTTAAACTACCACCAAGTATATTCCTTAGTGTGTAGATAGCTTCATCTTTCTTGCCTTCATTTAAATTTCCATCAGCTCAGTATTAAAGCATCATGACGGAACCACATACTCCAATAGTGAACATCACCTATTGACAGTATGATTCTGCACCATTTATATGCATTCAGGATGTTTCATCTCTTTCCCTTGATTGTCTCTCAACAAATTAAAATTTTTTGAGAAAGCCTCTTTATAGTCTTTAAGAATTTATGCATGCACCAAATTGTTTTCTTCATGATTTAAATCACAAAAGCCAGTTGACTTGAAAGTCTTCTTAAACCCAAAAAATAAGTTGGGGGATTATTAATAAAACGTAAAGAGTTGCACTTTTGATGGGTTTGTGCACTTCCATTTTCAGTTTTTTCTGTAACTGGCAAGCACTAAAACATTTCTGTTTTTACAGGATTTCGATTGGGATTGCTGGATTGGGATTGTGAGTCAAAGTCTAATCCTGGGAGACAGGGTGCATTTAGAACCGTTATTGCAGATAAGTATCTCAGGTTTAAACACTATCTTCTTTGGGAAGGGTGTAGATAAGGGACAAGAACAAAGAGTGGATCATGCACCCAATGATCGATGAAGACAAATAAAAGCTGCTTGGCTGGGCCTTGGTATTTGCCACGTGCAAACCATGATGGCCAACAAAGTCACATGAAGCATCAAGATTCTGTGTATTTTCATGAGATATCAAGTATGCTAATTTATTCTACCAAGATTTGGCAAGAGTAACCGCACTGCGATCAAATTAGGAAGGACACAGATGGAATATTATTAAGTGGGGGTAGTACCAGAGAAAACATCTTGATCCTTCATATTATGCACGAATTCCTCATGATTAAAGAGTATAGCATGATGGATTATACACAATGGACAAGAATTCTTTACAGTGACTGGCTTCCATATTGAGTGATAGGAGTTCTTGAAGGAGGAGTAATTATGAATGCCTTCACTATTTTGGTTGCACAATTTCTTAGAGATTTGTATGCTAAATAATTACCATTAAAACATACTCTTGCTCTTTATAAGAATCAGGCAGGTTGGGATAAGGGTGCAGCTTTACATGTTAGTCCCTTACATTGAGAACTTCAAGCTTAGAAACATGCCTAATGAAACAAGAAGCTAAACCTATTTGAAAAGGGTTATAGCTATAGAGTTACAATAACAGGAAATAATTATTCCCATACAATCTACTACTAAGTCTTCTTTCTTCCATGTATTAAACTAAACTATTATTAAACTTGTCATCCTTAGGGTGGTCTTCCCCTAGACCCTTTGTCTGCTTACTTCTACTTTCTGCTGTATCTTTTCATTGGCCTTAAGACTATGAACACTTTACCACTGCTGACAAGTGCTAAGGTGCATTTGTTTCTCCCCTAAACATGGTGACATTAGTTTATACCTGATTGGCTGGCATATGTAGTCCCTTGTAAAGTGGTATACCACATGCCCAGGGCCCATAATCTACTAGAGGGCCTGAATCACTGATTGTGCCGCCCACACAAGCAGTCTTTCAAACCTGTCTCAGGCATGCCATTGCAAGGCCTGTGTGTGCAGATTACTGCCACTTCGACCTAGCATTTAACACCACTTAGCATGTCCCCTTTTATTACACATACGTCACCCTTAAGGTAGGTTCTAGTTACCCCTAAGAGCAGAAAGCTGACATGTTATTTGAAGTTTTACATGTCATGGTCGTGAAAAACAGCTACATTTGTTTTTCATTACTGCAAGGCCTACTCCTCTCGTGGGCTAGCATTTGAGATTCCCTAAAAACACTTTTAGGCTGTAATTCCTAAGTAGAGAGGAGTGGCTTTGTCATGTTCCATATATTTGGAATAGTAATGATAAATCCTCTTTACTAGTTAAGTTGGATTTAACATTACTCTGTTGGAACGGGCAAATATGAGGTCAATGAATACCATGATATGTGCAGGCCGGACAACGGCAATACCAATAAATAAAATGTCAATTTATGACATAACCTGTGCCCGCATAATCCTGTCAATGCCAGTCAGTGCAATTTAAATGTATGCCATAATCTGTGTCCACACTGCAGTGTCGACACCAGCAGTAACAATCTCAAAGTATGCCATAGTCCATTAACGGATGACAATGTTGTTACCAGTAGGAACGATGTTGATATATATTATGACCTAGGCAAGAATAACCGTGTCAAGAACAGTAAAGACAATGTCGATGTACGCTATAACTGTATGCATGTTGGGAATGTCAATAAAAATGTACAAGCCATTTTAATTTCAATGAACTCACATCATTGCTGTCGGATTCACCAACGGTGCCCTCCCCATCAACCCTGAGTCAGAGACGGGGGCGTGGCCAAGCAGCATGGCCGACAGGACGTGAGCTCCTTCGGCTCCCGACAGGCCAGCACTAAAATCCTGTAATTTATCCTTTATTAGGGTGCTCAGGTCGGGTTTGCGGGGTATATGAGGCCCTGCAACCGAGGGGCATATCCTGCTCAGCGGTTCTCCTACCCAGAGCTTTGTGAATGACTGTCGCGGCTCTGGGCCGCGGGACTGGTGGGCCGGATTGACACGAGGCCGGGGATGCGCCCAGTGACGGCGGAGGTGGAATGCGATCCTGGTGCCCGCTGAGGCCTGCCCTGGGTAAAGTGTTGCGGCGAGGGAGGTGCCCACTGCCATTGGGGGCCTCCCGGGAAGAACCAAGCTCCTGCAGTGCGTCCGGCACCGGCGAGTGCACAGCTGAGGATGTGGAGTGCGGCGAGGTCCTCGGGGGACGCCGGTGGAGCTGAGCCCGTCTGAGGTGGCATCCGGGCCGACCCCGGAGGTATGCACTGGTCTCCGGGGGCAGGGGGAGTGCCCTAGGCGGTGGTGGACCGGGCTGGAGGCCTGCGGTTGATTGCTGTTACTCTGCGCCCCCGCGGCTGGAGGGCCAGCCCTACTTTGGCGTGAGGAGGCCTGGAGCTGGGACCTGCTGCAGGCTGCACTGGGCATGTGGTGGAGGCGCGGGAGGTGCCCACTGTCATTGGGGACCTTCCACGAGGGGCTGCGCCCTCGTTCAGCACCTGGCACCTGCACATGAGCAGAGGAGAGGACAGGAAGCTGCGGGAGGCCCGGGGCCCTGTACCAGCTTATTCATGGTGGGGCCAGACATCTAGACCCCCGCTTGATCCTGGGGGTTTGCCACTGTTCTTCAGAGCGTGTGTGGAGGTGCCCCAGGCCTGGACGCTGAATCCGGCCCATCTACTGTCCTGGCGCGGCGTCCGCAACCCTGGGGGCTCTCTGAAGGGGGTTGAACTCCTGCGTCGGCTCTGGCTCCCACAAAGCCTTTGGGGCACAGCATCTCGGACTCTGTGACCCGGAGCGGTGGGTCCTCTCCTACATGCACCGGGGATTCTTCTGAGGACACAGTGGTGAGTGGGGAGTGGTGGCGCTTGGGGCTACAGCTGCACAGGGCCAGAGAGACAGCCCCGGACTCTTCGCCGGTGGCTCTCCTGTGACATTTCCCTGAGCCATTGGGTGAGACTGCCTTGAGACACCTCTGACGTTCGCGGGCCCCGGTACAGTCCCTTCAAGCTACTGTGATGGGTAAGGACAGGTTGCCCGTTCCTCCCAGCCTAACACCATAACGCAATACACCACTCAGCGCCTCCCTTCGCAGCAAATCACACGTCAGTCGGGACTGGATGGGGAGAGTGATGCGGCCGACGAGCCCTCCTGGGCAGAGCTCATGCAGGCGATACAGGGGTCTCTTTCCGCCTTGGAGAAGCAAATAGAAACAGTCTCCATTGATGTAAACTTGCTACTGGCGGACCTAAAGAAAGTGGCGGATAAAGTCTCTACTGTGGAGGGGGATACCGTCCAGCTACAAGGGGAGGTGGCTTCCCTGAAGAAGACAGTTTTGCAGTTCACCGCCACAACAGGGGCACTGGAACGTAGGGCGGAAGATGCGGAAGGGAGGGCACGCTGCAGTAACATCAGGGTCCTTGGCATTCCAGAACGCTCGGAGATGGGCAATGCGGAGCGCTTCCTGGAGCACTGGATCCGCACAACACTCTGCCCCGTGGGACTGTCTGAGGTCTTTGTGATAGAGTGGGCCCACAGGGCGCTGTTCCCGCCGCTGAGACCGGGCGCTCCACTGGGAGCCCTCATTGCTAAGGTCCTTAACTATCGGGATAGGGACTGCATCCTGGGAGCGGCTAGGGAAACGGCGAACCTCACCTTTGAAAATGCCAGAGTTTCTATCTACCCGGACTATACCCACCAAGTACAGGAACAGCGGAAATCCTTCCGTGCAGTTAAGCAGAAACTTAGGGAGTTACATTTGCAGCACATGTTACTCCACCCTGCTAAGCTTAAGGTCATAGCCCAGGGAAAAGCACACTTCTTTGAAGGAGGTATGGGAGTGGCTGGAGATTGGGGGGGATGCCCTCCCACTGAGCGAACGGAGGGGAGCCCGGAGTGCGTGGGGGACATGACGATGGAGGAGGGGCGGAAACAGGCGCAGAAATTCATCAGCGGACGCTGTCCATGAGGAAAGACAGCGAATCATGGTGGGAGACGATGGGGCCCTCCGCCTGGAGTCGTCGGGGGCCGACGGCCTTCCTGCACTGTCGGTGGCTCCTCCTCGGGATGAAGGACTGGTCCCGGAAACTCTTCAGCCCACCAATGCCGCTCTTCTGCCCACCACTGATACAGTCCCTGAAACTGTCAGGAGCTCAGTTGCTACCTCCGCAGATCCGTCCTGAAGGACGTGTCCTGCTGTGTCCTGGACTGCAATGACCTGAGGGCTTAGATTGGCCTATCTGCGGCCATTCAAGATAGTGAGAGTATTTTGGGGGTGATTGGATCATGGGGGGTGCTGATACTTGGGGTGCAGGGGTTCTGAGAGTTGCGCATGTACATCCTCTGATGGTCCGAGTCCCTACATACTGTGTTGAGACAGCTGGATTGTGTCGGGAGCTGGTTTGGGGGAGGGAAGTTCTCTTCTCCACTTGTTCGGCGGTTCAGCCATGTTGGGCGCATGGGGTGGCTGTGCACTTCCTGGCACCAGCATGGGAAGGGCATTTCTGCATGTTTTGTTGTTGCCAGTATTTTGCTCATGGGAGGGGGTGGTTGATGTTTTGGCAGGGGTTGTTGGGGGGGTTTGTTGCAGGCATCGTATGTATTACACTTTGGGCACGGTATCGGGGTGGCTACAAGGGCAGAGGAATATGGCTTGTTCGGACACATCACCTGACATGGGGAATACGTTTTTGAGCTGGAACATGAGGGGGCTTGGTACATGCACCAAGAGGTATAGGGTCCTGTCCTCTCTTCGCAGGCACAAGGTATCAATCACGTGCCTCCAGGAAACTCACCTCACTGACAATGGGGCCCAAAAATTAATAAAAAGTGGCGGGGTCAGGTGTTCCACTCATTGTTTTCTACATATGCCAGGGGGTCCTAGTATGGGTGGCTCCTGGGGTCCCGTTTGCTGTCCAATAGGTGGAAACGTTCGTTCACTGGAGGTACCTGCTTCTCCGGGCGAAGCTAGAAGGCAGGGATATCACCATACTGAGATCGTATGCACCCAACACAGACTTTTTTCAGTCGCTCCAAGAGGTTCTGATCCCAGACCTGAAGGCACCGGTGCTTTGGTTTGGGGATTTTAACTGTGTCCTGGATCCCATTCTCGACAGGTTACCGCCCCGAGCTGGCACAAAACCACGAATGACAGCGAAGGTGAGGTGAAGGGAGGTCATGGGGAATATAGGAGCTCTTGATGTTTGGCGCCAGAGAAACCCGACTCAGAAGGTGTATACCTGTTTTTCTTCCACTTACAATACACTTGGGGCCAGATGTAGGTAGCCTTTTACCGGTCGGTAACGGCCGAAAATCGGTATTTTCGGGCGTTACCGACCGGTCCTGAGCATTTGGGATGTAGGAGACCAAAAATCGTCCGTTTCGGTAAATTTACAGAATCGGTAAAGTTACCGAATCGGTAAACTTTCTGAATCGGAAAATATTCCGAATCGGTAAATTTACCGAATCGCAACGGTTTGCGAATCGGTAAATTTACCGAATCGGTAAATTTTCCGATTCCGTAAAATACAGAATCGGTAATTAAGAAGTGGTAAAATTGAATATTGAGATGTAGGTAAGCTCTGAAATACCGAATTTGCTTGAAATTCGGTATTTAAGAGTCGGTATTTACCATGGATTGAAATCAGGTGGTAACAAGGTACAGCCTATAAAAAAGGACCCAAAATGCAATACTTTTTTCACGGCATTCTATGTCATTGCAAGATGGCTACAGGAGGAAGGAGAGAGGGAATGGGAGAGACAGGAGCAGGTCTACAGACAGAGGATCACCTTGTTCATGCTCACAGAGGCAGAGATACTCCAGAGGTACAGGTTGGACTCAGACACCATCTTGGACCTCATCAGGGACCTCCAACCACTGTTGGAGCACACCAACCCAAGGGCACACGCTATTCCACCCCACGTGCAGGTGCTGTGCAGCCTACACCTGCTTGCGTCTGGGAGCTACCAGAGTGTGGTTGCTGCGGTAGGTGGGGTGACCCAGAGCAGCCTGTCACGCTTTTTCCACAAATTCCTTGACGCCATGTTACAGAGGATGGACCATTATATATCATTCCCTGCAACCCATGCTGAACTGCTCCAAACAAAATCAGACTTTTATCAGATGGCGCGTTTCCCCAATATCATTGGCTGCATTGATGGCACACACATTCCCATTTGTCCCCCTGCTGCCACAGAATACATATATAGGAATAGAAAGTCTACCCACACCATCAATGTGCAGGTGATTTGCAATGCCAAGTGCGCCATCACTGACCTTGTGCCAAAATTTCCTGGGAGTACCCACGACTCCTACATATTTCAAAACAGCGGAATATATGCACGGCTGACAGCAGGCGAATTTGGTGAAGGATACCTGCTAGGTGAGACACAGTGTACGACCCCATTAACACCTATTGCATAAAGATGTACATGTATGCATGTGAGTAATGTACTCCCATTTCCTTTTAGGAGACAGTGCATATGCCCTCAGCTCCTTCATACTCACCCCTACCTTAACCTCTCAACACCCAGTCAAATGAGATATAACAGGGCCCACAAGAGCACAAGAAATATTGAGGAGCGTACCTTTGGTATATGGAAGAGCAGGTTCAGGTGCCTGCATAAGAGTGGGGGTGCCCGGCAGTATACCCCCATCACCTGCTGTAAAATCATTGCTACCTGTGACATGTTGCACAACCTTGCTGTGAAGAAGGGCACAGAGGTGGAGTTGTCAGACTTTGAGGATCATGACGACGAGGTTGCTGTGCCTGAAACACAACCTGCTGGAGTGTCAACACCAAGTGATGACAGATACAGACGTGAGGATATCACACGCAACTACTTCTGAGTAAGTAATGAGACTGAGACATATGTAGAATGCTCGAAAATTTGTTTAATTTTGTATAGATCTCGGTATGTTAAAGCACAAAAGTGCACCAGAAAGCATTTCACTGCAATGCTCACAGTGAGTAAACACACACAGACAGGTGTTGTATGCACCCACCGTAGTTTTATATTGTCACTACGCAGGTATCCGAGGCACAAATGTGCAACTCAAACTTTTAACTTTCTAAATTGTATGTCCAATGTCAGTAGCCCATACTATTAACTGTTCATTTGCGTCCACGCTTAGCACTGCCAGATGTATGTCGCTCACTCTGTTCGCTGGGCGTTTGGCCTGTAGCCTCACCTTGTCGCCTGCTGCTCCTCCTTGTCTCTACAACTAGGGGGCTTGCCATGCTGCTCCTACTTGTGCTCACATCACTCTCTGGCACTTTAATAGCAGCAGTCTGTGCTGTTTGAGCATTGATTAGCGCCTCAAGCGCACCGGTCATTCCGGCTATGCCCCTTGTCAGGTGATTGCTGTTTTGAGTCAAGACCTCCTGACTGTTCATGCTACGCCTGCATAGCAGGGATGTGGCTGTGGCCAGGCGGTGAATTGCTTTGTCAGTCCTCTGTGCACGCTGCTTCTCCCTGCGCCTTGATGATATTTCTGTGTCCAGTTTTGTGCACAGTTGCTGCATGGATTGTGTCATGTCATGTATCCCTGTAGCCATGTTCTTGTTTACTTCCACCAGTTCCCTGATGCCCTTTCCAATTTCTTGCATATTGATATTGAGGTTGCACATTTGTCTTTGACAGGACATGATGCCCTTACCCTGCATCTTCTGAATCTTGACCATGGATCCCTCCAGCCCTTGGAACACACTGGACCACTCCCCACGTGCACCTACACTCCTTCCTTGGACTGTGCGGCGCCTTGTGGTACTAGGGACAGGCTCTGCACTGGGCTGCAGTGTGGCAGAGATGTCAGCTCCAGGCAAGGTGTGTGGGTCTTCAAGCACCATTTCACCGGCATCTGTCTCCATTTCGAGCAGTGGGGAAACGACATGCCTCCTGCTAGGTTGTGTTGCAGGTGTTTCAACAGCCAGTGATGCTGGCATATCTGGTGACGACAATAACAGTGGGGACTGTGAAGGTCGTGGGGATGCCTGCAATTCTTCAGTGATTTCAGGGTCTTGGGAAGGTGGCTGCCCGATCGGTACACCTGTGTCCTGTGATGCACTGGGACCTGGCTCCTGACTTTCATCCCTCTCGGGTGCCGTGCCTTCTGTCTCCTGTGACTGCCTTCTGGATGTGTGACCTGTGGACATATGAGCGTATATCAGCTAGGCGCAAATGTCTCACAGCCACTACAATTAAAACTTTTGAAATTGCACAATTAACATGTTGCATGCCCTTCATTATGTCTGCAATTTTTTGCCTAACTTGGTGGTTACTGTGCTGTATGACATGGTCTTTCATTAACTGACTACATGTACCATTAAGCATTGCTAGTGTTTGGCGCAGACACACTGGGACTGGGGTAACTTAGCTTCATGGGGTGAGGGAAGGATGAGGGTGTGAGGGGGATTGCTGTGCATGCATCTTACCCTTTCTACTTGCAGCTTTGGCAGAGCTGTCCACTTCTCCCAGTCCGCAGACGCTTTCAGGCTCCAAGGTTGTGGCCACCATCTCCTCCAGGTCAGTGAGGGGGTGCTGTGTTCTTTCCTCCACCTGTTTGCGAGGCCTGTTTGTGGTGGTTTGCTAATTTTTTTTTGTGAGGCTCCTCAGGTCATAAAAGCTCTTTGTTAAATCTTCTGTGACTCTGGTGGTCACTCCCACAGCATTGACTTTGTCAAGGATATCAAGCCAAATCTTCCTTTTTGCAGATTCAGCCACAGAGAGGGACTGCCTTCCAAAAAGTTTGTGGTGCACCTTTACCACCTCCTCCACAAGGACCTGGAGCTCCATGCTGCTGAATTTCACCTTTTTCTTTCTCTCTGTGTCTGTGTCTGCTCTGTGTCTTTGCTGGTTGCCATGTTTAAAGTTTTGAACTGTACAAACTCTGTCTGCTGCTGCTCCCAGTCTCTCTGCTCCAACTGCCTCTCCAGAACCTTCTAATTAGTTGCAGCTGCCTGTGTAGCCACTTCCTGGTAGGGAGGGGGAGGGTGGTAGCACCTGATTGGCTGTTGTGTTAAGTTTCACTTTTGCTTGCTTTCCGATTCGGAATTTACCGATTCGGTATTTACCAATTCTGTATTTACCGAATCGGTATTTCCCATTCATTCCTATGGGCCTTTTGGCCCATTGGGATGAATGGGAAATACCGATTCGGTAAATACCGATTCAGTAAATACCGAATCGGTAAATTCCGAAAGTCCGATACCGAATTTTACCGATTCGGTAAATTATACCGAATTTTTCCCTACATCTCATTTACCGATTCTTGAATACTGAATCGGTAAAATTCAGTATTTAAGAATCGGTAAATCTGGATTCCCTACATCTGGCCCATAGTCGCTTGGACAGGGTCCTAGTTGCAAATACGGTGTCAAACATGTCACTTGACGTTACCTACCAGGCGTGTTTTCTATCTGATCACTCTCCGGTGGCGTGTATGGGGAATTGGGGGGCTCCGTTACATCGCCCCCGGACCTGGAGGTTGCCAACGGAGATCCTTCAGGACCAGGTGGGGAAACATCATATAGAAACCGCTATAAACGACTACATGGATCTTAATTGGGAGGGGGAGCTCACATTGGCCATGAAATGGCGATGGTGAGAGGGGCGTGCATGGGCCTCACCTACGGGGTTCGGAGACAGCTCCGCCGGGAATTACAAGACACGGAGAGTAACCTCTTAGACCTGCAGACCTCGGAGATTCCTGATGCTCTACCACAAGAGGAGGAACAGGACGCTCAGTCTCGCATTCACGATATCCTGGAAAGGCTCGACAGATTTACCCTCACCCAATATAGACAGTGCCTTCACAGGGAGGGCGATAAATCCGGTCGCCTTTTGGCCTGGATTCGCCGTCGGGAGCAGGCCTCGGAGAGAATTGTGGCCCTGCACGGGCCTACAGGAGGAGTGGTCCACTCAGAAGTGGGCCTCCTTCGAGTTCTCCAGTCTCACCTCCAGCGGGTGTATGCCACGGACCCCGCCATTTCCGAGGCCTCTTATCTCCCTTACCTTTGACCCTGCAGTCTCTTCCCAAAGCGACACAGGAGGATTTAGATGAAACCCTGATGCTGGGTGAGGTGCTTTTAGCACTGAAGCGCCTGCCGCGGGCAAAGTCCCAGGGAAGCAATGGGTTCCCTTCTGAATTTTATCAGACATTCGAGGGTGCACTTTCCTGACTCCTATTGCAGGTATTCCTCGAGGCGTTTGAGAGCGGGACTCTCCCACCAAGTATGACACTGGGGGAAATATGTATGATCCTGAAACCGGGGGGGGGGGGATGCTCATGACCCTTCATCATATTGTCCGATTACAATTATCAACACGGACATGAAGATTTTGTCCAAGTTACTGGCCTCGCGCTTGGCGCCGTATTTGTCTCACCTGGTCCACAAACACCAGTGCGGTTTTATTCTGGGGCGCAATACGGCCATGAACCTGTGGCGGTTGAATCACATTGTTCATGAGGTACGTGGTCAAGAGGAGCAGATGGTATTGGTGTCTATCGACCTCGCTAAAGCGTTTGACACAGTCGACTGGGGTTATCTGCTAGAGGACCTCCGTGCTGTGGGGTTGGGCCCCAACTTTTGTCGTTGGATTTGCATCCTGTATATGGCCCCTCGCGTCAGGGTGAGACTTGGGGCTGCAAGGTCCGAGGAGTGGCGACTGGGATGGGGTACACGCCAGGGGTGTCCCCTCTTGCTGCTCCTGTTTGCTCTAGCCATAGAGCCCTTGGGCACAATGGGGTACAATGGGGGACACATGCAACGTCATCTCTTTATATGCGGACGATGCCTTGTTCTATTTGACTACTGCAAGGGAGGCACTTCCAATATTGCTGCGCCACCTGGGTCGGTTTGGCGAAGCGTCGGGGTTGTGACTTAATTGCAGTAAGTCTTTGATCTTTCCGCTTGCGGGTCTTGACTCAGTGCCCCTGGGCGACTTTCCGCTATCTTGGAATACAGGTGGCCCCGACGGATTCACAGCTGCTGGCCCGGAATACGGATCGGATACTCACGTCCTTACAGAAGTCGGTGTCCTTTTGGAATTCTTTGCCATTTTCTCTGATGGGTTTCAAAGAGCAGAAATGGTCAGGAGGGATCAATACCAAACTCCTTTGAGAGTAAGGGACTACAAATCCCTTTACTAGGGGAACACAATTCTCAACATTAATTTAGAACTATTTTATATACAATGATCACATGCCTAGTCATCATCATGATTACCAATTTCATTTGTAGTAATCTGTACTTCAAAGTAATACGTTTTTTACATATATATTAGTTCCAATAAGTTCTGAACCAAAATTCAAAGATTGTGCTCAACCAAACAATTCAATCAGGTACAAAATATCAACAGACTCCTCTTGTGGGAAATGGCATGTCGACGCGGATGCGTTTCGGCCTCCAGGAATCTTGGCCTCCTCAGGACAAGGGTGAATAGAGAACCTATATAAATACACAAAAGGAACCCACAAGGTATCTGGCCTATCTAGTTCGATTACGAACATCTCTGCGCCACCCCAGTGCAAAGTGACATCCACCACCACCAGAAGTGAGAACAGTGGGAGCTACCAATATCCACAGTGTCAATCACCCAACACGTAAACCAATGTGACCAAAATCTAATAGTAAATCCAAAATACTAAAATACCATGAACCTGAGCCACCTTAAGCCCTTCACAAAGGAACAAGGAAATTAAATCAAGAAGGCAAAGAAAGACATTAATTAAATGACACCCGCTATATATCCACATATAGACTAGGTCCACACTGCTCCTACAAGAGATTACTACACCAACACATGGAAAATAAGGATAACCTGCAACTTACTACTATCCCAACAATTGCGTAGTCTCAAGTTGCGTCCATGGACTAGATCAATTCCTTTCTAAATCAAAGAGTATATAGTAACATGGAATTAGCATGAAGAAAATACAATAAAACAATGTGATATCACAACAAAATCACTGCGCCAATCATACTCATGCATAAGCCAAGTCAACTCTCTTTCCTGGAAAAAGGTAAAAATCACAACATATCGGAACAGCCCTTTCGCGGTGGACCACCGTCCCCTTTGATACTCCTTACGGTGTCCAACAACTCTGTAAACACAGGCACACCAATTTCGTCATGCAAAATACGGATTGCCCAAATGAAAAATTATTACCGCAACTGCATTCCCTAAACTCTCCAAAATATCCCTGAAATACATTATAGACGCTTCCCACATGGATGTACGTTGTTACAACGCATGCTTTTACCACGCATGCCGTTACAATGCAAGTTTTACAACGCAAGCCATTACAACTCATTGCTTTGGGGGGTGCTGGATAGTGAATAGTTTAATTTACTATTCCAACTCCAGTCCCCGTGGATAGTAGGGAAGGTGTTGGATAGTAAATTAAACTATTACTTATCCTAGAGCGCCCCCCAGTGCAATGCGTTGTAATGGTTTTCGTTGTAAAAGCACTGCGTGGTAAAAGTTGCCTGGTAAAGGATGTTTCCCTTCCCACATACCTTAGCAATCCGTTATGGAAACAAGTCAAATCGCCTTATTTACAGCATACTCCAAACCGGGACACGCCATTAGATTGCTCGAGCACCAAACTAATACCTGGCTCGGCGCCCCACGTAATCGCAGCTCAGCGTACCACGTGATCGGCCCTGGCGGTAGCAAGACAGAGGAAAGACTGCAGCCCCAGTCATTATCGTAGCATGCACTCCTCAGCGGGCCAAAGTAGGGAAGAACAGACTTCGCAGGTACACACTTCTGTATCTTGTCAAAATACGAGGTGCAGTCAATTACAATGACCGGCTCACGTTCTAAGTAAGCACAACAAATATGTATTATCTATTCTACTTAATCTCTCAATAATAATGACTGGAAAAAATATCAATCCAATACAAAAGTGCACAAAAAAGTGTCGAGTGTGAAGAAATAAATGAATTAATAGAAAATATTATTAGGACCACAATTATACCCCACACACTAGGAAAGGATCATTCAAGCCCCCACAGGATATGTCGGGGAAACGACAATATCCTCCTCAAACATCACAGCGATTGGTGACACCAAAAAGCTACTAAGGACAGCTCAGAGACGAACTGACAAACATTTGTCAATGATAGGTATATATATATATATATATATATATATATATATATATATACACAGTGTGTAAAAAGGAAGTAAAAACATTTCAAAAAACAAATGTATACACACATAATACCAAAATATATACAAAATGGTTCACAGATGTGCAGGAGAATGCTCAAACACTTACTCAGCTATATACAAAACGTATTACAGAATATGTACATAAAACAGAATAATCCTATTCTGTCTAAAGAAAAAGATAGAAAATCATCAAATCAGCGCCCATATTTAATCGCGATCATTCAGGCCATGTGTTGCAGTGTGGTACTTTTCTATCATCCGAGCTTCAAGTTTATTTAGAGTAATTTGCAGAGTCACCTTAATTTGAGGTTTAACCACCAAAAGCACAGACCACCTGATATCATTTTCGCTGTGGCCGTGTTCCATGAAATGCTGAACTAAGGGAGCCCCCTGAGTTCTGCAACGGATTCTCGATTGATGTTGCATCACTCTATGTTTAACTGCTTGTGGGGTCTGCCCTATATATACCTTATCACACGGGCATGACAGGCAATATACAACATTTTTCGTACTACAATTAGAAAAGTTGTTTTGTACATGTTTCTCGTTGTTCAACATCACGAACTGAGAGTTGGTTGTGTGGATGCATACCCGGCAGTTATTACATTTAAAGTGTCCAATTACCGGTGGGAGACCCAACATGTTTCGTAGTCCACCTTTGGGTGGCATTTCCCGGGATGCCTTTCCAAGGTATTGCCGTATATTTTTACCTTTGCGGAACGCAAATAACGGCTTAGGAATGTCAAATTGCTCAATGAGCCTCCAATTACGCAAGATGATTTTTTTGATCTTGTTATCTTTGGGATTGTATGTAAGCACACAAGTGAGCCTGTCAGATGTCTTTTTTTCTTTAGCAGTTAATAAAGTTTCACAAGGAGTAAACCAGGCTCTTTTTAATGCTGCTCTGACTAGTTTCCTTGGATATCCCTGATTGCACAACTTAGTTTGAAGTTTTTCAGCATTCTCGAAGTAATCCATTTTGTTGGTACAATTTCTACAGATCCTTAGAAATTGGCCATACGGCACATTTTCTTTCAAGGATCTGGGGTGACCACTCGCAAAGTGCAATAACGTATTGCGGTCAGTGGGTTTGGTGAACAAACATACTTCTAGGGACCCTTCATTATTGCATACTGATACGTCAAGGAAATACATTTCGAATTGCTGTACGTGATAGTAAAATTAAGGTCAACTGAACGAGTATTCAGCCAGTCATGGAACGCCAAGAGTGTTTCCAGCGTCCCTGACCAAATCATAAAAATATCGTCGATGAAACGAATCCATCGGGCAATATTAAATATGAAGGGTGTGGCGTCGTGAAAGATGTAATTGGTTTCAAAGGTGTCCATTACCGAATTCGCGATCTCAGGGGCAAAACAACACCCCATGGCCAAACCCTTGACCTCGTTATTCAGTTCATCCTTGAAAGCAAAGTAGTTGTTTTTCAGGCAAATCTTTGCCAGGGCACAGATAAAGTTAGTAGGGACCACTTGGGGTCTAGGTCTTTCATCTAACACTTTCTCCAACACAAGTAGAGGTTCATCTTGTGGTATGTTGGTATAAAGGCTTTCGATATCGAAAGTAATCAACAGCTGCTGGTCACCATCGAATATCGAATCCTCTATTTTAGAGATAAAGTCCATAGTATCCATGATATAAGCTTTTGTCAAAGGTACAAAAGGTTCCAGGAATACATCAATGTATTTGGCAAGTGGTTCCAGGAGAGTTCCACAAGCAGCAATAATAGGTCGCCCTGGTGGCTGTTGGGAATTTTTTATGAATTTTGGGCAAAACATACATTTTAGGATTTTTTTATGTCAAAGTGTTCAAATATTCATAATCTTTTTTACAAATAAATCCTTCATCCAAGGCTTTTGTAGTCAGATGCAGATTTTGGGCTTTCAGACTCGCGGTCGGATTATCAATGATTCGACGATAATGTTGAAGGTTGTTAAGTAGGTTTAATACCACATTGTCATATTCATTAGTATCCCAGAATACTATCCCTCCCCCCTTATCGGCAGGTTTTATAATAGTAAGGGGTTATTGGAAAGTTCTACCAGCGCTGCCCTTTCCACTTTCGAGAAATTAAGCTTAAAAAAGGATCTCTTTATATTGTATTCATCAACTTCCCCCAAAATTTGATCTTCAAAAAGGATAATTTCATCGGGCATTGATGCTTTATCAGGACAAAATGAGGATTTTTTGTACAAGCCACTCGTGTTAGATTCATTAGTAATATATTTATTAGTTCTAATCAATCAGGTACAAAATATCAACAGACTCCTCTTGTCGGAAATGGCCTGTCGACGCGGACGCATTTCGAACTCCAGGAATCTTGGCCTCCTCAGGACAAGGGTGGATAGAGAACCTATATAAATGCACAAAAGGAACCCACAAGGTATCAGGCCTATCTAGTTCGATTACAAACATCTCTGCGCGACCCCGGATATGGCACAATAGGGTACAATGGGAGACACATGCAACGTCATCTCTTTATATGCGGACGATGCCTTGTTCTATTTGACTACTCCAAGGGAGGCACTGCCGATATTGCTGCGCTACCTGGATCGGTTTGGCGAAGCGTCGGGGTTGCGACTTAACCGCAGTAAGTCTTTGATCTTTCCGCTCGCGGGTCTTGACTCAGTGCCCCTGGGAGACTTTCCTCTATCTTGGAATACAGGTGGCACCGACGGATTCACAGCTGCTGGCCCGGAATATGGATCGGATACTCACGTCCTTACAGCAGTCGGTTACTTTTGGAATTCTTTGCCACTTTCTCTGATGGGACAGCTGGCCGTCGCCAAGATGGTAATGCTTCCTCGGACGTTATATGTCCTCCAGAACTCACTGTGTCCACTCCCCCCACCAGTTTTTTGCACTCTCAATATGCTGCTCACGTCTCTGCTTTGGGTGGGCCGGCGCAGCAGAGTAGCACTCCACACTGTTTTTCCTACACTTAGCCTGGGACTGTCCTTCGGTCAGGCGTTTCTGGGTGGTGGTGGTGGATCGCATAGTCACAGCTACGGGCCTTCAGATAGCGATGGACCCCTTGCATTGTTTGCTTGAGTTAGTCCCCAGACCCAAGACAAGGAAGCACTCATAAACTTTTACAATGAATGTTGGTGCTTGCCAGGTGCAGGGTGGCGATCACTTGGATGGGACAGAGGGCTCCGGAGGTGCCCATTTGGCTTAGGGATGTTAGAGAGTGGTCCCTGGGTGAGGAAACTCACATGCAACTTACTTGGAGAGACGAGAAACTGCAGGACGAGTTACTCGCCTGGCGAGTCATGTGTGCCTCAGGGCTAGCAGAGAGGGAGCTTTCCTCCTATGGCGAGTCTGACAGTGCGGGTAGCGGGTTGAGTACACCAGTTGGGTTGGGGGTCTGAGGGTGAGGGAGGGGGTGACCCCTAGAGTTATATACCACCTATAGCTGTGCTTGGCTTGGATGCTTCCTCACGATGTTTTATTTGTCTGCTATTGTGTTTCTTCCTCATGCATCTGTTCCTCCCTGGATGCTGCCTACAGTCCTAAGTGCCGATAATGAGGTTGTCGAACTTATACATACATTGTAGTGATGACAATTGGGTGTGTTCTTGTATATGTTGAGTAAACTGTAAAAATAAAGTTTAAAAATAAAAAAACCTGAGTCAGAGACAAGTGCTTTGGCAGGTGCTGTGACCCTTACCAATGCCTATCGAATGACAGGTCACAGGTGGGGTCTCTTGTAACCCAAAGACAAACGCGCTCCCAGGGAAATCCTTGATTGATCCCACAGATAAATAGTCCCACAACAAGCAGGTCTGAAGAACTTGGCCCCAATAAAACATGTTTGGCCAAAGGTACATGTTCCCCTAAAATGCCACAAAGCTAGATGCCACATGTAGGTAGGAATACTCAATCAATCAATCAATCAATCAATCATAAAACTTGTATAGCGCGCTACTCACCCGGAAGGGTCTCAAGGCGCTTGGGGGAAGGGGTCCGCTACTGTTTGAACAGCCAGGTCTTGAGTTGTCTCCTGAAGGCGAGGTGGTCCTGGGTCAGCCGAAAGTGGATTGGCAGGGAGTTCCATGTCTTGGCCGCCAGGTAGGAGAAGGACCGGCCTCCAGCGGTGGCTCTTCGGATGCGTGGTACGGCGGCGAGGGCGAGGCTAGTAGATCGTAGCTGGTGGGTGGGCGTGTAGAAGGTCAGGCGGTCGTTGAGGTACTTGGGGCCCAGGTCATGGAGAGACTTGTGTGCGTGCGTGAGGAGCCTGAACGTGATCCTCTTGTTTACGGGGAGCCAGTGCAGGTCCCTCAGGTGGCTGGAGATGTGGCTGCGTCTGGAGATGTCCAGGATGAGTCGGGCGGAGGCGTTCTGGATTCGTTGGAGTCTTCCAATCAGGACACAACATGCACATCACACGTAGTGATCATGCTCTCTGCCTGCCAGACATCTGAACACATACACACTGGTCCACAATAGCTCTCCCTCATGTCGAGAGCAATATGTGTCCTTATCATATGCCCACATTTAATTGTTTATGACTGAGATGCTTTTCAGGAATGTAGAAGTTACTTTACTGTACCAAATAAACTGTATTTACTGCCGGGCAATACTTTGAACACCAAGAGATTTTGAGCAGAGGTGCTACTGCTCGGTCGAGGCTCTCCCGCATCCTCTTAATAAAACCAACTTGTTCCTCTTTTGTCTATTAATTTATTTAAGGTAAATTCATATCTGAGTAACAACTGTTTTAGAAATGTTCCTTTTAGAAAGTGGACATTCTCTGCCCTTACTGCTCAGTGTGCCTTGTAGCCTGTCTCCAATACACATCTGGGATGGGTGACAGCTATAGTTTGTGTATTCCCTCAAGACAGCCACAAACATAGGAAGGGTTGGTGTGACAGATAACTCATCTGCATTAATTTACATTCTGATAGCTCTTCCTGAGCAGAAAGAGGGAGGGGAGACTGACACACGTAAATAGCCAGGGTCCTGTTCCCCACACAGAGAGCTCATTACCCCACACAGATAGACTGGCAGACAGGGCTAGGATGAAAGGGGACCTGTGCACTTCATGGCACGCCCATTTCAAAGGCTCATTTAGGTATAAGTACTGGGGCTTTGACCTTACCAAGACAGTACACTACTAGACTTATGAAGAACTCTGCCAGGAGTAATGACTACGGTGCTCCAATGATTGCTACTTTGCCTGACTGCTGCTCTGAAGGAACTGACTGCTGTTTTGCTGAGCTGCCCTGCTGCCTACTGATCTCTGTCCTGCGGAAGACAAGGGCTCGGCCCATCTCACTTGAACCCAGTGTGACTTCAAGGGCTTGCTGGGTTACCCCCTGTATCTG
Source organism: Lissotriton helveticus (assembly GCF_964261635.1). Taxonomy (NCBI): domain Eukaryota; kingdom Metazoa; phylum Chordata; class Amphibia; order Caudata; family Salamandridae; genus Lissotriton; species Lissotriton helveticus. The sequence continues at coordinate 1,436,395,165 of NC_136068.1, forward strand.
AAGTCTCCGGCCACCAAAGACCTCCTTCAGCTCTGCAGAGCACCTGGACTCTGCCATCTAGATTTGCCCCAGTCCAGCACGTCCTCAAACAACCCCTTAGCACTAATGACATCTAAACACTACTTTTTGATTTAGTCTTTAAAAATTCATAACTCCAGTTCTACTAACTTGAATTGTTTTGCTTTGGTCTTGTTTTATTCATACAATTATTCTCTATCCTTCTAAACCTGTTCGGAGTACTTATGTCCTGTTTTCATTGTGTTACTGTGTGTATGTGTGTCTGTGTGTGTGTGTTGCATAAATACATTATACATTTTCTCTTTAGATGAACCTGACAGGTCTGTGCGAAGCTACCAGAGGGGGACCACACGATATATTTTAGTATGTATCTGGCTTACCCTAACTAGGAATATAGTCCCCACTTGGATATTGTGCATACCTCTGCCAACTAGAGATCCAATTTCTAATAACTATATTCCTAGTATTAAAACTAGATTTCTCCTATGGACAGGTACTGAACTTTCACAATTTGAAGAAGCATGGTATAACATGCTGTTCAAAATGCCCAAGGTACCAGTTCGGCATTTGGTCCTGCCGCCACACTAAAAAGATTTAATGCCCCAATTGGTCAAGAAAAATGGTACTAGCATAATTGATATGAGTGCATTTTTTTAATAATAGGCTTAGCTCCTAGGTCACAAAATCTTACAGCTGTTACACTACAAGGAACTGAGTATGACTTTGTGACATTTCCAGATTGACAGCGGTATACAAATAGCCCTAGGATATTCTCTGCAGGAATTGTTGAATGCTTGTAGAATAATTAAGAGATAGTAGCCAATGTGGATAACATCTTTATAGATAAGGGTTTATATGACCACTTTAAGCATTTGGAGAATATGATTTTTATTCTTGCAACAGCATGAGACAAGATTAGAGATAGTAAGAGTAAGAATTCACACTACAGTGTCATTTTCCTAGGTATGAGCTGTTGAGTTAAAGAAAAGGTTTAGTGGGATATTTATGCCAGGATTTGCATCACATTAGCAACACGCAAGGTGGTACCTAAGTGATGCAACTCTGAAATGCAATTTATGAAGCCATGCAAGGCCATTTTGGGTGGCCCGGAGTATCGTCATACATCTGGAGTAAGGCAATTCAGAGCAAATCATGTTGTTGTGTTACTCTTTCTTGGGGAAGCATTTCATGGCCTTTGTGTGTGTCTTCCCATTCAAGTCCCATGGATTGTGACATATTTCCAGATTTCAAAATCACGGGTGTGGGTAACCTGCACTCCAATTCAATAACAAATTCAAAACAATCAACATTCTATTTTGAATAGTAAACCAAAAAGTATACAAATGGAGTTGCCCTTAGTAAAGCCTGGCTTGCCTCTATCAGGAAACAATATAAAAAAAAAATTTAAACAGAACCTGTCTGAACCTAAGGACACACTTTTCAGAAACCCTATAAGGTGTGCAGCTTTTGCAAAACTAATCAATACAGATCCAAGAAAAGCTATATTACTTCAGTGTTCTAGTGATCACATTGTTTTTGAACTCTCTTCTATAAATGGGGAATGAGTAACTTCACAATGTTAATGGAGAGATATTCAAACACATGCAAATAAGATGCAAGAAAATAAGAATCATAAAAAGGCAGCAACACAATGTTGACAGTTCCAAGCACTGTATCCTGATTTATTTTCTTTTCAGGTATTCGTTTCTTGATGCATCCAAACAGTATTTTACAGTTCACAGTTCCCAATGCATTTCGGTGAGAGGCACCTTCATCAGGAGAATGGTGCAGAAATATACATATAATACAAATGTTTCTGATATTCACAATATATACACCAAATCAAAACAAGAACAAACTTCCAGATGTATTTCAAAGCTGAACTCAAAGGCGTGGTTAGGCCCCAAACCACAGGTTCTATAAGTAACAATGTGCAAACTAGTACACATGCGACTGTACCAGTACTGTTATCACAGTGTTCAAATCACGCAAAAATGTGTCGTATAGTATCACCCTGTGTATCATGGAAACCCTCTGTGATAGATAAACGGGGTTCATATATCAACAAGCATTTACAATGCAATGGTTTTGCCTTTGTTAAAGTTAGAGCTATTGGCATTGCTCTTGACATTATATTTATTTATGGTTTTTTTTAACATAAATAAATGGCATTGTCATTTACAATGCCACTAGCTTTATCTCTCGCAAATGACACACACAAACACACACAAAGCCCCCCCACACCCACCCACACAGAGCCCCCCACACACACAGCCACACAGAGCCCCCCACACACACAGCCACACAAAGCTTCCCACACACACAGCCACACAAAGCTTCCCACACACACAGCCACACAGAGCCCTCCACACACACCCACACAGCACAAGCAGGCAACAGGGGCACACGGAGGCACAAGCAGGCAACAGGGGCACACGGAGGCACAAGCAGGCAACAGGGGCACACGGAGGCACAAGCAGGCAACAGGGGCACATGGAGGCACAAGCAGGCAACAGGGGCACGAAAACGGAGGCACAAGCAGGCAACAGGGGCACACAGAGGCACAAGCAAGCAAAATGGGGCACACAGAGGCACAAGCAGGCAACAGGGGCACACAGAGGCACAAGCAGGCAACAGGGGCACACGGAGGCACAAGCAGGCAACAGGGGCACACGGAGGCACAAGCAGGCAACAGGGGCACACGGAGGTACAAGCAGGCAACAGGGGCACACGGAGGCACACGCAGGCAACAGAGAGGTGTTTTATGTAAAGAGTGTGTGCGAGGACTTGGCACGGGGAGTTGTTGCGGGAGCTGGTTATTAAAGAGCAGGACTGAAGATGTTCTAATGTAAATGAGGTGGGACAGACGGCCGGAGACACGGACACTGGGAGGGGGGGTGGGGGGGGGGGGGGTGCGGGAAGGAACGGGAACACGGACATTATGGAGCTGGGGGGCCAGGGTCGAGTCTCGGCGTCGACAACATAATCTGTTAGGATAGTAAAGAGGCCATTGTGCAGGGGAGAGAGAATCGTGAATCTTAACATTTCAAACAAATACCTTTATATCTATAAATCTCAGAAAGCGAGCATGCAAGCATGTATCCGACAGCTGATCACTTACAAGACAGCGTGCCTTTGGAGGCTAATAATACTTCTCAGCAGGAACCTCTAAAACGAAGACATTCGGGAATGGATCGCGGATTGGAATGTTTGCAGCACTATTTTTGGCTAGACATGCCTGCTAATAGACAGAAATAGTCATCTTATTTTTTTTTTTTTTTAAAGCCAAAGACACGTACACATTGGCAACCCCCCCAGGCCATGTGCAGAATACCTCTAGTAATGGTGAACCGGAGTGGCTCCAGGGTGCCCCTGTGGCACTGCACAAAACAATCCTTATTGCATGCACCCCCTCATTCATGTCCCTTCTCACGCAGGACCCTGCCTTAAATAATCCTATAACGTATGATTCTCGAATCCAGATTCATCCACATACCAGGCCTTCCTGTTAATTCACAGACCATCCACGTTCAGCGATTCCAGCGCCATTAAATACCACGGGTTACTAACTAGCCGCCCTCGGCCATTAACCAGCTCCGTTGTCATTAAAACGCACTAAGCTGAGCACTCGGCACTGGTCGCCGCCGCCGGCCCTGGAGGAGTGTCACTGGGCTCGGGGTTGCCACATTAGACATCGGGACAATAAAACCAGAATTTGTCTGCAAACAATATTTAAAACGTAGTTTCCCTTCTCCAACTCTACCAAGTTTAAGTCACCTTGGTGTCTTGGTGCCGGCGGGGAAAGGAGCAGGGGGCGGGAGGGGGCGGGATAGAAAAGAAAATAGAAAAGGTCAAATTTTTTAGATTCATATTCTTTTTCAGGCTGAAATAGGGAAGGGGCAGTTTGAAGCAAAGAGCATCTTTCCTACTGCAAAAGCGAAGATGAGCAAAATCACAGGTTTTGTTCTGCTGCTCCCCCGCCCCTCTTGCTTCCCCCGGGTGATTTCCAGGCTAGCACATTCTCCAGATGAGAGCCAATACCTACGTTTGCTGGATGACGTCGGACATAGGAGAAGGAACAAAGTGGATGAGTAAAGAGATAAGGATGGAAAGAGTGAAGTATTAGAGTGACTGTAAAGAGGGAGGCAATGAAGGAAGAAAAGGAGGGATATGAACAATTAAAAGATAGGAAAATATGAAAGCAAGGAAATACAAGGATGGGGAGGATAGAATGGTGAAAAAAGAGGGAATAAGAAGGAAGAAAGAAGGTTTACTACAACGTACAACAGCAAAATAAAAAAAATTGAGAGAAAGAACAAACCAGCGCGAACCTCTCCGGGGCGCAGAGCAGCAGCAGGGCCCAGCAGAGCAGGGCGGCAGGGGCTCGCAGAGGTGTCTCCTGGGGCAGCCGCCCAGGTCCACCATGGTGCATTTCACTTATAGGCCCACGTGCCCACTCAATGACTACTACCAGTAGCGAGCGGGCTGCCTGACCCTTTCCATCCCAGAAGCAAGTGATTGTAAAAGTACTCACGATGAGATGGGCCCCGCCGAGGCCAGACCAGCGACCGCCACGAGGCACAGGAGGGCGAGCATCTTCATGGCGAGGGTGACAGAGTGGAGTCCACGGAGGCCGCGGAGCCGGGCAATATCTGCTGAGACCGGGGGCGGGGCTAAAGGGCACAAAAGCAGAGGGAGGGTCACAAGCCACTGACCCTCCCATGCCAGCTCCAGTCAGCCTGGCAGAACCTGTTTGGACGGGGGGGGGGTAGACAGGGGGAGAAGGACGAGGAGAGAAAATAGGATGTGAAGGAGATGAAAGGATGTGAAGGCGGAAGGAAAGAAATGGCAAGAATAACGGAAGCAAAGAGGGGAGAGGAAAAGAATAAAGAGGAGAAACGAGAGGGGGGAGTGTAGAGGAGGGGGATGTGAAAAAGAGGACTGTGACGACCCCATACAAAGGGCGGACATAGGCGGTGGGCTGCGAGCACTTCTCCGGTCTCCCTCTTCAGCATGGGAGACCGGCAACGTCCTCCGTTTCTCCCGGGGCTCCCTCCAGGCAGACCACGGGAGCCCCGCGTGGGCCGCCATACTTCTTCTGCTGCCGTCTTCCTTCTTCCCCCGGGCTGCAGGGGGGGGTGGGGGGGGCGGCACTTCCGGCCGGCCGCGCTAGGATTGGCCGGCCGGCTAGTCACTTCCGGGTCGCCGCGGGCAGCGCGGCGGCCCGTCTCTAGCTCAGGCAGGCGGGCGGCGAAGTTTCCCGCAGCTCACGGGAGCCTGGCAGAGCGCCCGCCATGGTAGTGCTGGTGGCCGAGGCTGCTGCAGGGCCCCGCTGCGGCGGGACGGTCGGAGGCGGCGGGACGCAGGAAGAGGTGGCCTGACATGCAGCCTAGGACTCGTGGAAGGGGTGCCGTCAATGCTAGAACAGATTCGGGGGTGTTCCCGAGAACAGGCTGACGTCACCAAATTGGAAAAATTCTCGGGAACGCCCCCGAATCTGGTCCGGCATTGACGGACAGAGCCCTCTCCCAATGGCTAGCCTCCATTTATGGAGCTAGCCAATGGGAGGAGGGGGCGGATACCCGACCCCACATACAGATATCAGAGATATCATTAGATTTTGCTAGCGCATGCGTACTTCGTACGCATTGCGTAGGCAAAACCTAAAAAGGACATGCTAATTGTGCTACCTTTATCACAACTGAAGGAACTCACCTACAGGAATACCCGACAGCAGAAGGACCATCTGCTGCAGTACTTAATCAGTATGTATATACACTACTAAAGACTGAAGAAAACAGTGAAAAAAAGGAGAATCTCGTTAGAACCTATAGCCAGGGGTGTCTGATGACATTTGAAAGTGGTGAGGCGTAAAATTGGCATACTGCACCGTAGCAAACGAGCGAAGCGAGCCAGCCCGAACCACCATGAGGGGGGTTCGAGTGGGTTCTCCCCCTGAGAAAAGTTTGAAAAAAGAGAAGGAAAATGGTGCATTTTCAAGCAAATTTGAGAAAGCAGGAAGGTTAATAAAGCAATTGTGAAAGTGCAGTTATTACATTAATAGATGTCATAACATAGGTAGCTGCTCATTCAGTATAACCACAGAGCGTCATACATTCCATCCTTTTACGCTGCTGAATTCAGACTATAAGACTTTCATGAAAATCTCAGCTCTAAGAGTAGCAGAAGTTGCACAGCAGTTGGGAAACAGCCTTTACAAAGCATTGGGAACTACCATTACCTTTACCACGTTTCCATTACAACGCATGTGACTTTACCAAGCATGTCTTTCCACACACTTTATAGTGTTTAGGGGCTACAGAATGTACTTAATATGCCATTTGATCAGTAAAATCTGTTTAGTCCCCAAGTAGAACAAACACTAGAAAACCTTTAAAAAGAGAGATAACAATGCATTTCTGAGTACCTCACTCACAGATGTTTTTTATTTAACAAACAACTAAACTGGTCACAAAGTAGCAGCATTCAACATTGTTTACTTTTTGTAAATGAAATCAGCACGTCTCTCTTTAAGAGCAGCAAACTTGTCAATAACTTTAATGTTGAAGTCCGGGATTCTTTTAACTAGCTTGCTCTCTACAGAGAGCATTGCCAAAGCATTGAGTCTTTCCTCTAGCATGGTGTACCTGAGGAATGTCTTAATCCTCTTTAAGGCTGAAAAACATCGTTCAGATTCGGATGTTGTCATAAGAGTGGTAATGAAAACTTTTAGTAAAGTCTCTGTCTCTGTAAGTGACTTTTCCATATTAGCATATGTATCAAGGACCCCCTGAAAAATGATTCTAGTAATTCCTAGGTCAGGGATAAAACAACGTCTGAAAAGTAACAACCTAGGCAATTAATTTTAGCTTGTCATATACAATAGTAAAAGAGGAAAGAACCTAATTGTAATTAAGATTCTTATAGTTTATTAACATATTCAGTTAAAATACATGGTATTTCAACAGTTTTTATTAATTCTATTCAAAATTCTCAAGTTCAATGCACTGAATCACATCAATGATGATCAAAAACATATTTACAAAATTACACATAAACACATTAGCTTAAAAGTTAAAATTTTAAAAAGTGGCATAAATAATAATGTCGACGCGCGTTTCGGCGACCAGCGCCTTCTTCAGGAGTAGCCACGTACTACTAAATTGCTGAGTGATTGCAGCTCTGAACGATAAGGAGCCAGCAAGCTCTAATTCAGGGAAGATTAACTATAAGGGATACAAAAAATGGATTAAAAAAAGCAGCAACTTGATCTTTACTGTTTTTAGTTCCAGGACGTATCAAGTACTACGATACTGTAAATACTGTAAGGATGTAAACTCCTCCTGATATGGGGTTAGTTTTCGATTATACACCACTATTACGATATGCAGTTCGAGTAGACCGAGGGCGAGTAACGGATTTCTTCTTTATTCGGAAATGATGGCCCATCATTTCCGTATAATCGAAAACTAACCCCATATCAGGAGGAGTTTACACCCACGATCTAGCGCAGTGAGCCGTCCATCCAGTCACTTACCAGGGGGCGACTTGTTTTATCAATAACAGCTCAGACTCGTGTTTTTAATCCGACTTCAATTTATACAAGTATATCAACCGTTAAGGAGAATTAGGCACAGAGGTTGTTTGCTGAAAGTACTGTTATCCTCACCTGACAGCAATAAAAGCTCTTAATGTTCATGGGTACCTTAGCGATTGATGGTGCGACCCAATTGAGTAAGGGCGATGGATGGGTCTCATTGATCAAGAGACATACCACCCCATTTTTGGATGACCAAATGAGAACACTTGATCTACATACCTATTTGATGGGAATCCAACACATCTCTGTACGGGTCTTACCAACAATCTCAGTAGGTCCTTCGACAGGTTTGCCCTGGCACACATTCTGATATAGAGACTTATGTAGCTCTATTAGCGCCTAACTCACTTATGTAGGAGTTTTGCAGCAGCTCGGAGTACTTGAAGCTCCGTTATAGACCCCCGGTTCTTTTGTTGTTAGGATTACAGTTAGGGGGATACGAACTGGGCAGGTCTTTAAATTTCCCTCAGACCCTTCTTCAATTGTTTGTGTTTTACAATAGCAATAAAAGCTCGACATGAAGTATCGTAGTACTTGATACGTCCTGGAACTAAAAACAGTAAAGATCAAGTTGCTGCTTTTTTTAATCAATTTTTTGTATCCCTTATAGTTAATCTTCCCTGAATTAGAGCTTGCTGGCTCCTTATCGTTCAGAGCTGCAATCACTCAGCGATTTAGTAGTACGTGGCTACTCCTGAAGAAGGCGCTGGTCGCCGAAACGCGCGTCGACATTATTATTTATGCCACTTTTTAAAATTTTAACTTTTAAGCTAATGTGTTTATGTGTAATTTTGTAAATCTGTTTTTGATCGTCACTGATGTGATTCAGTGCATTGAACTTGAGAATTTTTAATAGAATTAATAAAAACTGTTGAAATAACACGTATTTTAACTGAATATGTTAATAAACTATAAGAATCTGAATTACAATTAGGTTCTTTCCTCTTTTACTATTGTATATGACAAGCTAAAATTAATTGTCTAGGTTGTTACTTTTCAGACAGTGACTTTTCCATATTCAGTTTATGTATTAAAGCCAGCAAAGTCAAGGCACTTGTGGCCTTCCGGTACACAGGCAATGCGTACAGTACAGTCAACTCAGTTCCCAGCCGCTCTTTTTTGAGCATAGTATATGCTTGCACAGCCTCATTCAGAGCACGCTCCGGGAAGGATTCATCATATTTTGCAAACTCTTTACTTTGCAATAATGTGGCACTCACCAAATGTTTAGTGAATAAAAGACGTTCTTGTGACTGCACAATTACAATGTCACATATCTCCTTTGCAATTCGAACCAGAGTGGTGATGTTTTTCCTGCGGTTTGCAAAAGTAGAATGCTCTGGCAGTTTTCTCTCTAAATTGTCAACCCCATCTCTCACTTTCCTTCTGCTTTGTAAAAGCGTAGTGGTACATTCTTGCACTTTGACAGTATCTATCTCTCGTGCTTGTAACTGATTGTATAACGTGTCGACAGCAAGCATTATTTCATGAAATAAAAACAGTAAGAACTGAATCTCTCTGTCTTGTAGTGTTCTAACAAAGCCACAGGCTTCATTCTGACATATGTAATCAAATTCATCAGTGGCTTCTATGGTGACAAAACATCTCTCAAGGTCCTCCCTATGTTCAAAGATTAGGTTGACTGTATGGATGTTAAAGTTCCAACGAGTTGAGGATCCCCTTGGAACACTTTTGTCCACAATTTCATGAAATGCTTCTGTTCTTTTGGGGGAACGTGAGAAGAATGCTGCCAGGCCTCCTTTATCCTGAAAGAAAATTCGGGGCTCGGTGATCTTTGATACTGCTGTTGCATAATAAGATTGAGTTGGTGGGCGTAACAGTGCACATAATGAGCATTAGGGTACACATCTCAAATTCTTTTCTGTACTCCACTAAGGCTTCCACTCATTACGGACGCACCATCATAGCTTTGTGCGATAAGTTTTTGTTTTTGAGGCAGCTCTGGAAAAATTAAGTTCAGTTGACACAGTATAGCTGCAGTAATGGTTTCTGCACTAGAGTCTCTTAAATGTGTGAAACCATAGAACCTCTCCGCAACGTCTCTGTCATTGTCAAGGTACTGAAACACTAATATGGACTGTGTTTTAGTGGCCACATCAGTGGTGTCATCAGCCTGAATAGCCACAAAGTCCGTGTTTTGCAACTCTTGCACAATATGGTTTCTTATAATTTAGAGCATACACTCAAGGAGTTCATTTTTTATTGTTTTAGGGGTGCCCATAAAGACTGTAGCACTTGCTAAATGTGTTTCCAATTCCTTGTCTATGCTTGCTATTAAATCCACTAGGCCTCTGAAGATCCCAGGTTTTGAGGAACTTTCTGATTCATCATGGCCTCGAAATGCCAGTTCGAAAAGCACCACAGAAACGAATGCAATCAATTAATTTGGATAGAATCTGTCTGTTCCTATCAACGGCTTCATTGTGTTTCTGTATGGTTTTGCGGTATGCATTGTTTATCTGCCGCTCGATTGGTGCATCTTCCCCCAACATTCCCAGTCTTGTCAGGTTTTCCATATGCTTTCTTGTGTATGCATGCTTCTTTATTTATCCAACAAATGCTTTAAGTCTGTGATTCCTTGATTTGTCCAAAAAAACTCATCACCAAAAAGCAAGCAGGGGAAGAAGAACAGAGAATTTATTAAAGGGCACCCTGTAAGCCAATCAGCTTTTGTGTACCAGGCATTTGAGAATGTACGTTTTGACATTTTTCCTCTGTCCTGGGAAGTTTTCTGTAGGTTTATGTCAAGCTGATGAGGTCCCAATTGCTTTAAATGTAGTTTCTCTTCAAGTGGCCGTGCCTGGAATGACCTTGTAATCAGCTCTTGTACTGTATTCATGATGCCGATTCTGGCCTTACCAACATATACATTAAAGAAACCTGCCAATAATCAAAGTACAACGTATAAGGTGCAGTGCAAAATTATCAAATTTCAGTATAAATACATATATCTTGTGCAGTATCGCAATACATCTCCAACAGCTCCCCTTTGCACAAAATGACTGCTAAAAATCCAGCCTTACTGCCTCATGCCTCTCTGTGCCATAGTGGTTGCTGGAGGCACTGAAGCACTGCTTGAGGGCCTTGAGAGTGACCACATACATAGCCCTACCTCCCATGTAAAAAAATATAGATTCAATTTCCATACCTTTAACACAGGTGTTTGCTGGGTCGTAGCCGGGGTGAAAGAGCAGCAAAGGAGGTTGGGGCCTCTTGTTGTTCTCTGAACAATTGCCCCAAAATTTGGTAATGTTTCAGGTTGTCAGGCTTTACCAGGTGCTGAAAATAAAAAGATAACAATTTATGTTTGAAACACTTGGGTAATCAAACAAAGAGTGTAGGAAAAAAAACATAACGCTCCAATTTTTTCCTTGCAGTTTGTATGCAACTCTTAGATGACAGTTAATAGCTCGCTGTTGTATGTTAGGATTTTAACTTACAAACTCCAAATAACAAAAGGATCTCTCTGACAAAAGCAGTGACTCACTGACCTATTTATATCATATAACCGAACCGAACCGAAAACCGAACGAGAATGGAGGAAAAACTACCTAGATAGCGACAGAAGCCCTCTACCTGTCAAAGTTGCGTATATATCACAAGACGATACGTACCACCCGAGCCTCCTTTTACGCAAAGGAAATTAAACAAAGCACCAACCCCACCAAAACGATCTTTAAATTGGTGCAAAGCCTCCAAAAAGTCTCCAACACTGGCTCTTATATCACTTCCTCGAAACAGTGCGAAGACCTTGCCACATTCTTCATTGAGAAAGTGAGGAAAATATATACTTCTTTTCCTCAAGATGAGCCAGTGCCCATTAACACTTCCAACTCTGCAGTGGACACGTCGAAACTGTCAAGAATACCTGACATATCCCCCGACGACCTTGCAAAACTGTGCAGACAGGTTAAGTCTGGCTCCCCCACAGACCCCATGAGACCATCCAAATTCCTTGACTCATTGGAATTTTTTCTTCCCTCGCTTTCTAGCTTACTCAATCTCTCTTTTTCCTCAGCTGTGGTTCCCACCCGCTGGAAATCCGCTTGGGTCTCTCCTATTATTAAAAAGCCCACATTAGACCCCACAAAACCTGAAAACTACAGACCCATCTCGCTGCTCCCCTGGACGTCTAAACTGGCCGAAGCTCATGTCAATAAAGTGCTATCCCATCATATGCTGTCCAACCACGTCCTTGATCCTTCCCAAAATGGCTTCAGGCCAGGACATAGCACCGAGTCGGCCCTGCTGACCACCACGGAACACATTCGGGACGCCCTGGACGCTGGTCAAAGTGCCGCGCTGATCCTGTTGGATCTCAGCGCGGCCTTTGACACGGTCTCACACAGCATATTGCTGACTCGACTTGAGGCCATAGGGATCAACGAACTCGCCCTTGAGTGGTTCCGGTCCTTCCTCAAAGACAGGTCCTTTCAAGTTTCAGCCCCACCTTACATCTCCCAACCCCATTCCATCGAACAGGGAGTCCCCCAAGGATCGGCGCTCAGCCCATCACTTTTCAACCTATACGTCCAGCCTCTTGCAGCAGTGGCAAAAGAGTGGGACCTTACGCTTGTATCGTATGCCGACGACACACAGCTGGTCATCACACTCTCTGAAGGCCCTTCCACCTCGGCCACTAAATTCAAGGATGGGCTAGCGGCAGTTGCACAGTGGATGACAAACAACTGTTTGCAGCTGAACGCCGGGAAAACGGAGGTGCTTCTCCTTGGCAAAAACCCTAGCCATTGGAGTGACCATTGGTGGCCCTCTTTGCTTGGTCCCACCCCCGTGCCGAAAGACGTGGTGAAGAACCTAGGTGTTTGGCTCGACTCCTCTCTTAACTTCCAGTCCCACACAAAGAAAGTGGCAGCTACGTGTGTGGGCCTAATGAGAAGTCTTAGCCCGATACTCGGTTTCTTCGACTCTAGAACCCGCCAACTCATCATCCAGTCCATGATTCTCGCCCGGCTGGACTATGCCAATGTGCTATTCTTAGGGGCAAATAAAGCAGAATTAGCACGGATGCAGCGTATTCAGAACTCGGCCGCCAGAGCAGTGGTTGGCCTCCCACGCAGGTGCTCGGCCAGAGCTACCATCCGCAATCTGCACTGGCTGCCAATTGAATCCCGCATCCATTTTAAAACCCTCACCACGGCATTCAAAATTCTTTACTCGGACTGCCCTGAACTCCTACGCCCGCTCCTTGTTCCCTATACCCCTCAGCGTACTCTACGCTCTTTAGGACAACACCTTGTGACAGTCCCCCGTTCCAAGCTGTGTAGAATGGGTGGACGTTCCTTCAAGGTCTTGGGGGCAAGACTGTGGAACTCCCTGCCTCTACACATCCGCACCCTAACCAACTTAACTGCCTTTCGGAAAGAATTAAAAACGCATCTCTTTTCCCTTATCTAGTCCTCTGTTGGTTATCCTCCTTCACCCCTCAGGTACTGGTTGGGTTAGCGCCGGGACGCCCCGTTGCTGGGGCAGCTGTTTGCGCTTTAAAAACTGGATAACATAACATAACATAACATATGCATTGTGTGATCTGCATCAGGTACATGTTCTTTGCAGCAGGCACATTAACCTTCTGCGCTACCTTTCCATGAGTCAAAATTTCCACTAAGCAAAACTATGATCTCTCCCTAGGAAGAACATTAACCATCAGCGTTATCATAACATTTTCATTGTCTCTCGTTACCGCGCCTGTCAGTGGGGCCTTTAGGCCTCTGTGGTTCTGTGCCACAGCTATGTTGGTAATGAAGGGCCTCGTGCTCACAAATTTGGTGCCTACCCTTAGATGCAACTCAAGTTGTCTGCAAAAGTGTAGGTCCTGTAGCTTCAGCAGTTCTAGTGGACAACGAATAACAGAGGTGATTGTTATGTGGAGGGCAGTGCCTAATTTGTGCTGGGTTGGCAAGTGCAGGGCACAACACTCATTTTTGCAGACAGGGACTTAATTTTCATCATCAGGTTTCAACTGAGAAAAGAGACAGAAAAGAAGAAACGGTTGACAGAAGGATGAAGAGAAATAGGTTAAAGCAGTGACAAGGAGAGAAGGCATGGAAGAAAAATTATCTACAAGAGTGAATATAAGAAAGACAAAAAAGGCCTGCATTTTAGGGGCTGGAAACTTTTTCCCATTAAAAAAAAGTCTTGACTAGCCAAAAGAAGATAACTGAAATTTCAAGTTATCTAACAGCACACATGCATCCCATTTTATTTGCGTCCTGGGAGCTGTAGTCCTGTATTTGTAATGACAAAGGTATACTACAAGTATCAGAAATAAGATGTAAAACCATCAATGTATTCACTGGACATTGCCCCGGTTTCTTAGCAGTATAACACGTCAAAGCTCTTTATAGCTCTTCACCTACATAGGTTGGATAATTTATCGGCCAGTTCTGTAATATTGCAGGAGGAAAATGTACAAGAGTGTAGAAAGGTAGGGCCGAATTCGACCAAGAACCCTTCAGTATTTGGCCGGCGTTAGTCGCCTCTCATACCCTTCGAGATTACCAAACAAAGAGGCAGGCGCTGGAGACAGGAAGGCAGGAAACAGGAGTTTATTCCGACGGAGCAGAACACGTCAAATCAGACAACAGGGTATCTTCTCGAGGTGCTCTACCCGCATCTCTGAGGCCTGGCCTCTTATACACAGGTTTATGGCTTTATTGTATGAAACATGTTCTTGTCAATACTTTGAAGTACGGAAAGACATCCTCGGAATCCCCGCTTCAAACCCGTTCCCACACACATCTACAGTAGAGTTCCCACCCCAATCTCAGCATGTGGTGGTTATCGCGCAGCTGGGCATTCCGCTGGGAATGGGAAAGTGGGCGATCGGTCGGATCTGGAGGTGTGAGGGTATTGATTAACCACCGCTCCTTTGATGTGAGGCGAGGTCTTACTGTAGGGGGCAATAAACTGCATCTGTCGGGCTAGGTGATGGCCTGGGATCAGGCCGGACAATCGGGCAGGGAGGAAGAGGTTATCAAAAGGGCCTGTTCCATGAATGGGATGAAAGAGCGAGGGGGTTCAGCACGGGATGTGGCTCGGAGACAGGGTCGCGTTAGAGGTGCGTTTATGGCCCAAGCAGGAGAGACCGGGGGCTGTCGGGCGCGGCGGAGTGCTTGCGAGGCTGGGGAGTGAGGGGGAGAGACGCGCAGGCTATTGGCAGTGGGCAGAGAGGTCATGACACACAAAATGGCTGCCACCTACGTTCGTGATGGGGCCTAAAAGGGACAAGATGGCGTGGCCACTGTTTCGCGATTTTCGCTTTACTTCCAACAGTGGCTGTGGTGAACATAAAAGAACGCCGCTTATGTATACCTAATTTTAGTCATTTTCCACAGTCCCCAGTTTTTATCATAAGTTAGTTCATTCCTGTTCATGTCATAGGTGAGGATGTATAAGCTGACAGTAGTTATACAATTCGCCTTGATGGCCCATATGCATTACAGACAGATGGAAATAATTCTGCTATCAATGCAGACAGAATCGTACATAACCATAGGTAGTCAATGTGATACAAAAAATGTTCTGGCAGGATAAGGGCTATTGTCACTTGATGTCTGGACTCCATGGGGGTCAAAACTAGACAGCATGTTCACGTGCATTACTGGTGTTCTACAATCATCAAGATACAGAGTTAACGCCTTCTTAGTTAGTTATTCATGTACAGTTGAAAAGTGACCGATGTAAGGTTTCGAAAGCTCAATTGGGTGATAATCAATACAAAGTGGTTGGGAGAGGAATTCGACTTAATACAAGGGACAGTCAAGAGGTGGCAATGTTCAAAAAAGGGTTTGTCTTTCCAGTGTCTTATTTACAGCGAGCCATCACTGGTAGGCTCTCATCGTTCTTCCTCTTTCGTTGGCACTGTTGAGCACCGGCGGTGGAGCTATGCGTCCAGCTCTACTTCAGATCTCGCGTTGCAGGGTGTGGCCATTCTTTGCTCTCGGAACACAGTCCTGTGTTTGTCCTGTTCCCTAACTAATCTATCATAGGTACCTTAGGCGGGGTACCCGCATTCCGTTCTTCCTTCGTGACAAACCCTATGCTATCTTTTGTGCTGTGTTTCTTCTCCGAGTCAAGTTCAAAAATTCCATATGAAAAAAAGGGGGAGGGTGATGGGGGCGTGCTTCGGGAGGTCGAGGGAAGAGAGGGTGGAGTGGGATCAGATCTGAGACGGACCAAGGAGGGCAGAAATTTCAAGCAAGTGGGCCCATCAGTCGGGCACAATGGGCTGGGACTTTCGGCACAAGCTCATCAACATGCAGGGGCTTCTGGACAGCCCTTCTTTCCTTCACTTCCCACGTTGAGAATGGTGCCTTGTCCCGCAACTCTTTGCTCTGTGGCTCCACCTTGGTCGAGGTCATAGGTATTCCCCGATCTGCAGCCCGGCTGTGCGTCACGTCCGGCCCCTCTCCTCCGACGACTGCACGTTATCCTTAAATGAGTATAAAAAAACAAGTCTTAGAGAACTGGCAGGGGAAGACGTTTACACACTTTAATTTCTCTCCCAACCCCAAGTAGTTGGGGAAACGTTCATTGGTCACGATAGGGTGGATGCTTAGTAATCCTTACATCGGTGTATGCTGTTAACTCATGCATCATTGCTGTGGTTCAGGTTGGCAAGCATTTTTCTATTTTCAAACATCATGTCTGTCTGGTGTTTTACTCCTGTTATATTTGCGAACGTGGCAAGAAGTCTGATATCTAAAAATTTACATGGTTTATCGAATTCAAACCGGCTCCTCCAGTAGAGACTCGTGTTTGTCTAAAACAAATCCTGTTGAGCTATACGTTTCTTCAAGGCCTGTTAATTTATAAGAAGTGTGAAGTGCTATTATCATGGGCTTACAGCTACAGTCTTTAAGATTTTCCGGGACGGCTGGTACAGAACTGGGACCATTCTGGAAAAACGGGGACGTTTCGGACATTCTATTTTTGTGCAATGGGCGGTGGTAATCGGAATGATGAGGGTGGTGTTACTAAAGTACTTAAAACAAAAGCCACTGACATATACTTCCCTTTTAAGGGTCAGATTAGGGGACATCAGTCGTCTTACCTGTCCTTTCTTTCTCAGCCAATTAAGTTCCATCATTTTACAGAAAGGAGAGGTAGTAATATGGCAAAATACGATTGTTTTGTTTCTGTCAATTTGTTCAAACACTGTCGTGTCTAAGGCCAATTATACCTGTACCGGCGAGGTACAGTGTTGTCATTTATTCAAAAGGGAGCAAGGGAGCCCTCAGAGGGAGAGAGCGGCGTGCGCACCAAATAGGCTATTAGTACACGTACAACATAAAAAGAGAGAGAGAGAGAAACGTGTATAATAATAGACTATTCAGTGCACACACATATAGAACAGTACGGGTCGGTTTCACATATAAAACACAAGCTGAGGGAAAACATAAATTCATAGTTTACGTACACACAAATACCAGATAGGGTGCGACAGTACATACATCAAGTACGAAAACCTAAGACAAAAGGCAGAGCTATTTTGGGCAAAAGGACTTTTTCATGCGTGTTGCGTATTTTCAGTACTCCAATTAATTCATTTGGGGGTCGAGCTCTTTGTTCTCCTTCCTTCCTAATAGCAGACAATTTTTGTTGGTAACCTCGCTTCAAAAATACTTACTCCTTTTAATTGGTCGGACACCAGTCCAGTCGTGCTTATACTCACGGTGGGGTCTTCCAACATCTAACAAATGATGATCCAAGCTGAGGTAAAGGAGGGGTGTCAGTCGGACGTGCGATGGTACAATTCTGACTTTTCTATGAGGGTGGAAGAAGAAGGGGTAAATCTAAAAAATAACAATATCCCTAACAGCTGGGCTGAGGGGGATTTTTGGATGGACCCCAACCCGGGGTACTCTTAACTTTTCTTATTTTGTCAGCACATAAATTGACTCACTGGTGCGTTTTTATTTTGGGTGTACATTTGGGATATCGGTTGGGGTTGGGTTCGTCGTACTGAAATAAGCCTTCAAGTTTCTGGCGTAGGCCACTCTCCCATTCGCTAGCTCCAGAGAGAGTCGTTCCTAAGTAAGGAAAGTGCTATATTTTTATTCGGTTTTTTTCACATGCACGTACCATGTTCGGGCTTAATTTTCCTATCCCATTGACCGTTCGATCAACACCTCAGTCATACAAAAAGCATTCTTTCGTCAACCCAGACGTGCGCCACACATAAGCATTCATACGACACAAATCAGGGCCCATGCGCACATTCATACCATACAATTTTTCATGCTCCCAGAGATAGCTCCCACATATGATGTACCGTCTCACAGAGCTAGCCTATTTTCCTTGCGCGGAGCACGGCGCGGTTTTAGGTCTTCTCCATACTTCAGCTGAAATTCCGATGTAACCTGCAGAAAAGAAAAGAGGGGGGGGTGACAGCGTTCAAAGCACATCAGTGCGCATAAACACGAAAATGTTTTTACCTACCACGTACCTAACTTATCTTCTTTGGGATGCAGTACCTTGCATCTCGGCATTGAAGCCCAGGGGAACTGGTCTACTGTCCTATTCATAGATATATCTAAATATCAGGATCTTTTACCTATTGCTTATGCTGCAGGAATGTAAAATACGACAGATCCTGACTATTCTTTTCGCATTATTTCTATGTACCATGTCTTTCTAATTTTTCATAACCAAAATTGCTTCATTTTACTTGCTCTTTATTTATTTTGAGAATAGTAGCCTTTATTCGAGAACCTACCAATCTAAGTGCCTGTTATGAGGCTAGTTCCACATATTTAAAAAACTTTATTTGTGAAGATGTCAGCATTCAAATACGGGCCTCCAACCATGTAGGCCGGTCACGGAGCAGACGGGAAACGCATGAGGTAAGGAGACATTACACTGTAGTATAGAAGTAAGTAAAGGACGAGCCATTTAATTGAAAAACTAAATGCGACTAACGGTTGCAGGACCAGTGAAAGTTTATTTTATAACTGGAAATATAACAGGATCAGTTACAATAAAATCGTCCATACGCACACCATGGGCGAGTATCATGAGCAACATTACCTCGGAGCTTTAATAATACAATAATCAATAGTAAAAAACCCGACATCAATAGGGTTGTCCGCATGCTCAGTCAGTACCCTTCCCCGCCCGCCATGTGCACAAAGACCGCATATATCCCCCATAACATCAAGGCTAAGTAACTAGAATCGTCATAAGGAATTGCAAGTCACGCCCATACTGGCGCCATTTTGGTCGAGGCCAGGCGGGTCCAGAGTATAGTTCAAATGCCTCCAATAACTAGCGGCCGGACCAGAATCCCTTTCGGCAGTTCAAGAAATTCCGTAAATGCCAGCAGAAAGGACAGGCGGCATGAACCGCGACTTAAAAGCGAGGAAGGCAAAATCTTCCCTACCGGGTCACGCTGAGGTCCCACCGGAGCTGATCGAGTTGACAGTCTACAGTGTCTCTTAGTAATTTGGACAAAAGCTGGCGTCAGCATGAGAGCACCACCATCTTGTGACAACGTTGTGGCCACTCCAGAGAGCGGGACAGCAGGCGTGTCCCTCCACCGATGCGCTGAATCAGCCTCTCTCACGGCACCAGATGTGGACAAGGCGGCGGTCACCCGGGGCAGCGGCATATCCGTGGGAGATAGTCGAGCAACAGTGGCTGTTGCCCCCACCGGAAGCCCGCGGGAGTCGAGGGCCAATGAGCCGGCCGCCATCTTGTGAGTCCCGCAGCAGCCGCTCTTCACCACGGCCACCGGAGCGGGTCCCCCGGCCAGTCAACCGCGGGGGCTCGTCAAGTGGAACGCTAATGGCAATCTTAGTGTTGGAGAGGAACCTCTACCTGGAGGGGGAGGGGGCCGTCCGCGCCACCTCTCCGCGGGCGCCCCACGCCATCTCCTGGCGTAGATATACAAAATGGCCGGACCCACGACCCTGAGTTTAAGAGTCTCATGCTCGATCGATTGAGCTAGCCGGGCCAGGCAACAGAAGAGGGTGCGGGGGGTGAGGAGAGCCGTCAGCAAGGCATCCCCCCGCACACAACTTGCTGGACACCACCTCTGGATGTCCTGGGGACGGACCTCGGCGCGTGGTGTCGCCTCTGGGCTATTCGCACAACGGTCCTCCACCCCAGGCCGCCACCGATGCTACCTCGCCGGCTGATGGCTTTTGTAGACTTTCTAAAGCCCAAAACCTACTAAAAAGTAGCCCAAAGTAGCCCAACATTGCTACAGCGTCAAGCAGGCGGCAAATGCATTTGGGTTTGTTGTTGCAGCCGTTTGCCATGTAAATAGTTGTTTAATAAATAGTTGTATAATAAAACGTTTTAACATGTTACTTTGCTGGAGTGTTGTATATATTTATAATATTTGCATAGGGTTTGTCTTTATTTGGGCGGGGTGGGCGGTGGAGCCGAGCTGTCTTGCGGCCATCATGGCGTCGAGTTCGGCTCTTCTCACAAGTTTCATATTTCTCATGAGGGGTTGTTCCTAATGTTTCTATTTTAGCGAGGTCAAAAAAGAGATCCCATCAGTGGCCTACTGATTTTGCTCGATTCCTTTTGTTTTTCCTAACGATTTTTATGTTATAGTTTGCTAGCATGATACAGCGGCTAATCCGCATTTTTATATATATATGTCCTTTTTATTAGGGGTGTCCTCCGGTGGAGCCGGGTGATCTACCTCTAATAAACGGTCCGGGCTGAACCAACTACCAACAAACGGGGCGAAGATAGGCATGACGGGTTACAAAGGGGACAAAAGTCTGCACTACCTATCCTTCACTATCCGCAAAGACTAAACAGAGTATTGCAACTCTGTGCTTATTTGTGAATAGAGAATAACCCAAAGAGAACCAATTCCGAACAATCAATGTTCGGTCAAACAATCAATCAAATGAGGGATAAAAATGGGCACGACGGATTACAACGGGGGCAAAAGCCTGCGTTACCTATCCTTCACTATCTGCAAAGACTAAACAGAGTATTGCGACCCTGTGCTTGTTTGCAAATAGAGAATGATCCAAAGAGAACCAATTCCAAAACAGTAAATGCTTGGATAACAATCAATCAAATGGAGAGGGAAGCAGGCACGACGGATTACAACGGGGGCAAAGGCCTGCGTTACCTACCCTTCACTATCTGCAAAGAGAGAATACTCCTATTCTTCCCTGTTTGCAGACAGAGAATCTCTCAGAAACAAAGAAACAATCAAATGAGTAATACTAGTATTTTCAAACAATCAATTCGCAATTCGTCGTGTTACACGACCTTACCCGGACCGCATAGACAGTTTCTCGTCTTCCGCTTCCAGCGCCTGATCGTCCTCTATTCTCCGTAATTGCTGTGGCACTCCTGATGGTTCCCAGTCAGGACCGTAGATCACTCGAGAGAGGTCTGCTCAGAACCGGTGAAGTTCGGATGATCGGCTGCCAGACGAGGGTCTATCGGGCAGGTGCACTTCCTGATCGTTGCAGTCGTTCACTCTGTCGTTGGGACCTCTCCCACTGGATCCACGTGTCGCTGATAGGCCCCACGTTTGGGACGCCAATTGTAGAAAGGTAGGGCCGAATTCGACCAAGAACCCTTCAGTATTTGCCCGGCGTTAGTCGCCTCTCATACCATTCGAGATTACCAAACAAAGAGGCAGGCGCTGGAGACAGGAAGGCAGGAAACAGGAGTTTATTCTGACGGAGCAGAACACGTCAAATCAGACAACAGGGTATCTTCTCGAGGTGCTCTACCCGCATCTCTGAGGCCTGGCCTCTTATACACAGGTTTATGGCTTTATTTATTTATTTATTTATTTTATTTTGAAAGTTTTATATAGCGCGAACAAGATCTTTGCAGATATCAGAGCGCTTTACAAAGCCGGGAATACCAACAAGAGAGTGGAATTAAACATTGTAAGTGGGAAGGGTAGGTACGTGAGGGAGCAAAGTAGTACAACACATCAATAATGCAAATATTACAGTTAAATGTGCGCATAGATAGTCAGTAGCGTCAATAATACAGGTGAAATACATAGTCATAGAGTTCGAACAGAGTAATATAGGTCGGTGTAGAGTCTTTCCAGATCCATGCTAATAGGTCAAGTGTATTTGGCCCTAAAAATAGCTTTTACTTCTTTCTTAAAAAGTGTGATGGAGGAGATGAGCCTGGTTTCAGGAGGGAGTGAGTTCCAGATCCTGGGTGCCATTCCTGAGAAAGAGCGTTTATAAGTTTTTTCCTTCCGGAATCTTCGAGGTTTTAGCAGAAGATTGTTTGTGCCTCTGGTGTTTCTAGAGCCGCCAGAGATTGACAGCTTCTGAGTGAAGTATCCGGGAGAGCTCAGATGTAGGGCCTTGTGTGTCATGCAGGCTATTTTCAAATGTATTCTGGCTTCAAAAGGCAGCCAGTCCAGTGTTTTCAGGTCAGGGGTGATGTGCGAGTGTTTTTTTGATCCAGTGATGAGTCTGGCTGCAGCGTTTAGAGAGGCTCTTAGGGGTGCAGTGGTGGTTAACGCGGGAGACCGCAGAGGGCAGTGCTGCCGTATTCAATTCGCGGGATTACTAGTGCTTGTACTGCAGTTTGGAAGTCTTTGGCTGGTAGGAAGGGTTTCAATTTCCTCAGGGTATTGATTTGGAAGTTCGCTCCCTTAGTAGCCTTGCTGATATGATGCTGCATGTTGAGGTTGGAGTCGAGAGTTATGCCTAGGGATTTCGCTGAGTCCACTATGATGGGTTGGACATTGAGTGCAGTTAACTGTTTAAGCCAGGTTTGCGTGGTGGAGATCTTCGTGGGAGGTGAGATCAGCAGGAATTCTGTTTTCAGAGCATTGAATTTGAGATGATTATCAGCAAGCCAGGATTGGGTGCTTCTGATCGTTGAGTTCAGTAGTAAGATGTCATTGGGGGATTGTAATTTGAGATATAGTTGGGTGTCATCTGCGTACATGTGAAAAAGTACATTGGATGCTTGAAGCAAGGTGGTGAGAGGTTCCATAACTAGGTTGAACAAAGTTGGTGATAGGGAAGATCCTTGGGGGACGCCTAACGAAACAGGTATTGGAGAGGACATCAGGTTGTTACTCTTGAATTTCTGCGACCTGTTGTGTAAGAAGGAGGTGAACCACTTGAGAACAGTCCCAGAAAGACCCATTCTTGTGCTCAAAAGATCGATTAACTTCTCATGTTTAACAGTGTCGAATGCTGAAGAGAGATCAAGAAGGATGAGGAGGCAGGTATCACCTTGATCTAGGATTTGAAGGGCGTCGTCAATTATGTGAGTCATAGCAGTTTCAGTGCTGTGTCCTGCTCGGAAGCCTGATTGATGAGGGTTGAGGAGATCAAACAGATCAATGTGTTTAGTCAGTTGTAGTTGTGCGCATTTTTCCAGTAACTTGGCAAGAGTGGGAATATTGGTAATGGGACGGTAGTTGTTTAGGTCGGATGGGTCGGCAGTAGGTTTCTTTAGCAAAGGTGTGACTTGTCCAACTTTGAGGGAGTCAGGGATGGTTCCTTCTTGGAGCGAGCTGTTGATAATTTTAGTCCAGAGAGGAAGGAGCAGTGGGGTGAAGTCTTTGACAGCATTAGCAGGGAGGGGATCCGTGAGGTGATTGGAAGGTTTCAAGGTGCTGAGCAGTTTGCCTATTTCTTCTTCGGAGTAGGTTTCAAAGGTTGACCATGTTGCATTGTTTTTAGGTTCGTGGGTGTTTTGCAGTTGAGTGTGTTGTGGAGTCTTGCGTCAGCACGGAGATCATTCTTTATGTTGTCAGTTTTTTGGGTAAAGAATGCGGCGAAGTCTTCACAGGAGGGTGCTTCGTGCAAAGTACTGAGAGGTTGGGGTTGTTCCTTGGCTTGTGTTCTGATTAGCTCAAACAGTTTTCTAGGGCGATTTTTTGCTTGGTCGAGCTGGAGGCTGAAGAAGTTTGCTTTTGAGCGCTTTGTTTCCTGAAGTAGGCGTTTCTCTTTTTCTTCAGGGTTTTCAGGTGCAGTGCAGAGGGAGCTGCCCTCCAGGTGCGCTCTGCCATTCGCATGGCTCGTCTATCTTCATTGAGACTCCCGTCGTACCATGGATTGGAGATTTTAGCGGAGACTCTTCTTAGTTGCATGGGGGCAGCCTCATTAATTATTGAGGTCACGGCGTTAAGATAGTGGTCAGTCAGGGATTGGACATCTGTAGCGCCCGTAGGCGGGAGTAGGAGGTCGCGACTGTTCGGGGGTATGGAGGATGGGTTGAATTTTTTTAGGTCTCTTTTCCAGACTTTAGGTCGGGGGGGGGTTGAACCGAATTGAGTTTGACTTTTTCATTGATGTGGAATGTGACAATATGATGGTCTGACCAGTCACAGGGTTGAATAGACTCAAGTTGAGTAGCGTCCTCTTTGGCGATGATAAGGTCGAGGATAGAGCCTTTCTCGTGGGTCGGGCTGTTGCATAATTGTGTGAGGTCCAGGGCGCTGAGGAAGCTTTTAAGACTATTTACCACCGCATCATTGAGATCGTTCCAATGGAGGTTGAAGTCACCCAGGTATATTTGGGTGAGCTGTCGTCCGGCGTTGGTTGAAATCAAGTCCATCATTTGTTGGGCGAAGATGAGGTGGTCTCTGGGAGGGTGGTAAATGCTATGCAGAGAGCATATCGGTTTGCCATCACTGATGATATCGAGGCAGATCTATTCGTAGGAAGTTGGAGAGGGTAGGGACGGCGCGGAGACTTTCAGAACAGAAAGGCTGTTCCTGTAAATGCATTGCCCTTCGCTTCAAAAAGATGAAAACAAGTTTTTAAAGAGACTGTTATGTGCCCTCCCCTTCTGCCTGTGTACAACTAATCCATGATGAGGTAGGGATCGTGTATATCTCTGACTTAGCAGCCGTTCGGCCACTCTTATTGTGGCGTTCTATTTGGGCTAAGCCTGAGACACGATTCACTCAAGAAATTATTCTTGATTGTATAGGTTTGGATTACTCATCACGAATTCAGTGGTTGAAATACATTCATTTCTGGTATAAAACCTTATTTGAAATTGATGTTCTTTTAGACCCTGAACTGGCAGTAGCAATCCCCAAAAAGGAAATCAAACAAACATTTATTAATTTCAAAAAGAATGAGCGAGATAAGGTGAATGGAAAGTTAGCCACCGTGAGGTTTTATAAGGAACTGAACTTATCTCCGGGGCTTCAAACCTACCTTGCGAATGTGTCTCGTCCCTCCCATCAATTCGTGTTAACCCGAGTTAGAGTGGGTATTGTACACCACCTTGTTGCTTTTCCAAATCAGAAAATTAGATCAGAAATGCCCTGCCTGTGCGACAACACCTCACGTCAGAGTTGCTGTCATTTTTTACTTTTTTGTAAATTTTATCACTTTTTAAGGGTAAAGTATCTTAAACCTATCTTCTTAAAACATAATATCAGATCTACAAAGAGTGCTCTAGTATTATTATCTTCTCTAGAGAATGCGGATATTTGTTTTTTTGTTGCTACTTTTATCCTGAAATGTACAGCTGTCAGGAAGAGCATAGTGCTGCTATAATTTTACATATTCCTGTCTGTACATCAACGTTCCTGTTTATGTTGTATTATGCCCTCAGTATGTACCGTCTGGTCGTTTTTTACATTTATATAACTATTTTCCCCGTGTCATCCCGAGCCATATTAGATATTTAGCTTTAATGTACAGCTGCCAGGAAAAGCACTTGGTGCGATAAATATATTTATTCCTGTCTGTACTTACATGCCCCTTTTTACAAACTTTTTAGCCATGTTTTAAAATTTTAATATATACTGTTGTCCAGTGTATGTCAACATAGGTTCCCTTATGTGTTATCCCTGAGTACATTTTTTAGGGCTCGCCTGCTGGGCGCATGCGCCTAGCTGGCGAAGCTCTATAGGGGCTTAAACAGACTTTACCCAACTTGGCGATTTGGTGCTGTGCCCGTGGCTTTTAGGTCAATGCGCTTGCGCATTGACCTAAAATGCACGTGCACATCACCAAATCGCTGTCTGTTCCCTCTGCCGCACTCCTCCCACACCTTTGAAGTGAAGCTTAGCTTCACTTCAAAGGCCCCTGCTGCTTAACACCCTCTCCCCGCTCCGCCCCCTCCCCTGCCCGCCATGTCGCATTTCTCCTCCCCCCTCCCCACAGCAATGCCCTCCGTCTGCTTTTATTTTGTGATTATGAGTCACAATGACAGGCGCCCTGCCCTGCCCGGCGGTGCGAGGTGTGATGCATCTGCCTATCACCACCCGAGCATCTTATCTGAATACATTCCATCATGTTCTTGAGCTGTGAGTGTAAAGTAAAGCGCCTCGAGGGAGGCTCTGGTCGCTAGTCCTGCTTGAAGGGGGATGGGCGAACAGCTCGTGCTCTTTATGTTGCCCAGCAAGAGCCTGAAATGCTTCCCGTGTGCTTTGAGGAAGGTTTGGTGATTTGCTGCATTTATATAGCGCCTTCTACCAGATGGTCTGAACGTATGTAATCCTCGGTTGGAGAGTGGTGTGCCTCCCAGGTGATATCATTTTCTTAATTCTACATGGAGATGCATGTAAAAAAGGCGACGACCAGCCACGTTTACCCACGTCAATTACATACTATTGTCTGTCGATAGATCGACCCGTTGTCTGTCGTTGCAGTGAAATACATTTGGTTCCATAATACACATTTTTTGAAAGAGCGGAACTTAAAACGCGCTACCTTCACACATTTATGACTACAGTGTCAAAGTCCATTTTTTTACAACGGTACAGCAGAATTTACATGGGAAAAATAGTTTTCTGTCTCAGATTGCACATTGCAAGGACTGTTACACAGGGAAACGTGTCTCTAAAAGTCACATGGCCTCTGTAATGTGATTGTGCCGTTATGCACATTTAACACATTGCACCCTGGTCTTGGTTTAATCGTTTTTAAAAAAAATAAAACATATATTAATGAACAATTCAATGGGATGAACCATACATGCAGGTAGAGCAGACTAGAACGTGCTATTTATCACCATTCGCAGCAACATGTTGACCTATATGATGGGAGGTATGGCGCTTCTAGGCACACATTCACCATGACATCCACCGCCACATCCACCACCACATCCACCATCACCACCACATCCACCATCACATCCACCATCACCACCACATCCACCATCACATCCACCACCACCACATCCACCATCACATCCACCATCACCTCCACATCCACCGCCACATCCACCACCACATCCACCACCACCACATCCACCACCACCACATCCACCACCACCGCATCCACCACCACCACCACACCCACCACCACTACATCCACACCCGCCACCACTACATCCACACCCGCCACCACTACATCCACCACCACATCCACTACAACCACCACCCCATCTACCACTACCACCACCACCGCATCCACCACCACCACCGCATCCACCATCACCACATCCACTGCATCCACCACCACCACATCCACCACCACCACCACATCCACCACCACCTCCAGCATGACATCCACCGCCACATCCATCACCACATCCACCACATCAACCACCGCCACATCCACCACCACTACCACATCCACCACCACCACCACATCCGCCACCACCACATCCACCACCACTTCCACCACCACCGCATCCACCACCACCACATCCACCACCACATTCACCGCATCCACCACCACCACCACATCCACCACCACCACCTCATCCACCACCACCACATCCACCACCACCGCATCCACCACCACATTCACCGCATCCACCACCACCACCACATCCACCACCACCTCATCCACCACTACCACATCCACCACCACCACCACATCGACCACCACCACCACATCCACCACCACATCCACCACCACATCCACCACCACCACCACCACATCCACCACCACATCCACCACCACATCCACCACCGCACCCACCACCGCATCCACCACCACCACATCCACCACCACCACCACATCCACCATCACCTCCACATCCACCATGACATCCACCGCCACATCCACCACCACCACATCCACCACCACCGCATCCACCACCACCGCATCCACCACCACCGCATCCACCACCACCACCACACCCACCACCACTACATCCACCACCACATCCACTACAACCACCACTACCACCACCACCGCATCCACCATCACCACATCCACCGCATCCACCACCACCGCATCCACCACCACCACATCCACCACCACCACATCCACCACCACCACATCCACCACCACATCCACCACCACCACATCCACCACCACCACATCCACCACCACCACCGCAACCACCACCACCACCACCACCACCACCACCACACCCACCACCACTACATCCACCACCACATCCACTACAACTACCACCACCACCGCATCCATCACCGCATCCACCATCACCACATCCACCGCATCCACCACATCCACCGCATCCACCACCACCGCATCCACCGCATCCACCACCACCGCATCCAACGCATCCACCACCACCACCACAGCCACCATCCCATCCACCACCACCACCACATCCACCACATCCACCACCACCACATCCACCACATACACCACCACCGCATCCACCACCACCGCATCCACCACCACCACCACACCCACCACTACATCCACCACCACATCCACTACAACCACCACCCCATCCACCACTACCACCACCACCGCATCCACCACTACCACCACCACCGCATCCACCACCGCATCCACCATCATCACATCCACCGCATCCACCACCACCACATCCACCACCACATCCACCACCACATCCACCACCACCACATCCACCATCACCACCACATCCACCACCACCACCACCACATCCACCACCACATCCACCACCACCGCATCCACCACCACCACCGCATCCACCATCATCACATCCACCACCACATCCACCACCACATCCACCACCTCCACATCCACCATCACCTCCACATCCACCATCACCTCCACATCCACCATCACCTCCACATCCACCATCACCTCCACATCCACCATCACCTCCACATCCACCATCACCTCCACATCCACCATGACATCCACCACCGCCACATCCACCACCGCCACATCCATCACCGCCACATCCATCACCGCCACATCCATCACTGCCACATCCATCACCGCCACATCCATCACCATCACATCCACCACCACATCCACCACCACATCCACCATCACATCCACCACCACATCCACCACCACATCCACCACCACATCCACCACCACATCCACCATCACCTCCACATCCACCATGACATCCACCACAACCACCACCCCATCCACCACCACCACCGCATCCACCACCACCACCACCGCATCCACCACCACCACATCCACCGCATCCACCACCACCGTATCCACCACATCCACCATCACCACCACATCCACCATCACATCCACCACCACATCCACCATCACATCCACCATCACCTCCACATCCACCATGACATCCACCGCCACATCCACCACATCCACCACCACCGCATCCACCACCACCGCATCCACCACCACCGCATCCACCACCACCGCATCCACCACCACTACATCCACCACCACATCCACCATCACCTCCACATCCACCATGACAACCACCACCCCATCCACCACCACCCCATCCACCACTACCACCACCACCGCATCCACCACCACCACGGCATCCACCATCACCACATCCACCGCATCCACCACCACCACATCCACCGCATCCACCACCACATCCACCCTCACCACCACATCCACCCTCACCACCACATCCACCCTCACCACCACATCCACCCCCACATCCACCATGACCTCCACATCCACCACCACATCCACCACCACATCCACCACCACCACATCTACCACCACATCCACCACCACCACCACATCCACCACTTCCACCACCACCGCACCCACCACCACCACAGCCACCACCACACCCACCACCACATCCACCACCACATCCACCACTTCCACCACCAACTCCACCACCTCATCCACCACCACATCCACCACATCTACCACCGCATCCACCACCACCACATCCACCACCACATCCACCACCTCATCCACCACCGCATCCACCACCACCACATCCACCACACCCACCACCATCACTTCCACCACCACATCCACCACCACTTTCACAACCACCACATCCACAACCACCACATCCACCACATCACCACCACATCCACCACCTCCACCACCATCACCACCACATCCACCATCACCACCACATCCACCACCGCCATATCACCCAGATCCACCACTACCACATCTATATGTGTGTGTGTGTGTGTGTGTGTGTGTGTGTGTGTGTGTGTGTGTGTGTGTGTGTGTGTGTGTGTGTGGCTCTGTGTGTGTGTAGGTGCAAATGCAATGTTCTTGGATTTTCGTCACAATAAAATACACTGAACATAATCTTCACAAAAGTTATTTAAAAACGTTTAAGCTATTACCATTATAAATTACAATAACTTTTATTTAAGTATTAATTATTTACAAAATTAAAAGCCATTGTTATTTGTAATATCAAGACATCTAAGTCACGTAAATACAACACACATTGTATTACAAATGCTATAGGTGTCACATTTGCAAAAGTTAACACTATTGACATTGTAACTGACAAAGCTATTAATTTTGCTACTTTCAAAACCAACACATAAATAAAAAAAGTGTCATTTACAATACCAATAGCTCAAACTTTCCTAATGCGAGACCTATTGCATTTCCAATGCTTGTTTAGAATTGTTACTATACATGCAATGAATTGTTTTTAGCTGTTTTGCTTGTATGATTTGTATTTTTCAAATCGAATAAAAGCTTATGACTTGCATGCGATGAGGCTTTATTGTATGAAACATGTTCTTGTCAATACTTTTAAGTACGGAAAGACGTCCTCGGAATCCCCGCTTCAAACCCGTTCCCACACACATCTACAGTAGAGTTCCCACCCCAATCTCAGCATGTGGTGGTTATCGCGCAGCTGGGCATTCCGCTGGGAACGGGAAAGTGGGCGATCGGTCGGATCTGGAGGTGTGAGGGTATTGATTAACCACCGCTCCTTTGATGTGAGGCGAGGTCCTACTGTAGGGGGCAATAAACTGCATCTGTCGGGCTAGGTGATGGCCTGGGATCAGGCCGGACAATCGGGCAGGGAGGAAGAGGTTATCAAAAGGGCCTGTTCCATGAATGGGATGAAAGAGCGAGGGGGTTCAGCACGGGATGTGGCTCGGAGACAGGGTCGCGTTAGAGGTGCGTTTATGGCCCAAGCAGGAGAGACCGGGGGCTGTCGGGGCGCGGGGAAGTGCTTGCGAGGCTGGGGAGTGAGGGGGAGAGACGCGCAGGATATTGGCAGTGGGCAGAGAGGTCATGACACACAAAATGGCTGCCACCTACGTTCGTGATGGGGCCTAAAAGGGACAAGATGGCGTGGCCACTGTTTCGCGATTTTCGCTTTACTTCCAACAGTGGCTGTGGTGAACATAAATGAACGCCGCTTATGTATACCTAATTTTAGTCATTTTCCACAAGAGGAGCTTGTTAGCCTGTCGGTTATTGTCCATTGCCCACTTCACCAAAATTGCAAGATCTTTGGCGAGCCGTTTTATTTCTATGGAACTCAGTAACCTGGAAAAAAATTAAAGTGTTTACATAAAAGCTAAAGGCCATTGTGGAACTACACATAACGCAAACACAAACATAATTCTTCTATAGTTAATTGGAGGTAATCTCTTCGTAATCCTCTAGTAATAATGTTAGTGTACAAAAATCACCGACATATAGAAGAGCTTACATGAGTTTCTTGCAGTTCTCGGGGGCGCATCTCTTGCTCTGAGGGAAATGGTGCCCGTTGTTTTTCTCAACAGCAGCACAGCGCAGAAAGAAAAGGCGCCTTTCTAATCACTGCAGCACTCGAGGCACACATTGACTTCTTTGGGAGAACACCAGACGGCATAAAAATATCTTCATTTTGCCCGTCACGTAATTTCTCAAATACTTTATAAGGGGCCTGAGAGATCTGTACCTATTACTATAACAGCAAAAATCTGCTCAAGGCCTCATATGGCAGACTACTTCTGTCACTTATTTCTATAATGCTAACATGTAGTTACATTATTCTGTATATTCTGTATATTCTGTATGTATACTCCCCCCGATCAGCATAGCTCTCTAGCACAAAGATACACTCGAGGTATCAACTTGCAATTTGCTTTGGTATGTGTTGGGACTCAACATCCAATCATAGATGGAATGAGGGTCAGTTCTAGGAAATTCTGATTTCGCTCCCTCTCTCAGTTTATATCTCGCTTTTCCTCTCTCTATTTCTGCCTCCTCTCTCTCTCTCTCTCTCTCTCTCTCTCTCTCTCTCTCTCTCTCTCTCTCTCTCTCTCTCTCTCTCTCTCTCGCTCGCCCTTTGGCATGAGATGTTTGGGTAAGTTTGATTGGCGAAAATGTGAAAATAATTGGACATTCTAATTTGCTAAAATATCCAACACACACCATGTGAAATCAAATGCACACAATCCATCCATCAGTCTCCCATGTGACGTCACTAGTTTATTGTTTGTGATAGGAGAAGGTCGTGTGTTGTGTTTCATTTGCAGTACAGCAGTAGAATAACCCTCAAGTAGTTTAATGCCTCTACATTCTGCCACTCTATACTGCAGGGCTCGATGGGACTTTACACAAACACCTACCCAGTGCTACGACACACTTTCAGAATGTAAAAGCCTTGTACCATCTACCTGAGTCAGAGACAGGAGCATGGCCTGTGTGAAACTCTGAGGGTTACCCTGATTCAGAGCTGTATCTCATCTCTCAGGGTATTCTGTTAGCTGGAGGGCTGAATATATTTTATAAACTGGAGTAGCCCCTCTTTAAGGCTGGGTAAGAGCACTTGCCCTTGAGAAATGCATTTCTTTGCCTCGTTGAGTAGCTGTGTAACGATTTTTGTAAAGTGTGTATTGTAATATGTTCACTCCACTGGCAGAGTGTAAATGTTAAGGTGCAACAGAAAGAAACTATGTTAACTATTGCAACATGCACCTTCTGATAGAGCTCCGGTGCCCACAAGTAGCCAGGTCCTATTGTAATGAGCCCACAGTCACACCTGAACTCTGAGTTTAAAAAAAAAACACCTCTGCACAGATTTAACCCCTTCTGCTCAGCTTTAATATTTATTGACAAACCAATTGTAGTGTGACCTCAAGGTGCCGCGAAACACTGCACATCTGGACAGCCAGTCGGAAACATGTTGTAGGGTTTTATAGTATGACTGGACACTAGTCAAATGGGGTGAATTGTGGGTCATCTGTTTATGATTTGACTGTAACAGGAAATCCAACATTTCGACCAAATATACCGGTCAGGTTGCACAACATACAGTGTAAACAGTAATTCTAATAAATGCTGCCACGAGAGATGGAACAAAAGCCCTCTGGGTGGCTTTGTAAAGTGGGGCTGCTCTGCCCTTGTAGGTTTTCAAGCCAATCTGTGCTTTCCTCAACTAGGCTGGACAACAAAGAGAGTTCACCAGAGCAGATCTCAGGTTTAAGGCTCAGTTCACTGTACCCCCGACTCGAGCCCTGATGGTGGCAGCCCTCTTCGCCCTGGACATGGCTTCCTGATGGTGTGGCAGGGACAGGCTACTCTATAGGAATGCGCTCTCTACAAATGGACTGGAGGGTGCTGGGGCCTGTTGGGTATAACATGTATGTTGTGCACAACCTTATGGGGTCCCGCTCCGTTGGGCTGGTCTTGGACATCGACCCCGGCCGCATGTACCTGGCCATCTCACCGAAACCGACTTACCTAACTCTGAGTATTTAAGCTTCCTTTAGCAGCAGCGGTGCGTCCATTGGGGCGTAGGGGCGTAGCCCCACTAGCCTGGTGGACGCACCTGCTGACAACGAGCTTTCCGTCCTAAATAGACAAGAATATAAAAGCTTTCAGCGGGGGTTCCGGCCGGGACACACCCGCTGAAATAGGGAGTGCGTAGGGGGTGGGGCCGGGTTGGCTGGCATTTAAACTCAGGGCTGTAGAAAGTACGGGAGTTGCGCATTACGGGCAGAAACTTAGCCGAGCATGCGCGTCAGCGTCATGTAGACGCTGAGACAGACAGAAGGGGCCAGGGGGGGGCGCGTTTAGCCAGCCCCGACGTTTGGAAGGCGAGAGGGCGAGTGCTGTGTGGGCCCCCCTAGCCAATCCTGGCGCTGTATAAGCGCCAGGATTGGCTGGTGAACAGCGCCAAGGACAGGCAATCCATCATTGGATGCCGCGTGGGTGGCTCAGGCAGGCCGCTCAGCATTGACTGTATGCTGGCCAATCACTGTGACTTCGCATATGAAGCCATTCAGTGATTGGCCATGCGCACCGTTAGAAGTTCAAGTTGTTCTGGAATCATCCCTCTCTCTGCTCTGTGACTGTCTGTGAGACGAGAGTCACACTCATCCGCCGTCTGAAGAAGAAGGAAGAGATCGTCGATTTTAGTAGGTACTGAATTTGTGCATTTAATTTAAATTAAAGACGCTACACGCTACAGTCTGTTCAAGTCATTTTACTCATTTACTGTAAATAAGTTTTATTTGAACAGAAGACTTAGAGCTGTTGTCATGTCACGTGGTGCCAGGACTCGGGAGGGCTGTCATGCGGTGTTGTTGTGAGAGAGTGCCTGAGTGACTACATCGGGAGAGATAAGTTAGTTTGTGCTTTTCCCTTTTAATAAATGTATGTCTTCAGACACATGGTTTATGTCCATGAACGCATAAAGGGGCATATTATCAACACAGGCGATAAAATTATCGCTGCTTTTATCGGCAGAAAACTGCCGCTAAAGCCGCTTTAGCGGCAGTTTTCTGCCGCAAAAGCGGCTTTAGCGGCAGTTTTCTGCCGATAAAAGCAGCGATAATTTTATCGCCTGTGTTGATAATATGCCCCAAAGTTTGTTTCTCATTGTTTTGTGTTTTCTGATGCACATGGTTTAAAAAACAAAAGCTGACAAAAACTCGGGAAACAGCACTTTCTGCCTTGATTACCTCAAGCCTAAGGCCCTTGAATTCCTCTGCGTACGTCAGAAGGTTCACCTGCATTTTTTGTTGAAGTATTGGTCTTGCCTTGCCTGAACTGCTTGCGACGATCTATTTTGTGCTTGTTTGCATGTTGCTGTTTTCCTGTTTGCTGGAGTGTTATTGATACTCACAGAAGCAAACATCAACCGGCTCCAAAGGGTGTCATTCTCAAATTTGTTTGAGGGCCGCACTCCACAGTGGATCTGGCTAGCTGTGAAGTTAATCACGGTAATGTTTATATAACATTTCTATGCACTCACATGAAGTATAATAACGTACTGCGCTGTTGGTCTTTTGCAACGATGATACTGCGCTGGACATTGTCTTCATGAGATGCTTAGATCATCGAAGGCTTCCCAGTGCACATAAGCGTACACAAAGCAACTCTACCGTGTTATTATTGTGGAGCACTGTCTAAGTGGTCCTGGCAACATATTTAGAAGGCACCATTTCTGCAAGGATAAAGTTGTTTGTTTTGCTCTAGGTGTGTAGGTGGTTACATTCCCAGAAATTGATATGGAAGGGTTCACCTGCAAGTGGCTGCTTTAGCAATAGAAGAATGGCATTGTTTAACATATACAAGAGAGCAGTTGCTGCCAAGTATAAGGGGGGGGGGGATTAATGTGCGCGTGAGGTTAATGGTTTAGAGGAACATCTAGTAATCTCTTCCACTGTCTCATAATCTTCCCATTTTACAATCTGTCTGTCACCACCGATCTAGCTAGCTGTGCAGTTTTCTTTTTTCTTCTGTTGGTTTGCATACCTGTTGTTTTGCTTGTCTTTCTGTCTTGTAACTGTCTGCTGCTCCAGCTGGGTGTCCCTCCTTCCTTTTCGTTCATCTATCCAAATATACATCTATCCAAACATGTGTCCATCCAATATATCGTTTTTATCTATGTCAGTCTCTCCTTTTACAGCTCAACTTAACTTCATGATTACCACTAATCCTTTTTGGGTTCCAGAGTAGCGTGCTACACACCGAAAAGCTCTTCGAAGCCTCGTCAGGTGTAGTAAGCACTGTATAAATGCAATTACAATGATGACTTCATTTTAGTAAGAGTTGTATGGCACTAAATGATATCTCGTTATTATTCTGACATTTGGGTGCAGTGCATTCTTTCAGGGCGCTGAAAATCCAAGCCATGCTAAAGTTATAAAAGCTTCATGCTTGTTTGTTGCTTTTGTTAGAACAGCCTGTATGCAAAGGGGGTATTTAAGGAAAACAAAGATTGTCAATGAAAACGTCGCCAGTCTGGGCAAAGGCTGCGTAAAAACTGTTGGTCGCGCATTTATCTGGTTTAATCTTTTCCATGGAAAAGAGCCTCATCAAATACTGGGTGACCCTGATCCCCCCTGTAATCTTGGTTTATTCCTAAAGACATCCGGTGCATGAGACATGCACCTTGCGCCTGTTTACTCAGGTGCAAGTCTGCATGATTTAAGGATGTTCAGACAGCTCCTGCCTCAGCATTAATGGAGCCTAATATAGAAACAAGACAGAGAAACCACTTGACGTTGGAGGGAGGACTTTAAATATGGTCTACATTTGTTGCTGGCCTCCTGCCACACTATTGAGTTACAAAGATAGGCCAATTATCATATGCCTACAATAAAGTAAGAAACCATCTCAGTACGTAGTGGAGCTATTAAAGATTGCTTGCTGCAATATAAACCACATCATTCGCCCAAAATTTCTCTATATCCCTTTTTTCTAAAATTGTGAATCTTTGGCTATACATGAGAGATTTCACTTTTAGAGAGAGAAAAAACAGTACAGCATGTGAAGTGTAACGATATTAGGGACTTGGAAGGCTATGATGCATGACCTTTTTACATGTGCCAACCTGGTGCATGGGCTATATGACTTACCAGGAATGCTCATTACATCAACACTGGACTTCCATGTCCCATTCCTTACACGAGTGAGAGTCTTCACTTGACGACAGATGCTCTTAAAAGTATTTCCTTTATTTATTTGTCCCACATAACAATTATTCTGCCTCAATAACATTTGATAAAAGACTTGCGTGGAGCCCTTACTCCCCTCTTTATTCCAGGGCACACATGCTGTCCACATGTGCACACCCGACCCCAAAACAAACTGCTGATATATGGCGCGTCCTTTCATCTGTATAGGAAAGAGCTTTGCAGAGCTGCTAGCTGCTGCAAGAAAAGGAATGGGTCTCCAGGCTGATGTTCGAATGATGAAATACGGCAATAATAGGGGTACCGTGGGCCTCTCAGTACCCTGGGCTTTGTCACTACTGCACCAGTTGCACTAATGGAAGCTAGGCCGGCACCCCCTCTCACTTCCATTCACCACTTCACCCGTTTCTTGACATTTTATTTTTATTGTTACAGTATGTGTTGGTCTCCGTTCTCCCCGACTCTCTTTTTCCACCGTGACACTCCCACTCTTTCATATCGGTCTCTATCGCTCTCTCCTCTGTCACATTATGCGATGTTTACTCTATCCCCCCCCCTCAATGTCTCTTTAAATGTATTTGTCATTCTCTTTTTCGGCTCTGTGATATCTTTATTTATTTCAAAGGTTTTATCTTTGTTGGCACTAAATCACTAGCACTCTTTCCTCTTTATCTGAACCCCTCAGCTCTCTTTTCTGGCACTGGTGTATGTTCCTCTCACCAAAGGGATGGCAGGTGTGGTAAATAAATAATTAATTACGGGTACTATTTTTCTATACATTAACTAAAACAGATAGCTCAATAAATAAGAGGCAGGATCCGGGGTATCTGAGTTGAACAGGCTTTAATCAGGCACAAGGGAAGGGACAGGATCGGAACAGCCTGTAACAGAATGGAACGGAATGGAATGGCAGCTGCAACGTCTCATTAACAGTACATAATATATATAGTAAAACGTTACAATTGCATTGAATACAGTAGGCGTAACAAGTGACAAACGTAAGATAAGAACACATGGGCGTAAAAAGAAGGCGTGCACAGGGCGTGCACGAAGACATGTGATGTAGACGTCACAGAAGTGTCACAAATGGGTGGATACATGGAGGGGGCTACCTGGGCAGCTGGAACCTTTAACCTAGTGGTGCGCGCAAACGGACCATGACGTGTAACTGGGGAGAGCTGGGGGCTCTGACTTCTAGCACTAGAAGAGGAGACTAAAGTCTGGGATGTCAGGACGACATGTACCTATAGCATATCTGGTATCTTGTGTTTGGAGTACATGTTGATAGAATCTAAAAGTCATCAGAGCAAAGGCTACTTGACACTAAGGCTGGTGCATGCATATATTCTTCATGTATTGCGTGTGCTGTGAAGTAATTCACTTGCATGGGGACAGAAAGACTAGGCTATAACTGAAGATGTTTATGCGGTTCGTTAGCTTAGGAATGTGAAGACGGAGAGCTGAACTGATAACTGTAGGCATAACATATTCTTGGCAGGCAGGCAGAGCCAGGCCGGGCACCGCGCTGCTTGGCAGAAAGTAAGCGAAGAGTCAGGGATGCAGGTGGGGGCTGCATCGCTCCTCGGAGTGGTTTCAGGAGACTGGAGCTTGAATCTGGTGTTCAGGCCCCTTGATGCCTAGAAACGGGGACAATTCGATGAATTAACGTGCATAATGTAAAACGTTGGCAACATAGGCCTGGAAGCCTAATTCACGTTGCTTTCACGGGGACTGGATAACTGACATACTAACGTTGGACACAACTATAATGGCGTCTTTAATCGATCATAGGGGGATATATGCATATTAATCATGCACATATTACATAGGATGGGGAACACGTAGGGACACATGACAAGGCAAAATTCAATTTTCCTCATTCCCTCCTTGTGCCCTACGTTTCCTTCAGGAAACATCAATATTCATGATACCATCTATCTGTTCATACAGCATCATTTGCTCGTCTCGAATCTTCTTGGAACGGGACTTTGGACTTGGAATACAAGATGTAGCGCACAAGCCGCAAATCGCAGGGCCACATTGTAAACAGAGACAGCAACTGAATATGATCATTACTGCTATACCCAGGAATGACAATACTTTCCATCCCCAGGCAGATATTATACTCCAGAGCCAACCGGACCATGTCCAGGTGCCTGGATTCTGGTGTAACTGATGGGCTATTTTATGAAGTCTGGTTATAGCTGAATAAACAGACGGTGCGTTATTAGGAATGAAAATGCAGCAACTAGATCCGATGACTCTACAAGCTCCGCCCCTATCGGCCAGTATGACGTCAAGAACAAGGCGGTTTTGAAGGACAACAAATCTCATAGCAGATTGTTCCTCGGTTAAGTTACCTAGAGCGGAAGTAGTCTCATTCACTACTGCTTCAAGGGTTCTGGTTAGCCTACGTATTAGCTTACTATTCTGGACAGGACCTATGAAGAAAAAGAAACCTTTATTGAAGTCTGTATACTGTTCTAAGGCAGTTTCAGTCTGATCGACAATTGGGGACTCGATCTCCCTTCTATGTCTAACGTGTACTAGATGTGTGTTTCTGTGATAATCGGATGGGGCTAGGAAAACTGGTGGCAGTAGGAAGGCAATGTAACATGTTCCATCCCAATCTAGGGGCAGACGTACATATGCGGTCTGACCACATACAAAATAAGAATGACGTGAGGCTTTGAAATTAGATTTCCCACTGTCACTATACTCGACCACAGTAGTACAATCACTGTGTCCTAGATGTACTGAACCATTCTTTCGGACACATAATTCGCCTTTCACTGGTAGAACTGTAATAGCAGGCAAATCTGGAGTAGTCTCGGACTGAACATTCAAAACCATGAAATTCGAGGAATAATTACCTAGATCATATACTTCATTTTCTAGATCTAACCCTGTTCTATGGGAAAGACCTTCCTTGTCTGGGAAACATGTTCTATTCAGAAGGGACATATCGTTTGAGGATGACGTTAACGTGGACCATGCTCCACACGAACCATTGTGTGAAAACGGATAGGGAAAGAGTGGCAGAACTCCCTTCGGTGTCTGGAAAGGGGGGAGTCGACCACACACCCAACAATTTGTGGCATTGCTGGTCTGGTGTGAATAGTGTAACATTCGGATAAAAGTATTATTGCGCATGGCAAGACGATAGGATAACTCGTGAGGAGGCAGTTCACTAAATGTGTGCTCTACTGTAACATTAGAGGAAGAATGTACATGTGAAACGATAGGAGGAAAATATATATGTAAAACATAACTTATGCCTGTAATCGTAAGACTCAGAAATAACATAATTAATAGAGTAACAATGCATCGACTTCGAAGATTTTTCCGATAACGTATTCTCTTCGAGTTTCGACTAACTCTCTCACTATGTGGGTCTATCTCATACATGTCAGGAACCTGTCTAACCGTTTCACCCGAGAGGGACTTAGACAATTAAACTGGCTGACTTACTAGACCTTAATTTTTCTCTATACTCCTGCTGTGGAGTTTTCTCTAACAGGGGAAGTTTAGAGTCAGTATCTGGGCAGTCCTTGAGAACGGGGCAGTCCTTGAAAAAAGTCTTTGGACGGAGTCCATGGAATCGTTTAACGTGGCTGGAGTGCAACCACCCCTTGCGGCCCTCCACTTTAATCGCAGTCCTTGTTGTCATCAGAACGAGCTTTGATTCTTTCCAGCGGGGCTCCAGCGGACTTGAACGATCAAAATTTCTAATGAAAACGAGGTCGCCTGGTATGACCTCGTGCGGTTTCACTTGAGTGTTGTCTGGAAAGGCAGCGGCGACCTGTGAACGACAAGAGAGTAGTGCAGACATCAAGGAAGCCAGGTAATCTGTCAGCATATTACTGTCAACATCGGTAATTGTACGTGGCCTAGGTGTACCCCACATGTTTGGGGGACGACCGAAAACTACCTCGTAAGGGGACAGACCTGAACGGGAGTGAGCGACCATTCTCATGTAAAAAAGGGCGACTGGCAGTGCTACCATCCAATCTACGCCTTTCTCTGCGCATACCTTTGCAATGCGGATTTTCAGGGTCTGATTATGTCTCTCGACGAGACCAGCTGCTTCGGGATGTCGTACACAGTGGAACTTCCACTGGTCCCTAACAGAAGGGATACTTGTTTCATGAGTTCGGAGGAGAATGGCTGGCCGTTGTCTGAATACACGACCCTCGGTAATCCATAGCGGGGAAAAAACTCACGAACCAACTGCCTGGCAGTGGTCGCGGCAGTGTAATCTGGGACTGGATATGCTTCTGTCCATCTGGACAAAGCGCATACAACTACGAGGACATACTTGAAACCTCGACATCGATCCATCTGAATATAATCCATCTGGAGGACTTCAAAAGGGTGGTCAGGAGGATGGAATCCACCTTGTTCCACCGGGACACCTTTACCTGGATTGAACTGACAACAGATCATGCAGGTACGCACTTTCTGCTTGGCTGCTGCTCGTAAATGTTTGTTAAACCAAATGTTCTGGATGCTGTCTAACATGGCTTTTTCTCCTAAGTGTGCTGGACTATGTGCGGTGTTAATAATGACTTGAACCATAGAGTCGGGGAGAAACCATGTGGCTTTTCCCTTCGTCAACCATCCCTGATCTGTCTGGACCCCTCCTTGTTCAGACCATTTCTTGATTTCGTCTGGGGTAGCATGTGACTGTATATCTAGTACGTCTTGTGTAGGGTCCTTAACTGTCATACAAGTAGTCTGTTCTGGAATATCTGTCTTGATCGTGTTAACTGGAATGTCTGGAGTCTGAGCTGTAAGCTTGGCTGTTCGATCTGCCAGGTCGTTACCTTGGGAAATGGTGTCAGTGGCTTTCGTATGTGCTTTGCACTTCATGATAGCGATAGCTGTCGGTAAATGTATTGCATCTAACAGAGCTTGAATGAGGGGGCCATGCTGAATCTTGGTTCCATGAGAAGTCATGAAACCTCTCTCTTGCCAGAGTACTCCAAAGTCGTGTACGACTCCGAATGCATAACGTGAATCTGTATATATGTTTACTTTCAGGTTCTTGGCTCGTATGCAGGCTTGGGTCAGAGCAATGAGCTCTGCTGCTTGAGCAGACAGGGTGTCAACACGATGTGTTTCTATAACTTTAGTTTCAGTAGTCACTGCATACGCAGCTACTAACTCTCCTGTACTTGTCCTCATACATGAACCATCCACATAAAGTGTCAGGTCGGGATCAGGTAATGCAATGTCTGTCAAGTCTTGTCTTGGCTTTGTCATGGTGTAAACAACTTCCACACAGTCATGTGTGGCAGGATTTGAAGTAACCGAAGGTAACAGTGTACCAGGATTTAAAATGTTGCAGCGTCTGATTTCTATGTGTGGCTGAAACAATGTCAGTTCATATCCTGTTAAACGTGCAATTGTCAAGTGCTGAGTCTGTGTTCGGTTCAAGAGAACTTCCACGGAGTGTGGAACTTGTACTGTCAGGGAGTGTCCTAACACTATGGAATCACTCTGTCTGATAGCTAGTGCTGTGGCTGCAACTGACTTGAGGCACGCAGGCAAAGCCTGGGCCACCGGATCTAA
Organism: Lissotriton helveticus; assembly: GCF_964261635.1. NCBI lineage: Eukaryota > Metazoa > Chordata > Amphibia > Caudata > Salamandridae > Lissotriton > Lissotriton helveticus. The sequence goes on from NC_136068.1 coordinate 1,436,437,332, forward strand.
TGTGCTAGAGAAATAAGCACAGGGCTTATATTGTCCTGCTTGATCTTGTGTGAGAACAGATAATGCAGTACCATCACGTTCAGTGAAAAAAAGGGTAAAAGGCTTACTGTAGTTTGGTGTCGCTAGAACAGGTGCTTGGCATAAAGCTTTCTTTAACTCATTGAAAACAAGTGTATGTTCTTGGGTCCAAGGGAGGACAGTCAATGTGGCTGCCTCCTGTGTCGTTAACTGTATCAGTGGCTTGGCTAGATATGCGTACTGAGGGATCCATTGTCTGCAGTAAGAAGTGAGGCCGATAAAAGCTCGTACCTCCTTCTGAGTCTTGGGCTGTGGAAGATGTGCTATTAACTGGATACGGTCAGGTGTCAACTGCCTACCCCTCTTGGACAGTAAGTGTCCTAGGTAGACGACTTGCTGGACACAGAATTGCAGTTTCGAAGGGGACACCTTGTGCCCCATCTCGGCCAGGAAATACAAGACTGTAAGTGACGCACGTTCGCAGTCACGTTCAGAACGGGCTGTGATCAATAGATCATCGACATACTGGAGCAGGGCAGTGTCAGTTGGCATGTGAATATTGTCTAGTTGTCTTTTAAGTGCTTGACTGTAAATACTAGGACTTTCTGTGAAGCCTTGAGGAGCTCGTGTGAATTTATAGCTTCTTCCATTTAAACAGAATCCGAAAAGGAATTGGCTGTCTGGATGAATGGGGACACTAAAGAATGCGTTCTTGAGATCAATAACAGTAAAGAACGTAGCTTCGGAATCAATGGCAGTCAATAGTGAAGAAATATCTGGAACCACTGGGTACTGGGGTATGATACATTTATTAAGTTCTCGAAGGTCAATCACTAATCGATAAACTGGAGGTGCATTGGGATCAGTACGTTTAAGAATCGGAATGATAGGAGAATTACATACATTGGAGTCAGTTTCTACAACTACTCCTTGAGCAATGAGCTCGTCAATAATTTTTGATAAGGCTGCTACAGCCTCAGGTGGCAATTTGTACTGTCGGATTCGTGGTAATACAACACCTTGCTTCAGAGTGACACGATATGGTGTAATGTGCATACAACCTACATCAGTTGGACCTTGCGCCCATAAATGCTGAGGTACATTCAATAATCTTGGATCAAAATCACGTAATACATAATGACCTTTAAAATCACGTAAAAACAATCTCACTCCTTCTGGGGAGCAACATATGACTGCTCCTAATTCTTTCAGTGTCTTAATACCTAGTAAATTTTCTGGACAAGATTTCGTGAGTAACAAGTCTGTAGTTCGGGACAATGGACCAACTTCTAGGGAAACTGGTTTCGATATTTCATTAACAATAGGCTTTCCTGAAAATCCAAGGGAAACATTTCTTGAGCCTGAGAGCGGAGCCCCTGGAACCTCGTCATGACTGATGGTAGTCCTACTTGCCCCTGTATCAATCAGAAACTTTCTGTCTTTCCCTAATACTTGACTGTGTATATAGGGACCCTCTTGATCTACAGGAATCTCGATGAGAGGCAAGCCAACCTCCCTCTCTAGGCTGTTTCATGAATACTGCTGATATTCTGGATAATCTGACTGTGCATACTGGTACATCTGCTGTGTAACGTGTTGTGTGGCAGCTATAGGCTGCGGTACGGTAACTGTCTGTTGTGCGTTCTGCGGTGGCTGGGAATTCTGCGGAACATGTTCTTGTCTAGGAGGACGTGGTCTCTCTTTCGTTTTACCAGTAGCTATGTTGTGTTTCAGAACTGCACATTCATTTATATAATGACCTGGCTGTTTACAATAATTGCATGTCCCTTTAACAGGAGCTGCAGAATGACTAGTCTGATTCGGACCCCTCTTCTGACTATCTTGTGGAACAGACTGTGCAACCAGTACTTTCATTTTCGTGTCTTTCATACGTCTCCTTTCATGTTCCTGCTCCTCCCTGATTCTGTTCTGGTGGTATTGTAGCATCTGGAGCATTTGAGATGGGGTGTTAGCTTGCCAAGTACTTTCGACTTTCAATACTCTATTTTTAACTTGCGGTAAAGAATTCTCAACTAGTTTGGTAACAAAAAGATGTGGATACGATTCACTACTTGTTTTCAGGCCGCTATTAATAATGAAACATTTCTCAAATCTAGAATAAAAATCACTAGTGTCTTCGTCTTGTTTCTGTTTACAGGCTGAGATGGCATCCCAGTCTTCCTTTTTCGTGGCTAGTAATCTTGGCAAGACTTGTATTAACAACTCGGGCAATGCTTTGGCTTTATTCCCAAGACCAGTACCTGGAACTCGTGTGTTATCTTCAGTCTCTAATGCGGTCCAATCTATCTTTTTCTCTCCCACCTCCCATTCTTTTTCTTTGAGTTTTTTCATATATGCCCGCAGGCAACAGGACCTTTAATATTTTAATGATATCAGGATACGTGTATTCTCCCATACGGAGCATGTCTTTTAATTCACGGTGGAACCCTGCTGGATCTTTATCGTGACAGGGTATTAACTTTTTCATTTCTAGAAGTTATATTTTTGTGATAGGGGTGTAAACAAATACTCGTTCGAGCTCACCCCCCTCTCCCTTAACTGGATGTACTTCTCGCAACGGATTCTGTCTGTCTATGTAGAATGATTTTCTTACTGGGGGTGGAACAGGAACAAAATGTGGATTCAGGAACGTTCTGTATTTGTGGCGCTGTTCGAAAATGACACTAATTAAATCGGTACCTAGACCTTTCCATCTGTTTAGGAGTAACTTGTTCAGTACATCATACAAAGGACCTGGATCAGATTGCTGATCCTCATACAGTGTAATGAGGTGCTGGATCATATACATACCCACCAGACGCTGCTCGGCTGGGGGCAGCTTCAGAAACGTTTGGGCCACTATTTCATCTGAAAACGTGGTAGAATCACTAACCCATCGGACTGCTGATCGGGCTAGTTCTTGTTCATGCATGGTACTAAGCTCACTATAACCTATTCGTAGTTTCAGAATTTTATCAGTAGCCTGGAATACATGTTCAAGAGAACACTGTTCTGGTACGGGAGGAGGAAAAACTTTCTTGTAATCTAGACGTGAATGTCTGTCGGAAAATCTAGTTCTACCTACATACGCTATTCTGGCGGGATTCTCGCTGTCTATGTCTTCACTTGAAGAATCATTCTCTTTCTCGGTTGCTCTTATTGCTTTCTCCTTCTCGTGTATACTTAGAATTTCCTTACGAATTTTCCTGTACATACTTTCTATACTATTCTGTGTCTTATGTTTTCCCTCGGCTATATTGTCACTCCACCTTGTCAGGGCTTTCATCTCGTCTTTGTCTTTATCAGGATAATCCTGCTCTCTTATTAAACAGTTAATCAAGAACTGTAAAATCATACTTTGAATCTCGACCTTTCTGTGTGTCATAGCTTCGTGAATACTCTCTGGATTCTCCCCTGTCCGGATAAAATGATATATTCTGCAGGCAGGGTGGCCAAAAAGTTGGCAACTCGTCTTAAACGTACGGAATATAATATCATGTGATCTTCGCCTGGCACTGAATCATATATGCAGTCTGTAAGGTATTGCTTGAGGGCTGCGTGTGTAGACACCTTTGGCGTGCGCTGTAACGCTGCGTCTCTCAGCGTCAGCCGTTTTACTTGAGGCGGGGTGGTAGGAGCACCTCCCCCCGCTCCTTCTGAACTAGAATCGTCAGTTAATACTGAACGTGCTGGTAAAGTGACTGGCAAAACGGGCACACGTAATGTGGGCTGGTCCGGGGGTACTGGCACATTAACGGGGTTCCCGGGACCAGTGGCTGGAGGAACAGGAATTACATTATTAACAGGATGCTGAGGTTGAGCAGGCGGAATAGGATTTGCATATTCTGGGACTGTATCGTCCAAATAGAACGAAAGAAAAATTTCAGCTGCAGTCGGTTTATGACGTAGCTTAGTCGGGACCAATGGTGGCAGTAAATTACAGGGTACTTCCGGGGTTGCCTTCGGCAAGCCCTCGGCAAGAAGAGAATACATACCTTTAATAAGGGCATTTCTCTGTCTGTCTGACTGTTCTGCTCTAACTCGTTCACCTTCTTCTAGAAGTTCCCTTTCTTGGGCTTTTTCTGAGGATTCCCTACTTAATTCTGCTTTTCTGAAATCTTTTTCGGATCTTTTATGGGATTCTTTACGCCATAATTCTATGGCATCTTTCTGGGATTGTCTGGCTTTCTTTTTCCATAATGCTTCTTCTACTCGCATGATGCACTCGGCATCCCATGTACCTGATACAGGCCATCTATATTTCTCTTCAAGATTCTTTGTATAATCCACCCATAAGTCTAGATATAATATGGCATCTAAGCCATGCTTGTGATACATAAAGTGTCCAGGACTGTCCCTAGGAGGGACAGGAACTGCTTCTTCGAGTAACCCTTTTCTGGTTTTTATCTGACGTAACTTTGAAAACAGAGGCATATTTGAGTCGCACTTGTACTTAAACACAATACACAATAATCACAGTAATGAAATGGCAAACAAATCACTCATACCACGACATAAAAATACATTAATAACAGTTCGAACAGAATACTACCTGATACACTGAAAACATAACGATTGAATTTCTCGAGAACGGACTTACTAGAATTACTGGATGCACTGCTAAAACAGTACAGAACATACCGGTCTCATAAAGAGACACGTCATACCGTATCCACCTAGATGGACACGTCGGACTGGATCTGCGTACCCAAACCCATCGGACCGGAGACAAACTAATGACCCCGTCTAGATACTCCCCCAGCAACGGTACTCACCGGGAAGCAGAACTGAAGGCCTCGGACTGGACTGGACTGCTACGACGTCTGGTTACTACGCATGCGCTTCGAACTTCGGGCTTCGGAAACAGGTGGGCCTCCGGATACCTCGGACCTTGCTCTCTCGGCTTGGGCTCTGGTCGGGACGAACCGCATTCCTCACCGCCTCGTCTGGATGCCGGCCCGCAGTCTCCGTCTCCTCCGTGGGCCTGAGGGAGACTTGATGAAGCAGAAATATCTGCACAGTAGAGTTCCGTCACAGCTGTAGAAGGGTCAGGGGGCCTGCGTTACATCTCCGGCGCGTGGGGAAGGGGCTCGTCCCTGTTCGGGCACCATTATGTGGTAAATAAATAATTAATTACGGGTACTATTTTTCTATACATTAACTAAAACAGATAGCTCAATAAATAAGAGGCAGGATCCGGGGTATCTGAGTTGAACAGGCTTTAATCAGGCACAAGGGAAGGGACAGGATCGGAACAGCCTGTAACAGAATGGAACGGAATGGAATGGCAGCTGCAACGTCTCATTAACAGTACATAGTATATATAGTAAAACGTTACAATTGCATTGAATACAGTAGGCGTAACAAGTGACAAACGTAAGATAAGAACACATGGGCGTAAAAAGAAGGCGTGCACAGGGCGTGCACGAAGACATGTGATGTAGACGTCACAGAAGTGTCACAAATGGGTGGATACATGGAGGGGGCTACCTGGGCAGCTGGAACCTTTAACCTAGTGGTGCGCGCAAACGGACCATGACGTGTAACTGGGGAGAGCTGGGGGCTCTGACTTCTAGCACTAGAAGAGGAGACTAAAGTCTGGGATGTCAGGACGACATGTACCTATAGCATATCTGGTATCTTGTGTTTGGAGTACATGTTGATAGAATCTAAAAGTCATCAGAGCAAAGGCTACTTGACACTAAGGCTGGTGCATGCATATATTCTTCATGTATTGCGTGTGCTGTAAAGTAATTCACTTGCATGGGGACAGAAAGACTAGACTATAACTGAAGATGTTTATGCGGTTCGTTAGCTTAGGAATGTGAAGACGGAGAGCTGAACTGATAACTGTAGGCATAACATATTCTTGGCAGGCAGGCAGAGCCAGGCCGGGCACCGCGCTGCTTGGCAGAAAGTAAGCGAAGGGTCAGGGATGCAGGTGGGGGCTGCATCGCTCCTCGGAGTGGTTTCAGGAGACTGGAGCTTGAATCTGGTGTTCAGGCCCCTTGAGGCCTAGAAACGGGGACAATTCGATGAATTAACGTGCATAATGTAAAACGTTGGCAACATAGGCCTGGAAGCCTAATTCACGTTGCTTTCACGGGGACTGGATAACTGACATACTAACGTTGGACACAACTATAATGGCGTCTTTAATCGATCATAGGGGGATATATGCATATTAATCATGCACATATTACATAGGATGGGGAACACGTAGGTACACATGACAAGGCAAAATTCAATTTTCCTCACAGGGCCGGCTCTAGCTCAGACTTGTGGTGGGGAGGGGCGGGGTTCACTCTATTTGCAAGTCTATTATGGTTATAAAAGCACCTGCTACCCCGTTCTTGCCTCCAGCAATTTTCAGGCAACAATAAAAATGTCAAGATAACTCCAGGGTGATTAATGTTCTTCCTGGAACGAGATCATCGTTTTGTCTTGTGGAAGCTTTGATTCATCATAATGTAGTGCAGAGGGTTATCATGCCAGCTGCAAAGAACGTGTACCAATCAAATCACAAAGTGCATATAATGTAAATAGGGCAGTGGATTACTGCTTTTGTCAAAGAGATTCTTTTGTTATTTGCAGTTTCTAAGTTAAAATTCTAATGTAGAATAGTGAGCTATTAACCGTCATCAAAGAGCTGCATACACACTTCAAGGCATAGATTAGAGGGTTATGATTTTTCCCCCCAGCCTTTGATTATCCTAATGTTGCAAAAACAGTTCATTTGGGAAGAAATCAATTCTTAATATTTTAGTGAACCACCATCCATGGTGTTACGTTTTAAATTCTGAGTTTATTCTTCTCCAGACCAAGCACTCTTAAACTATCCTGCCTACCAGTAGGGATGAAATGTGATTACTACACCTTGTAGTCCTCTGTCTTATGTAACATTTCCTATAAACTGATTTATACACTTATGATTCATTGTCTCTGTGTAATATGTGTGTGCTGTAATGTGCTCTGACATCCCACACTGCCATGGGCGACGCTATAACATGAATCAAATGCACCTGAGAGAGGTGGTTTTGGAGACTTGAGGGGCTCTGTTAAAGGATGGTAATGAAGGAGTCGTGGTGGAGGTGGTCATGGGGAGGGGGCACAAACATTAGTTGCTGCACCGGGCACCAACAGCGCTAAAGCCGGGCCCTTGCAACTGGATGACCCTAGATGACAGGCCAGGTTACATTTTGCTTCTCTTCTGATTTCTGATCTCTCACTCAATGCAAACCTGCATGTCAACATTCTGGAAAGTCATGGTGAATTTCACCACAAATTTTTATCATAGAGTCAGCACTACCCTGTCTTCTCATAAAGCAAAACTCCTTCCATCTGACAGAATGGTTTCAGTGAGTTAATGCTCACCTCAGACATCTGATGTGAACTGCAGCTCATGAACACTGCTTAGGCCAACTCAAGTCAAGCAGGGGATAAATAAAAGGGGGTCCCAAAATAAATTTTTCTCATGCAATTTCCCACATGAAGTTTGGGAAGTGATATAGAAAAATCGGCAGTACAAAATTATACCAAATGTGGCAGAAAGCTTGTCCTATTCTCAAACAACATGCTTTTTGTGATTTCGTATACATTTGTTCAGCCTTTTTCCAAAAACTAAGCCTCAAAATATAGTAATATCGGGACTGTTGGACTACTGTGATAAGAGTAGGGATACCCTGAACCCCTGGCCCTCATTGCAGTGGGGGCCCTTGCAAACCTACCCCCCCCCCAAAAAAAAATCCATGCCACGGGTCTCACAGTACTCCTGTGGAATCCAGCGAGACATCCCGTGAGGATTCCTCCTGAACTCCCGCAAGACCTAGCATGACCCACTTCGTGCAGTCCCACAGTATTGTGTCAATGTCAAAAAGTGAATCTTGCACTGTCCAGTGGAACCTTGGAGTGGCGCATGTGCAACAGTACCGTGGGAATACTGTGATACAGTGGGAAACAAAAAAAAAGTTGGATGGGTTTCCATTGGGGGGATTTTTGTCAGCAACAGAGTGTTGGCCACAGGGCCTGCAGCCATCCTCTACTGCACACTATCAAAAACTATGATCAGTGAGGGACTTAGTTGAATATGAATAAAAAAAAGAAATTTACTGGGGAAAAAAAACAAAGGTTAAAGTGAAGTTATAGTTAGATATGTTAAGATCTTACTATACGTTAAAAAAAACTAGAAATTCACTAGAAAAAAGAAGTTTAAAGTGATATTATTGTTAGGTCTGTTAATAATAACTTACTTTATGTTAAAGAAACTCAGAAATTTACAAAAAACCACAATGGTAACATGATGTTATAGTTCGGTAAGGTACTAAGATGTTATAGTTAGGCCTTGAAATAATATAAACACTATAGCTTTAAAACAAAAGAAATCTGCAATTGACAAGTTATAGTTTACTGAGCTAACAATAACTTGCTCCCCCACCATGCACTTCTTATAGTCCTATTTCCTCACATACTGCGTTCCATACTCATGGCATATTAAATGACATCATTGATCACTGATGACATCACCAATGACTATATATATATATATATATATATATATATATAGATATATGGCGTAGCTTGTCACACCGAACCAAAGAAGTCCAAGTAGTAGCAACAAAGAGCCGACCCATAAAATGCTGGTGAACAGTGATTTATTCTTTGGACATATAGATATATTACCTACTGGCGGTCGCCAGTAGGTATATATAGTTAGGATTTTTTCTCTATGGGTTTTTTGAAAATTCTATGTCTAATAACTTTGGCGTTTGTGGACGGAATTGGCTGAAATTTTCAGGAAAATGGCACATTTTGTTTCTGAGCAGCCCCTGAAAATTGGGGGGGGTTTCGTCCAGGGGGGGTCGAGAAAAAAGGGGGGTCCCAAAACGTGTTTTTAACATTGAGTTTTCCATAGGGCGGTTGGCCTCACTTTTAGCCCGAACGGCTGAATGGATTTGCACGAAACTTGGCAAAATTGTAGGGACTGGTAGCCCGATGTGCCTTTTGTAGGTCTCAATATATGTGCTCCAGTGGATTTTGAGAAATTAACGTTTAAAAAAAGATATATATCTGTAACAGCGGACTGGGCAGCGGCCCAGGACGCGTACTTTTCGCGCAACGGAGCTTTGTGAAGCGAAGCTGATTGGTTCTCCGGCGTCTGTCAACATTCCAAACAGTCCGTAGCGGCCGCCATCTTGTCTCTCGGTAGGATCGAGAGACAAGAGGAGGTCAAAACAAAGGGGGAAATAACTATAAGGGGGCATAGTAGATCCTCGCTGACCCCCTAGGTTTGATGTGGAGGTTTTAAAAGGGCCCCGCGGGGCAAAAAAAAATAATAATAATAATAATCGAACGGCTGAATGGATTTGCACGAAACTTGGCAAAATTGTAGGGACTGGTAGCCCGATGTGCCTTTGCTAGGTCTCAATATATGTGCTTCAGTGGATTTTGAGAAATTAACGTTCAAAAAAAGATTTATATCTGTAACAGCGCACCGCTTCGCGTACTTTTCGCGTTACGGAGCTTTGCGAAGCGAAGCTGATTGGCTCTCCGGTGTCTGTAAACATTCCAAACAGTACGTAGCGGCCGCCATCTTGTCTCTCGGTAGGATCGAGAGACAAGAGGAGGCCAAAGCGAAGGGGCAAATGACCATAAGGGGGCATAGTAGATCCTCGCTGACCCCCTAGGTTTGATGTGGAGGTTTTAAAAGGGCCCCGCGGGGCAAAAAAAAAAATAATAATAATAATCGAACGGCTGATGACCATAAGGGGGCATAGTAGATCCTCGCTGACCCCCTAGGTTTGATGTGGAGGTTTTAAAAGGGCCCCGCGGGGCAAAAAAAAATAATAATAATAATAATCGAACGGCTGAATGGATTTGCACGAAACTTGGTAAAATATTAGGGACTGGTAGCCCGATGTGCCTTTGCTATGTCTCAATATATGTGCTTCAGTGCATTTTGAGAAATTAACGTTCAAAAACAAGATATATATCTGTAACAGCGCTCCGCTTCGCGGAGATAAAATTATATGTGTATTACCTAGCTGTTGCTAACACCAGTTAGCGACGGCTAGTAGGAGATAGCGACCATCTTGGGTCCCACTTTGCATGTGAGTGATATTTATCACTAATGACATGCAAAGTGGGCATGCCAAGATGTTAGCGACTGGAAACAGTCGCTAACATCGCTATCTCCTATTATCAACTTTTGGAAATATTCGAGATAAGCGCGAATATCTCCAAAAAGTAACAGCTGCCCTGAGCAGTTCTTAGCCATGTTATCCAATGGGAGGTGGATAACATGGCTAAGAGCATTAGCTCGGTAATGCATGAATATCGCGGAGTTTTCAGCGACATTAATGCATTGCGCTCGTTTTTTATCGTATTTGCGATAAACCTTGATAATAGCAAGGTTTATCTGCGATAATTTCTGACGGTAAAAAAATCTTTGCAATGCATCGTTAGGGATAAATATCGCTTAACTTTGGTAATATGCCCCAACGTCTGTTAACGTTCGATTCGAAGGAAATCAGGAATTGTTGAAAAACATTGTGTGCGCCATCTTGTCTTTTTTCAAATGCCACACTTTTGTCGTGCACGGCAGCCATTTTAGATGCCTTGACCAGATCCACTCTGTGAACGCTGTCGATCCTTACCATGGCTCCCCACCCTCGCAAGCATCTCCCCCAGGCAGTGGTCACCCCCGCTCTCTGTTTTATGCATGGGTAATAAACCTCCCCCCATCTGCGCTGTTCTTCCCTGAGAATCACACCCTGTGCCCGCCCGACACCTCCCTTTCGCCCTATTCACTACCGCACCCTCTGACACTCCTTTTCCTCTGTGTCCGATTGTCCAGGCCGGTCCTAGGCTATCAGCTAGCCCTGCAGATGTAGTTTATGGCCACAGCTGTAAAGAATCACCCGTCTTCAAAGGAGTTATAGTAGATCAAGGCCCACACTCGATGAGATCCGTCACAGCAGAAGCGTTGCTATTATCTGAAAACCATCCTGTATTGTGATTGGGGAGGGGACCGAGCGTGAAGCGGAAGATTCCAGGGATGACTCTTTGTACATCAAAGTTTTTACAATTATGTGTCACATTAAAAATATATAGCACTCCGACAAAGTAGTAAGATTATAAAACTTTAATAATTTATAAATATATACAAGAAAACAAAAATAGTAATAACATATAAACATTTTTAGAGAAAAACAACGAAGTAGCGGTCGGCTGTGCGAATAGTCCCAACGCAGCACAACGTCCAGATTTCCGGCGTGGGGCGTCGCGGGGGGTGGGTGATCAGTAGCAAACTGTTGTGCGAATAGTTCCAAGGCAGCAGAACGCGCCGAAATCTAGATGACACAAAAGTGATGTCTAGTAAGTTGCCACCCAGCAAATAACGGCGTGGGGCGTCGCGGGGGGTGGGTCATCAGTAGCAAACTGTTGTGCGAATAGTTCCAAGGCAGCAGAACGATGGCACCAAGGTGATGTCCAGTAAGTTGCCGCACTGGTTTTGGTATCCTACAATGCTGCTCCGAATAACGGCGTGGGGCGCCCCGGGGGAGGCGGCGTGAACGGGCCTCTCCAGGTGGAGTGTCATCTGTTGTAGTGGGGCGCCCCTTTACCGTTTCAGTTGCCATTCCGTCCGCTTTTGGTCCACTGTGTCAAAATCCGCCATTCAGCTGAGTTGCGCCCACTCTTGCGGTGCAGCGATAGGCGGCTGCCACAGGACTCTCAAAATGGCGGCAGGCTGTTTCCTTTTTGGGCCTGGTCCACTGAAATGGCCCTGGGACACCTTGGAAATCGGACGCTTGTCTGCTAGGTCTTGGACCCCATTCTCGAAAGCGTCCCCTCCGCCTTGAGAATTCATCAAAAGTTTTGGGGGCCCCGACTCCTGCAGGCTTCTGGTGGGGAGCGGCTGCCATGATTGCTCGCGGAATGACCACGACGGAGCTACGAGATGGTGGTGCTCTCATGGTGACGCCAGCTTCAGTCTGAAACATCCAGAAACAAGGTGGGGCTTTCATCGTTTGGGGGGAAAAAAAAGTTTTCATCCAATGAAAAGTGTTGTTTTTAGGTCATATGATCAAGCCTTCCATCATTAGGAAACCAAAAGTAAAATGAACCAATGAAAAGTTTTATAAAGAAGTCACATGACCTGTTATGCGGCATAGGGTATAAAATGTGGAGAAAATACGTTGGCACGTGAGGCGGTGTCAGTAGCGGACCGATGTGCGAATAGGCCGAAGGCAACACAACGCGCCAAGATCCGGATGGCATCGAGGTGGTGTCATAGTTGAGAGTTCTGAGCAGCGGTTGTAACACTGTCTGAAGCTTATTTGCAGCTGCTGCAGCTTCACTACGCGCGAAGATCCGGATGGCACCGAGGTGGTGTGTAGGAAGTTGCCGCACTGGTGTGGCCATCCTACAATGCTGAAAGTCGGCGTGGGGCGCCCCGTTGGCCTGTGAGTTTGCGTCAGTAGCGGACCGATGTGCGAATAGGCCGAAGGCAGCACAACGCGCCAAGATCCGGATGGCACCGAGGTGGTGTCTAGTAAGTTGTCGCACTTCTGTGGCCATCCTACAATGTTGAAAGTCGGCGTGGGGCGCCCCGTTGGCCTGTGAGATGGTGTCAGTAGCGGACTGATGTGTGAATGGGGCTAAAGGCAGCGCAACAATATTTTCTACTATATTTCCGGTGTAGAAGAGACCACAAGGCGCTGAGATGCCAAGATCCGGATGGCACCGAGGTGGTGTCTTGCAAGTTGTGGTACTGGTGTGGCCATCCTACAATGCTGAAAGTCGGCGTGGGGCGCCCCGTTGGCCTGTGAGATGGCGTCAGTAGCGGACCGATGTGCGAATAGGCCGAAGGCAGCACAACAATATTTTCTGACTGACACCACAAGGCGCTGAGATGCCAAGATCCGGATGGCACCGAGGTGATGTCTAAGTTGCGGACTGGTGTGCGAATGGGGCCAAAGGCAGCGTAACAATATTTTTTGTATGGAAGATACCACTAGGCGTTGAGATGCCAAGATTCGGATGGCACTGAGGTGATGTCTAGCAAGTTGGTGTGGTCATCCTACAATGCTGAAACTCGGCGTGGGTCACCCCATTAGCCTGTGAGATGGCGTCAGTAGCGGACCGATGTGCGAATAGGCCGAAGGCAGCACAACGCGCCAAGATCCGGATGTCACCGTGGTGGTTTCATAGTTGAGAGGCACTTCATCTGCAGTGGGGCGCCGAGATCCGGATGGCACCGAGGTGATGTCTAGCAAGTTGCTGTACTTGTGTGGTCATCCTACAATGCTGAAACTCGGCGTGGGTCGCCCCATTAGCCTGTGAGATAGCAGTTCTTTGGATTTGCGAATAGGCCGAAGGCAGCACAACAATATTTTCTGACTGACACCACAAGGCGCTGAGATGCCAAGATCCGGATGGCACCGAGGTGATGTCTAAGTTGCGGACTGGTGTGCGAATGGGGCCAAAGGCAGCGTAACAATATTTTTTGTATGGAAGATACCACTAGGCGTTGAGATGCCAAGATTCGGATGGCACTGAGGTGATGTCTAGCAAGTTGGTGTGGTCATCCTACAATGCTGAAACTCGGCGTGGGTCACCCCATTAGCCTGTGAGATGGCGTCAGTAGCGGACCGATGTGCGAATAGGCCGAAGGCAGCACAACGCGCCAAGATCCGGATGTCACCGTGGTGGTTTCATAGTTGAGAGGCACTTCATCTGCAGTGGGGCGCCGAGATCCGGATGGCACCGAGGTGATGTCTAGCAAGTTGCTGTACTTGTGTGGTCATCCTACAATGCTGAAACTCGGCGTGGGTCGCCCCATTAGCCTGTGAGATAGCAGTTCTTTGGATTTGCGAATAGGCCGAAGGCAGCACAACAATATTTTCTGACTGACACCACAAGGCGCTGAGATGCCAAGATCCGGATGGCACCGAGGTGATGTCTAAGTTGCGGACTGGTGTGCGAATGGGGCCAAAGGCAGCGTAACAATATTTTTTGTATGGAAGATACCACTAGGCGTTGAGATGCCAAGATTCGGATGGTACTGAGGTGATGTCTAGCAAGTTGCTGTGGTCATCCTACAATGCTGAAACTCGGCGTGGGTCACCCCATTAGCCTGTGAGATGGCGTCAGTAGCGGACCGATGTGCGAATAGGCCGAAGGCAGCACAACGCGCCAAGATCCGGATGTCACCGTGGTGGTTTCATAGTTGAGAGGCACTTCATCTGCAGTGGGGCGCCGAGATCCGGATGGCACCGAGGTGATGTCTAGCAAGTTGCTGTACTTGTGTGGTCATCCTACAATGCTGAAACTCGGCGTGGGTCGCCCCATTAGCCTGTGAGATAGCAGTTCTTTGGATTTGGGCCTGGCTCGTCTGCTGTAGTGGGGCGCCCCTTTACCGTTTCAGTTGCCATTCAGCTGAGTTTCGGCTGCTCTTGATGCTACAGCGACAGGCGGCTGCAACAGGACTCTCAAAATGGCGGCCTGTTCTTTGGATTTGGGCCTGGTCCACTAAAATGGCCCTGGGACACCTTAGAACTCGGACGCTCGATTTTTTTTTCCTTTCCTGTACATGCAAAAAAAGGTAAATGCCCGGTACGTTACACGCTTCATCTGCCACGATGAACTCTCTAGAGGAACCGAAAAAAAATATAGTTGTGGTAACTATACCATGCATCGTCATATGGAGAGGTGGCAACAATTAATTATAGTGCTGCATAAAAGAGAGATTTGGAGGAGAACCCCTGACCTGCTAGTACATTCATCAAAGAAGTGGCACTGAGAGCTTCAGAGGCAAGGGAAACGGTCCCAAATATTTAGAAGAACTTTGGAAAGATTAAAATGACATGTTTAGATTGTGGCAAATTTATTTCATGTGGACATCTGAGTGTTACTCTAATAAATACAGCATATGAACATCATCATAGTCGATGGTTGGTAGAGACATTTTGACTATATCCTGGACCTGCCCGTCCTCGCCCAAAATGGCGCCAGAATAAATGGGACTCGTAACTCCTTGTTGTGTACTGGTTGCAGAACCTTGAAATCACGAGATACGTATGCAGTTTTGAAGCACATGGCGGGCGGGGACGAGAATTGATTGAATATTTCGACATCCCTATTGATATTAAGTTCTGATGTGTTATTGATTACTGTACTGTTGAAAGTTCGAATTAACGTCACCCATGGTACTTGCCCGCAAATGTATATCTAGATAATTTTATTGTAACTGGCCCTGTCGTATTTTAATTATAAAATGTACGTCCACCGATTCCGTAACTGTTAGACACCTTAGTTCTTGCAACCTAATGGCCCGCCCGTTACGTTCCTCTACAGTGTAAATGTCTATTCATCATATACGATTACAGTTTGCTCCGTGGCCGGCCCACGTGGTTATAGGCTCGTATTTGTATAATGAAATTTTCACAATAAAGGTTTTTAAAAGAAAACATGGTAGTAGTATATACATTGGTAAAGTTTTTAATAATAGTCACTGTTTTAGAATCATTAAAAGGCAAGTGAAATAAAGCAGACCAATTACATGAAGGGTAAAAGGTATAATACGAAGGAACGCAGTGAAGATAAATGGTCAAGGGCTGTTGTGTTTTCTATTCCTGCAATATAAAGTGATCGATAAGAATCTCATATTCAGGCGTATCGGCGACTAAGACAGCAGGTCGACCCTCTTTTGCTCAACGGCTCCGTCATGGGACGAAGAAACGCTCTTTTTCTCGAAAAAAGAATATATTTTACTTGCAGGACAGTTGTAAAATTTCCGGGAAAGTACATTAGCCTGGAACATTATAACATATATTTAAGAAAAAATAATGTTCGGAAGTAATGAAAAGCGTAATTTTTAGGTCATATGATCAAGCCTTTCATCATTACAATAAGAAAAGTAAAATGAACCAATGAAAAGTTTTATTAACAAGTCACATGACTTGTTATGCTTACGTTACGCGCTGCGCGCCCCGGATGACTTCCGGATGCGCTAACGCGGCGCGTCATATGACGCATTACGCGACAACGCAGGTACAGAATATAGTCAAAATGTCTCCACCAACCAGCGGTCGGAACACAACCCCTTTCAGCAGGCTAAATAGTTCTGTTAAATGACAACAGAAGGGACAGGCAACAAGAACCATCAGTCAAAGAGGGGAGGGCTAGTTCTTCTCTACCGGGTTACATTGGGGCGCTACCGGAACTGATCGAATTGGTAGTCTACAGTGTTTCTGGATGTTTCAGACTGAAGCTGGGGTTAGCATGAGAGCAGCACCATTTCGTAGCTCCGTCGTGGTCATTCCGCAACCAATCATGGCAGCCGTTCTTTATCGTTATTTTGGGCGGGGTGGGTGGCGGAGCCGAGCTGTTTTGCAGCCATCATTGTGTGGAGTTCAGTTCATCTCACTAGTTTTGTATTTGTCATGAGGGGTTGTTCCTAATGTTTCTATTTTTGCGAGGTCAAAAAGAGATCCCATTAGTGGCCTACTGATTTTGCTCGATTCTTTTTCTTTTTTTTTACACGATTTTTCGTTATCTGCAAAGACTAAACAGAGTATTGCGACTCTGTGTTTGTTTGTAAATAGAGAATGAACCAAAGAGAACTAATTCTAAAACAGTAAATACTTGGATAACAATGAATCAAATGGAGAGAGAAGCAGGCACGACGGATTACAATGGGGGCAAAGACCTGCGTTAACTACCTTTCACTATCTGCAAAGAGAGAGTACTCCTAATAGAAATGAGGGGGGGGGGCACCATTCAAAGCAGATCAGTGTGCATAAACACGAAAATGTTTTCACTTACCACGTACTTGACATTCGACAGCTTATGATATTTGCTATTAAAAAACCATTGAAATTCACTGAAAAAACCATAGGTTATAGACCATATATAGTTAGGAATTAGCATTTACAAAACCTTGAAAATTCACTGAAAAAACCATAGGTTATAGACCATATATAGTTAGGAATTAGCATTTAAAAAACCTTATTTTACTCACACAAAACCATTGAAATTCCATATATAGTTAGTTGCACTAACTATATATCGCGCACCTGCAATCCACTGCTGATGATGTCACATATTACATCATTCATGACATGGTCAGTGACATCACTGATGACATCACTGATGACATCTCAAATGACATCACTGATGACATCACTGATGACAACATCCAGTGACTGTATGTTTCTGTAAAGTTAAAATATGTCTTACATATTGAAGAATGAGTGGATGTATAAGTGTCTGGATGAAGGATTTAGTAGGTGCGTGACTGACTGTATGAGTGAGTGATTAAATGTGTCTCACTGAATGCATGGGTTAGTGACTAAACTGTCTTAATTTGTGCATCATTATGTCTGTTGTGATGTAAACTGCTGCATGTGTTGATCATTAGCTATACGAGAGGCTATATGTGTTATTGATTGGTTGCCCAAGTATTTGTATGGGAGATTGAGTTTGTGTGGGGGTGGCTGGGAGGTGTGTGACTCTGTGCATAGATGTGTGAGCAGTTGATTCACTAGGTGTATGAGTTCAAGAGTGCATGTGGAAACAGCTACATGGGCAGTTGACTGTGTGCATGAGTGTATTGATGAGTGAATGGATATCTCAATGCTACATGTCATAGTAAGTACATATGTAAAACACAGTACATGTGAGAGTTGGCATATATAAATAACTGTGCATGAGAGCCACTGAATGTGTGAGTGGTTGTATGGATCATTGTGAACTTGTATCAGGGATTGTATAAGAGAGTAAATATGTGTTAGTATATGTTTGAATAAGTAAGGTGTGTATAACTGTATAGTTGAAGAAATGGAGGTGAGATTGTTTCTTTGCATGACTGACTAGGTGTGTGAGTAACTCCATGGATGAGTGACAGTGTGTGAGTGTCTGTATACACTGAGTGCATCTAAGGTTATATTAGAGTCTGAAGAGGTTTATCGTATTAGCACAAGAATGATGTCAAATGAGATGTCATCAGTGATGTCATCAGTGATGTCATTTGAGATGTCATCAGTGATGTCATCAGTGATGTCACTGACCATGTCATGAATGATGTAATATGTGACATCATCAGCAGTGGATTGCAGGTGCGCGATATATAGTTAGTGCAACTAACTATATATGGAATTTCAATGGTTTTGTGTGAGTAAAATAAGGTTTTTTAAATGCTAATTCCTAACTATATATGGTCTATAACCTATGGTTTTTTCAGTGAATATAGATATATATATGTGTGTGTGTGTGTGTGTGTAGCTCCTGCTTGTCCCAAACTAGCGAGATGCTCTCGAGCACAGTCCCGGGCCTCAAGCTGCAGCCCTATTTAAAGGTGGAAACGCTGGCATGCCGAGTCCTTTTCGCATCGTTGCACCTTATACGTTGTACTTTGATTATTGACAGGTTTATCAGCAAACAAGAAGAGGACCCCAACCTCCTCCTTTGCTGCTCTCTCACCCGACCCCGGCTACAACCCAGCAAACACCAGTGACCAGTGTTAAAGGTAAGGAAACTGATGCTATATATTTTTTTACATGGGAGTTAGGGCTATGTAGTATGTGGTCACTCTCCAGTGTCTCTTTCAGTGCCTCCAGCAACCACTATGGCACAGAGAGGCAGGAGGTAGTACCGCTGTATTTTAGCAGTCATTTTGTGGGAAGGGGAGCTGTTGGAGATGTATTTGTATTTGTACTGAAATGTCATTTTATTGCACTCCACCTTATACGTTGTATTTTGATTATTGACAGGTTTATCAGCAAACAAGCAGAGGACCCCAACCTCCTCCTTTGCTGCTCTCTCACCCGACCCCGGCTACAACCCAGCAAACACCAGTGACCAGTGTTAAAGGTAAGGAAACTGATGCTATATATTTTATTACATGGGAGTTAGGGCTATGTATCTGGTCACTCTCCAGGCCCTCAAGCAGTGTCTCTTTCAGTGCCTCCAGCAACCACTATGGCACAGAGAGGCAGGAGGCAGTATGGCTGTATTTTGTATTTGTACTGAAATGTCATTTTATTGCACTCCACCTTATACGTTGTACTTTTGATTATTGACAGGTTTATCAGCAAACAACCAGAGGACAACAAACTTCTCCTTTGCTGCTCTCTCACCCGACCCTGGCTACAACCCAGAAAACACCAGTGACCAGTGTTAAAGGTAAGGAAACTGATGCTATATATTTTTTGTACATGGGAGTTAGGGCTATGTATCTGGTCACTCTCCAGGCCCTCAAGCAGTGTCTCTTTCAGTGCCTCCAGCGACCACTATGGCACAGAGCGGCAGGAGGCAGTATGGCTGTATTTTGTATTTGTACTGAAATTTCATATTATTGCACTGCACCTTATACGTTGCATTTTGATTATTGACAGGTTTATCAGCAAACAACCAGAGGACCCCAACCTCCTCCTTTGCTGCTCTCTCACCCGACCCCGGCTACAACCCAGCAAACACCAGTGACCAGTGTTAAAGGTAAGGAAACTGATGCTATATATTTTTTTACATGGGAGTTAGGGCTATGTAGTATGTGGTCACTCTCCAGTGTCTCTTTCAGTGCCTCCAGCAACCACTATGGCACAGGGAGGCAGTACCGCTGTATTTTAGCAGTAATTTTGTGGGAAGGGGAGCTGTTGGAGATGTATTTGTATTTGTACTGAAATGTCATTTTATTGCACTCCACCTTATACGTTGTACTTTTGATTATTGACCTGGTTTATCAGCAAACAACCAGAGGACAACAAACTTCTCCTTTGCTGCTCTCTCACCCGACCCCGGCTACAACCCAGCAAACACCAGTGACCAGTGTTAAAGGTAAGGAAACTGATGCTATATATTTTTTGTACATGGGAGTTAGGGCTATGTATCTGGTCACTCTCCAGGCCCTCAAGCAGTGTCTCTTTCAGTGCCTCCAGCGACCACTATGGCACAGAGAGGCAGGAGGCAGTATGGCTGTATTTTGTATTTGTACTGAAATTTCATATTATTGCACTGCACCTTATACGTTGTATTTTGATTATTGACAGGTTTATCAGCAAACAACCAGAGGACCCCAACCTCCTCCTTTGCTGCTCTCTCACCCGACCCCGGCTACAACCCAGCAAACACCAGTGACCAGTGTTAAAGGTAAGGAAACTGATGCTATATATTTTGTTTACATGAGAGTTAGGGCTATGTATCTGGTCACTCTCCAGGCCCTCAAGCAGTGTCTCTTTCAGTGCCTCCAGCAACCACTATGGCACAGAGAGGCAGGAGGCAGTATGGCTGTATTTTGTATTTGTACTGAAATTTCATATTATTGCACTGCACCTTATACGTTGTATTTTGATTATTGACAGGTTTCTTTAATATATATATTGGTAAGGCCAGCAACACACCATCATGAATACAGTACAAGAGCTGATTGCAAGGTCATTCCAGTCACGGCCACTTGAACAAAAACTACAGATAAAGCAATTAGGACCTCATCAGCCTGAAATAAATCTACAGCAAACTACCCAGGACAGAGGAAAAATGTCAAAACGAACATTCTCAAATGCCTGGTACAAAAAAGCTGATTGGCTTACAGGGTGCCCTATAAAAAATTCTCTGTTCTGCTTCCCCTGCTTGCTGTTTGGTGGTGACTTTTCTTGTACACGGCAAGGAATGGTTGACCTGAAGCACATCGCTGAAAAAATAAAGAAGCGTGCGCTCACAAGAAATCATCTGGAAAACCTGACAAGACTGGGAATGTTGGGGGAAGACGCACCAATTGAGCAGCAGATAAATGATGCATATCGCAAATCCATTCAAAAACACAATGAAGCTGTTGATAGGAACAGACAAAATCTATCCAGGATCATTGATTGCATTCGTTTCTGTGGGGCTTTCGAACTGGCATTGCGAGGCCATGATGAATCAGAAACTTCCTCAAAACCTGGTATCTTCCGAGTCCTAGTGGATTTAATGTCAACCATAGACAAGGATTTGGAAACACATTTAGCACGTGCTACAGTCTTTAAGGGCACCTCTAATACAATACAAAATGAACTCCTTGACTGTATGCTCGAAATTATAAAAAGCCATATTGTGCAAGAGTTGCGAAACACAGACTTTGTGGCTATTCAGGCTGATGACACCACTAATGTGGCCACTAAAACACAGTCCGTGTTAGTGTTTCGGTACCTTGACAGTGACAGAAACATTGTGGAGAGGTTTTTTGGGTTCTCACATTTAAAAGACTCTAGAGCAGCAACCATCACTGAAGCTATACTGTGTCAACTGGACTTAATTTTCCCGGACCTGCCTCAAAAACAAAAACTTATCGCACAAAGCTATGATGGTGCGTCCGTAATGAGTGGAAACCTTGGTGGAGTACAGAAACGAATTCGAGATGTGTACCCTAATGCTCATTTTGTGCACTGTTATGCCCACCAACTCAATCTTATTATGCAACAGGCGGTATCAAAGATCAGAGAGACACGAGTTTTCTTTCAGGATATCGGAGGCATAGCAGCATTCTTCACACGTTCCCCCAAAAGAACAGAAGCCCTTCATGAGATTGTGGACAAAAGCGTACCAAGGGGATCCTCAACTCGTTGGAACTTTCACATTCGTACAGTCAACTTAACCTTTGAAGACAGGGAGGGCGTTGAGAAATGTTTTTACGCCATATCATCCAGAGAAGACTTTGATCGCACAAGTCAGAATGAAGCCCATGGCTTTCTTAGAACACTACAAGATAAAGAGTTTCAGTTCTTACTGTTTTTATTCCATGACATAATGACTCATGTTGATGGATTATACGATCGGTTACAACGAAAAGACATAGATACTGTCTCTGTGAAAGCCGTTACACCTGCATTTGTACAAAAGATAATGGAAGTGAGAGATGGGGTTGACGATTTGGAGAGCAAACTGCCAGAGCATTCTATTTTTGCAAACCGCAGACAAAACATCACCTCTCTGGTACGAATTGGAAAGGAGAATGTGACATTGTAATTGTGCAGGCAAAAGAACGTTTTTCATTCACAAAACATTTGGTGACTGCCACTTTATTGCAAAGTAAAGAGTTTGCACAATATGATGAATCCTTCCCTGAGCGTGCTCTGAATCAGGCTGCGGAAGCATATCCCATGCTCAAAAAAGAGCAGTTGAGAACTGAGTTAACTGTACTCTACGGAATGCCTGTGTACCGGAAGGCCACAAGCGCCTTGAGTTTGCTGAGGTTAATTCATAAACTGCATATGGAAAACTCACTTACAGAGAGAGTGACTTTACTCAAAATTGTGATTACGACTCCAATGACAACAGTAGAAGCTGAACGATGTTTTTCAGCCTTAAAGCCTATAAAGACATTCCTCAGAAACACCATGCTAGAGGAAAGACTAAATGCTTTGGCGATGCTGTCTGTAGAGAGCAAGCTAGTCCAAAAGATACCGGACTTCAATATGCAAGTAATTGACAAGTTTGCTACACTGAAAGACAGACGTGCGGACTTCCTTTACAAAAAGTGAATGCTGCTACTTGTTGGTTGAATACAAAAAATTCTGATTGAGGTAAGAAATGCATTGTTATCTCTGTTTTTAAAAGTTTTGTAGTGTTTGTTCTATTTGGAGACTACACAGATTTGCTCACCTTTGTTCACTGGCCGGACCTGTCTCCCGCAGGGTGAACGATTTGTTGCTTGTGTTGCCTATCAAACCTTTCCCCTTGGCAAATTGCGAAAACCTTTATACCATTTATGTTTGGGGTACTTGCGTGGACCTATGTGAAGTGTGTACAAAGCTCAGCTCAACCAGAATCACGGTAACAGCGCATTGCGCTGCCTCTTTTATATTCAGTATATTGTAAGACTGTTTTTCTTCCCCCACCTTTCCTTGTTTTGTTTCCCTGTTTTCCCCTTGCTTGCCATTCGTTACTCTAGAGTCTAATTTTCAGTATATTGTAAGACTGTTTTTCTTCCCCCGCCTTTCCTTGTTTTGTTTCCCTGTTTTCCCCTTGCGTGCCATTCGTTACTCTAGAGTCTAATAGAGTCGGAAGGCTGTAGGGGAAGACTGTGGACTTTTCTTCAAGTTCCTGACGCTCCTGCGGAATGAACCTGGCAACCATTACACTGCTGTGTAACTTCTTCTACTCTTGGAGCTGAGATTTCCATGAAAGTCTGATAGTCTGAATTCAGCACCTGAGCATAATAGGACAGAATGTATGCAGCTCTGTGGTAATACTGAATAAGCAGCTACCTATGTTATGCCATCTATTAATGTAATAACTGCACTTTCACAATTGCTTTATTAACCTTCCTGCGTTCTCAAATTTGCTTGAAAATGCACGATTTTTCTTCTTTTTTTTCAAAATTTTCTTGGGGGGGTAATCCCCCCAAACCCCCCTTTTGGGGTTCGGGCTCGCTCGCTGCCCTCGCTCGCTCGCTACGGTGCTGTATGCTAATTAGTTTGCGCCCCACCACTTTCAAATCTCACCCACCGCCCCTGTCCTTTAGGTACAAAGGTGGCACATACAATTACATAAAATGACATCTTCCATTCCAATATCCCCGGCTCACTGTACTGTCCTTCGACCCCTTTAAATACCGCAAAGACGCAAGAGACGCAAGAAGACCCTTGAGTCACCCAGAGTCAAGCCCCTAGAATAATAGCCGTCATAGCGCCAACGTGATTGAAAACTTAACCCCAAGTGCTAAGGAGCTATAAAGGCATTTAGGGTAATTTGTCATCCCCTGAAAGCGCTGGCACCATCTAGGTTTTTGAGCATGGCTTAATTGTAAGTCTTATAGCTCCTTGTTAATCACTATTGCTTTCACCTGTGTTTTTATTGCTATTTACAGTGTCATGTATCTGAATCTGTGTTCTAATCCCTCCACTTCCGGAGTGGGGCTTCACTGCTGGCCCTCGCCACCCTGCCAGAGTTGAGTACCCAGAGTGGAGAGTGGAGACTTTCGAGACTAATCGGAACGGCACCAAAAGATCTTACTGTTGGCTTAGTAGGGACTCTACTACACCAATAGGAATTTATGTCAGAGATACACAGTTGGGGATCACAGAAATTTAAATCGGACATTTCAACAATTATCTTATCAAATCCTGATGGTACCATAAAGGTACCCTATCATTAATGACCCACATATCTTTATTGTGGTTTTGAACATGTTTGAAATAACATTTGGAACTTAATTTGTGCTCGGGACCCAACATTTTATAGTAGTACCACCGATGTGAACCCCAATTATCAAGATTAAATAGACAGCTAGTTATCCTGCAACTGCTGGCAGAAACTCTCATGCTGTGTGTGAAATTATTGAATTCTGTGTTGCAAGACGGTGAAACAGTACTGGAAGCGACTGCAAGGGGTGTGGACACATAAATACCGTGCATGCATGCCTGTCCCCGCACACTCTGGCTTCCTGCGCCATACTACAGATTTTCTTACTGAAGTGTCTGATGCAGACATGGCTCCATAATCCAGCCTCATCTCACCTCTGCATCCCACCGCCTCACATTGTTGTTTTGTGTCAGTTAAATATTATGGTCCAAGTATTTGGACAGGAGGCAGCAGTCAGTGTGGGGAAATAACCCCCCCTCACCCCCCCAAAAAGCATACTGCTAATGAGGCTTACCCAGTAGGCAAGACTGAGTGCACAGTATACCCAAGAGCATGGGTGGGTCCGGGGATTACAGTAAAGGACTTGCAGTAAGAAGTCCTGAGCCATAGTGGGGGGTAGGAGTACCACTACATGGAGTCAGACAGAGTGGAGAGTTGGAGACTAACGGCGCACTCCAATAAGTTTACGCGTGCGCCGCGCATTACTCTGCATGAATTAAAATATAAAAATTGTAAAGGAGTACTTCACTCCTTTACAATTTTTATATTTTAATGTATGCAGTGTTATGTGCAACGCGTGCGCAAACTTATTGCAGTACAACACACCACAAGGTCTAGCGTGGAGAGAACATCACTGTCTCACCAACAGCCAGCGTGCGGTGCATCCTGAAATGGCCAATAACCTCCAAAAGACTGGAGAGTGAGTGAGGAGGAACTTTGAAGTTCGGAACGGTGTGCTCTGCGATCCAATATAAGTTTGCACGTGCCGCGCATAACTCTGCATAAATTAAAATATAAAAATTGTAAAGGAGTACTGTACTTCACTCCTTTACAATTTTTATATTTTAATGTATGCAGTGTTATGTGCGGCACGCATGCAAACTTATTGATGGCACCCAGTCTGCAATCTTGCTGATCTGAGTCTGACCGCGGCTCATCTTTATTATTTATAACCCAAATAATAAAATATCACAAGTATAACCACAACCACAGCAATACATATTAGCACAGTCAGTCAGCAACACCTGACGTCGAGATTCGATCGAATTTGAATTTCCATTCTGAAACAATTGCGGCGTTCTTCAGCGAGGACGTCACACACGTGAGGAACAGCAATTCAAAATATTTTTGTGCTTAATACTGGAGTGCTTGACGGTGCGTCCACGAGCCTTAGTGGGGCTATGCCCCAATGGACGCACCGCTCCTGCCTATAGCGCAGCCATACATCACCCAGACCCAAAACCAGTGAATGCCACATACTTAGGAATCCTACATTTCAACTTCCGCGTGTGACGTCAACAAGAGTAAACATGAACAAGGGACTGCATTCTGAGCTACGTGTCCCAAAAAAAATATGAGCTGATCCCGTTCTGGTATGGAAATAGGAAGACATGAAAGCCGGACTGCAGTGTCTCTTGCACGTCTAAAAATGAGAATGGACTCCTGCACACACGATCATAATGTCAAAAGAAAATGTATGTAGTATAATGCCCGGAACATATACCAAATAAACATGGTTGTACAAAGTGATAGCAGTAAAGTAAAACGAGTCTAGATGCTTCTGTGGCAAATCTCCAAGTACAAATGTACTTGTGTGTGTTGCAAAGTAAGACATTCGTAAAAAAAGAAAAGGAAAGTAAACTGAGTATGTTCGAAGAACATCCCCAAAGTACAAAAGGAAATCAATAATAGTACCTCGTGAAGCAACAATGTGAGAATAAGAGGAGCTGTGAAGCCCTCCAATATCCAACGGGTGTGTAACTCAAAACTGAAATTTTTTGCGTGCTTTCAACCAGTAAAGGAGAACGGTAATGCACATTCAATGTGAAGATAAAAAGCCAACGAGACTGAAATATCATAAAAATTGGTACTTTACAACCACCACAGATTGCAATCACAAGAAACAGGTAAATTCAATCTTGTCATACAACCCACAAGGATTCATAGTATTTAAAAACTGAATCCAAAATGTTTCTCTTTGTGCCAGATGCCTGGCTGCGTCACCATCTGGTAAAGCTGACACCTGTTCTAATACAGTAAAACGCAGCTGGGATATTTTATGTTTATTCTCCATCCAATGCACCGCTAAACATGATTTTATATTGGCCATGCGAATCATACTTTTGTGTTCTGTTACTCTGATTTTGACCTTCCTTGTGGTGCGCCCGACATATACGAGCCCACATGTACACTTGATAGCATATATGACCATGCTCGTGTTACAATCAGATGTGTGCCATAACTTAATCTGCTTTCCGGTGTGTGGGTGTGCGAATTTGTCACCTACGATCACGTTGCCACAGTGACTACAGTTGTAGCATTTTTGCCTACCCAATTGTGCCGTGTCCGTCTGAGTCAAAGCTTTCTTGCTTAAGAGCTCTTTGATATTTTTAGATCTAGAAAAGGCAAATATGGGATGTCCCTTAAAAACATCATGGAAGTCATCTTCCTGCTCAAAGATCTCCCAACGTTTGTTAATGCAACGTCTTATGTCTCTTGAGGCAGTGGATTATTTGAGAACACAAACCTCTCTATTTGCTGCTTGTTTGTCTGATTTTCTCAGTAGTTGAGCTCTGTCCAAATTGCAGGTCCTCTGCTTTGCTATCTCTACAACTTCCAATGGGTAGCCTCTCTTTAAGAGTTGACGTGATGTTGTAATGTAATGTAATGTAAAAAATTCTTGTAAAGCGCGACTTACACCGGACGGTTTCTTGGCGCTGGGAAAGAGGCACAGCGGGGCACTGATGGGTGCCTATGTGTAGATACTGCGGAAGAGGTGAGTTTTGAGGAGAGACCTAAAATGAAGGTAGGAGGGGGAGAGTCTGAGTTCCGACGGTAGTGAGTTCCAGAATGAAGGAGCCAGGAAAGAAAATCTAAGACCACCGTGTTTTTTGCGCCTAAACCTAGGCGTCTGGAGAAGCGCATGGTAAGAAGATCGGAGGTGCCTAGAGGGAACGTAAGGATGTAGAAGAGAAGAGATGAAGGAAGGCCCAATGCCGGCCAGAGATTTGTGGGTCAAGCATCCTAGTTTAAACTTGCAGCGCTCCGATACAGGGAGCCAGTGAAGAGCTTTAAGCAAGGGGCGGACGTGGTGATGTTTGGGTTGATGGTAAATCAGGCGAGCAGCCTGGTTCTGTACCAGCTGTAGTCTTTTGATTTGATATTGTGGGATGCCTGCATACAGGGCATTGGCATAGTCAATCCGGGAGATGACTAATGCCAGCAGTGCCAAGGTGAGTGCTTCGGTAGTCAGGAAATGAGCTATTTTCCGGATCTTCCTTAATTGGAAAAAACAGGAGGACACAGTGGCACTGACCTGATGCTTCATTGAAAGATCATGGGAAATGTAAACTCCCAAGCTTTTCACCTTGTCCGCGGGACAGGGAGAAGGGCCAAGGGAAAGGGGCCAAAAGGAAGAGTTCCAGGGGTTGGATGGGCCTCCGACAAGAACAAGCTCAGTCTTGTCGGGATTAAGTTTAAGGTGATGGGCACCCATCCAATTACTGATGTGACATAGGGTAGACTGAAAGTCCTGGGCTGCTTCGTCCGAGGAGTCGAGGTTGAAGACAAGCTGAATGTCATCTGCATAGTTAAATGCAGTGACATTCCTTCCCCGGAGGGAGCGGATCAGGGGGGTGAGATACAAATTAAATAGGAGTGGTGACAGGGACAAACCCTGCGGGACACCGCAGGTGAGCTTCGTCCTATCGGCTGAGAACTGGGAAAGTCGGACAGATTGGTGGCGATCCGTCAGGAAGGAGCGGACCCAATTAAGGGCCGTCCCACTGATGCCCGCCTCCTTGACACGGTCGACTAAGATGGTATGGTCGACCGTGTCAAAGGCCGCCGACAGATCCAGGAGGATCAAGGCTTGACTAATGTTGGAGTCGGCACCTCTACGGAGTTCCTCCATAACAGAGAGGATGACCGCCTCCGTGGAATGGGCAGGTCTAAACCCTGCTTGCTGGGAGTCTAGGAAGTTGGAATCTTCAACGAAAGAACTGAGGACTCTGGTTACATGAGTTTCAAGTACCTTACTCAGGTAAGGGAGAAGAGAAATAGGACGGAAGTTACCCAGGACCGCGGGGTCAGCGTTAGGTTTTTTTAATATGGGAACCACCTCAGCGTTCTTAAACTGGCTGCGGACCTCACCGAGCAGAAGGGAATTGTTCAGGAGGGCCAGCGGAAGGGCAGGGCAGGCCGAGAAGGCAGCACGGAGGATCACAGGTGGGCAACAATCCGTGGGGGAGCCAGATGAGACTTTATTAAGCAGAGAGAAAAAGTCTCCTTCTAGTATGGATGGAAGCTGGGTCAAGGAGTGGGGGTTAAGAAAGGGAATAGCCTCTGTGGGGGACATCACGGGGGATCCAGAGGAAATGCTGTTTTTAATTTTACTGATTTTATCTGTGAAGAATTGGTTAAGGGAATCACATAGTGCCTGAGATGGGAGGGGTTTGATAGTCACCCTGTCCGGATGTGAAAGCTCCTCCACAATGGCAAAGATTTCTTTAGATTTTTGCGCGGAATTAAGAATTTTTGTAGAGAAGTAAGCAGTTTTAGCGGCTGAGATTGCCTGTTTGTATTCTCCAGATAGTTTTAAAAGATTTAATTTTTCTTGGGGATTATAGTTTCTACGCCAGCGACGCTCGGCTTGGCGAAGTCCCAGTTTTAAAGATTTAAGGCTATCAGAGAACCATCGGTGTGCGTCGTGGGGACGCTTAGTTCTGATTAACTTGAGAGGGGCGACCTTGTCGCTAGCAGACTCTAGCCATTTGACAAGTGCTGCTTCCTGGGAATCAATGGAATCGAAGGAGCCGGGGCTGGGCAGAATCGAAGATGTTAAAGAGGTGAGAAATAGATCGAGATCTGCTTTGTTCCAGTTGCGAGCCAGGAGGCTAGGGCCTCGGTCACGGAGGGGCGGTGGGGGGACCAGGAGGAGAAAGGAGATTAAGAAGTGGTCCGACCAATGGCAAGGTGAGATCACGAGGGACTTGATTTCAAGATTGTAGGTCCAAACCTGGTCTAGGGTGTGGCCCTTAGAATGAGTGGCCGTATGGATGTGTTGAAGGCCATTGAGCCCACTTAAAAGGTCGGTAAAAGCCAGGGAGTGAGAGCTTTCGTGTTCGTCTGACGGCCAGTAATTAAAGTCTCCCAGGACCAGGAGTTTGAGTTGTTAATTGTGAGCTGGGAAAGTAAGTCGCCAAAGAGCGAAGGGAAGTTGGGAATGGGTTGGGGAGGACGGTATACCAGGACACAGGTGAGGGGATATTTCCTCAATATCTACTCTTCCTTGGGGTTCTTCAGAACAGATTCTTCTGATCCTAATGAATTGTGACAGTGGTAGGTGATTCTTGAGAGCTGGGGAGTGGAAACTACAGTAATGTAAGGCATTATTCCTATCGGTAGGTTTTCTGTACACTCTTGTAACCATATTATTGCCTTTTTTCTCAATCAGAAGATCCAAGTAATTGATGGAAGTAGAGTTTATTGTGTAAGTGAATTTGATGTGAGGATGGCAGTTGTTCAACACGATTAACACATTTTCTAAATCTTGCTTTGTCCCCTTCTATAGTATTAGAATGTTGTCAATGTACCGTAAATACAGCAGAAGATGATCAGTCCATACTCTTTCATGCAAGATGTATGTGTCTTCAAACTTAGACATAACAGTGTTAGCATACGCCGGTGCCCCGGTAAACCCCATAGAGGTACCGGTCTTTTGCAAGTAGAATTGCTGTTTCCAAGAAAAATAGCTATGATAAAGGCTACATTGAAGTAGTTCCAATAACAAAATGTTGAGAGTTTCTTCGTAACCATGCCTCAGAAGTAGCCACTCGACTGCTTCAATACCTTCTCCATGAGGGATAGATGTATAGAGTGCCGATACATCAATAGTAACGAACCATAGTTCGGCAGCTTCCGTAATAATAACTTCCTTCAATTTATTGAGACAGTCTGTTGTATCTTGAACATATGTGATCCATTGCTGGACCAACGGTTTTAGATAATGATCTAAAAACTACCCAATAGGTTCGTGCAATGACCCACATCCGGCCAGAATAGGGCGGAATGGGGGGTCCACAGGATCCTTGTGCATTTTGGGGAGCATGTAAATATGCCGACTTTTTTGATATTCAGATGTAAAAAATGTGTGAGTATTTTCATCATTCCAACCAAGATCCTTGGCTTTCGTTAGAATTTGTGATAAAATCAACTGAAAGGCAGAGGTAGGATCAGATTCCAAAAGTAGGTAGGTGTCAGTGTCCCGTACATGTTGTTCAATGTATATTCCCAGATTTACCATCACTAGTGAACCTGGAAATATGCCAAAAAGAAAGCCTTCTCAGGGGAGGCATAATATGACAAAAATCTTTATTTCTCCTCGTTACTTGCTGAATTCTATTACAGGACCGGAGGCTTCAGATTATGCTTCTCAATCTTTATTGCATAAAACACAGCAGCCAATGAAAATGGATATTTTCATAAACAGTAACAAAACTTCATTTCCCATGAACACACATGAGTATAGGCACGCCCCCACAGTCCATAGGAACCCCCTGCGTGCTCCCATCATCCTCTTTCTTTGCTGCTCAAGCCAGAGTTAAGTGCACCTTTCCCTGTCCCCTCACTCTGCTTGTTGGTTTGGGGGTGCTTTGGGAACTTGATTTCTGCTACATTGGATTTTAATGCGGGATATTCCGCTTGTGATTGAGGACTTTAGGTGCTATGTAGCTTGCGTATTGGGGGATTTGTGTTTTCAGCTTTGATTGCGAGTAGCGCTCTGACCTTGTGCTGTGCTCGCTGCTTGGGCCGATCGACTGACTGGGGCTGCTCCCGCGGTGGAGCGCGCGCGTGCCTGCGCGATGGTTTGACGGTCTCTGAACGGCGAGGGGCCGCCGCGCGTATCAGTGGAGCCCGGTACCGGCAGCCTGAGGGCGCGCAGGAGCTCCCTCGTACGCCCTGACGTACAGGCCGGGTGGCTCACGGCCGACGCGCGCCCCCAAAAACGCTGACCATTTGGGCTTGTTTTTAGTAGGTTTTGGTAGCGTTTTGGGCGGCGCGCCTCGGCACGATCCCAAGACACACCGGAACGCGCATTTTGCACGTTCTACACACCGGCTTGCCTCTCGTGGGATCGCCAGTCCATTGGTTGTAATATTTATGAGGCCCAGAGTGTGCACACGATCTTGAGATTGTTAGGGCCTGGGTCTCTGACCTTGGAGATTACAGCATTGCTGAGGGGGTTTAGGTAACGTTGCAAGTTCCTTCTGATATCTGTGTGATGTGGGCTGACCCCACCCACTACCCCTAAGATCTGCCACGGTTTATCCCTTGTGTTGTTGGTTATATACCTCACCATGGAGAATTGGGCTAAGTACCCTGAGGAGGAAGAGGCAGATGGGGAGGAAATGGTTGAAGGGCAGCAAGAGGCTGCCCTGAAAGATAATATTGTAGAAGCTTTGGATGCCTCGGTCCAGGCTTCAGTAAATCGAGCCATGGAGACGAAGGTCCCCCAGACTGTGCAAAAGGCACTCGCAGTGGCCCTGCGCCCCATAAGAAAACAACTGGAAGGTTTTGCTAAACGTCACGGCTATGATAAACAGAAGAGGCAAAAGCAGGCAAATCCCTCTCCCTCTACAGCAGGTTCGGATGTGCAACAGCAATGGCCGCATGCCCAGTCCATGGCTTCCTTGCCAGGTCGAGAGGCTTTAGATCAGCCACGTCCTGGCGGTAAGGCAAAGAGTAAACGCCCGATAGTGATGGACACGGATACCACCACCACAAATACGGATACCAATACAGACACTGACACCTCGGAGGAGCTACCTCCCCCTCCTAAGAAGGCCAAGACTGCCCCCAAGACGGCAGAAGACAAGGCCCTCAAGACCTTTAATTTTGATCCATCAGATATAATTCACCCTCGGTCTTCGGACTGGGTCCCGCCAGCAGAGGTCTCTGAGTACCTTCACGAAAACCTCAGGAAGAGCTTCAACAGGGAGGTCCGCAACCGGCTGCGGTCGGAGTGCCCGCGTCCAGATATACCGGACAATGTCGCGGACACTCCGGAGATTGATGCCAGTATGTTAACCTTTTTGAAGAAATTTTCAAAGGACCCCAAAAGAGGGCTGGACAGGGCTTGGCGGGGCTGTCAGGACAAGATGCTTGATGTTGTTGGTCCCCTTGCGAAGATCTTAGAGATGGCCCTGGCGGCCAAGGAAGGGGCGACACCGGTGGATCCGGACATCTTGGCTGGCTGGGCTCAGCACGCGATTTGCTTTGTAGGCAACGCCAATTGCGCTGTCTCTTCGGAGAGGCGCAAGTCCTTGTTGCTCTGAATGGACAGCAATTTGACCGAACTTGCAGAGGCGGAGCCTGGTCTCCAGGCTGGTGGTTGTCTCTTCGGAGACCGTTTCGTTAAAGATGTCACCAAATATGTAGGGACTTTCACCGCCTTGGATAAGGCCCAGAGCGGTATCAAACGCGCACTCACGCAGGGTGTTTTCAACAGGGCCGGGCGAGGCGGGGGTCGCTCGTCAGGCCGAGGTTTCCAGAGAGGCTCCCAGAGAGGAGATTTTGGCCCCGGACGTGGTGAGTGGGACTCCACCCGCGGTGGCACCTTCTATCCGTCCCGGAGAGGTTTCAACAAAGGACGTTTCCAGTCGGGGAACAACAGAGCAAATTTCAAGGCACACCAGAGTTCCGGTGAGTGTACTAGATGTGTCTCTTCTTCCATTGGGGGGTCGCACGCAGCATTGTCTTCTGCAGTGGCAGGTGTTGACTCAGGATGCTTGGGTCTTGCAGACCATTCAATGGTTCCACCTAGACTTCTATTCTCATCCGGCGCAAGCGTTTCCCCCGCCACCTCTCCATTTTTCCCAACTAGATCACAGTTTCATAGAAGTAGAGGTGGCAGACTTGCTGAGGAAGGGCGCGATCGCTCCGTGTCAGAGAAGCCCTCGCGGTTTCTCCAGCAATGTCTTTATAGTTCAAAAGAAAGGAGGTGGCAACAGGCTAGTGCTCAACCTCAAAGAGTTCAACCAGTATCTGACGTACAACCATTTCAAAATGGAGGGTATTCACATGTTAGCGGATTTGTTACAAGAAGGAGATTGGATGGTACGGCTGGATCTGAAAGATGCATATCTTTCTATTCCGATTTTTCCTCCACATCGCAGATTCCTGCAGTTTCTCTGGAACGGCCGATGGTACGAGTATTTGGCTCTTCCTTTCGGTCTCTCCTCTGCCCCCTGGTGTTTCACCAAAGTGATGAAGCCGGTGGTGGCCTATCTCAGAGAGAGAGGAGTGCGTCTGATCATTTATCTAGACGATATCCTGATCATGGCGCAGGATCGGTCGGCTTTGCAGCAGCAGCTTACCATGACTACTTCGCTGCTCGAGAGCCTAGGGTTTGTGATAAATCTGAAGAAGTCCGTAGTGACACCTTCTCAGGTGATAGATTTTCTGGGGTTTACGATCAACTCTCTAGCCGCACAGCTGTGTCTTCCACAGGCGAAGTTGAGGGAGTTGAAGAAGGAGATCACGAAGTTACTGGACAGTCAAATGGTCACGCTCAGGACGCTGGCCAGAATTGTGAGGGTTCTAGCGTCCTCGATCCAGGCGATATTTCCGGGCCCTCTACATTACAGAGCCCTCCAGCGCCTGAAGATCAGGCATCTTCAGAAGGGTCTCTCGTACACGGACTCGGTTCCACTTACGGACGAGGTTCGGACCGAGCTTCAGTGGTGGCTAGGCCACGTGGATGCCTGGAACGGCAGGGCGATCTTCGGATCGCGACCGGACGTGGTGATCGAGTCAGACGCCAGCAGATGGGGCTGGGGCGCGCGCTGTGGAGAGGTTTCCACAGGCGGCAGGTGGTCCTCGCAGGATCTAGAGCTTCACATAAATTGTTTAGAGCTCTTAGCGGGATCGTTCGCTGTCTGCACGTTATCCCCGAAGCAGACGTCTTGTTGCATCCTCCTGTGTCTGGACAATGTGTCCGCAGTGAGGTATATCAACAAGTTGGGCGGCATGAGGTCATCTCTTCTTGTCCAAATAGCCAAAGATTTTTGGCATTATTGCCTTCAGAAGCAGATATCGGTGATAGCGGAGTACATTCCGGGACAGTCCAACCAGGTAGCGGACTGGAACTCCAGGCATTTGCGGGATTACAGCGACTGGAAGCTGCTTCCCCAGGTATTCCTCTGGTTGCGGGCGATTTGGGGTCCTTTTCAGACGGACCTGTTCGCCTCCAGGTTGACTTACCAGATTCCCCGGTTCTTCAGTTGGAGACCGGATCCGATGGCGACAGCGACAGATGCATTTCTGCAGGATTGGTCGCAGGGGACTCAATATGCCTTTCCTCCCTTTTTGTTGATCCCCAGAGTGATGACTCAGGTGATAAGACAGGAAGCGGAGATCGTCATGGTGACTCCGTGGTGGACGTCACAGGAGTGGTTCCCCAAATTGTTACAGTGGAGCTGCGACCGCCCCCGGTTACTACCGGATTTGAAGTGGCTCTTGCAGGGCCCTCGTCAGGAGCAACACCCGTTGCTGTTGGAGGGCAGGCTAACGCTGATGGCATGGAGGCTTTCCGGGAACAGTGGCAGCTGCCGGGAGTTTCGAGCCAGACTGCCGAGTTCATCAAACAGGCATGGGCTCCTTCCACCAGGAAACGATATTCCGCGGCCTGGAAGAACTGGGTGGATTGGTGCGTGGGACGACATCTGGATCCCGTGGGGGCAGAGTTATCCCAAATTCTGAATTTTCTGTCAGAAAAAGCGGCCGATGGCCTGGCGTATCGCTCGGTCAACAACTTTCGTTCAGCCATCTCGGCGGGGCATGCTCAAGTGGACGGTAAGCCAGTAGGCATGCACCCGGTTGTATGTAAGTTGTTGAAGGGTATCAGGGTAGCCAACCCTCCAAAACCCAAGTACACGGGTTTGTGGGATGTCTCGGTAGTGATTTCATTATTTAACAGATGGCCGGTTAATTCTCTCCTGTCCAGAAAGCAATTGTCGGCAAAACTGGCCATGTTGCTTTGCTTATCGTCTTGCAGAAGGTCTTCGGATGTGAGAGCACTCGACGTCACAGGTAGAGTGTTTACCCCAGAGGGGGTTTCTTTTCATATCACAGGTCGTACTAAAACATTGTCACGCCATATTTCTTATAATTCTTTTCCTGAAAATGAAAAACTATGTGTGGTCCAATGTTTGAAGACTTACGAGGAATGTACGAATGCCTTGCGGCTGCAGGGCTGTTCACAATTATTGATTGCTATTCAAAAGCCCTTTAAACCGGTGGTGGCTGCCACTATTGCTAGATGGCTTCACTTCATTATGAAAGAAGCAGGTGTCGATACACAGATTTTTGGTGCTCATTCAGTAAGAGGCGCTATGGCGTCAAAATCATATGGTTTAGGATCAAGTATCCAAGATATCATGCGTTGTGCAGATTGGTCCTCTGAATCGACGTTTAAAACGTTTTATTATAAGCCGGTGGGAGATATTACTTCAGTGGTATTTACTCAGCGTTAAACTATCATAATCTGAAGCCTCCGGTCCTGTAATAGAATCAAAAATTTGCTAGCATTCGCAACAAGAATTTTCAATTCTATTAAGGACACGGAGGCGAGGATTATCCCACCCGGCTTAATGTACAGTATGTAATAAGCTTACCCACCCTTTTATGCAATGATTACGGTGGTGTTATTTCCTTTATTGCAGGATCTGATAAGAAGTCGGATTGATCAACATCGGATGTCAGGATGTTTCACCTGAAGCTGTTCTTCCACGTTGGAGGATTGTGACTGTTCAAGTTTTGTTGGACTTGTTTCGCCTCAAAGAAAGAGGATGATGGGAGCACGCAGGGGGTTCTTATGGACTGTGGGGGCGTGCCTATACTCATGTGTGTTCATGGGAAATGAAGTTTTGTTACTGTTTATGAAAATATCCATTTTCATTGGCTGCTGTGTTTTGTGCAGTAAAGATTGAGAAGCATAATCCTCGCCTCCGTGTCCTTAATAGAATTGAAAATTCCTTCGCGAATGCTAGCAAATTTTTGATTCTG
This sequence comes from Lissotriton helveticus, assembly GCF_964261635.1. NCBI lineage: Eukaryota > Metazoa > Chordata > Amphibia > Caudata > Salamandridae > Lissotriton > Lissotriton helveticus. The sequence goes on from NC_136068.1 coordinate 1,436,473,752, forward strand.
CAGCACACATAGAAAGAGGAATATGCCTATCAGTATTGTTTTGGTGCAGGAAGGTGATCCTTCCTGTACAAAACAATCCTGCATGGAAAGCAGGCACCCTATCACCATGGTGCGAGGGTGCCTGCATTGGTGTTAGGCAGCCAACTGTGGGTCACTGCGGGGGACAGAGCAGGAATGCACTGTATTTTAATAAATATGGCACATTCCTGCCCGTTCCCTGTAAAGCAGCGTGGCAAGGAGTCTTGCTGTGCTGCATTATAATTACATAAATATCTCCTTAGAGCCTGGGTTCACTGAAAAATGTACTGTATTAAAGCGCGCAAACACACTAAAAAACTTCAAGCTTTAGTGTATTTTCTAAACTTTGGAAGAATATATGTGCACCACTATACTAAGAGGATTAAAGCCTATAGCAATTGGTTATTCTTAACTTTACAGGGGAAGATTGGGCTGCAAACACACTAAGATCCTAAAAAGACTCCGAAAGGATATGATTGCTTCACCTTTTTGCATACTAGAGCTAATTACTATGACTCAGTAATATGATTGTTACCAAGTAACACAGGATTTGCTTGCATACTCTATAATGATTGTCAGTAAATTTCAATTACATTCCAGTCACATTTGTAATCCACTGCTGAAGAAAGGTTCTCTCCTACTGAAAACAATATGATGGCAGTTAATGTGGCCATCATTAAAATAAGACCTCAAGGGACAAAGATCATTATTATGTCTCCAGTCCCCATACTTGCAGAAGCCACTAAGGCCGGCATACGAAACTCTAGGGTTTTCATACCAAATGGGGTCAATGAGGATCAAAACAGACTTCTTCTGATATCCAGTTTCAAAATAAAGCCTCACTGAGGAATCGAGAATTTCAGGAATACAAATGGTGGTTACCGTAAACTCCAAATATGAAATATTTACATCCCTATGAGGCAGTGTTCCATAATGATGGTTCTAAACAACCTGCTAGAGGTATATGATCAAAGTATTCTGCTACCTCTTCAGCAGGACAGGATGTCATACACCATAGTAAGCCATTGGTTGCACTGCTCAATTAGTTGAAATAACTGCATTGTTATTTGCCTTATAGAAAGCAGATCCAGAGGTTGTTACTATGGTAGTATGTAATTCATATGTCTGTTCTCAGGGTTACTTTTGCAAAGTCATCCTGTGCCCTGGGCACCCCCCAACTTTTTGCTGACTGATACTGGTGGTATCTGACTGACCCTGGTATCTGGCTAACCAGGCCCAGGGCCAGTGCTATGTTGAAAGAGACACGCTAGAATACAGTTAAAACACCTACATACACTAGGGTACATAATGGTATGGTGGGGTACCCCTGTGATTGGGATGAACTATCCTATAGGCCCCTGGTATATAATAGGGCAGGGGGATTGAAACTACCTAGAAGACCCCAGTACCCTGGGGCATGGTAGTTTAGAGACCAGTAGCTTTTTTCTGCACTTGCATTTGTGCACTGCTGAAGCCTGAGGTCAGTTTAAAAGCATCTCTGGGTGCTAGGACTGCTTATAAAAGGTAAATTGTGCCCACTTCGACTTTGGTGTTTGGGGCATCTAAAAATGGATAACCTACAATTCTTTTGCATATTAGGGACCCCCAGGGTCTCCCCTAGGTATCCCAGGGGTGAGGGGGTCAGGTATTTATAGGGTACACCCATATAAAATAAATGTTTATACGCATTGGCAAAGGGAAATTTCATATTTCACTCCCCACATTGTGGTAAAGTGCTGCTCAAATTCGACTTTGATTCTAGGAGCACTGTGGAGGGAGGATCTGCAATATTTCTATAGATTCAGAACCCCTAAAGTCTCCCCTAGTTGTACAAAGGGTGGGGTTACTGTAGATATATGGCAATCCAACCAAGTCCAAAATGTTAATTTTTGGCCACTATCCGAAAAAAAAGGTGGCAAAGTGGCAGTTGGGCACGCTGCCTCTGGACTACGTCCAATCTTACAACTACCTGGGGGTCTGGATTAGCGAATCAGGTCGCCCATGGGTGCAGCTCCACAAACTGCAGCAGAAGGGAAAAATGACCATCTTTGCACTTTGCAAACTATACGTGACTCTGGATAGCCCAACAACAACGGCCATACAAAGAGTCCTGCGGGCCAAACTTTTACCGTCCCTCAATTACGCACAACAAACATTCCCAGGGAAACTTGCGCAAGACCTGGAAAAAATACATTGCACCGCCTACAAAAAGATATTCCGTCTATCAGCTTACACCAGGAACACCTTCATTTGCTTGGAATTTGACCTCAACCAACAAAAACTAGAAGAGCTGGTGACTCTCTCAAAATACATTTTCTTAACAACGGCGGCCCCACAAACTCCATGAAGGCTATTTTAAAACTGATTTTCCTACAAACCAGCAAACCCTTGGTATGCCTGTCTTGCTTTAACTGAAGATCTTCTGCAGCTTGCCACAGAGAATTGGGACCCCAGCTTAACCAACTATGCTACCATCAAGGCAACAGTAAAAAAGCAATTGCGGCTACACTCTCACACTTTGGACATGGAATCCCTGGCAGCAAGAGGCTTTCATGAGACCCAAAGTCTCCCACACACATGGTCCAGTGAGAAACTTCACCTTAGGCAGGCCATGGGGAGGCAAGCCCTACACAGGATTTTAGCCACCAGATTAACCACCTTCCTCTAAAAGAACTATATCCGCGAACACAAGTTCGAGTATTAGGGAGTGCCGTTTCTGCAACTACAAATGAGAATCCTTGGCCCACATTCTATTTTGCTGTCCCGCCCTTAGTACCTACCTTAGACCAATGCTCCTTCAACTGGGCACCCGTACAGCAAAAGAGGCAGTCCAACAACTCTGTACTTTGGACATTTAAAGCACATGGCGAGCTTTGGGAAATTTGTTTACCTCACCCGTACACTATTGAAGGGCAACTCTCCACATGCCCTGTCAGGAGTACCCACTGAGCCTAGTTTATGGAGGCTTGCACAATACTGCATTTTTTACTTGTTTTGCCCATAATAGGTCTATCTCAAATTACTGTCTCATATTATAAACAAAAACAAATGAAGATATTAACAATTTTTGGAACAAATATTTATTGTTTAATATTTCTAAAAGTGGTTTTCTTTCATTCTTTTTAAAATATGATGCGTTTTGTAATGGTTTTGATTAACAACACAAATAAAGTATTCATTCATTCATACATACTTATAAAATATGTTGTTGTAAGTCCTGGTGCTGGAAAAATGGCCCAAATCCCCTGTTACATAGGTTAACATGGTAGGGAGTTATTGATTAATAGCTCTTGATAGGAAAGGGCTAGAAATGCCATTCAAAGACTTCCCAAAATGGTATTAATAAATCCAACACTATCATATTGTTGAATTTCTCCTAAAGTGTACATACAAGAAGTTATACGACTTTCTTGTTTGTAAGTCCAAATTCAGCCTTCCAGGGGTCTGTCCTGATTGGTCAAAGTTAAGTGGATTAGCCAGGCTGCCTTGGAGAGGTTATAGAGAGCCCCTGGGGTTAGCCAGCTCTGCTGGCAGGGAGGGTGTTCTTCCATAGGAATACCAGGCCAGGGGTAGGAGTCGTCAACTATGTTCTTCAAAGAGGAGAGTAGAGACCAGTGTCATTTACAGCTCTGACCTTCTCACCTAAGGCAGATGGTAGGATTAAGGAAGGTATGAGCAGATGCGGGGGGAGAGTCTAAGTAAATTAGGCATCCTAGGGGTGAGTTTAGCCAGCTCTTACCTCCTTGCAGGAAAATCAGCCATTGTGGATTTGGAAGATTTGATGCACTCTGGGACAAAATAATGCCACACTCTACAGGATGTGGTCATATTTGTGAGGCGTTATCCTGCTCCCATTGGTCAGAAGTGACCTCCTGCCTGACCAAAAGAACTTGGAATACATATCTGAGAGGGGCTGAACCTCTCAGATCTGCTGCTTGAAACTTACTGAAGCAAGAAGTGCTTTGTTGAGAAGTTTTGCTGTGCAAAGATTTCTAATGCCTGACCTCTGAAGACTGCACCATCTGAAACTATCACCAACCAAATCTACACCTTGGAGAACCATCAGTGGATTTGTAAGGGTTTTGCACCAGTGGACTGTGGGAACTGACATCCTCAACTTTCAAGAACCATCTTGGAGCTTCCAGACCCTTGGAGTGAATTTGAGATACTTTGAGACCCCTTGAGGAACTTCAGGAAGAAGTTCAAGAAGTTTGAAGAATTTTGGAGCAACTTTGAAAAAAAAGCTTCATAGAGGGACCGACTCAACCTGGCCAGCCAGGCCGCCTGCCCTTCACCGCGAACCAGCCAAGCCAACCAGGTTTGTCCAGCTAAAAGCTCCATCGCTTCAACTTCCAGAGATTGACCGGGACTAGAAGAAAACTGAAGCCGGCGAAACCTCACCGGATCCGGCTACATGAGGAGCATTGAGAGACCCCAAGAGCAAAAGCTCCAGAAAAGTTTCTAAGTCCGCTCATAGAAAATGTGACCGGGAGCAACTGCTACAGCCAAGCCGCCTGCCTTCCATCGTGTGCCGGCCTGGATTCCTGGGTTGCCCCGCTAAAGCGATCTTGAGAAATTGAGTCCGCTCCAGGAAGTTGACCGGGACCTCGTCACAAGTCAAGCAGGCGAGCCCTCACCGAATCCGGACTGGCTGGGAGCTTCGAGGTGCCTCTAGGAAAAAAGCCTCAGAAAACTTCTAGGTGTGAAGGTAGAAACTGACTGACCCTGGTATCTGCCTAACCAGGCCCAGGGCCAGTGCTATGTTGAAAGAGACACACTAGAATACAGTTAAAACACCTACATACACTAGGGTACATAATGGTGTGGTGGGGTACCCCTGTGATTGGGATGACCTATCCTATAGGCCCCTGGTATATAATAGGGCAGGGGGATTGAAACTACCTAGAAGACCCCAGTACCCTGGGCCATGGTAGTTTAGAGACCAGTAGCTTTTTTCTGCACTTGTATTTGTGCACTGCTGAAGCCTGAGGTCAGTTTAAAAACATCTCTGGGTGCTAGGACTGCTTATAAAAGGTAAATTGTGCCCACCTCGACTTTGGTGTTTGGGGCATCTAAAAATGGATAACCTACAATGCTTTTGCATATTAGGGACACCCAGGGTCTCCCCTAGGTATCCCAGGGGTGAGGGGGTCAGGTATTTATAGGGTACACCCTTATAAAAATAAATGTTTATACGCATTGGCAAAGGGACATTTCATATTTCACTCCCCACATTGTGGTAAAGTGCTGCTCAAATTCGACTTTGATTCTAGGAGCACTGTGGAGGGAGGATCTGCAATATTTCTATAGATTCAGTACCCCTGATGTCTCCCCTAGTTGTACAAAGGGTGGGGTTCCTGTAGATATATGGCAATCCAACCAAGTCCAAAATGTTAATTTTTGGCCACTATCCGAAAAAAAAGGTGGCAAAGTGGCAGTTTGGGCTCGCTGCCTCTGGACTGCGTCCAATCTTACAACTACCTGGGGGTCTGGATTAGCAAATCAGGTCGCCCACGGGTGCACCTCCACAAACTGCAGCAGAAGGGAAAAATGACCATCTTTGCACTTTGCAAACTATACGTGACTCTGGATAGCCCAACAACAACGGCCATACAAAGAGTCCTGCGGGCCAAACTTTTACCGTCCCTCAATTACGCACAACAAACATTCCCAGGGAAACTTGCGCAAGACCTGGAAAAAATACATTGCACCGCCTACAAAAAGATATTCCATCTATCAGCTTACACCAGGAACACCTTAATTTGCTTGGAATTTGACCTCAACCAACAAAAACTAGAAGAGCTGGTGACTCTCTCAAAATACTTTTTCTTAACAACGGCGGCCCCCACAAACTCCATGAAGGCTATTTTAAAACTGATTTTCCTACAAACCAGCAAACCCTTGGTATGCCTGTCTTGCTTTAACTGAAGATCTTCTGCAGCTTGCCACAGAGAATTGGGACCCCAGCTTAACCAACTATGCTACCATCAAGGCAACAGTAAAAAAGCAATTGCGGCTACACTCTCACACTTTGGACATGGAATCCCTGGCAGCAAGAGGCTTTCATTAGACCCAAAGTCTCCCACACACATGGTCCAGTGAGAAACTTCACCTTAGGAAGGCCGTGGGGAGGCAAGCCCTACACAGGATTTTAGCCACCAGATTAACCACCTTCCTCTAAAAGAACTATATCGGCGAACACAAGTTCGAGTATTAGGGAGTGCCGCTTCTGCAAATACAAATGAGAATTCTTGGCCCACATTCTATTTTGCTGTCCCGCCCTTAGTACCTACCTTAGACCAATGCTCCTTCAACTGGGCACCCCTACAGCAAAAGAGGCAGTCCAACAACTCTATACTTTAGACATTTAAAGCACATGGCCAGCTTTGGGAAATTTGTTTACCTCACCCGTACACTATTGAAGGGCAACTCTCCACATGCCCTGTCAGGAGTACCCTCTGAAGCCTAGTTTGTGGAGGCTTGCACAATACTGAATTTTTTACTTGTTTTGCCCATATTAGGTCTATCTCAAATTACTGTCTCATATTATAAACAAAAACAAATAGAGATATTAACAATTTTTGGAACAAATATTTATTGTTTAATATTTCTAAAAGTGGTTTTCTTTCATTCTTCTTAAAATATGATGCGTTTTGTAATGGTTTTGATTAACAACACAAATAAAGTATTCATTCATTCATACATACTTATAAAATATGTTATTGTAAGTCCTGGTGCTGGAAAAATGGCCCAAATCCCCTGTTACATAGGTTAACATGGTAGGAAGTTATTGATTAACAACTCTTGATAGGAGAGGGCTAGAAATGCCATTCAAAGACTTCCCAGAATGGTATTAATAAATCCAACACTATCATATTGTTGAATTTCTCATAAAGTGTACATACAAAAAGTTATACGACTTTCTTGTTTGTAAGTCCAAATTCAGCCTTCCAGGGGTCTGTTCTAATTGGTCGGAGTTAAGTGGATTAGCCAGGCTGCCTTGGAGAGGTTATAGAGAGCCCCTGGGGTTAGCCAGCTCTGCTGGCAGGGAGGGTGTTCTTCCATAGGAATACCAGGCCAGGGGTAGGAGCCGTTAACTATGTTCTTCAAAGAGGAGAGTAGAGACCAGTGTCATTTACAGCTCTGAACTTCCCGCCTAAGGCAGATGGTAGGATTAAGGAAGGTATGAGCAGATGCAGGGGGAGAGTCTAAGTAAATTAGTCATCCTAGGGGTGAGTTTAGCCAGCTCTTACCTCCTTGCAGGAAAATCAGCCATTGTGGATTTGGAAGATTTGATGCACTCTAGGACAAAATAATGCCACACTCTACAGGATGTGGTCATATTTGTGAGGCGTTATCCTGCTCCCATTGGTCAGAAGTGACCTCCTGCCTGACCAAAAGAACTTGGAATACATATCTGAGAGGGGCTGAACCTCTCAGATCTGCTGCTTGAAACTTACTGAAGCAAGAAGTGCTTTGTTGAGAAGTTTTGCTGTGCAAAGATTTCTAAGGCCTGACCTCTGAAGACTGCACCATCTGAAACTATCACCAACCAAATCTACACCTTGGAGAACCATCAGTGGATTTGTAAGGGTTTTGCACCAGTGGACTGTGGGAACTGACATCCTCAACTTTCAAGAACCATCTTGGAGCTTCCAGACCCTTGGAGTGAATTTGAGATACTTTGAGACCCCTTGAGGAACTTCAGGAAGAAGTTCAAGAAGTTTGAAGAATTTTGGAGCAACTTTGAAAAAAAGCTTCATAGAGGGACCGACTCAACCTGGCCAGCCAGGCCGCCTGCCCTTAACCGCGAACCAGCCAAGCCAACCAGGTTTGTCCAGCTAAAAGCTCCATTGCTTCAACTTCCAGAGATTGACCGGGACTAGAAGAAAACTGAAGCCGGCGAACCCTCACCGGATCTGGCTACATGAGGAGCATTGAGAGACCCCATGAGCAAAAGCTCCAGAAAAGTTTCTAAGTCCGCTTGTAGAAAAGGTGACCGGGAGCAACTGCTAGAGCCAAGCCGCCTGCCTTCCATCGTGTGCCGGCCTGGATTCCTGGGTTGCCCCGCTAAAGCGATCTTGAGAAATTTTCTACGTCCGCTCCAGGGAAGTTGACCGGGACCTCGTCACAAGTCAAGCAGGCGAGCCCTCACCGAATCGGGACTGGCTTGGAGCTTCGAGGTGCCTCGAGGAAAAAAGCTTCAGAAAAGTTCTAGGTGTGAAGGTAGAAATTGAAACTAGGACCTGCCTTGAGCTGTAGCCGCTCAGGGCTCCATTGTGTCCGGCCTGAAACTTTGACTTTGGCCCTGTCTATCGCGAGCAGGTATCACAATATGGTGCTATATTTTATTAATCCATTAAGTGGGCCAACGGCTGTCGCGAGCACTACCTATTTTTATAAATTGGATTTTTATTATGTGTTGTGTCTTAATTATTTACTGAAATGGTGTTTTTAAATGCTTTACATACCTGTCTTTGAAGTTTAGCCTGTCTGCTTGCAGCCACGTTACCAAGGGTTGAGCTTAGGAATAATTTTCTAACACCTATGCTGAGTCCTATAATGTGTTAGTGGCCTTATTGCAAGTGGCAGACCCACATTTGCCCCTACCAATAACGCACTTTCCAAAAGTTACAATACTAGTTTTTACCTACGGGAATTCTATGAATTAAGTGATTCACAAGGTAAACTGTAAAAACTCTAAAGGCTAAACAACGTTGGAAATGGATGACTGTTTTGCAAAGCCTGGTATCCTCTTAAGAAGTTCAACATCTCAATTGAGGGATTCACATTGGTGGTAATTCATCTGCAGATTACACCTTGAAAAATGTAGTGAATGGAATAGAGTTGTGTGATAGTTTAAGACTGGGAAAGAAAGAGAGAGCAAAGAGAGGAGAGTGGACTAGAGAGCGAACAAATGTGGTAAAACGTATGCATACTCATCCCATCTGTGGCCCAGAGCATCCAAAGGCCTGATTGAGATCTTAGTGGACAGGTTACTCCATCACAACATTGATGGATATCCCATCCGCCAAAATATAAATCCCATTATGTGCTATGGGATTTAAATTTCGGAGGACGGGATAGCCATCACTGTTGTGATAAAGTAACCCATCTGCCGAGATCTAAATCATGCAACAGGTCTTTACACCAAACTTGTAAATTAGGACTGTGAGCTGCATTGAAAGGGGTGTGTGCTCCATCTCATTCTTGCCTACTTTGTACGTTGTTTCAGCACTCGTTGCAGTTATTTTAAGGCCATTTCTACACATTGCAATTCAGAAAGGAGAGGAATTTTGTATGAATGTAATTGCATTATTCCACTCACGATAAAGTGTCTCTTAGTGCCACACATAAAGCGTTGCAGGCATAATGTGAACATGAGGATCTTACAAGCTGGCAAAGTGAAAGCTTGGCAGCTCTGATTTTGTGATATTTATTGTTTTACATGGACTTCATAACTTAATTTGCTCATGTTAATGGGTCGCTAGAAGTGTCAAACAGTAGGCAATGGAATGTTACTTATATTCGCACTGAAGCTGTGGAAATGTCCCACATAAGCAAACTGGAAACTTGGCAACTATGTTATAGGAGACAAGACTGGTTTGCGGAGGATTTAGTCCCATACAATTGCCACATCTTTAGAGACCTCTAGTATTCATCAACGACCGCCATAGGTTGGTAATATCATTGAATCTCCTTGTTTAAGTGCTTGTCATGCACATTGGTCGGTAGACCCTGGATTCGTGATTATTTATTCTGATACATGTGTCACAACCTCTGATAATCACATGTAATCAAGCGTGATATGAGGCTCATTGCATGATCACACTGGACCATTTGTTTTGATTTCTGGACGATGCCAACCCCACTCTTTCATTACACACTGTCACAACTAAATCTAGAGACCTGGGGCCATATTATCAAGAAAGGGAGATACATTATCGCCGCTTTTATCGGCAGGAAACTGCCGCAAAAGTGGCGATAATGGGCTTGATAATATGGCCTTGTGAATTCCCATAGAAGTCCAGGTTCTGGTGTTAACCTGGGCTTCGGTTGAACCCATTAGGAGTGCACACTTGGGTTTTCACTGCTCCACTAGGTTGAATATTACCGCACCTGTGCGCTGAGGATGATATTCCTCAAAGACAATATGGGAGTGTCCTCATGTCTCACAATTTAATTTCTTGTGTTGGGTTATAGAATTTTACGATTGAGCTCTTGAGTAATACTCTGAGCCTCATCATATAGTGTGACATGGTGAGAAATTGTATTAATATTTTTATAACACCATCAAGTACACATAATATTGTTTTCTGAATGGGCCCCTTGAGTTTGCTGTTGTGGGCGATAGCTTTCAGATAACTTGTCCTGATGGGACCCTACAAATACCCTTAGGGTCAAAACATTGACACTTAGAACCTTTTTCTTTTATTGATGTACCCAGGTCCTGATGAACACATTGGGTTGGTCATTGTGATATTACTTTCGTTTTACTCACTTTACTCAGGGGCATCAGTATTGCACTCCCAGATGCTGGGGGAGGAGCTCAGAGTGGTGAGCTCCCTCACTGTTAGTATCTATGTCGGAAAATAGGGTGGGGGAGAAGAGGATTACATGCTGCTGTTTGACCTGGGGCTCCTGTGATAAAGATGAGATAGCACTCTCCACCTCGTATTCCATGTACGCACCTCCACAGCCATTATTTTTTCCTCTATCTTGGTCTCTTTTTCTCCCTCTCCCCCATACTTGCTGTTTTCTGTCCCCGCTTTCCTTGGGTCTCATCTGTAGACTGAAGGGGATAGGCCTTATTCTGGTCTGTGCAGGAGGCACTTGATAGTCCACTCCTCTGTTATCCTCCATCACCAAGCATGAGAGCCACCCCCTCAGGCCGCACCTGTCTACTTATGTTGGAGTCATCAGGCCTCCTCGGTGCGAAATTGGGGCCTCAGATTTACTCAGGTTTACATGCCCGGCACCATTGCTGGCTGTTTTCAGCCGATGCCAAAAATGGAGAATTAAAGCTGAAGCACTGTTCAATCATCCTTTCATTGACGAGGCTTGGCTCCACTAGTCGATTCAGAGGATCAAAGGACGGGGTGATTGGGGGATTGCAACTTTGATGCTGGAGCCTCTCTACTCTGCTGCCATCTTGGTTCTTGTTCTGCCACACACCCAATTTTAAGCAGAACTTGACTTTGAGGAGCATAAGCAGTGGCACTTATTAGCTAAGGAACTTCTATAGTGCACAGAAAGTTATTAACAATCCAACATGGGGGGGGCGTGGCTTGGATGCCGCGCAAGATGGCCGGCTAGGTACGGAGCTCCGCCGCATCGACCACCACACGGCGTATTTTTCCCGATGTAACGGGACCGTTATTGAGCACCGTCGCTGGATTTGGCTGGCGGAACATTGACGGTATCAGCGGAGCAGCTTTTCACCGCTTGTGGAGCCGTTTTCGCCCCTCTCCGCGATGAACTCCCTGCCCCTCACGCGACCGCCATTTTGAAGCTCTTCCGAACATCGGAGCCTCTGCGGACAGGAGCTGTCACTACACGACGTGTCACTGGGCACCTACGAACTTTCAGATACCTACTTCACTTCAGGGGTGAGATTTATATATCTTGTGCAAGACGCCTTTCCTACATTTTTTCTCTCCTCTTCCGCATTAGAGGAAGCGTCCAAATACGCAGTTTTATCGCGCTCCACCCCTGACAACTAGATGTTTCCCGCCCTAATATGCTCACTACTCTGAAGTACTTTTTATCCTATACTTCTTCCTCATGGCGCTATGATATCACCATTCTCTGAGACTTTCTGTCCGTTTCTCCTGCGCCTCAGCTACTTCAGGATGCTCGTTCCTGTGCTTCCATTTTAGTCATCCTCCTCTTTTTTGTACTCGATATTTAGCGCACTCGAATTCCCTGTCGCTTTTTCCACTGAGTTTCATCTGGGTGCTTCACCTTCTCGTTGGAGATATTTTTGAGACATTTCGCATGCACCTTTAGTGCTCTCACAGGGAATTGAGACTCTATTGTCGCACGTTCATTTCTTTCTATGGTCAATTTACGCAAGCCTAAATTTGTCTTCACGCCATCGGGGAGTACTTCAAGAGCATCTTCATCTGGTAAAAATAGAGCCACTGGATCTGCAACAATGACGACTCCAAAATCATCATTGGCTCACACTAACACCAGTAAGTCTTCCCCACCCGCTCCGGCGGGCAAGCGCTTCAAGCAAATTTCTCCTACGCCAGAAGACAATCCTTCACATTCTTCTACTGACCAAATTCTTGAGGAACTGCGTGCGCTGCGCCCATTTATTGAGAAAACGAGCACAGATATGCAGCTTTTAAAGGATAAATGGGAAAATATGGATGCCCGTCTTTCTACTGTTGAACAGCACCTTCCTGAAGTTCAGTCCAACACACAACGTATAGATTCTCTAGAAAAAACGGTCCTCTCGCTCCAGAAGCATACAGAGGATTTGGAAAATCGAAATAGGAGGAATAACCTCCGTATTTACAATTTGCCGGAAAATCTTGAGGGGGATAATCCAGTCACTTTCTTCACCACTTTCTTGCCGAAACTTCTGGACCTACCACCTTCCACCTCCATTAGTATACAAAGAGCCCATAGACTAGGTGCCAGAACGGGCTCCTCCTCAAAACCTCGTGGAGTCATCATTTTATTTCTGAAATATACGGATCTTTTATTGATTCTCTCAGCTGCGAGGAGTAAAAAACAAGTGACTTGGCAAGGTCAACGAGTATATTTATCTCAGGATGTCTCTAGCGTCACCGCCTCCAGACGTAAAGAATTTCTGGCTATGCGTCCCTCTCTGCGCGCCTTGGGAGCGAGATATGGCTTGTTTCATCCTTGTACTCTCAGAGTTACCTATCGAGAAAAGTCTTGGTCATTTCAGGAACCTGGAGAATTAAGGAACTTTCTTCTTCTACACAGTGAAGAGGGGATGGACGCCTCCTCTTCTGCTTCGACCAGTGCTTCGACCAGTGGCTGAGATTAGACTTTGATTGTCTAACTTGTTGTCTTCCTAATGGCTTGTTTTTGACTTCATGTATTCTCCTTACCTCTCCTCTCAGTTCTTACACTCTCTTTTCGTATCTTTTCTTCCCTTTATCTGTCTCTGGCATTTCCTATATATCCCTCTATCTTCTTTCTCTACTTTCTGGACTTCTGCTTTTACGTCTACATGTTATGTGTGTTAACATTCTTTCCCCTTTTTTTTCCTCCTCAGACGGATATGTATCGGATACTCCTCTCAACACCTTGTCCCATTCCATGTTCCCTTTGTGCGGTCTCGATGTGGTTCTCCTCCCGATCCTGGTCCGTACGTCTTGTAAAGCATCACCACCTCCCCACCTTCCCTATGTGTATTTTTTCTCTTTCAGGTATGTTTAATACGGTCATCCTTTTGGATTTGTACTGTCTTCTATCCATTCTCTCTTTTCTTCCTTCTTCCTTCCCCACTGATCTTCCTTCCCTTTTCCCATCCCTCTCCCCCTTCCTTCTCCTTTTTCATCTTCCTTTTCTACCTGTTCTTCCTTCTTCCTTTTTGAAGAGTTCTATGGATAAACCTTCTATACAGTTTGAATTATTACCTGTACAGTATGTTTTTGCAATTCTTGATTTAGATCAGTTTAGTAAGTTTTCACCTTCAAAGTTGTTTCATGGAATGTGAAAGGATTTAATCACCCTATCAAAAGGCAAAGAGTACTCTCCCACCTCTCCTCTTACAATCCAGATATCGTCCTTATCCAAGAAACTCACCTATCTGACATCGAATCTTTAAAGCTAAAACGATTATGGGTTGGAACTGTTTTATTTTCTCCTGCTTCCCAAAAAAAGAATGGAGTAGCCATTTTGATTCATAAGCGACTCCAATGTAAAGTAGTTCTAGAAGACAAGGATGACGAGGGACGCTGGGTCTTAGCTAAACTACTAATTAACAATATCCCACTTACGATATTCAATGTTTATGGTCCTACATGTTTTGACTCCTCTTTTTGGCCCTCCATTACAGCAAAATGTATTCAACATAAAGATGATGCTTTTCTATTGGGTGGAGATTGTAACCAGATCATTGACCCATTTTTAGACCGAAGATCCTCTGTTCGTTTTTCCCCTACTAAACCACATAAACAATTTCTTGACACTATTACCCAAACTCGCCTTGTAGACTCATGGAGACTCACTCACCCAGACGTTATGGATTTCTCCTTCTTCTCTCCTCCTCATGCTTCCTTTTCCCGCTTAGATTATATCTTTCTCTCTTCATCTCTTTCTCAACACCTTATTTCTTCTTCTATAGAACCGATTCTTATCTCTGACCATGCTCCTATTATTACTGTTTTTGACCTTCTTCCTCCTACTCCTAAATCTTCTCGCTGGCGCTTCAACCCTTCTCTTCTTACTGATCCTCTTTTTTCCTCCTCTTTTCGTTCTTTTGCTGCTGAATTTTTTCATCTTAACTCTACACCTGATACCCCACCTCATATTCTTTGGGATTCCTTCAAGGCCACAGCCCGAGGTTTTATTATTGATTTTGTCTCTAAAAAGAAGAAAAAATTCCTTCAACAACGTAAAATCACCCTTGCACATATTAAATCTCTGGAACATCAATTCTATACTTCCTCTGATAAGATTATGTCTCCTGAATTGCTTAAGGCTAAGATTGCCTTTAACAAGCTTACCACAGACTCTGCCTCCTCTTTTCTTCTCCGGACCAGCGCGCGATTTTATGGAGGTCGAAATAAATCAGGTAAACTATTGGCCAACTATTTAAAATCTCGTAAAGAACGCACTAATATTGATTCTATCTATTCCCCCTCTAATGTACTTCTTCATACCAATGCGGAAATTTTGGAACAATTCCATTCTTTTTATGAGACTTTATACACTCCGGAATACCCTCCCACCCCAGAACTTATTCAATCCTACTTTGACAACATTCCTAAACCAGATACTTCCCTCCTTAATATTTCGGACGTTGATTCTGATCTTACGATTTCGGAACTGTCCTCTGCTCTATCTTCCCTCACTAAGGGGAAAACCCCAGGACCTGACGGCTTCCCAGTTGAATTTTACCTACATTTCTCAGACCTTCTTTTACCCCACCTTTTATCTCTTTTTCAGTCTTTTTGTTCTACTGGATCAGCCCAAGGCTCTTTTCAGGACGCTACCATATGCCTTATCCCTAAAGATGGTAGAGATCCTAAGTTCTGTAAAAATTATCGACCTATATCTCTAGTTAATGTTGACTATAAGATTTTTGCGAAACTATTAGCTCTTCGCCTTGACCCGCTCCTACCACATCTTATAGGGAAAGAACAATGCGGATTTGTTAAGGGCCGCTTGACCTCGGATAATTCTAGACTCTTCCTTAATGTTTTAAGTAAAGCCCCTTCCCTATCGATTCCCCTTGCAGCCATTTCAGTAGATGCTGAGAAAGCCTTTGACCGGGTCGATTGGTCTTTTCTTCTGGCCTCATTAAAATGGCACGGCTTTAACCCCAAATTCATATCTTATATTTCTTTGATATATTCTATGCCCAAGGCATCTGTTCTTGTTAATGGTCAACTCACTTCCCCATTCACACTCAAACGTGGTGTTCGTCAGGGCTGTCCCTTATCACCTCTTTTATTTATTTTAGCACTTGAACCTTTCCTTACCTCCATACGCACTAATCAGTCCATCTCTGGCTTCCCGTACGGTAAATGTCATCTTAAATTGTCTGCATATGCTGACGATATTCTTTTATTTATTTCTAACCCCCTTACCTCAGTCCCCGCATTACTAGACGAATTTCAGAAATTCTCCTTGGTCTCCGGTTACAAAATAAACTCGGACAAAACAGGGATTCTTCCTTTAACAAAATTTTGTCTCCCCCATTTTTTCACGGCCACTGGCTTTGCTTGGAATTCTACAAAAATTAAATATCTCGGTGTTCTTTTTTCTAGCTCTATCTCCTCCTCCATTCAACTCAACATGAATGCAGTCATATCTAGGATAGACTCATTACTCTCCTCTTGGAATCCACTCTTTCTTTCCTGGTGGGGCCGTCTTGACTCCATCAGAATGATGATTGCCCCTATTTTAATTTACTTATTATCCATGCTCCCAATTCGTATTCCAAACTCCTATTTCCGTCGCATTGATTCTACGTTGTCCAAATTTCTTTGGAAGCAGAAGAAAGCCCGCATATCGCTCTTCAACTTACGTAAATCTAAACTTCATGGTGGTACCAATTTTCCAGATTTCCGGCTCTATCATAAGTCCTTTTCCCTTCGACAGGCTTCCCGTTGGTTGTCTCAGGAACCCTCCCCTTTTTCTCCCCTCTGGCTTTCTGTTGAACAGGAACTATTGCTTCCGTACTCTTTCCAGGAAGTAATTCGTTTTACCTCTAAAGCCCCATGCCTTAATCCCCTTTTATTCAAGCATACTTCTTCTCTTCTGCGCCCTTTAGTTTCACCTTCCTCAATAACGCAGGAATCCTTCCTACTATTGCCTATATGGTACAATTCACTTCTATTAATTAACAACCGACCTATTGCATGGCCCTCATGGAGAGCGAAAGGTATCATTTGGATACGTCATCTTTTTGATGGGTCCTCTCCATGCTCATTTCCTGCATTTAAGTCTCAATTCCACTGCCCTTCTTCTTTTGCAAAGAAGTTCCCTATCCTTATGGAAACCATTCTAGATCGTTATTACTCTCTCCCCTCTGAAGATCTACATACCTCATCTTCCTCTCTACTCACTGTCCTTTCTACAACTCCTAAAGCTTCCATCATATACAGGTACTTTTCAGCCCCCAATCCAGATCGTCTCAAATCAAAATTAGAATTGTCTTGGGAAACAGACTTACATTCTTTATGGCCGACTTCTCTCTGGGACAAAATATGGGCTCGATCCTTGAAGACTTCCCGTACTGCCTCTCTCACTCAATCCCTCTTTTTCTTTTACCATAGACTATACCTTTCTCCTCTTTCTATCTCTCGCTTTCAACCTGATGCTGTATCTAATTGTTGGACCTGTAATACCCCTTCTGCGGATCTTTTCCACCTCTTCTTCTTCTGTCCTTCAACTCGTATTTTCTGGTCACAGCTATTCTCTCGCCTTTCTCGCATTTTCAACTTCTCTATTCAATACTCTCCTTCTTTAGTATTTCTTGGTAGCCTTTCAGAGGATTTAGACCTTCCCCCACACTCTCGCGGTCTTTTTGACCTTATGCTGGCTCTGGCATTACAACATATTGTCTCTAATTGGAAATCTCTGAACAAATTGTCTCTCAATTGTTGGTGGAATCTTGTATGTCACTCACATAGACTTGATGTAGCCTTTGCTTCCTCCTGTAAACCCTCCCGAAATGTTGAATTTTACTGGCTACCTCTTACTCTCTACCTTGATCAATCTGCCAAAAAGAGTTACTCTCCACTATCTTCGGGTAATTTCAAGCCCCCCTGAACACATGTACTCTTGCCTGCAGTTTTTCATGATATTTTTCAGTCTCAATATTGTAATTACTTAGCTTTATATTGACCTTCTTCATACTGTACTTTTTGATTACCATTTATTGTATTTCCTATTATTGCTTATCCATCTTCTACGATAATTACCTTGTTTTTTGTTTTTCTTCTCTCCTCCCTTCCCCCCCACCTTCCCTCCCCATAACTTAAAATGCTTTGTTTTGCATTGTGATATTGGCTGCTTATTTTTTCTTTGTCCCAACTTATACCCTTTTTCTTATATTTGCTGATGTCACCTTATTGTAATACTAAATTTTTCTCTAATAAAGCTTTCAAACATAAAAAAAAACAAAAAACAATCCAACATGGGAAGTACTATGTGACTGTGTACCTTTTGAAATATTGTTTTGGAACTAAGATAGCCAATCCAGACCATCTAGGTCTCACAAATGTCTCTGAAACTTCATTTTATGATTATATGCAGGACTTGCAAGAAGCATGTGAAAAGAACCGAATAAGTTCTACTTTTTCAGATTATTGTTAAAAATATATAGAATATACAACTTTATTTGAACTGCTAAATTAATGTAACATTACTTTTTTATTAAAATATACCTAAACTATTTACAATTACTGTTTTAATCACTTTTAATAATTATTAATGTATGATACGTGTATTCTTTACTTTATATGGAAATTTATATTTGTATTTAAAGCTCAGAAAGAACTTTTACTAAAAGTAATTGTTGTAAATAGGTTAAGTAGGTAGCAGGACACGTCTTCAGGTTATTTAAGATATATTTATTAAGTTAGACAACAGAAGACAGCAGAGCAGTAAAACCCCACAGCTGAAAAGACCAACTGCCAAGGCTGGAATCCACACACACCAGATAGAACACACTTAGGTACTATGGGAGATAGAGAAGGTAGGAACACTAAGAAAGGACTACAGACACCAAGTAAGAATATACAACAGTAATTTAATTATATTTTAATAAAGCTTACTGTTGCTTTCATTTTTATATTCAAAATGGTTGTTAAAATAGTTTCCAATTAAATTATAAATATGTTTTATTTTTCCATATTTTTAAAGATGAAATTATCTTTATTTACATGTTTCGCTATTTTAAATAAGTTATGCTAATTTAATATTATTTACTATGGGGTTTCATTTTAAGTCCCTACCGCTGCTATTTATTATTGGAGTGTGTTGCAGTGCCAATGGTTGGCCATGTGTCATGCTGGACTTACTCCAGCTCTGAGCTGGAGTAATTTACTACTGCTTTAGGACCCTTTTTGGCTATAGTAACTTTAGAAGTGCAGTCTGTGCATAGCAATGGGCCTTCTCTCCTGTGGGTAGGTGCGTGTAACTCTGTACGGGCCATAATATCAAGAAAGGGCGATACATTATCGCCAGGAAATTGCTGCTAAAGCAGTGATAATGGGCTTGATAATATGCCCTTGTGAATTCCCATAGCAGCCCAGGTTAACACCAGAACCTGGGCTGCTATGGAAATTCACAAGGACATATTATCAAGCACATTATCGCCGCTTTAGCAGCAGTTTCCTGCCGATAAAAGCGGCGATAATGTATCACCCTTTCTTGATAACATGGCCCTAAATCCCTCCTGATCTCTCCTTAAACGCCTTCGTACTCCTCCCTAAACTTCTCCCATTTAGCAGTAAGTATGGTCCTTTTTCTATTCACTGTCCTGGATCCATCCCACATTTACTATCAAATAGCAAACTCATATGTGTGAGGGACCCGACATTGAAAAGATAGGAGCAGTGGGAATTTACACTTGTAGGTTTATATCATTCTGTAGTACTTTAGTACTATTGTGGTACTACTAAACATACTAAAAGAGGCAGGTTGGGAGTAGACCCAAGAGTATGTAAAGTATCAAAATGTTGGTGAGCTTCCTTGTCATGGTATTCAGAATATGGAGTAAGCTGATAGTCTTTATTATTCATGTGGTGCATGTTCATTTCGACTTGGATAAGCTGCAACCAGTCAGTGTTGAACTGCAAACATATTATTCTTTACATCTTAAAGGATGAGCAGTGGTGTATCCTTACCTGCTGTGAACTCGACAGCACTTCTCCTTCAAGATGTTATTTACTGGGTTCAAGTTTCCGTATCCGATCCTTGGACCAACAGAGGATGTTGAAATTCCACTTACATTAAATGTTAACACAGACAACGCCATATCTCCAAGTCCTTATGCTAGACACTGAGACATTGAGAACATTGAGAACATATTTAAATTTCTTCAGTTTATATGCAAAATTTCCTGAAGTGGATCCAAATGTAAGTGCAGATAATAGCAGGGATCATCGTTGCTACAAAAGGAATGCATTTGCCATGGTAAAAAAAATAGGTCCATTTTTGAGTTATAAAGTTTCTATATTTCAGGATGAAAAACAGCTCTAATCCTGAAACACGTTATTTCAGTATGTACGGTGATGAATGAAAAATGTCTTGTTTACTAAACACAATTATATTTATTTCTCTGAGTTCTTAATTGAATATGTAAATTCTGACTTGAAATTGTGGAATAGCACACACAACCCCTCAAAGGTATTTGGGAAGCAGAGTGGTGGCATGTAAATCTGAAACATTATTTCCTATGTGTCTCTTTCCAAGAGATGTTGTGATTCTAAATAAAATAATAATTTTCAGGCTAGTTATTAAGGCTTCTTCTGAGAAGAGGCTACGAGTAGAAACTTGGACATTCGAGGACAGAAAATATTTCCCAGGGCTGATGGTGACTTCAAGATACTGTTTGAATGCCATCTTCTATTTTAAAATAAATAAAGGAAGCTTATAATTTCATTCTGGAAAGCAGGCATAAATTAAAGGCACTTTCCAGCAGTCTAACCTTGCCGTGAGGGAAACGGCCGTCTTTAGTGACATCCCAGCCGTGAGGGAAACGGCCGTCTTCAGTGACATCCCAGCCGTGAGGGGAACGGCCAGCAACGCAAACATCCTGCCGTGAGGGGAACGGCCATTGCGAGACCTGCCGCATCGGAGGGACTACATCCCCCAGCAGCCCCGGCACCCCGGCGCTCCCGTGACGCTCCTGCTGCGCCCGCAGGCGCTATAACAGTGCGGGGCAGCGAGCGGTTTGCGGGGGCACTTTCCAGCAGTCTAACCTTGCCGTGAGGGAAACGGACGTCTTTAGTGACATCCCAGCCGTGAGGGAAACGGCCGTCTTCAGTGACATCCCAGCCGTGAGGGGAACGGCCAGAAACGCAAACATCCTGCCGTGAGGGGAACGGCCATTGCGAGACCTGCCGCATCGGAGGGACTACATCCCCCAGCAGCCCCGGCACCCCGGCGCTCCCGTGACGCTCCTGCTGCGCCCGCAGGCGCTATAACAGTGCGGGGCAGCGAGCGGTTCGCGGGGGCACTTTCCAACAGTCTAACCTTGCCGTGAGGGAAACGGCCGTCTTTAGTGACATCCCAGCCGTGAGGGAAACGGCCGTCTTCAGTGACATCCCAGCCGTGAGGGGAACGGCCAGCAACGCAAACATCCTGCCGTGTGGGGAACGGCCATTGCGAGACCTGCCGTATCGGAGGGACTACATCCCCCAGCAGCCCCGGCGCTCCCGTGACGCTCCTGCTGCGCCCGCAGGCGCTATAACAGTGCGGGGCAGCGAGCGGTTCGCGGGGGCAATTTCCAGCAGTCTAACCTTTGCCGTGAGGGAAACGGCCGTCTTTAGTGACATCCCAGTCGTGAGGGAAACGGCCGTCTTCAGTGACATCCCAGCCGTGAGGGGAACGGCCAGCAACGCAAACATCCTGCCGTGAGGGGAACGGCCATTGCGAGACCTGCCGTATCGGAGGGACTACATCCCCCAGCAGCCCCGGCACCCCGGCGCTCCGGTGACGCTCCTGCTGCGCCCGCAGGCGCTATAACAACGCAGAGCATCTCCCGCGTCGCGGGACGCGCGCGGGTTTGCGCCGGGCTAAGCCCGGGCAAAGGGCGGGCCCTCTGAGGCCCTCAGAGGTCAACAGTGGTCGGGCGGGCCACCTCTCTAATATCCAACCTCTACTGGAAGGTGAGACTTATTGTCTATTATGGGGGAACGTAACAACACCTCCACTAGTACAATCAATATAGACTCTCAGACTACCGAAGTCCCTGCATCACTACAACTCTCTATTGAGAGTCTCCTGGAAAATGCTTTTAATGAGATTGCAGAGACCGAAAGGAGATTTTCTCTAGCTTCTCAAAGTAACGGCCAACCGACCATTGTTATTAGTCCTAATCACACTATACCCCTATTACCAGAGGTAATTGTAGTAAAATCTAGCTCTGCGGTGAGCTCGTCTGTCGCATCGCAAGTAGGAAACACTCTTGTTATAGCTACTGATGCTGCTAGCGAATCTGCGTTGCTATCAGTACCTTCACCTGTAAATACTAAAATTGCAGGAGCAAAACGTAAAAGGGGCCCAGCAAAGACTGTTATAAACAAGAGGAAGCAGCCTCCTAGGAGTGTTAATCAGCCTACCCCACAGAGTATGTGGTCTAGGGGGAAGAAGCGTCAAACAGAAGCCCCAACAGTTTGCTTGGACATAGGGGATCAATGTGATACTGTGATAATAAATGATGGCACTAATTCAATCTGCACACAGACGGATTTCCCAAATGAAAATGTTCATCAATTTAAACCACAGGGAAACCTTATAGAGACTGTTGCAGATACAATTTTTAAACAACTTGAAGGTCAAATGATGAAACAATTTAATATTATTTTTAAAAGGTTTGACAGACTGGAGACTCTTGTGAAAAATGATGAAGCTAAGAGGAAAGGGATGGTTTGTCTAGACCAAATTAGAGGTGACCGTTTGTTAAAAGATTTAGAGTCTATTACCAGTACTCTATCCAACGGAGAGCCCAATAAAAATTGTAACTTAGCTAAAACTAAAGGGGTCACAGGGGCACCAATTGTTAACATTCCCTCCTTGACACCAGCGGAAGCTAATACAAAGCAAAATGACTCCCCACAAATTTTGCAAATCTCGCCTCCCATTCCTCCACCATCTTCCGGTCTGACTAAAACCACAAACATTACCAAAAGGAGCATCCCCCCCACCGGTACAGTTAAGCAGAAAGTACCTACCAGATCTGGTCAGCACAGGGCTCAACCTGAGGATAATAGACCAATAAAACATCAAGGTCCAGCTCTACATCTTCCTCCTGAGTCGTGCCCTTATGTTTTGGTCTTGGCCGGTATACCACCACTTAGGGAGGGTCAAAGCGAATCTTGGGTACAGTTACACAACAAATGTATTGACTGGTTAACTAAGCACAAGGGGGTTGGCTACGACATAACAAATGAAATTCTCTCTGCTCGCCGGGTGACCTGGGTCGGCCCCCTGTTTAAAAACATCAATGGGGACTGTATCACAATCAACTTTAGGAACCCGGGCGTAGTAAAACATTTACTAAACAGGAAGAATACTCAGAATGGTCCATCTACCGTGGTGACCCCCTTACCTCTGAATTACTTTTACAGACCCCCCAACAGATTGTTGCAACCACCACCAACATTTCCATTACATAATAGATTCTCAGCATTATCAGATCAGGGTACTTTAGATTGACTGCCTGTAACCTTGGAAGATTCTGTTGCAGTGTTGCCCATTGCTGATGATCTATCAAAGATTGTAGATTCCGGGATGGTTTTGTCATTACCCCACCCTCCTCTGCCATTAAACCCTCAATGTGATCAAGTGGCTAATTCAACAACTATCGCCACTTATGATGGTTGTCCACATGTTTATGAGAATGTGTCTATTGTAAGTTGGAACATTGCAGGGCTAAAGGCAAAGTTAGAAAACAAAGCTTGGAAGGACTGGGTAAATTGTTATAATGTTTTAATGTTTCAGGAAACATGGAGTACAACTAATCTATTATTAGAAGGGTATAGCTGTCACAATAGTATTGTGCCATCCCCACCCTTAGGTCGTCCAAGCGGGGGTTTATCAATTTGGATAAAAATAACAGCAGAGGTAAAAATAGAAGTAATACAAACTAATAACCCAAGTTTTATGGCACGGGTATATATGAGAGAGGTAAAATTATGTCTGATTAACTTTTATAATAATGATTTTTTATCCCATCCGAACCGTAATTTTTTAGACCTGTTTAATTTTTTCGATGATATAATAGAGGGGCATAAATACGGGAAGTTTGATGGGATCTGCTTAGGAGGGGATTTTAATGCTCACATCCATTTAAAGAATCCCCCATGCAGGAGAGTCGTAGAATTATCCGATCTCCTTGCAACTAGAGAACTCATAAACTCTATGGAGTTTGCTGGAAACGACACAAGCACCAAACCAGTCCCTACTTACATCGGTCACGGGAGTGCAACAACTATTGATTATATATTTGTTTCATCTTCCCTTGCCGATGTTTTATCAAAGGCAGAGGTAGTGTGCAATGTATATAGTGACCACTACCCAATTGTGATTCATCTGAAATTACTAAGGGGGAAAATATCACATAGGGAAATTGGCGCAGCCAATTTGGCTGCGACAACGGATGGATTAAGGGTTGTCTGGAGGGGGGTGGATAACAGAGGTGTTCTGGGTACTGTAATTAGGAAATATCCTGTATTGATCTCGGATTGTCTAGATATCGATAATTGCGGGGGTAACTTGATTAAATCATTTGGTGAACTCTGCCTCGCAATAAAAAGCGAAATTTCCAAGTCTACATCAAGGAAAGCTGAGGGAGCCCCAAAATGGTTTGATGCCTCTTGCTCAAAGGCAAACCGGGATCTAAGGGTTGCTCTCATGGCCGAACCACGGGATATTTCCCAGGTAAGGCTTCTGAGAGCAAGATATAAATCCTCGCTGCGCATTAGATCTAATGAACTAGTTAAAGGTCATTGGGAATCTCTTGTACGTTCAGCTGCCCTAAAAGATACCCCGGGTTTCTGGAAGGAGGTAAAGAAGTTAAGATCACTTGGCTCGAATATAACTTCGATTAATTGTAATATCCTGGGACCAGCGTGGGTGGAGCATTTTTCAACGATTTATACTGTATCTGACCACCCTGTAGTAAACCTTCCTTTCCCAACTCCCTTAAACATTACATTGCTTGAGGTAGAGGATGCTATTGCCGAATCCGCCAGCAATAAAGCACCCGGCCCAGATGGTCTTTCCATCGACCAATTAAAATGTGAAATTAATTTCTGGGCTTCATTATTATGCAACGTTTTTAATAATTTAACAAATGAATCCATCCCTGAAACTTGGTCAAATAGCACTATCGTCCCCATCTTTAAAAAAGGCAATAGGCTTGACCCTGGGTGTTACCGCCCAATATCATTGATTGACAATACCCTGAAAGTATTGGGCAGGGTAATTTTTAAAAGAATTAGAACTTGGGCGGAGGAGAGTTCTATTCTACACCCAAGTCAGCTAGGGTTTCGTAGTAAAGTGGGCACGGTAGAACAGTGCTTAAATTTAAACTTGATAATGGCTAAATATACAATTGCCAAAAAATCCCCCTTATATTTTGGTTTTATGGACCTGAGTTCTGCTTTTGATTTTGTAAACCGTTCCCGTTTATGGACTGCCCTTCTTACTTATGGTTTAGATGAAAATTTAGTGCATTTCTTATCTTATCTTCACAGCAACCTAAGAGCCCGTGTGCGCATTAACTGTTTTGGTGAAGTTTCAGATGATATTTTAATCGACAGGGGGGTCAGACAGGGTTGCGTCTTGGCCCCGCTGCTTTTTATTTTATATATTAATGAATTGAGCAGCTCATTAGGAATCCTAACTAAAGATGTACCTTATATTAAGGGCATGCCGTTACCCACCCTTCTTTACGCTGACGATGCGGTCCTAATGGGCCGCACTCCAAAGGCCCTGCGTATTTTAATCTCAGGGTTCGTTAGTTTTATGGCTGATCTGGGTTTAAGCACAAACTTCAAAAAATCCCTTATTATGTCCTGTGGCCCAAAAAAGCATAAAATCACAAGGATAACCTCAGGGGAGGATGTTTTACACAGCACATGCACTTTTCCATATCTGGGGCTGTTGTTTTCGAACAGCGGTTCATGGCAACCGCATGTTTCCTATGCCAGAAACAAATTTGGTAAAGCCATTAACTCCATAATTTCTTTACGTCAACCCAATCATGCGGACATGATAACACCATTAATTAAGATTTATCAAACACAATGCATCCCTACCGGCACTTATGGTGCTGAGGTTTGGGGATATACAAATTGTCTTCATATCCAGACGGAAGAAAATAGATTTTGTCGGAAATCGTTGGGAGGAGTTATTTGTGCCTCAAATTATTTATGTCATAGTGAATTAAACATCCCCTATATTGAGGACTTTGTTAGATCAAGGCCTGCCCTTTTTTGGTTAAAATTATGGACGAACCCGGCAGCCATATTGACCCAAGACATAATATTAGACTGCTTAAAATGTGATAGGGCACATTATATACCATGGTTAAAAGCAGTAAAAGAAAGCTTAACAGATGTTGGGTATGGCTATTTGTTTACATCTCCTAACCTTATAGATCGTTCTCATAAGAAGTGTATTCAAGGGGCTTTGTACAACCTGTACAGAGAAAAACGGGAAAGGATACACTTTCCCAAATGTACGGTTGCCAAATATTTGGGCCATTCAGAGCTCATTTCTAGTTACACTGCCCCGCCCCGGAAATACCTACGTTTAAACCTTGGTAGGTGGAATAGAAGTTTACTATTCCGTTTCCGGGACGGCAGCATAGTAAATTTGCTAAATTTTCCACTGGGTTATAATAAACATTTGGAAACATTAGGTTGTCCGTGTAACCCGTGTATGAAACAAAGCCTCATGCATTTCATGTGTTTCTGTGATTTTTATAAATTGTTTACTATGCATTTTTTAATGCCTTATTGCAGGAAACACGGTCTGGTTGATTTTAAGACTGCAATGAGGAATCTGCTAATGTTAGGTACTGATGAAATCATATTTAGAGTGAGCTGTTTTCTTAAGGCTGCTGTTCGCTCACGAGCTACTTTGAACATTGAATGATAGGAACTTACAATCTGCATATTGCACTTTATATCATCTGCGTTTGTCATACGTTTTAAATTGTGTATATATATATTTATATGTATCTGTTTGGATAGTCGTCGTTATTTTTAAGAATTTTTAGAATTGTATATATTGTTTTTTCTCTTTTTAAAATGTCTTTGCATTTTTTTGCACATCAGACAGATCATATTTGCCAGTTGTTTCATTTCCTGTATTGCATTGTATGTCATTACATTGTTGTGTACTTTTATGGATTTATTTTTTCCGAATAAAGATCTTTGACTTGACTTGACTTAAAGCATTTTTAATGGGACAAAGTTGTTTCCAGATTATGATCATACTGCATATGATCTTACTGCATAATACAATTGCAGTATGAATTTGTAAAATCCAGGTTGCTTTCAAGAAATTGGAAATTAAACTGAACTATTCAAATATACTTTTAAATAAACTATGCATGATATGTCTAAAGGCTATTCTTTGTTTATTAGTGTAGGACAATGTTCAAAGTACTTAAGTGTTTTGTTAACAAGTGAAGAAGGAATGCAGCATAAAGCTTGTAACAAGTACTATTTACTGGGTTCAAGTTTCCGTATCCGATCCTTGGACCATCAGAGGATGTTGAAATTCCACTTACATTAAATGTTAACACAGATAACGCCATATCTCCAAGTCCTTATGCTAGACACTGAGACATTGAGAACATTGAGAACATATTTAAATTTCTTCAGTTTATATGCAAAATTTCCTGAAGTGGATCCAAATGTGAGTGCAGATAATAACAGGGATCATCTTTGCTACAAAAGGAATGCATTTGCCATGGTAAAAAACTATAGGTCCATTTTTGAGTTATAAAGTTTCTATATTTCAGGATGAAAAACAGCTCTAATCCTGAAACACGTTATTACAGTATGTACGGTGATGAATGAAAAATGTCTTGTTTACTAAACACAATTATATTTATTTCTCTGAGTTCTTAATTGAATATGTAAATTCTGGTTTGAAATTGTGGAATAGCACACACAACCCCTCAAAGGTATTTGGGAAGCAGAGTGGTGGCATGTAAATCTGAAACATTATTTCCTATGTGTCTCTTTCCAAGAGATGTTGTGATTCTAAATAAAATAATAATTTTCAGGCTAGTTATTAAGGCTTCTTCTCAGAAGAGGCAACGAGTAGAAACTTGGACATTCGAGGACAGAAAATATTTCCCAGGGCTGATGGCGACTTCAAGATACTGAGTAAATGCCATCTTCTATTTTAATAAAGGAAGCTAATAATTTCATTCTGGAAAGCAGGCAGAAATTAAAGGCAATGTCCAATTGCAAACTGCCCTTGAAAAGCATGTACCTTAAAGCATTTTTAATGGGACAAAGTTGTTTCCAGATTATGATCATACTGCATATGATCTTACTGCATAATACAATTACAGTATGAATTTGTAAAATCCAGGTTGCTTTCAAGAAATTGGAAATTAAACTGAACTATTCAAATATAGTTTTAAACATACTATGCATGATATGTCTAAAGGCTATTCTTTGTTTATTAGTGTTGGACAATGTTCAAAGTACTTAAGTGTTTTGTTAACAAGTGGAGAAGGAATGCAGCATAAAGCTTGTAACAAGTACTATTTACTGGGTTCAATTTCCGTATCCAATCCTTGGACCATCAGAGGATGTTGAAATTCCTCTTACATTAAATGTTAACACAGACAACGCCATATCTCCAAGTCCTTATGCTAGACACTGAGACATTGAGAACATTGAGAACATATTTAAATTTCTTCAGTTTATATGCAAAATTTCCTGAAGTGGATCCAAATGTGAGTGCAGATAATAACAGGGATCACCTTTGCTACAAAAGGAATGCATTTGCCATGGTAAAAATATAGGTCCATTTTTGAGTTATAAAGTTTTTATATTTCAGGATGAAAAACAGCTCTAATCCTGAAACACGTTATTTCAGTATGTACGGTGATGAATGAAAAATGTCTTGTTTACTAAACACAATTATATTTATTTCTCTGAGTTCTTAATTGAATATGTAAATTCTGGTTTGAAATTGTGGAATAGCACACACAACCCCTCAAAGGTATTTGGGAAGCAGAGTGGTGGCATGTAAATCTGAAACATTATTTCCTATGTGTCTCTTTCCAAGAGATGTTGTGATTCTAAATAAAATAATAATTTTCAGGCTAGTTATTAAGGCTTCTTCTCAGAAGAGGCTACGAGTAGAAACTTGGACATTCGAGGACAGAAAATATTTCCCAGGGCTGATGGCGACTTCAAGATACTGAGTAAATGCCATCTTCTATTTTAAAATAAATAAAGGAAGCTAATATTTTCATTCTGGAAAGCAGGCAGAAATTAAAGGCAATGTCCAATTGCAAACTGCCCTTGAAAAGCATGTACCTTAAAGCATTTTAATGGGACAAAGTTGTTTCCAGATTATGATCATACTGCATATGATCTTACTGCATAATACAATTACAGTATGAATATGTAAAATCCAGGTTGCTTTCAAGAAATTGGAAATTAAACTGAACTATTCAAATATAGTTTTAAATATACTATGCATGATATGTCTAAAGGCTATTCTTTGTTTATTAGTGTAGGACAATGTTCAAAGTACTTAAGTGTTTTGTTAACAAGTGAAGAAGGAATGCAGCATAAAGCTTGTAACAAGTATTCCATAGATTTGTATACACCTGAAATATCTGGATCGAATAATATTTTTGAAAATGGGTCACACTTAGTGAGACCCCGACACACTTGTGTTACCAATTAGAAGTGAGATCATCCAGGTGGCAAGGTTGTCAGGTATGACCCTGCAGGCATCGCCCAGAGCGGTAAAAGACTGTGGGCAATTGCTTCGTTCTGTACTAGGCCCCTAGGATGAACAACGAAGCAGCCCCGATCGGCTGCTGTTTGTCTTTGGCAGATGCACCTTCTGGACAGTGGGCGCTAGGGCAGGTTCTCTTCTGGCTGAGGAGCCCTTGTCAGGGTGAAACTGATCCTGGTCGCTTGTGTTCCGGTAAATTGATGACCCGGCCTGGCAGTTCAGGCTAAACTGTTTCCATGAGGAGCAGGTTCAAGACTGATTTGCACATGTCTGGGTCTAAACTGAGGTGGCATGGTGAGGAAAAGAACGATGAGTTAGGATGCTACCCTGAGAGATTGCGAATGGTATGACAAACTACAAGCATTCCTCCCATCACCTTTCGTGTGTTTGACGTACCACCCTAAGTGGCAAGGATATGGCCAGATGTGGTTCCCGTGCTCACTGTGCCACTGGAATCAAGCTAAACCTGACTGATGAGCTCTTATCCGGGCAAAACTATCCTCGGTTGCTTTGTTCTGGTTTGGTTCACACTTGGCATGGCAGTTTGGGCTGGACTGTTCCCATGAGGAGCAGGGTCAAGACTGATGTACATATGGCTGGGTCAAAACTGAGGTTTGGGATGCTACCCCAAGCAATTGCCAGTGTTTAGACAAATTGCAAGCATTCCTCCGATCACAATGTTGTGTGTTTCAGCATTGATCATTTTTGCAAGGTTCGAGCATTTGGGTGCATCCTTTTCAAATGTAGTTTTCTTGTTGTAGTTCTGATACAGCCAATGTGCAAAGGAATTCCTCTCACAGTAGCTAATGAGGATGCTGGCACCAATCATGAATATTCAAAACATCAGCACAATGACATCTGAAGTTCTCTGCACCTGGCTGTCATCGGCCTTCCTAAAGGAGCAAACGGACAGAGAAACATAGCAGGCCTGGCCAAGAAACTTTCTCACTCTTACAAATAGAATCTATTGACCTAGCCTCTCAGCCCTCCCACCCACCACATGGTAATGGTCAAGAAGGACTAATCAGCAATCACTGCTAAAAAATATTCCTATACATTCTAAGGCCAGCCCTGTCTCCATCATCTCTCTCTTCAGTGTCTGTCTCTCCACTTACTAGTTTCAAGAATGCAGACAATACATTTCCACTGTTATGTTATGTAAATATAAGCTGATAAAGTTCAATGAGTCATACCTTAAGGCATATCTCAGCCCTCCGCCAGCACAAAACAAATACCCAGAGACTAGAACAGCCATGTTTTCAACATTTTCCTGAATTTAGTGAAATCAGCACAATAATGCAGATACAGAGGCAGCTGATTCCAGGCGATGGGGGTAGTAAAGCAGAAAGCTTTAACACCATATTCCACTGTGCAAACACAAAGGGGAGTATATATTCCATCCTGCAAATAGTGCCATGCTAAATTAGGGGGCATCCAAATGGATCTTACTGATTCCAGAATTCACACTCTATAGAGCATGGCATATGACAGGGATGCCCTCTATCCCCACTCCTTTTCGCACTAGCGATGCAACCATTAGCTATCCGGCTGCGGCGAAACATAGCCAGATGGGGTATAAATGTGTGAGGACATATTCATGTCATATCCCTATATGCTGATAATGCACTGTGTTATTTGCACCACCCTTCGGATACCATTCAGACCCGCCTGACAGTGCTGGCTGATTTTGGGGCAGTGTCAGGACTGGTTATCAATCACCAGAGGTTGTGTTCCCCCTGGCGGGGCTAGCTGGGAGGGACATTATGGAACTCCCTGCCTCGACATTTGCATGGGAGTGCAGCCATTGCCGATTCTTGGGCATGCAAATTGCCCATGCTGCTGATGCCTAATAAGCCTTGAACATGGGAACAGTCCTCACAGGCGTAGAGGCATAAATACTCTTCTGAAACTGCCTCCTGGTTTCTGTCATAGGATGAGAAGCTCTGGCAAATATGGTCCTATTGCTGTGCTGCCTATAGGTACTCCAGAATTCCTTGTTGAATCTGTAATGACACAGTTCAATACTCGGAATAGCCTTCTAGTATCCATTGTATGGGCTGGGAAATGCAGTAGAGTGAAACTAGACCTTCTAAAACTGGATATGGATCAGAGAGGTCTAGTCCTCTCAGACATCTGCCTTTATTTTCTTACAGGACTTTTACAATATGCAGCACAATTGTGCATGGGTGGACCAAATATAGAAAATAGTTTTTGGTGGACTGGTGCACAGATGCTTATTTACCTAGATACCTCATGATGGGCTTGAGGACCCCCGAGACTGCCCATGCATGGTAAGTGAAGTTGCCTGGGCCTGGGAGCAAGTGGTTATTCTTGTACTGCGAAGAGCCCACTACTCCTGAACACTACCCTGAAATGGCTTCCAGGATTCTGTCATATACAGACGGTGATGGATCCATCAGGGTGGTTCAATGGTGCCTGTGTAGTAGCAGGTGACCTCTATGTTAGACCTGGCACCATTGGCGTGGGTCTCCCTTCCATTTTTATCACTGTGCCTCATGTGTTTTGCTGGTGTTAGCTGCTCAGAGCACTGTGCCACTGCCAATCAGTGCCACAGTGCAAGTGCTCCCTGTATAAAATGTATACATTGATTGGATTCCATGATTGGCTTATTTCGTTTACTGTCAGACCCCGGTAAAGTGCACCAGGAGTGAACAAGTCAGAGGCTGTGAAAGATGTAGTGAAGACACTACAAGGATCCGCGACAGGAACCCCCCCTCACTGACTGATAGTTACTACAGCTCCCAGAGGAAAATCCAAGCCGGCGGACTGGGGATGAGAAACCCTGGAACACAAACCACTCCGTTCACTTACATATCCCAAGGGAGAGTCCCTGTTGGGACACAATAGAGATATCAAAATAGCTCTCAGGCCTGCTCACACACTATGTAACTTGGCCCCCAGTAGCCCAGTACTGGCCTCTCGAAGTAGACTCACACAGCATGCCACCTCTCCGCCCCTCCATCCCAGAGTCAGTAGGACCACACCTCTGGTTGGGAACCGGGAGGGATGGCTATTAATATTCGCACATGCCTCTCTCATTGCCTTAATGTTTTAATGTTTCAAATGTTAAAATGCACCGCAACCGCCAGAAGCTGTCAAAAGTTCTATATTGTTTTGTTTATATTATAAAAACAAAAAGCAAACAAAGAAAAAAAAAGACAAAATAATACCATAGCACTGTGCATTGAATGCAGATTTGGTTGTCTTCACATATTAAACATTCACGGAAAATGCCTGGTGGTTTGGGGCCACGTTTATTTCTGTTCACATGCTTGTTGTGTTATACATATACATGTAGAGATGACCATGTATGTTAACCATGTACCAGATATGTACGAACCTCAAAGTGTACCGAATGTATCATGTGATCGCTGCCCATGCCTAGCAGATACATTGTAAGCATGCTATGGGTATATATGTGTGTAAATGTACTTTATGCTAAATGTCAATAAAAACAAAATGGTAAAAAAAAAAAAAATAAGGGCCAGATGTAGGTCGCCCAATACCGGTCGGTAACGGCCGAAAATCGGTTATTTCGGCCGTTACCGACCGGTATCCATGAAATGAGATGTAGGAGCCTATTATTTACCGAATCGGAAAACATTAGTCGGTATAATTCCGACTCGGTAAATACCGAGTTGGATTTTTACCGAAGCGGAATTTTCCGAATTCATATTTACCGAATTCTTATTTACCGAATCGGTAAATAAGAAACGGTAAAAAAATGGCCATGGAGATGTAGGAAAGCCCAAAAGCCCAAAAATACCGAATTCACGGAAATTCGGTATTTATGAGTCGGTATTTACCATGGATTGAATGCAGGTGGTGAATGAATGAAGGTGAAGGCTAATAAAAGAGTCCCAAAATGCAACAGTGGAACCATAATGGCGAC
The DNA here is from genome assembly GCF_964261635.1 of Lissotriton helveticus. Classification (NCBI taxonomy): domain Eukaryota; kingdom Metazoa; phylum Chordata; class Amphibia; order Caudata; family Salamandridae; genus Lissotriton; species Lissotriton helveticus. Next base: position 1,436,507,077 of record NC_136068.1, read on the forward strand.
TTTCTACGTCATTGCAAGGCGGCAAAGACTACAGGCAGCAGAAGAGAGGGAATGGCAAAGGTAGGACCAAGTGTACAGGCAGAGGATAACACTGTTCCAACTGACAGAGCCTGAAATAGTCCAGAGGTACAGGCTACATCCCCAAACCATCCAGGACTTTATCAGGGACCTACACCCACTCCTGGAGCACCCAACATCCAGGGTCCACGCCATCCCACCCCATGTGAGGGTGCTATGTAGCTTACACCTGCTTGCCTCCGGGAGCTACCAGAGTGTGATAGCTGCAGTGGGTGGTGTGTCCCAGAGCTGCCTGTCCCGCTTCTTCAGGAGGTTCCTTGACGCCATGATGCAGAGGATGGAGCATTATATTTCATTCCCTGACACACCTGCGGAACTTGCAAAAACCAAGACTGATTTCTATCAACAGGCTGCATAGATGGCACCCACATACCACTCTGTCCACCTGCAGCCACAGAACACATATAGAGGAACCGCAAGTCAACGCACTCCATCAATGTACAGGTCATATGCAACGCTGGCAACATCATCACAGACATCGTTGCGAAGTTCCCTGGAAGTACCCATGATTCGTACATATTCCAGAATAGTGGAATATACACACACCTAGTTGCCGGAGAATTTGGAAACGGATACCTGCTAGGTAAATTACATTGACACACCCTGACACTCACAGCAGATTAATGTATCATGTACATGCAACTAATGTCAATCTTTCTCCCGCCTAGGCGACAGTGCATATGCCCTGCGGTCCTTTGTGCTCACCCCCTACCTCAACCCATCCAGCAGGAGTGAAAGGCGGTACAACGTGGCATACAGATCCACACGCAATGTTGTAGAGCGCACATTTGGACTACTCAAGAGCAGGTTTCGCTGCCTCCACAAGAGTGGAGGGGCACGCCATTACACTCCAATCATGTGCTGCAAAATCATTGCGACCTGTGCAATGTTACACAATCTCGCCACCAAGGAAGGCACAGAGATGGAGATCACACATCATGAGGACATTGATGATGACACAGAACTGGCAGAGCCCCATGGTACAGTAGCAGCACCAGCTACAGATGGGAGACTGATGGGCAGAGGTCACACAGCAATATTTCTGAGTGAGTAATGAGACACAGACAGGCAAAGATTATGACGTACGTAGTTTAATTTTCACTACGCAAGTGCAATGATACAACACAATGGTTAAACGAAATATCAATGTCCATGACTGGGTGGTCACAGTTAACACCACCGTGACCTGTCCTTTGGGTGGAGGCCATAGTCAATGTTTACGTCCATGGATTACAGGGTGGGACTGATGTGGCTGTGTGTTCTGGCTTTCGGGGTTTCCTGTCTCTGTGGAATGACGCCTGCCGCTCCTGTGTATTTCTGGGACAGGAGTGCTTGCGCCACTCCTGCTGGTGGACTCCTCACTTTCAGCAACACGTGTCGCCTCGAGTGGCAGTCTGTTGTGCGAGCATGAGCTCCATGGCAGAGGTCACTCTGGCCATCCCCACAGATAAATTGGTGCAGCACTGTACAATAGAATCCTGCATCGCCACTGACCGTCTGCACAGCAGGGAGGTTGCAGTCGCAAATCTGTTTAGGGCTTTTGTCTGCTGCCGCACATCCACACGAGCCTTGCGCCTCTCCAAGTGGTCCCTGTCCAACTTGTCGCACAGGACAGTCATGCACTGGGTCATGTCTGTAATGCCAGATGCCATTGACTGCATGCTCTCAGAAATGTCTCCTATGCCCTTGCCTATGTCATTCAGCTTGTTGTTAGTGGTGCGTGCCTGCCTCTGAAAACCCATCATTGCTTTCGCCTGCAGGCGCTGGACTTTGACCATGGTGGCCTTCAGACCGCAGAAGACCCCCTGACTGTGATGCTCTTCAGCTGCCTCCCGTGACCTTCGTCCTCGGACACTGGCCCGCACAGCTCCAGAAGTGGGCTGCTGCTCAGCGTTGGCTGACTCTAGGGGATTGATGGCCATGTCACCCTCATCCTCTTCCTCTTCAGATGTTTCCAGTATGCGGGGAGGGGGCACATCAAGACGCCTTCCCCTTTCCTGCACTGGGGACGGAGTTGTAGGGGTGGGGGACTGTGCAGCCGCTCCTGACTCCTGACTCCCAAACAAAAGAGGAGACTGAGGCTGTGGTGTTGTTGTATCCTCAGGTGACTTGGCTGTCTGCTCTGTGTCCTTCCCTCCGTGTACTGTGCTGGGACCAGCTTCTTCTCTCCTCTTCTCCCTATCCTTGGCTGTGCTGCGCGATGACTCTCCTGTGGACAGACATGGACATTGTGTCAGTGGAGTAGTTCACCTGTGTCTCTTGATTAAACACACTACTATCACACATTTGCCTGTCCCTCATTTGCTTATGCTAGTAGTGTGTTGCATCCCTTGCTGTATGGTATGCTGACTGCATAGAGGTATCTACCTATGACTACGTCTCCCATTATGCATTGCTGGGCATTAGTAAAACCTGTTCTGGAGTGTGATGTAGGCACACAGAGTGTGGAAGGTAAATGGGTTAAGGACAATGTACATGCATCTTACCTTGTTTCTTTGCAAGTCTTGCGGAGCTGTCAGCGTCCCCAATGCCATGGATGGATTCAGGCTCAAGGGTGGATTCCACCAGCTCCTCAATGTCGGTGAGTCGTGGTGCTCGGTTTCTTCCTCCCCCTGGTGCTGCAGCTTCTTTTCGGTAGGCAGCTAGTTTCTTTTTGGTAATGATGCGAAGGTCATACCACCTTTTTTTTTAAATCGTCTATTTCACGGTGGGTGACACCAATGGCATTTACCTTTGCTTGTATGTCAATCCAGGTAGTGCGCTTGATGGACTCAGCAACATGCAGTGATTGTTTCCCAAAAATCTTGCGGTAATGTCTGACAACCTCTGCAACAAGCACCTGCAGTTCTTCAGGGCTGAATTTCAATTTTCTTCTGCGCTCAGCAGCATCCCTCTGTCCATCCTGACTCTCCATGGTGCTGTACAGGTAAGCTCAGGGAAGCCTGCTCCTCAGTCTGTCCTCCTGCTCTCCTGACTGTTGGTTTCTGCACCTGCATGGGTGTGGCCACTCCCAGGTACTGGGGAGGGGTGCTTGATTCTGATTGGTTGATTCCACTGTACCTTTGGGTTTGGGTGTGGTTGGTGTTCCTGATTGGTTCACAGGCTCACATGTTTGTCAGTTTCAAATTTCCGATTCGGTATTTACCGATTCGGTATTTTCCGATTCGGTAAATTCCGATTCGGTAAAACCCATTCATTCCTATGGGCCATGGGTCCATTGGAATGTATGGGTTTTACCGAATCGGAATTTACTGAGTCGAGAATACCGATTCGGTAAATACCGATTTCAGATTCCGAGTGATTCCGAATCGGTAATTTTTACCGATTTTTTACCTACATCTCATTTTCCGATTCTGAAATACTGATTCGGTATGAGTCGGTATTTTAGAATCAGTAAAATAATTTTACCTACATCTGGCCCCAAGTGAGCTATTTTACTACTTCTATCTGTTGGCCATGTATGTATTCTCTTATAAGGGCTTAGCCACTCATTACGTATGACTAGGCCATTTTTTATCCGACCCAATCAAATCTGACTTGGTGGGTCGGAATTCATTGTATCCGATAAATAATACCCAGTCAGAAGGGAATACAAGTAGGTTTTGGTGCAAGTGCACCAAAATCAAAATGTCTAGGTAGTTTTTCAGTTTTTTTAACCGAATACATTTCAGCAGTTTTAGTTGTATCAGAGGAAATCTACAGTGCAGTGTTTGCTGGTTAACTCCTAAATATGATGTGCAGTGGTAGGAGTTATCATTCATATTGCAATTAACTAGGCTGTTCATAATTAGAGCCTAAATTGGATTAAGGCATTAGCTGCAAAGATGAATGTGAAAACAGCAATTTTTAGGATATATTCCTGCAATGATAGTGCTGGTAATTAATGCTATTGCTCCAGGGATCTATTTGTAGTCTGTTCGTCACATGTTAGAATCACATAAAGTACAGGATTAATATGACTTCTGCAGGCCAATAATCTCAAGCTGCACCTCACTAATGAGTCTCAACAAGGCTGAATCCAGTTAGGAGGTATTTTCCCACTTGGGGGGAGGCGGTCTCGCATCTCAATCAATCAATCAATCAATCAAGAATTTGTAGAGCGCACTACTTTCCCGCTAGGGTCTCAAGGCGCTGGGGGAGGGGGGAGGGGGGAGCTGCAGCTAGTGGTCGAAGAGCCAGGTCTTGAGCAGTCTTCTCAAGGCCGGGAGGTCTGTGGTCTGAAGTAGAAGAAGGGGGAGGGCGTTCCAGGACTTGGTGGCGCGGTGGGAGAAGGATCTGCCCCCTGGAAGTGGTTCTGTGAATGCGCGGGACAGTGGCCAGGGACAGGTCAGCGGAGCAGAGTTTCCTGTTGGGTACGTAGAAGGAGAGTCTGTCGTTGAGGTAGGCAGGGCCCTTATTGTGGAGTGCCTTGTGTGCGTTGATCATGAGTTTGAATGTGATTCTTTTGTCGACGGGGTGCCAGTGCAGGTCTCTTAGGTGCGGGGTGATGTGGTCACGGCGTGGACGTTGAGGATCAGGCATGCGGAGGCGTTCTGGATTCTTTGGAGTCTGTTGATGAGTTTGGATGGGGCTCTGGCGTAGAGGGCATTTCCGTAGTCGAGTTGACTGCTGACGAGGGCCTGGTTTTCCGTGTGTCCGTCGGGATCCATCTGTAGATCTTGCGGAGCATACGGCGGGTGTGGAAGCAGGAGGAGGAGACCGCGTTGACTTGGTTGGTCATGCTGAGCTTGGAGTCGAGGATGACCCCTAGGTTGCGTGCGTGGTTGGTTGGTGCCGGGGGGGTTCCTAGTGATGCGGGCCACCAGGAGTCATCCCACGTTGAGGGGTTGGGCCCGAGGATTAGGATCTCCGTCTTGTCCGTGTTCAGCTTGAGTCGGCTTGCCTCCATCCAGTCGGCGACGGCCTTCATACCCAGCTGTAGGTTGGATTTGGCGGTGAGGGGGTCCTTGGTGAGGATTAGCTGGGTGTCGTCGGCGTAGGAGATTATGTTGAGGTTGTGTATTCTGGCGATGCGAGCGAGGGGGGCCATGTAGACATTGAACAGAGTTGGGCTGAGGGAGGATCCCTGGGGGATGCCGCAGATAGTTTTGGTGGTTCCGGATTAGAATGGGGGGAGGAGGACTCTCTGGGTTCTGTCGGTGAGGCAGGAGTTGGTCCAGTCCAGGGCCTTGTCTCGGATTCCTGTATCGTAGAGGCGTGTGCGTAGTGTGTGGGGGCAGACGATGTCGAAGGCGGCAGAGAGGTCCAGGAGGATGAGGGCCTCTGTCTCGCCGTTGTCGAGTAGGATTCTGATGTTATCGGTGGCGGGATGAGGGCGGTCTCGGTGCTGTGGTTGCTGCGGAAGCCTGACTGGGAGGGGTCCAAGATGCTGTTGTCTTCTAGGTAGCGGGTGAGCTGGGTGTTGACTTTTGCCAGAAACGGAAGCAGGGAGATGGGCCGTAAGTTCTTGAGGTCGCTCGGGTCGGCCTTGGGTTTCTTCAGGAGGGCGTTGATCTCGGCGTGTTTCCAGCTCTTCGGGAAGGTAGCGGTCTCGAAGGAGAGGATGATGATGTTGCGCAGGTGGGGTGCAATGAGGCTGTTGGCTTTGTTGGTGATGTGGTGCGGATCAGACGGGGAGCCTGAGTGGACGTGCTCATGGTCTTAGTTACGTCTTCGGTGCTCACGTTGGTCCAAGAGGTCAGGGGATAGTGGTTGGTGGAGCTCGGGGTGTTCGTCGTGGCGGGGTCCGTGGGGTGCGTCCGGGGATTGAAGCTGTTGTGGATGTTGGAGATGTTGTGGTGGAAGAAGGCAGCGAGGGTGTCGCACAGGGCTTGTGAAGGCGGGATGTCGTTAGTGCAGGAGCTGGGAGTGGAGAGTCCTTTCACGATGTTGAATAGCTCTTTGCTGTTGTGTGCGTTGTTGTCGAGGCGGTCTTTGAATGAGGCATTTTTGGTGGTCCTGATGAGGTGGGGATGGTTGCGGATGGCAGCTTTGTGGGCTGTGCGGTTGGCGGGTGTTCTATCATTGAGCCAGATGTTCTCGAGTTTTCGGCAGGTGCGCTTGGAGGCTAGGAGCTCCGGGGTGAACCAGCTGGCTCTCTGGCTGTTGTCTCTGTCGGTGGGTTGTTTCATGGGTGCTACAGTGTTCGTGGAGTTCTCCATCCAGCTTCTGAGGGAGCGGGCCCCCTCCTAGGGGGTCAGTGGGGCTGGTCGGAAGTTTGAGTGAGAGTTGTGTTTCTAGTCGTTCCTTGGTGACTTTGCCCGAGCGTAGGCAGGGGATCTGTAGAGTGCGGTGGTGGGTAACGGGTTTCTGGAAGGTGAAGTGGACGCAGTGGTGGTCAGTCCAGGTGAGCTTGGTGGCGTGGCTGAAGGCGACGTGGAGGCTGGTGGTGAAGATGGCATCGAGCGTGTGGCCGGCGATGTGGGTCGGGGTAGTGATGATCTGTTTCATTCCGAGGGTGGCGAGGTTGTTGACCAGGGTGGAGGAGTTGCTGTTGTTGTTGTTCTCCAGATGGTAGTTGAGGTCGCCGAGCAGGATGTAGTTGGTGGAGGTCAGGGCGTGCGTGCTGATGAAGTCGGCGATGGAGTTGCAGAATTGGGGACGTGGGCCGGGTGGTCTGTAGATGAGGGTGCCTCTGAGGGTGGTCTTGGGGTCATTGTGGATCTTGAAGTGCATGTGCTCGGTGGCGGTAAGGGTGTCGTCGGTGTTTGTGGAGACCTTGATGGTGTTCTTTTGGATTATGGCGATGCCTCCTCCGACTCCATTTGTGCGGTCTCTGCGTGAGATCTTGTATCCGTCGGGGATGGCCACTGCGATGTCTGGGGCGGAGGCTTCGTTCATCCAGGTCTCGGTCAGGAAGGCGACGTCTGGTGAAGTGGTGGTGAGCAGGTCCCAGAGCTCGGAGGCGTGCTTGCGTGCGGAGCGGGTGTTAAGCAGGATACAAGGCAGCTGGTTGGATTCTGTTGCTGCGGTAGTGGGTGCCTCGGCGTCGCTGTTGCAGGAGAAGGGGCCGTGGGTGTGCTTGGGGGTGGCCTTGTAGCAGTTGAAGGTCCGTCCGTGGTTGAGAGCAAGGAGGGTACTGGCGTCGTAGCGCAGGTGGGCGTCATGGGCGTCACGGATGGTGGGGAAGCCAGGGGTACTGGCGCTGGGCTTGCCTTAGGCCGCCATATAAAGGGAGGTGTGGAGAGAGGATCAGCTGGGAGGCGGGTTGGTCGGGCAGCGAATGGGCACGGGGGGGCGGGGCCAGTGGGGGCAGCGGTGGGAAGACAAACTCAGCGAAGAAGCTGAAGTAAAGGAAAGGCAATAAAAACAGGAAAAGCGGGCAGGGGCACAGGCACACATTGGGTACAGAAGTGAAAAAGAGCAGGGGCACAGGCACACAGGAAACAGAAGAAGAAAACGGGCAGGACACAGGCACACAGCAGCGGGAGAAGAGCGGCAGCAGCGGCGAAGAAGGAGGTCAGGTGTGGGCACCAGGAGCGAGTCAGCAGGCAGGAGGCAGTAGGAAGACACAAGTACAGGTGGCGCTGCAGCGGAGGGGGAGCGACCTACCAGGAGCGACCTACCAGGAAGCTCAGGATGGACTGTTCCTATTG